>NC_089493.1:195059705-195659705 GCF_036850765.1 Saccopteryx bilineata | reverse complement strand
CAGACTCGGGCGCGGGGCCGGGTCGTTCGGAGAGGACCCACCGACCTCGGCCTCCCCGCGGCCCCGCGGGCCGGCGCGGGCCAGCCACGCCCCCTCGGCCAGCCTTGCGGGCGGCGGGAACCCGGAGGGCCTTCGACCCCCCGTGGTGGGCGCCCGGGCCGGGGTGAGCGGTCGCGGCCCTGGGCCTCGCGCCGCACTAGGTCCGCTCCCGAACTTGAGCCGTCGGGGCGGAGGAGGCGCCGACCCGGTTCTGCCTGAAAGTTCAGATAGCGAGGCGAAGGGGGAAGAGTCAGGCTGGCACCCCCACCCCGTCCCTGGCTTTAACGGGTGCCGCTCCGCTCGCGGGCCCGAGCGGGACCCCGAGATGCCGGGACCCTGCGAATCAATGGGACGGATGGAAGGAGGGCGGGAGGGACCGCGGCCGGCTCGGCCTGACGTGGCAGCGGGGCCAGCGCGGTCGGTAGGTATAGGTGGCGCGGGCGTGGGGAGAGGTCACCGGACCCCGCGCCCTGCCCCTTGGAGACTGGCCTTTAAGGTTAGTTACAGGGTGTCGGGTCAGCCCTGTCCTAGGGAGAGGTCTGCGGGCTTTATACCCCACCTCCCGGGTCCAGGCTCGCGCCCGCCGCGGGAGTCAGTGTGGGGAGGTCCCTAACGACTTTCTTGGGGACAAGGAAGGCTGCTTTGAGAAACTCCCGAGTGCCTCCGGCTAATAACGGGTTTTGTTAAACCTGCGGGAGCCTCCTGTGGCCTCGGGCAGGTCTCGCTCCACGTCACCAGTGAGCTGGCGACTCCCTGCTCGGGGGTACACATTTCATGCCTGCAGTGGCATGAGGCAAGGAGACAAACCTGATCGCGGTGGAGTTGTACCTTCTATTAAAAACCCAAAAAACTTCAGGATGGCGGCGTTTTAAGTGATTTCCTTATTTTTGGTGCCATGGTCTCCGTGAGATAACTTTTGACCAAGTCAGGAATTTAATTTCTGCAGAGACAGTAAAAGACGGAGTCCTACAGGAGTTGGGTGGCAGCGATTCGACCTACCTGATTGATTTCTAAAATTTTCCACCTCTAAAGTCACGCAGCATCTTTGATTGCTGTCTTCAGGCCTCACCTCTCTCCCCGCAGCATAGCTGAGATCCAGGAAGTATGCAAAAAAACAAAAAAGACCTTTGAGCGATCAAAATGGATGTTACAAAGTCCATGGACCGAAACCACTGTGTCAGGCAGGCTTGGAGATGATCTCTCAGTTTACACGTAGTTCCGAGGGGTTCAGTTCTGTGATTTCCAACGACAGCAAAGTAATCCCAGCGGTTGTGATAGCTGACATGGAAGCACTTGCACGTAGTGAGCTAAGTGCCTTAAAATAACCTTATGGGGTGGGTGCTGTTGTTCCCATTCTGTGGAGGAGGGAACTGAGTCTAAGGGAGGTGAGAGGATTAGTGGTAGAGCCAGGATTGGAACAGAGGCGGTCTGTAACTCAGTTAGTCTTTGGATGGGTCTCTTTTTTCCACGTTTCTCAGAATACCTTGCTTCTGTGAAGTCATGGAGTTGAAGCACAATATCTCCTCAACATATACCTATTGGGGAGAGGTTAGTGCAACTTCAGATAGGAAAGTATTAAGGGAACCTTGTGTAATAAGGAAAAAGTGAGAGTTTGCTATTTAGTTTGTTTTTTTTAATATTCACTCTTTTTATTTGGGAGATTTAGGGGCATTTGGGAAAATAAAAAGTACTTCAGCCAAAATGATTAGAAAGATAAATAGGTGAGTGAAGTTTGTGTTTGTCAGGTATTCCTGCAGTTAGCCTGTATTTATAGAGCATAACTGAACTATTCTTCTCAGACTTAGGACCATTTTAGTTCTTGTGCTTGAGATTTCTTGGCCTTTTAAAAATTAAAATCACCAAGATTATATATTCAGAATTAAATGCTAAATTTGACTAGCTGCTTTGTTTTCCCATCCTAAATTATAAAAGTTGTTTAGAGACCTTTGAAAGAGTAAGAATTTGATAGGAGTTTCTCAAATAACTGGAATAGGAGACATGTACATCCAGGTTGTGTTTCTCACTTTGAAAATACTGGTATTGGCGTTCACTTTAGGATTTTGGCACCTGTTTTGAACATGCCTGCAGCTACAGAACCATAGGCTTTTTTTCTCTTAGGGTAAGGGATGAGGCTGGCTAGTGAGGAAGCTGGAAATTGTTTTCCTGACAGTTTAATTTGAGAATGGCTGACTTAAAGGACCTATTTTAAAGTGGAGGCGGAGGAGTTGATCTTGGTTTAGCTCTGTTTGAATTGGCATTGTTCTGTGTCTGCCACTGTTATTACAGAGGGGTGCACAAATGAAATGTGAGTTTTTCATATTCCTGAACAGTCATTGCAACTGGACTCACAGTGTGCTCAGGTTATCACTTTATTCTTGTCCTAACCACTGACCTGCATATCCTGGAGAGAACATGTTTGAGTTTATAGATGAACTTCTAGCTATATTTTTCTGTAGGCTGATAGTTATTAATCGTGCTGTATCTGTTATGCTTAAATTACTGATGGAATCCTTTTGAGATCCATGTGTTCCAGCCATCCTCCCCTAGACTTGCCCCCAACTGCTTTGGCTGTTGTTATGTAGGTTGTAGACTTTTTGTCCTACCAAACATGCCAGGAATGTACTGTGTCCTTGCCTTTCTCATTATTGGACAGTTTATATTTTTAGGTTTTTGGGGTTTTTGTTTGTTTGTTTGTTTTGTATTTTTCTGAAGTTGGAAATGGGGAGGCAGTCAGACAGACTCCCGCATGCGCCTGACCAGGATCCACCCGGCATGCCCACCAGGGGGCGATGCTCTGTCCATCTGGGGCATTGCTCCGTTGCATCCAGAGCCATTCTAGCACCTGAGGCAGAGGCCATAGACCCATCTTCAGTGCCTGGGCCAACTTTTTGCTCCAATGGAGCCTTGGCTGTGGGAGGGGAAGAGAGAGAGAGAGAGAAAGGAGAGGGGGAGGGGTGGAGAAGCAGAGGGGCAGCTCTCCTGTGTGCCCTGGCCGGGAATTGAACCCGGGACTCCTGCATGCCAGGCCGATACTCTACCACTGAGCCAACCGGCCAGGGCCTTGGACAGTTTATATTTTTGAAGTAAATAGAAAGTACCTCATCTTTTATTGTTATTGAGTGCTTCAAGAAGCTTTTGAGTCACATTTCCAGCTTCCCTCTTTGTAGCAGCTATCACCTCTGGTTTTTGAGTGCCAGTCTCTTGAGTATTCATTGCTTTGAAACATTTATTGACTACCCGCTATGTGGCACTGGGGACACAATTCAGAGCAGCAGCTTGTTGCTATCAAAGTTTCTGCTCTCAAGAAAGCTGCAATCTAGTTGAAATAATAAACCATATATAAAAATGTAGGGTAAATTAAACCACGTAGGCACTCAATCCTGTGAATGAAGTGATGGAAAGGCCTCTGTGAAGAAAGGTATAAGACAGGCGTCCCCAAACTACAGCCCGTGGGCCGCAATGCAGCCCCCTGAGGCCATTTATCCAGCCCCCACTGCACTTCTGGAAGGGGCACCTCTTTCATTGGTGGTCAGTGAGAGGACCACTGTATTTGGCAGCCCTCCAATGGTCTGAGGGACAGTGAACTGGACCCCTGTGTAAAAAGTTTGGAGACCCCTGGAAGACTTTGCTGATGGACACAGAAGATGACCTGAATGTACATTCAGACTCGGGATAGGACCAGGCAGGCTGGTGAGGAAACAAGATGATGCGTCTCCCCAAATTAACTTCTTCAGAATGTCATCAAAGTTAGACAGTTAACTGAGAGAAATGATCTGCAAGAGATCTAAGTGACAAAGGTTAATACTAGTAATAAGATACCCCTACAAATTAAAAAAGAAACACCTGCTAGATAAACAAAGTTTGCAGAAGAATAACAGAAGGCCAGTTAAGTGTGAAAGAATGCCAAGCGTCACTAGTAGTTAGGAACTAGGATATTTTTTTTTTTTTTTTTTTTTTTAGGTTTCAACAGTTTATTAATTATATGAACAGAAAGAGTAAGCCCTGCTGCCAGCTTCCCAGCCCCTTGTCCCACATGCCAAAAAGGACCACACTAAAACAAAAAGGGCTGGGTCACCTCAGGATGAACTGTGAGGAGTTTCTGGGGAGCCAGGTATAGACGGTAGCTACATGGTTTTAAAGTCTGCAGCTCCACTCTGAGGGGCAGGGCAGAAAGCTCTCTTCATCAGAACTGGGGAGTTGATGAGGAACTGTCCCATGACAGCCACCTGCTCATGCATCTTCACCAGCAGCTGGGGCATCCCCACCTTTGGTGTTTCTGGTGTAAATTACTTGAGCTCTGTGCTTTGAAACGAGTTTAATAAGTCCTTTACTAAGGAGCTCCTGTAGGGCGGCCCTGGCCAAGGAACCACGGATCTTCAGTCTCTCAGAGACAACAGCTGGGGTTATAAGCTTATAGTTGGGAACTTCCTTACAGAGTTTGTCATATGTTGCTTTGTCAAACAAGACCAGGTTATTGAGCTTGTCCCGAACTTTGCCTTTGGACCACTTCTTCTTTTTGGCCTTGCCCCCAGACTTGTTCACTGGGTCTTTGTCTTTCTTGGCCGATTTTCCAGCATCTTTCTTCTTCTTGTCGTCCTTGGGCGGCATGGTGAAACTCCAACACAGGCCACTACCACTGCTGCCTCGATAAGATGTCGGACTAAAAGCAGGAACTAGGATATTAAAACAGCAACACATACCGTCATTTGCCCACTGGGTGGGGAAAAGTAAGGTTTACAACATCTAATGTAGGCAGAGTGTGCTCTAAAGGGTATTCTCATCTGGTGTTAATGAACATGTAAATTGGCACAGCCTTTCTAGCAGAGGTTTGACAGTGTCTCAGACTTAAAAGTTGCACACATTTTATCCCAGCACTTCTAGGTTATCTAAAGGACAGAAATTGTACCTAATAAGTACAAAACACTGTCTATCTGTATAAAGATGTTCATGCAGTGTTGTTAAGAATGAAAACTAAGAGCAACCCAAATGTCCATTAATAGAGTGGTCGCACAAATGTTGGTATGTTCGCAGTATGGAACACCATGCATGCAGCAGTTAAAAAGGATGAACTAGAAAAGGCATAAAAAAGGCCTGGAAATTTGAACTCTAAGTAGAGGTGAGAGGGGTGTTAAAAAGGTCCATTTGCCTTTTAGTCCGTATATTTTAGCCCTTTTGGAATTTTTGATAAAATAGCATGGATTTCTTTGAAAACAATAAAAATGGCAAAACATACATAGTAAGTAAGAGCTGTCATTTGTCCAGCATTCACAATGTGGCAGGGATAGTATCAGGTACTTTTTCTATTTCCAACAGTCCCACAAAGTTGGCGTAATTTGTCCCCATTTTAAGGGCTGAGCTTGAACCCAGACCCTCTGGCTCCAAAGCCTCTTTCCCTAAGTCACAAGAACCTGCATGGCTGCAGGGGTCCCCAAACTTTTTATACAGGGGACCAGTTCACTGTCCCTCAGACCGTTGAAGGGCTGGACTATAAAAAGAACTAGGAACAAATCCCTATGCACACTGCACATATCTTATTTTAAAGTAAAAAACAAAATGGGAACAAATACAGTATTTAAAATAAAGAACAAGTAAATTTAAATTAACAAACTGACCAGTATTTCAACGGGAACTATGGGCCTGCTTTTGGCTAATGAGATGGTCAGTGTCCGGTTCCATATTTGTCACTGCTAGCCGTAACAAGTGATACGACGCATGCGTCCCGCATCACCGGAAGTAGTACTGTATGTGAGCAATGTCAAGCCTTGAGGTGCCGCCACTTACAGTGCTCCAGGAGCACAGAATGCATCCTCACTGACTACCAATGAAAGAGGTGCCCCTTCTAGAAGTGCGGCGGGGGCCAGATAAATGGCCTCAGGGGGCCGCAGTTTGGGGACCCCTGTTGTAATGAGTCAGTTCCTGACCTTTGGGCTGCTGGTTCCAGGGAAAGTTAATGGCCTTTAGGAGAGTATCCAGATCTTGTGAGATGGGTCAGAGCACAGTACCCAAGACCCTTGTTAAATTCTGCTGTCCAAATTATCCCGGTGGTCTGACCCCAGTGCTGGGTTGCCTCCCAGCTGTTAGCAGGGCAAAAATAATTTGTGGAAAGCTTTTTCTGTTTGTTGAACAGCTCTTTTCTGTAAATCAATGAGAATATAAGAAATGCAACTTTAACCTGCAGCATAATTTTAAGGTAACATACACTGGAACATATGTTTTGGGTGTTGTTTTTTTAAATTATTATTTAGTGAGAGTATGGGGAGACGGAGACAGATACTTGCATGCACCCTGGCCAGGACCAACCCGGCAAGCCCACTAGGGGGCGATGCTCCATTGAACTGTAGCCATTTTTTAGCACAGGAGGAGGAGGCCATGGAGCCATCCTCAGCATCCGGGGCCAACTTACTTCAATCGAGCCATGGCTGCAGGAGGAGAGGAGAAGAAAGAGAGAGAAGTGAGAGGGTGAGGGGTGAAGAAGCAGATGGGTACCTCTCCTGTGTGCCCTGACTGGGAATCGAACCTGGGACATCCATACCCTGGGCTGATGCTCTTCCACTGAGCCAAACGGTCAGGGCCTGTTGTGGGTTTTTACTGAGCTTAACTTGCCCCTGTGGGAAAAGACAAAAATGTGTTTTTGATGATTGATTTCTATTTTATATTTTACAAGTTATACTCCTTAATATGGATTTTTGGTGCATTTGGTATTGGAATGGTCAGTATAGAAACAATTAGAGTGACTGTTGAGAGCTGATAGCGTTCACATGCTTTGGTCTCAGAATAAGGAGAAACAACATTGGAGCCCCTGTGGCTTATTAGCAGCTGGGATCCCTGCCTTCCTATGAAGACAGAACAGATTTTCTGTGTCAAAGCTGCTACTTGCTAATCAGGATCCCAAGCCAGGAAGAATAAGTAGGACTGTGTAAGTGTCCTTAGATTCTGGCATAGTTGTTCCTGGGTGTTCTGTACCATGAGACAAGATCCAGGCCACATGCTGCTGCTGCCTGTCCCTCTCCTCTGCCCCATGCTCTGCTCAGGGGCTGTCCCACCCTCTGACTGGCAGTAAATTAGGGCAGAGCCCAGAGAGCACATGGTCTGTTTGCAGTCACAGAAACACAGTATGACTTAGAAACTCTTTGGAAGTATTATCCCAAAATACCGCAAAATGAGAATTTACCCCATGACATGAAAATAAAATGAATTCCATTTTCTTTTGTCCATTTGTTCATTCAGCAAATATTTCCTTAGCCCTGCTGTGTGTCAGACCCAGTACTTAGCACATAAAATACCAAATGGAATAAGACATGTCCCTGGCCTTTGGAAATCTCTGTGTTTATTGGGGACTAGGGGGAGAGGGGAGACAGGCAACCAGGTAATCACCAGGTATTTTATAAGTACTGTAATAGGAGTAGGGAGCAGCTGGCATGAAGTGGTTTCTATTCTATAATAAACAGCATTGCGAGAGGGTCTAAAGATGACTTCCCAGAGGAGGTGATATGTGAGTTGGTTCCCAAAGGGGAGTAGTAAAAGCAACATGATAGTCCCTGATTCATATAGGAATGCTGACAATGAGGATACAATTTCAAATCTAATGGAATTTCAAAGTTCCATTAGAATAAACCCTTTGCAACAAAATTTGCCTGTATCCTATAATTTTTTAAATTTAAAATACTGGAAAGAACCATTGTCTGACCAGGTAATGGCACAGTGATAGAGCGTCAGCTTGGGACGCTGAGGGCCCAGGTTCAAAACGCCAAGGTCACTGGCTAGAGTATGGGATCATGGACATTACCCCAAGGTTGCTGGTTTGAGCCCAAGGTCACGGGCTAGAGCAAGGGGTCACTGACTCAGCTGTAAACCCCCCCCCCATTAAGGCACATGTGAGAAAACAATCAATGAACAACTACAAATTGATGCTTCTCCGTTCCTGTCTGTCTGTATCCATTTGTCTTTCACACACACACACACACACACACAAAGTAGATACATAGATATATATGAAAGAATAATCCAGGAAATTCACTGAAAACGTTTCTTGAGGCTCCCACAAACATTAAAGGTGAACCACAGTCCTCCTGTTTTCCCCTCCCATCCTGTCTTCTCTCTCGTGTTCTCTGTGACAATGTCAGACTCGTTGCTTCTCCTTTGGAACATTGTTCTTGGTAGGAAAATAAAGTTTCTGGGTGAAAAAACTAAAAAGAGCAGATTTACTGTCCGTATCTCCAGCCTGAGCCCTTGAGATTGGTTACTGTTGATGGATCCAGGTTCAATTTCTACTTAGGTGTTTTTGTGAGTAGGCTAGAAGGCATTTAGTTCCAACAAGCTGCAAATTTGTTCTGTAAAATATTTTTAAAATGTGGTTTTTTAATTCTGTAGGTATATTGCCAATAATATGGGTGCAGCAGCACGTCTGCTAAATACCTGCTTAAATCAGTCTCATGGTGTGAGGTTTGCAGAGTAGGTGCGGGAGTGTGGGTTCTGCCATCTAGAAGGCTGTTTCCTTAATGAATTCACTCAGTCTGCAACATTTGAAACCCTATGCATGTCCTTTGTCACAAATATTTGGCCAAATATAGATACCAGAAAAGCCTGGTGCATGCTGTGTGACCTTCTAGACTTCCCCAGCTGATTCCAGACATGCCACATCAGTGCTCTGGAGGTGGTTGGTGATTGGAGGTGTGAATAGTTTCAAGATGTTTAAAAAGAAAAAAAGACCTGCTTTTGAAGACTGGCTATGTGAGAATGAGGTTGGCTGTGTGGTGAATCTAAGAGATGGAATTTTAAAAAATCTTAACATGGCCAAGTAAATGCTGCCCTCACAAAAGAAGTCACTTTGGTGGCCATAGCAGGGGGCTGATGCTCAGACTCACCTGAAGCCGTGTTTCTCATCTTCTCGACCAGAGTCTAGCTCCATCCTCAAAAGATTTGTTGCCATGAGATGTTGTTTCCTAATGGAAAGAAAGGTGCTGAAAGTGACAGACAAGTTACAACACTAAATAATAGCAGAATTTAGAACAATTTTTTTGTTTCTTGATGTTAGAGAGAAGGGAAGGGAGAGAGAGCTAGAGAAACCTCAATTTGTTGTTCCACTTATGCATTCATTAATTCATTATTTGATTTTTTTTTAATTGGTTGCTTTTGGGGTGGAGGAGAAAGGGGAGAAGCATTCATTTGTTGTTCTACTTAGTTGTGCATTCACTGGTTGCTTTCCATATATGTCCTGACCAGGGTTTGAACCCAGAGCTTTGCTGTTTCTGAGTGATGCTCTAACCAACTCAGCTAAGTGGCCAGAGCCCATTGTTGGTTTGTTTGATTCTTTTATGTGTCGTAACTGGGGATCGAACCCTCAACCTTGGCGTTTTGGGATGACAGTTGAACCAACTGAGCTACCCAACCAGGGCAATAGCAGAATTTTTGAAATAAATGTATTCCTGCCTCAAATCACATATTTGAGAAATGGTCATTTGAACCCTAGACATCCTGGTATATTGTCTCTGTCATAATTAAGTCACTTTCCTGTAGTCACCCCATCCTAGTAAGACAAGTTGTTAGAACCTCCCCAGAGTAGCATGTCCAAGAATGTTAAGGGAAAGAAAAACTGAAAACATCCCAGACATCAGCCTTCGACCACAGCTTCCCACTTTTCAGATCTGCACTTCCTGTACGGTGTTATCTACAGGAATCAAAGCTCTTCCAGACTTTTCTAATTACTTTCTTTTGTTTTTGTAGGTATTTCTGGAAAAAGCCAGCTTCTCTTTGCACTGGTCTTCACAACACGTTACCTGGATCTTTTTACTTCATTCATTTCATTATATAACACATCTATGAAGGTAGGTATGGTAGCCAATGGGATGGATTTCATCCCTAATTCACAGACCTATGGAAACTTATCACTGAGCATATTTTTTTTCATTTCAGAGCAGTATCTAATTAAATGCTTGGCACTTAGAAATTTTTTAATCTTAAGTTCCTTGAGTATGGTACACTTCTAACGCTCTTGATAACCCTATAAGAAAGAGGGGTTAACTATTATGTTTCCAAGCAGTGGAAAATTACAGACTTCCCTGGAAACCCAGCAAGTCAGTTCAGAACGAGACTGAAAGCCAGGGCTTCTCACTGCAATGCCTAGTTTTGCTGCTGAGGGGCTGTGTTAGGCATCGACTTTCTCCCCCCAAGTTCATGTTTCTTAAACTTCTGCTGTGTATGCCATCTTTATTACTTTTGCCAGCTTAAATAACATCTGTACTGTAACTTACTAAATACGTTTTTAATTTTTTTTTATTTTTTTATTCATTTTAGAGAGGAGGGAGGGAGAGGAAGAGAGAGAGAGAGAGAGAAAGGGGGGAGGAACAGGAAGCATCAACTCCCATATATGCCTTGACCAGACAAGTGCAGGGTTTTGAACCGGCAACCTCAGTGTTCCCAGGTTGACGCTTTATCCACTGCGTCACCAGAGGTCAGGCACTAAATATGTTTTGTTTTTTTGTTTTTAAAGAATTTATTTTTATTTATTCATTTTAGAGAGGAGGGAGGGAGAGGAAGAGAGAGAGAGAGAGAGAGAGAAAGGGGGGAGGAGCAGGAAGCATCAACTCCCATATATGCCTTGACCAGACAAGTGCAGGGTTTTGAACCGGCAACCTCAGTGTTCCCAGGTCGACACTTTATCCACTGCGCCACCAGAGGTCAGGCAAATATGTTTTTTAATTTATCCTCAGCATTAGTCTCTGTGGTTCCTTTGGTGTCCATGTATTTTTCTAAGCCACATTAGAACAAGTGTATAACCGTTACACTACAAAATGTTTGCACACACCTCACATCTTGTTAGCACCAGTGGTACACACTTCGCACTTGGAGAAGCCTCAGTTCTGTCACACAATGTTAAACTCATACTAACTGAACACGCATGGGGTCAGGCCCCCCCCCGGCACTGAGGACAGGGCGGAAAACAAACAGAAGTCGTGGTCTGGTGGGGGAGAGCAGTGCAGTTACCCCAGTGCTGAGTGAGTGGCTGTGGTTCCTAGTAGGTGCCATGAAGGAAAAGTAGGGTGCTCTCAGGATGTATGAGTCTCATTTCTTTCATTCATTCATTCTTCAGATGCTTAGTGAGCACCTGTGTGCTGGGTGCTGTTGATGGGTACTTGGTTATGGGCACACCCAAGAAAGTACTGTTTAAGCTGAAGCCTGTTGGCATGGTATTTCAAACAACTCCCAACACTGTGTCCAAAAGCATTTTCATAAGCACAGGTCGAAGTAGACAGAGCAATGTTTGAGTCTGTCATCTTTGCTGAAAAGCAAATTTGAGCTGTCTAGAGTCATTTTGTTCTTTGTTACTAAGTGATGGGAGCCTAGTAATCAGGAAATTGGTTTACTTGAAATCCCTGCGTCCCTGCTTGTCCAGGCAAGTTAAAACTGCAGGTATTAGAAGTGTGTGAGCAAGAACCCTCCACCCCCCTCGGGATAACTAGCTTTCAGAGGAGTCTTTCTGCTTGGGTCTAGTTTCCAAGCACTTCCTAAGAATCAGAGGAGTGCAACTCAAGTTTTCTGTCCCAGCTTATCACTGTAAATGCCGAGCACTGATGAGGGGAGGATGGTGGTTGCTTTTCCCTGTGGCTGCTAAGCCTTTATGGACAAAACCTGGGCCAGTCAAAGACGAGGTGCTGGGGAGGGAACCCCAGCTGGCTATCTTGTCCCTTGGCGGGTGAGCACTCTGTGTATTAATTTTGTTTATATATTTAGGTTATATGTTGTTTTATTTTATGCATATAATATATACATATATTTATCTGTGGATAGAAATCTAAAAATATATTAATTTTCCTTGATTTTTTTTTTGGTAGTTCTTTGGTGTGTGGGTGGGTATGACCAACAATTTGAGTACCTTATTGACTATTTATTTGCAAATATAACGTTATGCGGTGCCAGGGGTATCTTTGTTTTGTTTTGAAGAGTATGAGGGCTAGATGATTGATTTCAGTGTCCTGTTAAGTCATTTGCCCAAATGCCGCCCCTGATTAAGTTTTACAAGGTGGTTTTCCTAAGAAGAAGTGCCAGGCAGTGCTGCTGCTACCCTCCTTGTCTTTATTCATAAACAACCTGCTCTTTGGTGCCTGGGCCTAAAATTCTGTAGGCTGAAAATGGTATAATTTCTGAATGTCAAACTTTTCTTTTTGATCAGATGAATTTATGGTGTTTGATCTTTTGAGTGTGCAAGAACATGTGGTTGTAAGCTCTTGAGAACAGCTATACTGCTATACTGCAACTGAAATTGCTCCCTGTTGTAGGCAGCAATGTTTTACAAATTATCACTTACTTTTAGTTTTCTTTTGTTACATTATTAGACAAAATTTCATAGCAGCAATCTGAATGTTCAGTGTTAGGGTAACACAATTTAATTAAAAACCATCATTGTAAAATTTAACATGAATTACATTATTTTTTTATTTTTATTGATTATGAGAGAGAAAGTGAAACATTGATTTGCTGCTTTACCTATCCATGCCGTGATTGGTTGATTCTTTTTTTGTATTTTTATGAAGTTGGAAACGGGGAGGCAGTCAGACAGACTCCTGCATGTGCCCGACCGGGATCCACCCGGCATGCCCACCAGGGGGCGATACTCTGCCCATCTGGGGCATCACTCTGTTGCAACCAGAGCCATTCTAGCGCCTGAGGCAGAGGCCACAAAGCCATCCTCAGCGCCTGGGCCAACTTTGCTCCAATGGAGCCTCGGCTGCGGGAGGGGAAGAGAGAGACAGAGAGGAAGGAGAGGGGGAGGGGTGGAGAAGCGGATGGGCGCTTCTCCTGTGTGCCCTGGCTGGGAATTGAACCCAGGACTCCTGCGCACCAGGCCGATGCTCTACCACTGAGCCAACTGGCCAGGGCTGGTTGATTCTTGTATGTGCCCTCACCAGGGATCGAACTCACAGCCTTGCCATGCTGGAATGAATAGGGGGAACAACAAATCGATGTTCGTTCTCTCTCTTCCTCCCTCTATAAAGTCAATAAAGTATTTTTAAAAAATACATTCTTGGCAGTTCTTATAAAGTTAAACTTATACTTTAGATACAATCCAGCAATCCCACTCCTAGATATTTACATAAGAGATGAAAAATCACACAAAAGCCTGTACCCAAATTATAGCAACTTTTATCCCCCAACCTGGAAACAACCCACCTGTCCTTAACTGGTGAGTAGATGAAGAAACTGTGGTAACCTTTACAGTGGACTGCTGCCACTGCTCAACAGTAAAAGGGAGTCACTTGTTTATTAATACACCAACAACGTGGTTGGACCTCAAGTGCACAGTGTTAATTGAAAGAAGTTGGTCTTGCAGTGGACACATCGTATGATTCCATTTATGCAGCATTCTGAAAAAGTCAAAACTACAGAGACCAAGGACAGATCAGAGAATGCCAGAGGTCAGGCCCAGGAGGAAGGCTGGACCACAGAGGGGCAGCATGGGGGAATATTTCTGTGGGGTGGTGATCCTGATCTGGTTCTTGATTGTGGTGGTGATAATATGACTCAAAAAAACATGAATGTTACTATATTTAAATTTTAAAATTAGGAAAATCTGTATGGATGATGTAGAAAGCCAAGGGAGTTGGAAGCATTGTAAGACATTGTTGACCTGGTGTTTTCTTGTTTGTAGCTTATCTACATCGCCTGCTCCTATGCCACCGTGTACCTGATCTACATGAAATTTAAGGCAACTTACGATGGAAACCATGATACCTTCCGAGTGGAGTTTCTGGTGGTCCCTGTGGGCGGCCTGTCCTTTCTAGTCAATCATGATTTCTCTCCTCTCGAGGTTAGTTATGAGGTTATTTACTGAACATACCTGGTTCCCTAGGGAGCTAGACCTGTTTGCAGGCAACATGGGGTTCCTCTGGTGTGGTTTTTGGTTTGGCAGCTCCTGGTGCAGCATAGACTATTTGGTATAAAGAAACTCTGGACAGGAATTAAGTCCCAGGCATTTGGATGTCTGCTGACTGGTTGTTGCCTGACTCTTAGACCATACACTTGGCTTCTGTGGTACCAGACATGGTGCCCTGCCTGCCCAGTGTCTGATGAACACAGTCTTCTCCACACTCCAACCCAACTTTGTTTCTTCGTGTATGGATGTCAACGTTGAGACTATTCCTGACTCCCCTAAGTAGGGCTGCTGCTGTGCTCAACTTTAAGAAAGGTGGTTTTCGGGGTGCCCTGGCATTGTGCAGGGCAGGGCTGCTCCTCGTCACCCTGCGGCTAAGTTCCCACTCTGCTCTTGGTCCTCTGATGGGTGCTGGGGGTGCCTGCTCGTGTGTCCCTCTATCATCAGTGTGAATAAAATACCATGTTGGGCAAAGTGTATACTTACAACTCTGATTTCTTACCCCTTTAATTTAACCCCTCCAAAATGTCTAAAGAATAAGAAAACTAGACTATTGGGTAGTCTGGGAAGGAGAGCCATTGGTGAGGGAAGTTAGGGGTGAAGAAGAGAAGGAAGGAGCCTGGCTGTCAGTGTAGCCCCCTGGGGAGGAATCGGGGCTGACTCGGGGCCCTGGACTCAGACTGGGCCAGGCTTATCCAGGAGAGACATGGTATCTGCACATTCACAGAGACCTGTGCGGGGAAAACATAACACTGAGAGGTGAGGTAATGAACATTCAGAGAGGTAGATGTGTCCAGGTGACCCGGCTGGTCATTGGGAGTGTCTGCGCCTCTTACATGCAGCTTAAGTTTTTATGACTCATGAAATAGCTCTGCTACTCTATTCTGGGCTCAGATACCACTCCCACTTCTGTGCTGCTCCACAGTACAACAAGAGTATTGCCTTGTGGCCCTGGCCGGATTGCTCGGTTGGTTAGAACATCGTCTCTAAGCGCAGAGGTCACCGATTCCATCCCTGGTCAGGGCACATACAGGAGCAGATGTTCCTGTCTCTTTCCTGCTCTCTCCCTTCCTCTCTAAAATCAATAAAATCAACATTAAAAGAAAAGTGTTTACAGTGACCCCAGGGTGGGCTGTGGACGCTGACTGACGCCTGTGGTTTCCCTTGCAGATTCTGTGGACCTTCTCCATCTACCTGGAGTCAGTGGCCATCCTTCCGCAGCTCTTCATGATCAGCAAGACGGGGGAGGCGGAGACCATCACCACCCACTACCTGTTCTTTCTGGGCCTCTACCGTGCGCTCTATCTCGTCAACTGGATTTGGCGCTTCTACTTTGAGGGCTTCTTTGACCTCATTGCTGTGGTGGCCGGTGTTGTCCAGACCATCCTCTACTGCGACTTCTTCTACTTGTACATCACAAAAGGTACGCGGGCTGCGCCCCGCCTGCTGTGTCCCTGAAGCTCGGGCTCTTTCGGCCGCTCCCTGGGCCGGCACGCTCCAGCCCTGGCACCAGCTTTGTGAAGCTGGCTGGCTGCAGAGAGACACTGAAATGACTGTCAGTCAATTCTGGGTCAGGTTTTTAGTCTCTTGTCTTTTGCTGTAGCTGTGTAGCTGTATGGTTTTTTACAATGGCATATTTTCACTGTAAAAGTTCAGTAAGAACTATAAATTCTGAAAACGATCACCTGAAATCCTGCCACTCAGATCATTATCAATGTTTCAGTAACTATAATTGCAGATCTCTGTGTGTATACACAGATTCATGATTAAATTACACGTGCTAGTCCATAATCTGCTTTTTATCCCACTCACAGTTTTTCATGTCAGTAAATAGAGACCCACATGATTTTCAGTAGCCGTAGTATTTCATTATGTGTATGACCATACCCTGCTTACCCACCCCTTGTTCATGGCTAGTCAGGCTGTTACTGCTATTGTGCTGTTATTAAAATTCAGTGCTTAAGTCAGCAACCTTCTATATGTACATTTTTGCATTTATGTGAATGGAGGACATGAATTTCACAAAACTGGTGGGAGTTTTTGTCCTTGCTCAGGAAAATTCATATTTATGAATGTAGTTTTAGGGGATTCAAGAGCCCTTGAACCCAACTGTAGACCCTAGGCTAAGAACCGTTGCTGTATGTTCTGCCTTTCCTAATGGTGAAGTTGCTGGGACCAGGGGTATGTATCTTCCCTCTTTGTTAGCATCCAAAGTTGGTGGACCTTGTACATAGTGAAGGTTACATTTTTAACACAGGGGTCCCCAAACTTTTTACACAGGGGGCCAGTTCACTGTCCCTCAGACCGTTGGAGGGCCGACTATAAAAAAAAACTATGAACAAATCCCTATGCACACTGCACATATCTTAAAGTAAAAAAACAAAACAGGAACAAATACAGTATTTAAAATAAAGAACAAGTAAATTTAAATCAACAAACCAACCAGTATTTCAATGGGAACTATGCTCCTCTCACTGACCACCAATGAAAGAGGTGTCCCTCCGGAAGTGCGGTGGGGGCCGGATAAATGGCCTCAGGGGGCCGTAGTTTGGGGACCCCTGTTTTAACATATGTTGACTAAGGAAGAAAGCCATGATAACAAAAAGTTGCTATGAATTTAGCAACAATTCAGTCAAGTTTATTTTTCTTTTTCTTTTTTTGTATTTTTCTGAAGCTGGAAACGGGGAGGCAGTCAGACAGACTCCCGCATGCGCCCGCCCGGGATCCACCCGGCACACCCACCAGGGGCTGATGCTCTGCCCATCCGGGGCGTCGCTCTGTCGTGACCAGAGCCACTCTAGTGCCTGGGGCAGAGGCCAAGGAGCCATCCCCAGCGCCCAGGCCATCTTTTGCTCCAATGGAGCCTTGGCTGCGGGAGGGGAATAGAAAGACAGAGAGGAAGGAGAGGGGGAGGGGTGGAGAAGCAGATGGGCGCTTCTCCTGTGTGCCCTGGCCGGGGATCGAACCCGGGACTTCCGCACGCCAGGCCGACGCTCTACCATTGAACCAACCGGCCAGGGCCAAGTTTATTTTTCTTAACTACAATTGCTATGGCATCCAGGTACATGAAAATTCCAATGTACACTTGCATGGCATTTTCATAGTTGAGAGGGCTTTGTTGAGTGACACCAGAATCCAGTGAATGTGGGTCGCCAAAACCTTTATTTCCTTAACCTTACTATGTGGAGTCTGGAGTGTGACAGACCTCAGGGGATGGGAGAAAGAAACTCAGCTTGTCAACGCCAGTGACCCTCTGTTTTCTCTCCCTCTGACATTCTAGTACTCAAAGGAAAGAAGCTCAGTCTGCCAGCGTAACTGCCAAAGACCATCGCCAGCCTCTGTCCTTCAGGGTGCTCGGACAGAATTCCTACCACAGCAAAGGCACAAGATGCTCGATGCGGAGAGTCGGAAACGAGACTCACTCGTTGCAGATAGTCATCAGTGGCTCTGTGAGACCCAGAGGCAAAGAGCCAGAAGGTTTCTGTTTAATGCATCTTGCCTTATCATTTTTTATTACTATGTACAAAGATTTTTTTACACAAAGAAACTTAATGCTGTATTAATAAATTCAGTGTTTAGCTACAATTGGGATAGTTCCAAAAGTGAAGATTTTTGTGAGAAATAGTGCAAACCTTTTTTTTAATTCTTTGAAATAGTTGATTCTTTGTGTCTGCAATGAAAATGTACTCCTTGACAGTTGGTAGATTAATATATTCTTCCATCTATCAAACTTGCATTCCACTATATTTATTTTTTTTTTGCCAAAAGATGAGTCATACTTGTTTGAAATCTGAAACACTATGTTCAATTTGGTGTGTCTGTTCAAATATCTTCCCACCAGATGTGGAAATCCTCCCTTGGACTTCACAACACTACATTTAAGGCTGGTAAAGATGACATGCAAGTCTTATAGTTTTCATTACCAAAAATTTTAAGGTTCTGAATGTAGATGGAGTCTCATTTGAGAGTCACCAAAGGTGCCTGCCCTCCTCCCCTGCTAAGAAACGTCAGTTTGAGACTGTCCCAGGGGTAGCAAAAGACTTGGTAGGCAGGGGATCTGGGCTGCTTGCCATCTGAGTGTGGGATGAGAGGGATGTTCATGAAGATTTTGGATCTAGGACTCTGCTTCTCTGAGGAACACAACACAGGTAGTACCTGTCACTTCAGTTTACGATTCCAAAAGATTACTACAACCATGTCCATGCTCAGATTCAAATGGTTTTTCAAATTAATCTTGGGTAGTATAAAATGATTTACATATTTTTAAATTGGCACCACCAATTACCATTCCTTATATTCTTTTTTTGTTTTGTTTTTACTGAGCTCTTGCATGATCTATCTTGTGTTACCACCTTAATAAACATTTTATTAAACATAGACTAAATGGTCTCTTTTTCATGAATTAGGCTTTTGGAATGTCCTGTGACAGGATGATTTTTTTTTTTTTTTTTTTGCTTGATTTTCATTTGGCAACCAAAGCTCTATATAGGGTTGCAAACATTTTATTATTCATTTAATAATCTAAAACTGTATTTTGTGGAAAAATTAGAATTTTTCCTCCTGATTTTGCCATTATATTGATTTGCTATATTTTTTTATTTATGCAAAAGCATATGAATGCACTATAACTGTTAAAGTGTTGAATACCCACAGTGCTTACTACAAGAGCAGTATAATCGGTTTGCCTGCTGCATTAAAATAATTTGTGGAGGAAGGGACGTGGGTGGGTTTTATTTTTGTCCAGTGTCTCTTAATATTTTTCTCAGTTGGCTGTGTGACTGCACAGTTTTACTGCCTTTTTTTTTTTTCTTTTTTAAATTGATTTTTAAAGAGAGAGGAAGGGAGAGAGAAAGAGAGAAACATCGATTTGTTGTTCCACCTATCCGTGCCATCATTGGTTGGTTCCTGCACGTGCCCTGCCTGGCTGGGATCAAACCCGCAGCCTCGGCATGTTGGGACGGCACTCTGACCAGCTGAGCTCCCCAATCAGGGCCTAAGCTCCTGTCTTGATCTCTTGTGTTGCTTTCCCCTTGCCTCATGGTTTTGCTTTTGTGTATCAGTATCTCTTTCCAGCATCCTTGTCTGGTGTTAGTTTCTGTTTTTATCCTCTGCGGGAGATTCTGAGAGTGTGGAGGGGAGGGAGGAAATCCCGACATAAGTGGAACAGACTGCTTGCTGTCCGGACTGGGGACTGGGTGGAGGGCTCTCAGGTTTCTATGCATGTAAATCAGACACCAGCGGGGGCAGTCACAGGACAGCAGAGCGCACAGAAATTGGATCTCGGACCTCAGCACTGTTGCCTGCTTTATGAAGTATCTGCCTTCTCCAGTCACTCTGCCCAAGGAAAATAAAATTGTCTGAGATGTGACCACCATGTTGTGCCCAATCAGGATGATGTCTTAATAAAAAGGCTGCCTGAGTGGCGGTGCGGGACTCTGGACTCGGGCAGCGTCCTCATACATGGTGGGAACAAAAGCCCGGCATGACACGCCCGAGGGAGCACTGTTTCCAAGTAACTCTCACTTTCTGAATAAAGATTGTCAGGTAATTAACATTTTTTACCGAGCTGTTTTACTTGCGTGGACTATATAAAATGTAAGCATGAAGAGAAATAAAGCAAAGTTAATATTATACATTGCCCACTAAGTGAAAACTGAAAAGCTTCTGGCTGTCGGCTGCTCCCAGTCGTTTATTCCCTGCCCAGTGCAGCCAGCTTTAGAATTACATTTCCTGCTTCAGTACAGTCTGGTCAAAAGAGATGGTAGAGAAAGAGGTGGCCCCCCAAAAAAAGTGCAGGAGGGAGGCCTTTCAAGAAGGTCTAGCCCTCCCAAAGATGCCACTAGGTTGGACAACTTCCTGGAAAGGTCAAGCAATGATTTTGTTTCAATTGAAAGTGATTTGTGGGAACCCTGAGTAAAAAACCCACAAGCTTAGGGGTCAGCCTTGTGTTGAGTTGACTCCCCACACTGCAGCTCTCTGACCTTGGATTTTTAAATTTATCTTGATAGAGAGAAAGGAGAAAGAAACATTGATTTGTTCCATTCATTGGTTGATTCTTGTATGTGCCCTGACCTGGGATGCAACTGCAACCTTGGTGATGCCCTAACCAGCTGAACTACTGGTCCAGGGCCGCTGTGACCCTCGATTTAACATGTGCCTTGCCCCCTACTCAGACGTGGAGGCTATTACCCCAGGGTAAATGAGCCCCTGAGAGTGAAGCTCACTGCACAGCTTGGAGCACAGGAAGGGCTCAGCCCTGAGGCGACCCCCTGTCTCCTCCTGTGCTTAGCTTGGGACAGCTACCTCAAAAGCTGGCTGGCGGGAACCAGCAGCAGTCTGGCAGCAGTCCCTCTGGCCCATTTGATGATACTGGTCACCTTTGCCCTTGTTGGGAGAGCAGTGCATCTAGACTCCTAGGTACCTTCCCAAACCACCCATCCCAGTGAGTTCAGATGAGAACTGATTGCACTGGGGCTCCAGGTGGGGTTTTCTTCGCCCTCTGGTGGCTAAGTGTGGAGTTTCCAAGGATCCTGCGCTCTGCTCAATAGTGCCACAGTGCCCCCTCACCCCACACACACCTGACCTGGTTTAGCCTTTGCAGTGTGGTCTTCGCAGGTCCTGTGAGTATTTCTGCTGCAGTTTTGAAACTTTTCCCTCTAATCCCTGTAATTTAAAGGCAAGCTGAAGCTCAATATAACATTGCACCTTTTCGGATGTCATTTTAATATCTTCTTCAGAACTGACTATATTACCTGACCTCTCATTATCTAATCAAGTTCCCAGTAAACTTAATTTTATGAATGGATGAATGGCTCTTGTCTTTGAAAACTTCATAACTTCTCTATTTACAAAACCTTGTATCATTTTGACAACCATACGATTTCAATGTTAATCTTTTTAACCTAGAAGGTCTTCACACTTGGGAAATCTTGACATTTGATGAGTATTCATTCATCAAGTATTTAATGCGCTCCATTATGTGCGTGGCAGGGGACAAGATGGACAGGGTTGCCTAAGTTCATACCACTTACACTGGCAGGTGGGAGGAGAGAGGTAATAAACATAAATGCGGGGGAGTGATGAAGAGCTATGAAGAAAATGAAAGCAGGGGAAGGTAATGGGAACCGATAGGTGTGCTGTTTTAGATAAGGTGGCCAGGGAAGACCTGTTTGAGGCAGTGACACTTGAGCTGCGGCCTGAATAAAGTGAGCGACAGGAAAATACCTGCGGGAGGAGCATCCCTGGCAGAAGAAACAGAACGTAAAAAAAGCCCTGGAGCAAGAATGAGTTTCAGGGAGGAATAAACGGCGGCAGGCAATAGGGTAGTGGAGGGAGAGTAATAACCCTAAATCGGGGAGAGGGATAAACAATTTGACTTGCGAGGTGTGTCTTCCAGGGAAAGGCCTCCGCGGGGGGTTATAGCCCATTCTTTACACGGAGTGCAACCTTGCAAGATCCAAGCAAAGGATGGGCTGGGTCTGACGGTGCAACAAAGTCACTCCGGCTGCTGTGGAGGAATGCACTGTAGGGGTAGGCAGAGAAGGAAGAGCAGTGGGGAGACGGCCAGGCATGAGATGCCGGGGGCTTGGACCAGGGAGGAGGAGAATGGAGGTGCTGAGATGTGGTCGGCACCTAAGGCACTGAGCGAAGGCCTACTCGGGAGGAACGAGGCCAGCTCATGTCGTTCCCCACACTCCTGGCTCAAGCTGCTAAGTCGTTTCAGGCCCTGAACTCGAGAAGCGTCTCCCGTTCCCTTCTCCGGACCACAGGATGCGCAGCGGGGGCAACTTCATCACGAACCTGAAGTCGCACGGACCTGGCATGAGTCCCAGATCCGCACTAACAGCTGACCAATCCCTCCGGGCCAGGTGAGCCCTTATCTAGAAAACGAAAAATAATAGCAGAATAATGGACTTCACACTCGAGCACACCTGCGATCAAGCCGATCAGCGTCTTCCGGGTCAGCGTATCTGCAAGGACGCAGAGGGTCCCGCCGCGTGCGCCAGGTTCGGCCGCGGCGGCGTGCGCATGCGCCTGGCCCCGTTCTCACGTGCGCCTGCGCCGGGCCGCGGCTAGTTTAGTTGTGGGAGCCGCGAGGGCGCGGGACGCCGAGTGGCGACGGGCGCGCAGTGGGCCGTCCGAGGACGGGCGGCGGGGCCTTCGCCATGCCGGGGATGGTGCTCTTCGGCCGGCGCTGGGCCATCGCCAGCGACGACCTGGTCTTCCCGGGGTTATTCGAGCTGTTCCTGCGAGTGCTGTGGTGAGGGGTTTGGGCTCCGGCGGGTGGGCGTCCCGGGCCCCGGGGGAGAGCGCGCGCGCGGAGGGGTGGAGGCGGGTGGCCAGCTGTCCGAGAGCGGTGACAGTGACAGGTGACTGCCGTGACCCGAGTTTGCCCTGCGTTCTCTTAGCTGGTCTTCTCCACAGCCCGGGGAGGTGGGTGCTGGTCCTCTCCCCGGTGTGCAGACGGGCACACGGAGGTCCAGAGCCGGTGGGCGTGCCGGGGGTCGCCCCGGTGGCGCGGGCGGCGCGGGGCCCCGGCGCAGCAGCCGCAGGGACTTCCATGCCTCCCGAAAGCCATGGCCTGGGGACCTGCTTCCTCGAGCCAGAAGCAGCCACCCGCATCCTTATTGCACCTGGCGCGGGAACGCCCAGCGTCTCGCACCTGCCAAGTGCAAGACGGGCGAGAGCGCCGTGCAGGGCCGGCCGGGTCCGGGTCCCAGAGAAGCAGGCGAGATGGGCAGAGACGCGCTTGTCTTTCAAGGTGTGGAGTGGGTAGGGAGTGGAATTGGGGCCCTAAGGTCTGTTCTCAGAGGGTCTGAGCGAAGAGTAATGTTATTGTTATTAAAAAAAAAAAAAATAGACTCTTAGTCTGGCGGAATGGTCAGGGCACATACAGGAACAGATTAATGTACCTGTCTCCCTCCCTCCCTCCCTCTCTCTCTCTCCTTCTCTCCTTTCCCTCTCTCCTTTCCCTTTCTCTAAAATCAATAAAATAAGCATTTTTTTAAAAAGCAGACTCTTGAGGGGAAAGAAATAAGAACACAAAACCTTAGGAGCTGCTACTCAATACTTTCATAATTTTCAGAGCTAAGACTTTCCAAAATCACTTCCCATTATTTCTAGACACAGGGTCATGACATCACAGAACTGACAAAAAGCATAAAAAGTTATCTAGTCCGTTTCCACTTGGACTAGAATCCTTGGCCTGGCCTTGAACTTTGGTGGGGGTGGAGGTGAGGGGTGGGGTGGGGAGGGATTGAATCCTTAATACCATGTTCTTGCCAAGTAAGCTGTGCCCTCTGCTGACATACCTCCAGTAGCAAGGCCATTGCTTTGGCATTGCTTGGTGCTGGCTTTCATTATTATTATTATTATTTTTTTTTTTTTTTTTTTTTTTTTTGGTGCTGTCTTTCATTATTCTGCGCTGGATTACAAAACATATTCATGGGCCCCACAATACTTGTCTTTTCACGTTTATCGCTGTTCTCCATGGAACAGGTTTGAGCAACTTGCTTTCCACGCCCTTGTTTTTTGTTACATAGCCGATTACTTCGTGTGTGTGCATCAATTTCTTGTTAATTCACAGAAGTAAAAAGTCTCTTGTTAACAATTTAACAAACATACAGTTTGTTGGTTTACCAGCTGCGTATTTCTGCATCGTGAGAGGGCGAGGGGGCTCTTTTCCAGCGGCTCAGGTTATATATTTTCACTCTTAAGGCTGCGAATGCCTTTGGGGTTATTACAGCAGGCCCGAGAACAAGAACAATGAACGTCTGACTCACTGGCAGCACAAAAAACGCATTTCAAAAAGTCATACTCTTCGCTGACTTTGTTGATCTTTTATGGACGAGAATTATATTTCAAAGGGAACCTCACCTTGTTTTGGAGACCGCTGGCTCCTTTTCTGTCTTTCTGTCATGTTATACGAAGCAGCTCCTTGGATTGCATTTCTGACCACCACCCCACACACGCATTTCTCAACAGGTGGATTGGCATTCTGACACTGTACCTCCGGCACAGAGCGAAGCTGAACTGTGCTGGCGGGGCCCTGCTCAGCGCCTACTTGATCGTCCTCATTGTCCTCCTGGCGGTTATTATCTGTACGGTGTCAGCCATCGTGCACGTCAGCATGAAAGGTAAAAAAGGAGCAGCCTTTTCCCTTTGACACCTCGTGTATGGGTGACTGCTTGATCGAGATATAATTCGCACACTATCCAACTCACCCGTGTAGATTGTGCACTTCAGTGAGTTTTAGTGTAGTCACAGAGTTGTGCCACCGTTACCACAGTCAGTTCTTTAAAATGTTTTCATCCCCCCCCCCCCCAGAAAAATGCCGTGCCCAGTGGCGGTCACTCCTCGTTTCTCCTCCAGCCCGAGGCATCCACTAATCCACGTTCTTTCTCTGCGCATTGCCTGTTCCGGGCCTCAGAGAGGGAGTAGCCTCCAGTATGTGGCCTCTCGGCGTGGCTTCTTGACTTCACGTGGTTTTGAGGTTCGTCCGTGTTGAAGCGTGTACCAGTACTTCCGTCCTTTTCGTGGCCCGGTAACGTTCCACTGCATGGATACGCCCAGTGTGACGTATCTGTTCCTCAGTTGGTGGACATTGGAGTGGCTCCCACTGTGTGGCTATTAGAAGTCCTGCTGCTGTGAACATTGATATAGACGTGTTTTCATTCCTCGCGATAGGTGCCTAGGGGTAGACTCGCTGTGGTGACTAACTTTCTGAGGAACTGTTGTACCATTTTTCTTTCCCACCAGCAATTAATAAAGGTTCCAATTTCTCCACATATTTTTTTTTATTTTTTTTTATTTTTCTGAAGCTGGAAACGGGGAGAGACAGTCAGACAGACTCCCGCATGCGCCCGACCGGGATCCACCCGGCACACCCACCAGGGGCGACGCTCTGCCCATCTGGGGCGTCGCTCTGCCGCAACCAGAGCCACTCTAGCACCTGGGGCAGAGGCCAAGGAGCCATCCCCAGCGCCCGGGCCATCTTTGCTCCATTGGAGCCTTGGCTGTGGGAGGGGAAGAGAGAGACAGAGAGGAAGGGGGGGGGTGTGGAGAAGCAAATGGGTACTTCTCCTATGTGCCCTGGCCGGGAATCGAACCCGGGTCCCCCGCACGCCAGGCCAACGCTCTACCACTGAGCCAACCGGCCAGGGCCTCCACATATTTTTTTTTTTTAATTTTTCATTGATTTGGGGGTTGGAGGGAGAGAGAGCGAGCGAGCGAGCACCAACTTGCTCTGTTTAGTTGTGTACTCATTGATTGCTTCTTGTGTGAGCCCTGACTGGGGATCAAACCTGCGACCTTTGGTGCACTGGACTGACGCTTTATCCACTGAGCCCCCCCCCCCAGCCAGGGCCAAGAGATATAATTAGCCTTAATGATGTGTTTTTTTCTACATGTTACCATTTTCCACAGACAGTCGTTTAGCTGAGAATGTCTCCGAGAATGTCGGAAAGCATCCCTGTTAATGGCTCTGGTGCATAGGGTGAGCTGAGCACCCTGGTGACTAATAAAGAAAAGCATCCGTAAATAAAACTTTTCGGTCCTAGACAGGGCGTGCCCCCATCCCGCGTGTCTCTCTTATCTCTGCTTGAATCGGAGTATAGGAGGCATGCTTACAGATTGTAGATGATGGGACTGAGAGAGGCGTAGCTGATAACAGTGGGTGGCAGAAGAGTATCTTGGCGTTTTGGAATGATTGACTGAAACTTAAAAAAATAGTTGTTTACGAGGTGAGATAAAGATGAAAATGTGAGTGGCAAAGTGTTACATGAGAAAAAAAAAAAAGACCTTAGGATTTAGATGACCCAGAAGCATGGCATGTGCCCACTTACTATGGATGGCACACCATAGAAAATAGAGCTCTGTGCATTTTAGCATACCTCTGAGAGCAAGGGTGCTTGGAGTCTGGAACGAAGAAGGCCCTCCTTCTATGGTCTGTCTCAGTCCCCAAGTCCGGCTGTCACTGGTGCTGCATGCTGAAGAAAGGAAGCCGAGTGTGTCCAGTGTGGCTTTGGCGGCATTATGAGGTTGTTAGTAAGTCAGGACTTCTGGAAACTGAGGTATCGAGATTGCTCTCATTTCAGAGAGAGCATTACATCATTTATTCGCCCTTTCTGTTCAGGTCACATTCTGGTTAATACACCATGTTTACAACTGTAATAGGTGGGTTCAGATTTGAAGCAATAAGTGTGAGTTTATTTCTCCCATGACATGTTTTCCCCTAGATATTTTTGGGGGTGTCAGGGCACATTCACACCCCTGTGCTGGATGGCCATATTCACCCAGGCCCCTCCACGTAGGCACTGGCACAGTGCTTCACTATCATGATGGGACGGGTGCTGCCTACCCAGCAACTCCTCCCAACAGGACCCAGTTTAATTTAGGACATTCCCCATCCCTCCACATACCAAGTGCGTGTGTCAGAGAAGCTGGCCCTCTGCCCAGCTCAGGAATGATGCTCGTGTGTCAGTGATTGGTTCAGGAATGCCCATGTGACCCGATTGGGAGATTACTGGGAAGTTCTGGAGAACTCCTTCCTTGCTACCTTAGGAACATCTTCCCCTTCAGTGCTTGGACAAGCTGCTGAAGTCCTGCTGCGTTCAAGCCAGCGTGAGCCAACACAGAGGAGGACAGAGCCCGTGAGAGGACAGGGAGCCGTGTAGCCTGGCCCGGCCCTAAGACAGTGTAGAGCAGGGGTCCCCAAACTTTTTACACAGGGGGCCAGTTCACTGTCCCTCAGACCGTTGGAGGGCCGGACTATAAAAAAAAAACTATGAACAAATCCCCATGCACACTGTACATATTTTAAAGTAAAAAACCAAAACGGGAACAAATACAATATTTAAAATAAAGAACAAGTAAATTTAAATCAACAAACTGACTTGTATTTCAATGGGAACTATGCTCCTCTCACTGACCACCAATGAAAGAGGTGCCCCTTCCGGAAGTGCTGCGAGGGCTGGATAAATGGCCTCAGGGGGCCGTATGTGGCCCGAGGGCCGTAGTTTGGGGACCCCTGGTGTAGATCTTTCTGGTTTGGAAGCCAGTTTGAGTAGGATTTTCTGTTACTTGTGGCAAGAGATATCACAGCTGAACTGAAAACAGTATTTTATAATGTTATAAAATAACATTATAAATGTTAATTTATAATGCCAGTTTAATTGCTAGTTTGTTACAAATGACTAGAGACAGGGTATGCCTCAGTAAAACATACCATAAAGAAAGTTAAACAAATTAGAAATGCTTGCACAGATGAAAGATTTCCTCTGCACTGAGTACAGAACATGGTCTTAGTTCACCCCTTTTTTCTCACGGGCATGTATGCACATTTGCACATCACATACATGTTTTGTTCATGTGCAGACTGTGGGAGGCTACGCAAGTCACTGGGGCACTTTTACGGGGGTAGCGGAAAGGCGGTTCAGCGATGGAGGAAGGCTGAAGACTTCCTCTGTACCTACTTGAACTATGTGGATTTTTTACCCTTTACATGCATTACTTGTACAAAATCAACAAGTTTCTTTACAAATTGTAAACGCTAGTTATATTTTTATTTTTATTTTTTATTTTATTTATTATTATTTTTTTTTATATATTTCTGAAGCTGGAAACAGGGAGAGACAGTCAGACAGGCTCCCGCATGCGCCCGACCGGGATCCACCCGGCACGCCCACCATGGGGCGAAGTTCTGCCCACCAGGGGGCGATGCTCTGCCCATCCTGGGCGTCGCCATGTTGCGACCAGAGCCACTCTAGCGCCTGGGGCAGAGGCCACAGAGCCATCCCCAGCGCCCGGGCCATCTTTGCTCCAATGGAGCCGTGGCTGCGGGAGGGGAAGAGAGAGACAGAGAGGAAGGCGCGGCAGAGGGGTGGAGAAGCAAATGGGCGCTTCTCCTGTGTGCCCTGGCCGGGAATCGAACCCGGGTCCTCCGCACGCTAGGCCGACGCTCTACCGCTGAGCCAACCGGCCAGGGCTAGTTATATTTTTAATAACTCAACACATTGGTAAATTTTATTCTTGATACATGGATAAATTTCATTGCCCCCTCCCCTTTTTTTAATTGATTGATTTGAGAGAGAGAGGAAGGGAGGGAGAGAGAAACATTGATTTGTTGTTCCGCTCACTTATGCATTTATGCATTTATGCATTCAGTGGTTGATTCTTATCTGTGCCCTGACCGGGGATTGAACCTGCAAGCTTGGTGTATAGAGACGATGTTCTAACCAACTGAGCCACCCGGCCAGGGCTACCCTTTTGTTTTATAAGTCATCTCAGGAATCAGTTTGTCTTTTTTTTTTTTTTTAATTTTTTTAAAAAATTTATTCATTTTAGAAAGGAGAGGGAGAGACAGAGAGAGAGAGTGAGAGAGGAGAGACAGAGAGAGAGAAGGGGGGAGGAGCTGGAAGCATCAACTCCCATATGTGCCTTGGCTAGGCAAGCCCAGGGTTTTGAACCGGCGACCTCAGCATTTCCAGGTCGACAGTCTGTCTTTTAAGTGGAAGGACCACATTTACTTAGCTTTGGATGATACAGCTCTTTAAAAGAAACAGCACAAGCTGTAGAGCACTTGTAGGACAAATGGAATTCAGTCATTTTCATCCATAAGACTGAGGCTTGTGCACTTACCTGTCCTCTTTTTCTTGGTCATCTGTGTAGCTTAGTTGGGAAGAGTCTTGATATCATTGTGGTAGTTTCTTGTTTTGATTTGAGAACCTCCCTGATGAAATCTTACTGTTATTACCCTGTGGGGGGGGGGGGGTATTTATTTATTAATTTATTTTCAAATGATGAAAGAAAGTTGATTTAGAGAGTAGTGGGAGGGAGGGAGCCAGCTGAGCTGCGTAGGCTCAGGAAACAAGTGACAGGAGCCGAAGAAGAGCCTTTGGAGCTTAGGAGAGAGAAAGACAAAGGTCACGCGCCTCGGGCGAGGAAGAGGTGGAAGGGAAATGTGGGGGTGTCCTCCGGAGAGGGTGGGCATGCACTGGTGGGAGGTTTAATTAGGGAAGGTCCACTGTCTTGACCACCATGTTTTGATAGAACACCCTGTGTAGTAAACACAGGAGGTCCGCCATTCACTGCGTCTGGTTTGACTGTTGGACACCCAACACCTGTTCTGCATTTGCATCTCAAAAGCTCATGGCTCAGCTCCTGCCAGAAAAGATTGCTACAGTGGCTAAAGGTATGAAATCCTGCCTTTTGTAGCGCTTACGTAAATGGCTGTGCCCAGCGAAGGACAATAGGGTTGCTTCACCCAGGCTGTTGCGGGCATGACATTCAGGGATTTAGCTGTCTTATTAATCATGAGGCACTGGCGTCACGACGCCCACTGCAGCAGCCAGGGCCACACACCAGCAGCGCTTTCTCTTGGAAAGAAAATAAATACCTAAATAAGATTAAAATGTTTTTCTGGGCAGGCGTAACTATGTAAAGGAGACTTTTAACTATGTAAACAGACTTTTTCAGTGTCTGTTTCGTTTCTGGAACTTTAACCAGAACTCCACTGCTGCTTCCTTATTTATACGTTCATTTCGTTGATGCAGCATCAGCACGTTGGAGTTTCAGATCCAGGGGCTGCTGGGCAGGAGGTTATTTCCCTTATTTGGAGCCCCAGCCCCCCCAGGAAGCAGAGGGTGTGTGCAGATATCAATTCCTGTTTCTCTCTAGTGATTGGCTATTGGTACACAATAACAAGCTCCAAATATAGAACTGATATTTTCACCATCTCGGACAGAGTGCCGACTTGATACAGAGTTACCGTATAAGATGTTGTTTTTGGGCCCTGGCCGGTTGGCTCAGTGGTAGAGCGTCGGCCTGGCGTGCGGGGGACCCGGCTTCGATTCCCAGCCAGGGCACATAGGAGAAGCGCCCATTTGTTTCTCCACCCACCCCCCCTCCTTCTTCTCTGTCTCTCTCTTCCCCTCCCGCAGCCAAGGCTCCATTGGAGCAAAGATGGCCCGGGCGTTGGGGATGGCTCCTTGGCCTCTGCCCCAGGCGCTAGAGTGGCTCTGGTCGCGACAGAGCGACGCCCCAGAGGGGCAGAGCATCGCCCCCTGGTGGGCAGAGCATAGCCCCTGGTGGGCATGCCAGGTGGATCCTGGTGGGGCGCATGCGGGAGTCTGTCTCTCCCCATTTCCAGCTTCAGAAAAATACAAAAACATAAAAAAATAAAAAATAAAAAAAGATGTTGTTTTTGTGCCAGAAATGAGGCCTGAGAATGTCTGACATTTTTAAATGTGACTGTATATTAATTCATTGTAATGGAAGATCATTTTGGGAATTTAAAAGTGGTTTCCTTACCAAATCATTCTTTTAGAGCTTAGGTTTATTGTATTTGTTTTGATTGTAGTTAGTGTTTATCCCCAATTTTCCCAAAGGGAGAGAGTTGACGTTGTACCTCAAGGGTAAAAGCCCACAGGCCTCTCTCTCCTGATACTTGGATTTGTTTTGCAAATACAGTGAAAATGTGTCTAAAAAATGTTAGGTTTCCTGTGAGTAATTTTGAACATCAGAATTGTTCACTTCTGAAAACTGAGGACCAAGGGGAGATTAGAGGGGCAGAGAGCCGAGGTCACAGACGTGGATTCTATTTTAGAAAGTGGCCACTAAGCTCTCAGAGCCTCAGCTTCCTCATTTGCAAACTGGGGTGGTGACTGTGTCACAGTTGTGAGGATTAAAGAATGATGGATAGAAAGTGTTTGGATGGTGCCTGAGGCCACGGAGGGCTCGCAGAGATGGTGGAGCTTTTACTCTGGGCTGCTGGGTCTTGGCTAACTGTTTCTCTCCGTTTGCCTGGAGCAGTTCTGTTTTATACTGGTTGCCCCAGCATCTTCTTTTTTATTATTATTGAATTTTAGAGAGAGGAGAGAGAGAGAGAGCAAGGGGTGCAGGGAGGAGCGGGAAGCATCAACTCCCATATGTGCCTTGACCAGGTAAGCCCAGGGTTTCAAACAGGCGACCTCCGCATTCCATGTTGATACTTGATCCACTGCACCAACACAGGTCAGGCCAGCATAATTATTAATAGCACCACCTTTTGCTCTCAAAAGTATCCCACTTAGGACAGGGATTGTACGGACACCCTAGGTAGAACCCCGAAGTGTTTTTAAACCCTAGTAAATCTTAAGAAACGAATCTGAGCCCTGGCCGGTTGGCTCAGCGGTAGAGCATCGGCCTAGCGTGCGGAGGACCCGGGTTCGATTCCCGGCCAGGGCACACAGGAGAAGCGCCCATCTGCTTCTCCACCCCTCCGCCGCGCTTTCCTCTCTGTCTCTCTCTTCCCCTCCCGCAGCCAAGGCTCCATTGGAGCAAAGATGGCCCAGGCGCTGGGGATGGCTCCTTGGCCTCTGCCCCAGGCGCTAGAGTGGCTCTGGTCGCAACATGGCGACGCCCCGGAGGGGCAGAGCATTGCCCCCTGGTGGGCAGAGCGTCGCCCCGGTGGGCGTGCCGGGTGGATCCCAGTCGGGCGCATGCGGGAGTCTGTCTGACTGTCTCTCCCTGTTTCCAGCTTCAGAAAAATGAAAAAAAAAAAAAAAAAGAAACGAATCTGAGGCTTTTTGTCACGTTTCCCGTCGTTTCCTTTGTCACTTGCTCTCAATCTTGGGCATTGATTACCAATTACAAGTAGGAAAAGTCGGGTGGCGGGTGTGCCTGCAGCACCAGTATGTGCTCCACTAGCTCTGTTTTCGTAGAAAGGAAACCCTTCATCTCCGCGGAAGCAAGTGACCGGTGGCAGTATTTTCTCTGTTTCAGGAACCATTTGTAACCCTGGACCGCGGAAATCGATGACCAAGCTGCTGTACCTCCGCCTGGCGCTCTTCCTGCCGGAGATGGTCTGGGCCTCCCTAGGGGCCTCGTGGATTGCGGACAGCGTTCAGTGCGACAGCATCGTCGTGAACGGCATCATTGCCACCGTCGTCATCAGGTGAGGTCTTCCGTCGTCTCTCGTGTTCTTGTCACAGATGCGTTTGAGAGGGAGGCAAACAGACCTGGAGTAACTGCAGATCGCCCAGCGTTGTGCAGGCTTCCTAAGAGAGGAGGACGTTGGACCTTTTTTTGAGGAAATCATTAAAATTCAGAGGCACCTGCTTATGCATGGGAAAGAATTCATCTTACACTAAGATTTTACAGTTGGATTATCGCCTCCACTGTGGTTACTGTCGCCATTGTCTTTGACCCGCTTGGTGGTGGTGGTGGGGCTTTTATTGATGGGGCTTTCTTTTCATACTGGTTCTCATTTTTCTATATCCCTCCCTCCTCATACAAGAAGAAGAAAACCTGAGACCTAAACAAGGGCAACAACTAAAGGAGGGAGAGAAGAAATACAGTGTCAGGAACACTGACTGAGAACTACACACTAGAATAAGATTTTTGTGTTTTCCAGGCTAAAAAAAAAAAATTTTTTTTTTTTTTAAGATTTGATTTATTGATTTCACGGTGTGGGGATTGTGAAGCAAGAAGTGGCTGCTTATAGTTGCTTCACTTTAGTTGTTCATTGATTGCTTCTCATATGTGCCTTGACCAGGCAAGCCCAGGGCTTTGAACCGGTGACCTCATCATCGTTCCAGGTTGACACTGTATTCACTGTGCCACCACAGACCAGGACAGGCTAAAAATGTTTGAAATGATCTGGTTACATCCCTTGTACGTATTATTATAAATAAGGAAACGGGAGTCGTGCTGACGGTGCTTTTCCCGGGTCTCACCACCAGGGGCAGCAGAGTCCCGTCTCTGAGATTTGCCCTCTGGTAGCACGGGCATTCATGAACCCACAGAGCCCTGTGTGTGGTGGACAGCCTACAACTGTTTAAACATCTGAATGAAAGACCCAGGAAGAGTCTTTGCTCTGTGGCAAAGCGTTTGTATTGATAGTTTTACCAAGAGGAACCCTGAGGCACTGAGGAATGAGGGCCTGGGTCACAATCGGGGCTCTGGCTCTGCCCACCAGCAGCTCCTTCTTTCTTCTGTGATCTTTACCGTCTGGGCTCTGATCTTTGTGGGGCCTCGTAAGGAGATTTCTAGAGGAAACAAGTTGCGCGTCTGTGCCAGTGGCCGGGAGAGCTGTGTCTTCCTGGGTAACTGGAGCTGCAGTTGTATGACACCAAAGCTGAAGCCTTGCTCCCCGACCTCTGGCACCAGCCCACGGGCATCACCTGCTCCTCTCTCTGTTTTTTTTTTTTTTTTTTGGGGGGGTTATATTTTTCTGAAGCTGGAAACGGGGAGAGACAGTCAGACAGACTCCTGCATGCGCCCGACCGGGATCCACCCGGCACGCCCACCAGGGGCTGATGCTCTGCCCCTCCGGGGTGTCGCTCTGCCGCGACCAGAGCCACTCTAGCGCCTGGGGCAGAGGCCAAGGAGCCATCCCCAGCGCCCAGGCCATCTTTGCTCCAATGGAGCCTCGCTGCGGGAGGGGAAGAGAGAGACAAAGAGGAAGGAGAGGGGGAGGGGTGGAGAAGCAGATGGGCGCTTCTCCTGTGTGCCCTGGCCGGGAATCAAACCCAGGACTTCCGCACGCCAGGCCGACGCTCTACCACTGAGCCAACTGGCCAGGGCTCCTCTCTCTGTTTTGCAGTTGGGTTATCATCATCGCCACCATGGTCACCATCGTCATTGTCTTTGACCCGCTGGGGGGGAAAATGGCTCCGTACTCCTCCACTGGCCCCAGTCCCCTGGATAACCACGAGTCAAGCCAGTTCCTTAGTGGCCTCAGGACGGCAGCTACGAGCGTGTGGGAGACCAGAATCAAGCTCCTGTGCTGCTGCGTTGGGAAAGACGACCACACGCGAGTCGCCTTTTCGAGTACAGCCGAGCTTTTCTCAACCTACTTCTCAGTAAGCTGAAGGCTCTGCTTTCCTCTTCTGAGTCAAGGCTTGTCGTGTTCAGACAAGTGCTGTGCACTTGGAGCTAACCCTGTTTACACAAACTAGCTCTTGAGAGTTTGTAATCCGTGGGGTGGGAGTGGGGAGCCGGTACTCCCCCCGAGATGAGGGCATGTGCTCGTGTGCAGACCCTGCCTCTCCTGTCAGCATCTCCTGGTGTTGGCACTAGGTGCATCCTAGGGGGAGACACATGGGGCCAGTTTGTCCCATCTCTGCTGACGTCAGGGTCTCCCATCCTCATGGATTTAATTCAGTTTTTGAAAATGTAAAGCATTCTCATTTTAATTAGTTTAATTACTCTAATTTTAGTTGGTTTTAAGGAATGAATGTGTTCTTTGCTTTTATTTTTAAAGATTTTATTTGCTGATTTTAGAAGGAGGTGTGAAAGAGAGAGAGAGGTGTGGGGAAGAACGGGAAGCATCAGCTCGTAGTTGCTTCTCACATGTGCCTTGACCAGGCAAGCCCAGGGTTTCGAACCGGCGACCTCAGCATTCCAGGTTGACGCTTTATCCACTGTGCTACCACAGGTCCAGCAGGAACTGATGATGTTTTTAAGGAACCTGTACATTTTGGGAATAATTTTCCAGTTGTCTTTTCACGTCCTCTGTTGAGTTAGTGCTCGTATCATGAATCTAAGGCACCATCAGCCCTTGGTTTCTTACTACTTATAGCATAATAAAAATGATAGATTATTCTGCTTACAAAGGAAAGTTTGAATAGATTATTGCCATGCAGAAGGGCATGCCATTCTAGAGTGTTTTTTCAGTGACTTAGAAATATTCATTTTTCTTTTACATTTAATGTGTCTTGTCATATAATGGTCTCTGATAAACGGCTGTTATGTTCAGTGTTGAGACCACGTCAGGAAGAGAGCTATCTTGACATCCACACACCTGTGATCTTTGGGCTCTCTGTGTTGTCTACCTGCAAGAGCCTCCGTGTGGGGATGAGAGAAGCACGTCCCCCTAAATCACTTTCAGGGAGTGCTTCAGCCTTGTCTTGAGACGGCTGGAAGGAGGAGGAATCTGGCTCTCCGTAGGGGATGTTGGAACACACAGTCCTAGGCAGAACTCAAGGTTCAGTGCCTGCATGGTCAGTAGCCGGTTCTTTCTTACGGACCAGAGTGCTCGGAGGTGGTGGGGTCCCTGCCTGCTCTCTAGCCACACCGGACGGAAGGGGAGGGGCAGGCCTAGGAGACCTCTCTGCTGCTCTCCCAGTTCGGCTTCTCTCCAAGGTTTGTGTCCCAGTGAGTGTGATTCAGTCTTAGAATCTCCACCACAGGCCTTTCAACAAGACCTTCCTGGTATCTTGAGCGTTGAGAGTACAAACCGGGGCCAGAATCAGCCATTACTACCAAAGCAGCAAATTTATCCAGTTACTCTTCCAATTTATAAAAGATGAGCAGTAGATTAAAAGTAGCTAAGTCATTTGAAGGGAAATTTGAAAATGGAGACCCATAAAATTTCTGTGTTCTCCAGTGGACTTGTCTGAGGACAGAGTAATAAAACACATTAAGCTCACATGTAGTAGTTTGTGCATGCATAGGTGTGTGTGTGTGTGTGTGTGCGCATGGGTGTGAACTGTATAAACTGATTTTAAGGAACTCATGGGCACTTCTTGCTGAGTTTTATAAGCTCTTTGGTTCCCATCCAGGACACAGACCTGGTGCCCAGTGACATCGCAGCAGGCCTCACCCTTCTCCATCAGCAGCAGGACAACTTCAGGAATAACCAGGAGCCTAAGGAAGTGATCAGCCATTCCCCAGGGTCCTGCCAGGTAAGCCTGTGTTTCCGTTGGGTTGTATAGTTTCAAAAGAAAACAAAACGAGTCAGCAGTTTCCAGAGTTGGCTTGGAGTCAGATTTGTGGTTTGTGCTCCTCTGTCACCTATGGGTAGGGCAGCTTCTCATCACCTGGGCTCAGGTAGAGGGAGCCACTTCACTATCCAGTGCATTTTTAAACATTCTCTCTTGGGACACTGGCCACCATTCCACACTTAAAAACTCCTCCTGGAGCCTGACCAGGCAGTGGCGCAGTGGATAGAGTGTCAGACTGGAACGCAGAGGATCCGAGTTCAAGACCCCAAGGTCGCCAGCTTGAGAGCGCACTCATGGGGTATGAGCGAGACTCACCAGCTTGAGCTCAAGGTCGGTGGCTCGAGCAAAGGGTCACTCGGTCTGCTGTAGCCCCCCAGTCAAGGCACATATGAGAAAGCAATCAATGAACAACTAAGGAGCTGCAACGAATTGATATTTTTCATTTCTCTCCCTTCCTGTCTGTCCCTGTCTGTCCCTCTCTCTGACTCTCTCTGCCACAAGCAAAACAAAACAAAAAACCAAACAAACTAAAACCAAAAGAACTCCTCCTGGGTGGGGCCTGACTCTCCCAGGGAAACGTGCTTGCTCCCTTCTCCTGGCCTGGGGAGCAGGAGCAGGTCAGCTTTGCTTGAGGGTTTTTCCACCATAGATTTTTATGCTTTTGAAAGAGGAAATTCCACATGGATGCACGTGTTTCTCTGCACCTTACTCAGGCACCTAGTTCTCAGCTGCTGTGTTGGAGTGGTGTAAAGATCTGCTGGTCTTGAGCCCTGGCTGGTTGGCTCAGTGGTAGAGCGTCAGCCTGGCGTGCGGGAGTCCTGGGTTCGATTCCCGGCCAGGGCACACAGGAGAAGCACCCATCTGCTTCTCCACCCCTCCCCCTCTCCTTCCTCTTTGTCTCTCTCTTCCTCTCCTGTAGCCGAGGCTCCATTGGAGCAAAGTTGGCTCGAGCACTGAGGATGGCTCCGTGGCCTCTGCCTCAGGCGCTAGAATGGCTCTGGTTGCAACAGAGCGACGCCCCCTGGTGGGCATGCCGGGTGGATCCCGGTCGGGGCGCATGCGGGAGTCTGTCTGGCTGCCTCCCCGTTTCCAACTTCGGAAAAGTACAAAAAATAAAATAAATAAAGATCTGCTGGTCTTCACCTGCGTCAGCGAGAGGTCAGCAGCTCATTCCTCCAGGAGCCAGGAAAGCCCTCAGGGGTTTGTACTGCTGACTCCCACTGTCCGGCCACATCCCTGTTGGATGGAGGATCTGTCCCCGCCCGTGTCTAAGGGCCAGTTCCCCTGGGGAAGCCCTCTGAGAGTGCTGGCGCAGTGAGCGCAGAAAGGGGAGAATCAGGAATTCGAGTTCAGGTTGAAGGTCTGAGTGTCGATCTGCTCCGGAACAGTTCCCCTGGACAAAGAGCTGTTCTTCTCCTGCAGGAAGCCGATCTGGATGCAGAATTAGAGAACTGCCACCATTACATGCATTTCGCAGCGGCTGCCTACGGGTGGCCCCTCTACATCTACAGGAACCCGTTCACGGGGCTGTGCAAGATTGGCGGGGACTGGTAGGTCGGTGGGCGGGGCCTCCGCCGGCATCCTGGGTGTCACTGCTGTGGCCCCCATATCTTGTTTTCTAAAAATAATCCCATTTCCCTTAAAGGAAAGAAAACAACAACTTTCTGTTTTGAAATATTTCAAAAACTGCAAAAGCAGCACTAAGAATTGCCACGTCTCCTTTACCTGGAGCCACCAGTCGGGACTGATTTTTGTCATTTGTGCTGTATCCATCCCTCTCTCTGTACACAGTTCCCCCGAACACCTGCCCCTTCATCTCTGATGACTTCAGCTTGTCCTTCTTAAGAACAAGGACATTCTTTTACGTAATTACAGTACAGTTACAAAGGTCGGGAAATGTTATTAATCTTACCTTAGCTAATTGACAACTTTTAGTCAGGTTGTTCCAGTTGCCCGATGATAATTTTTCTTTTTTTTTTTTTCTTTTTTTTTTTTTTCATTTTTCTGAAGCTGGAAACAGGGAGAGACAGTCAGACAGACTCCCGCATGCGCCCGACCGGGATCCACCCGGCACGCCCACCAGGGGCGATGCTCTGCCCACCAGGGGGCGATGCTCTGCCCATCCTGGGCGTTGCCATGTTGTAACCAGAGCCATCCCCAGCGCCCGGGCCATCCTTGCTCCAATGGAGCCTTGGCTGCGGGAGGGGAAGAGAGAGACAGGAAAGCGCGGAGGGGTGGAGAAGCAAATAGGCGCTTCTCCTGTGTGCCCTGGCCGGGAATCGAACCCTGGTCCTCCGCACGCTAGGCCGACACTCTACCGCTGAGCCAACCGGCCAGGGCGATAATTTTTCTTATATCAGTTTTTCCTCCTATCATTTAGTTATGTGTCCCTCAACTTGGAACAGTTTCCCAGTCACTTTTTTTTTTTTTTTACCTTCCATGATACTGACATTTTGGAAAGGACACCCCAGACAGGCTGTGGCCTGGCCCTCAGTTTGCATTCGTCCACTGGTTCCCTCTTGAATAGAGTCAGGCTGTACGTTTTCCGCAGGAATGCTCTGCGAGCAGCATTGTGTCCTTGGTGCATCCTAGTGGGAGACACATGGTACCGGTGTGTCCCATCCCTGCTGACGTCAGGGTCTCCCATCCTCACGGATTTAATTCAGTTTTTGAAAATGTAAAGCATTCTCATGACTCCAGAAGTCAAAACTCTAGTAAGAAGCGTGTACAGAGATATATTCTCTTTTAAGGGCCATTGTTTGTTAGAGTAAGCCCAGAAAGTTGTAAACTCTGGTCTTCCTGTGTGCTGGGAAAACAAGACAGAGGGTTTAACATCCTTTGGAGAGTGGCTCAGGTTGTCCCTGTTTTTAGTTGCAGAAGCAGGACAACAGAATACGACTTGGTTGGAGGTGATCAGCTCAACTGTCATTTTGGCTCCATCCTGCAAACCACCGGGCTGCAGTACCGGGATTTCATTCACATAAGCTTCCACGACAAGGTAGGGCGCCCCAGCACTGCCTGGCGTCTTCGAGGCCCGGGAGTCCCTTGGATTCTGATGGACGTTGTCACTTGTTCCCCCAGAAAAATGTGCGTAGGCACACGTGCCACACACACTGGACCCCAAGCTTTGCATATCATTTCAGGGACTTTTCAAGCCCCCTGAAGCCCACACAGGTTTAACATAGGCTGGAGCAAAGTGTCACCAGAGGTGCTCTGCTGTGCCTTTACTGAACGTCTCTTATTGACGAGTACTGAGCGCTGCGTGGGTTCATCCCACAGAGCGGCCTGGGGGTAGTGAGTCCTGGCTTCTGGGCCTGAGTGCCACCCACAGGGGCGCAGTGCGGGTGGGGGGTCTCACACTCCAGAGGGGACCGGGAGCACTGGGCAAGTTGTGACCCTGTGGAAGTCTGCTGTGTCCCACTTCTACGACCTGTGGTTGGTGTGGCTTCGCAGCTCTCCAGCTGACTCCTACGCAGCAGAGTGAAGGACCCGTGCTCTAGGGCAGTGGTCCCCAACCTTTTTTGGGCCACGGACTGGTTTAACGTCAGAAAATATTTTCACGGACCGGCCTTTAGGGTGAGACAGATAAATGTATCACGTGACCGAGACAAGCATCAAGAATGAGTCATTTTTTTAAAAATAAAACATCGTTCAGACTTAAATATAAATAAAACGGAAATAATGTAAGTTATTTATTCTTTCTCTGCGGACCGGTACCCAATGGCCCACAGACCGGTACTGGTCCGCGGCCTGGGGGTTGGGGACCACTGCTCTAGGGCACTGGGTCTCCAGTGTGCTGCCTCAGCATCTCCTGGGGGCTTTTAAGTCCCCTGAAGTCCAGGCCACACCCAAGTCGCTTAAATCAGAATCCCTGGCAGTGGGACGCCCACCCAGGAGCCCCCAGTGATTCCAGGGTGCAGATGATCTGTGACCAGGGGTGGGCGTCATGCTCTCCAGCCCGGCAGCGCCCACAGCACTGCATCTCAGACTCACCTGAGGAGTTTACAAACACCCCGACGCCCAAGTCACGTGGTGTCCCTGTGAAATCAGTGTATCTGGGTGAGCCCAGTGGCAGTGTCATTCTGATGCCCTCCCTGGGTCTCTGCAGCCCTGCTCTGGCCTCACCTGAGCGGTAAGACCAGAAAGAGCTGAGGAATCATACAGACGGTCATGTTTTGGAGGGTTTGTGACTGTACTGGGAGCTCTTTCCAGGAGCCCCCACAGGGTCGCGGTGCTCCTCTCCTGTAGAAACCAGGGAAATGATCGGCAGTGATTTCTTTCCTGCTTGCTCCACATCTGTCACCATTCACCGTCAGCCGGTGTGGTCCTCACAGTGCCGCTGTCACCGACCCGTCGCTGTCTGTGAGCTCGGCATTTTGTGTCTGCTCCAGCCCGCAGGGCTGGGTCTGTTATACCCTCTGGATGATGACACACACCTAGAGAACTGGGCATGCTCCCAGTGTCCTTGCAGGACTGGGCTGGACGGCTGGAGCCTGGAGTTCCGGCTTTACCTGTGCTGGAAGCTGAATGAAAGTGACCTGTGCCACCTGGCCAGGTGGTGGCGCAGTGGATAGAGCATTGGACTGGGATGCGGAAGAACCCGGTTTGAGACCCCGAGGTCGTCAGCTTGAGCGCGGGCTCATCTGGTTTGAGCAAGGCTCACCAGCTTGGACCCAAGGCCACTGGCTCGAGCAAGGGGTTACTTCAGTCTGCTGTAACCCCCCGGTCAAGGAACATATGAGAAAGCAATCAATGAACAACTAAGGTGTCGCAACAAAAACTAATGATTGATGTTTCTCATCTCTCCGTTCCTGTCTGTCCTTATCTATTCCTCCCTCTGACTCTCTCTCTGTCTCTGTAAAAAAAAAAAAAAAAACGAAATAAAGTGACGTGTGCTTGTATCTGCTCACACTGACGGAGTTGGGGCTCTGGGCCTGCCCGCCGAGGTAACAGGGCAGTGGTAACCCAGAGTGAGTCATTGGCACACAGCACCCAGAGAGACTTCTAGTTGGTCAGCACAGAACAGGACTTACCCACTGACCCTGCTGATGCCAGGCTGTAGCGAGGGCGGCCCAGTTAGACTGGGGCCCTGGCAGCCATGCAGCACGTGGGGGGCGGGAACGGAGAGCAGAGGGACTTGTTCACATGAAAACAGCATGGTTCCTGACAGCCTCTCCTGTTCACGTGCAGAGTCAGGGCTGTTGGCCTCACGGTGACGTGTGTGTTCTTACTTAGGCCTCCGCCCACTTCTGTCTCCCGCAGGTCTACGAGCTTCCCTTCATAGTGGCTCTGGACCACAAGAAGGAGTCCGTCGTGGTGGCTGTGAGAGGGACCATGTCTCTGCAGGTGAGGAGCCCGACATTAGGCCCCGGAACCAGGGGGCGCGAGTCAGCAAGGCGCAGGTGCCTGGAGACCCTTCCGAGTCAGCACTGGGGAAAGTAGTCATGAGTTCCCACAGCAGAGGTGGGAAAACACCGGGGCGGGAAAGGAGGAAGTGAATCCAGGCTTGTGAAATGCTCCCTTTGCAGAACAGATGAAGTTATTTCCTTCTAATTGGGAAATGGCAGAAGTGTGGCTGTCAGTGGGGTGGGATTCTGTGCTTGAGGAGCTCCTGCAGGGGTGCCCACTTGACCCCCCGATGTACCTGGGCAGGCCCCAACCCGAGTGACCCTCCCCTCAGGTTTTCTATTCTCAGCGCCGGAAGGGGCTAGTAAGCGCTGCCTGTCACCCTGGCCGATAGCTTGGTTGGTTTGAGCATCATCCCAGTACAGAGACTGTGGGTTTGATCCCTGGTCAGAGCACATACAGGAACAGATCAGTTTCTGTTTCTCTCTTCCTCCCCCACCCCTTCCTTCCTCCCTCCCTAAAATGAATAAAGTTACAAAAAATAAAAAAAGTGCTTCCTATCCTGAAAGTGAGATTTTCCTTCAAGCACTGGCTCAAGTGTCACCTCCTCCAGGAAGCCTCGCCTGCATCAGCTCCATCTGATGGGTCTCTTACCCTCCCTTGCTTTTCAGTGAGCTGTGGACTGAGCCCCAGTACAGGGCTCACAGATGGTTGTGATCCTTAGATGTGTGGTACCTGTGTGCGGTGACGGAGAACACAGGGTGTTCATCAGCGGGTCCCAGGCTCCCCTCCCACTGTTCATGGCTGGCCCAGAGCCGGTCATGTCACAGGTCTCGCAGGGGGTACCTGGCCGCCTGGTTTTCTCCTGAGTTCAGTCTGGCCCAGGAGGCTGCCAGCCCTGCTGTCCCTCAGAGGGACCCACCCGCCCAGCCTCAGACATGCCTGGCTCACCCCAGCTGATGGCCTCTTCTTCCAATGCTCTTTCATAGGACATCCTCACGGACCTGTCAGCGGAGAGCGAGCCCCTCGACTTAGAGTGTGAGGTGCAGGACTGCTTGGCACACAAGGTAGGAGCCCTGGGGCCTGTGGTCTGGAGGGTTCTGTAGGGTGACAGGGGTCAAATGTTTCCGACTCTGAATCTCCCTATTAAGTCAAACCCTGTGCAGATGGTTGCTCTGCGCCCCATGCTGGACACGCCGAGGGCTTTTGTTCTCACAGCCTGTCAGGTGGTGTGGGTTTCAGTATTTTTAAGAGAAAGAAGCAGGTTTGAAGCAATTGAGTGACTTGCCAGAAGCCTCACGGTTGTTGGAATAAGTATCAGAGTCGGCATTTGAACCCCAGTCAAATGTTTTATTCCCTTGTAATTAAAGGACTGCGTGTTCACGGTGGGAAAGATACCCTCAGCTCAGTCCCGAGCGCAGATGCCGACAGCGCTTTCTCGTGTGCTGTTCCCTGTTCTTTAACACATTCAGAATGCTGTGTATCCATCACCACTGTCTATAGCCAAAGCTTGTCATCATCCCAAGCATACTCTGTGCCACGAAGCACTCTCCCCTTCCCCAGCCCCTGGTAACCGCTGTCTGTCTCCAGGAATGTGGCTGTTCTAGGGACCCCTGTGAGAGGGATCGTACCATAGGTATCCTTTTTTTAATTTTTTTGACAGAGTCAGAGAGAGGGACAGATAGGGACAGACAGGAAGGGAAAGAGATGAGAAGCATCAATTCTTCATTGCAGTTCCTTAGTTGTTCACTGATTGCTTTCTCATATGTCTTGACTGGGAGGGCTACAGCAGAGTGAGTGACTCCTGGCTCGAGCCAGCGACCCCACGCTCAAGCTGGCAACCTCGAGGTCTCAAACCTGGGTCCTCCGCGTCCCTGTCCGATGTTCCATCCACCGCGCCACCGCCTGGTCAGGCCATATGTGCCCCTTTAGGACTTGTTTATCACAGCATCATGTTCTCGAGGTCCCATCCACATTGTAGGTGTCAGAATTCCCTTCCTTTTTAAGGCTGGGTGACATCCCATCGCCCCTCTGGCTTACCCGTGCACTCGAGGATGGACATTGAGTGATGCCCACATTCCAACCACTGTGAATAATGTTGCTGTGAACGTGGGTGTCCGGACATCTGTTCGAGTCGCTGCTTTCATTTCTTTTGGGTGGACTCAGAGGGGAATTGCTGGTCATTTCTATGTTTAACTTTTTGAGGAAACCACAGTTTTCCAGCAGCAGCCCCGCTTTAGAGCCCACCAGCCGTGTGTGCGAGTCCCCGCTTCTCCACGCCCGCACTTCCCTTCTCTTAGTGAAGGCCACGCTCTGGGTGTGGGCGGCGTCCTCTGTGGCTTCCGTGGGCTTCTCCCTGGTGACCAGAGGTTGCAGCGCAGGGGGTTTTAACACTCGTGGGAAGTCCGAGATGATGTCAGTCAGTGCAGCAGGGGCGGAGGGCAGTGGCTCGTGCTGTTCTACAAAAGTCATGTGTTTTAGTTCAGAACACGTGCCATGTACAAACAGCACAGGCATGTTCTTTCACTAAAACATGTATGACTTCTGTAGTCATCATTGTTTATTCTTTGTAATTTTATTGATTGATTTTAGAGAGGGAGGGAAAGAAACATCGACTTGTAGTAATCATTTTTTAAAAGAAAATGCTTACCTTTTTTACAAGTATGTGTTGCAGCAGGAGTGCACCTGCTGGTCACTGCACCGCAATGTCCCGCCTGGACAGTGTCCAGTGAGGAGGCGGAGTGGAGGCTTTCTCTGTCACCAGATAGAAGCTTGGCCGTCCTAGGAATGTGATTTTTTTTCCCCTTGACCCTTTAGCTATTCCTTTATGTCTCAATTCACAGGAATCCTGTTTAACTATTACTGGGTGGGTATGAAAATTTTTTTTAACAACCAGCCTGCTGGGCTTGGTTGTGGTTTGGTTCCTACAGGATTGACCCACAGGTAAAGGATTTGTGTAGCCACAGCTGTGACCCTTAAGGACAGGCTCTATCAGCCAAGGCCGCCTCCAGTGATGTCTCAGCCCAATAGCTCTTACCCCCTGGCCAGGGAGACAGCTGCTCCAGGCAGAAGGGCATGAACTGCCCTCTGCTTTTGGCTTCGATACTGTCCACAGTAATTGGAGTTGAAAGCCCTGCGGCTGAGAACGGTCTTGGCATTCTGTCTGTGGGAGGCACTGCCAGGGAGACACCAGTCGTTTGGCTCTGACTGCCGAGAACCAGACATGTGATAGGTGCCCAGGACACGGCGGAAGGAAGTTGACTGCACTGCATCGTGGGAGGAGTAGAGGAGAACTGGGTGGTTTGTCACAAAGTGCCGTCAGGTTGTACCCCAAATGGTAAACCCTTCACGCCTTCTCTTGGTTTCTCTCCTGAGGCCAGGATCAGCATTCCACTCAGAGTCACAGAACTACTGAATCAGAAATCTCAGGAGCTTCAGAGAGGGCCAGCCAGCCTCCATCGTGCACAGAACTTCTCCTTCCTCAGGCCAGGCTACCTTGTCATGGAGGAAGCACTTCGAAAATATACTTGATAGCATGGCCTCTCCTGTTAGAAGGGCTTCACTTTCAAGAAAGCTGTATTTATCAGGAAGCTTTATGTTTTCCTTTTTGAAATTAAATCAAAGCCCAACCTCCCTAAAACTCAATTCTGCTGGTCTAAGTTTTGCCTGTGCAGGAACAGTGGATGCTTAATCAGTGTCATTGATTCCGAACTTTATTCTAACATCATTTTGCAACCTCAGTCATCTGATTAAATCTGACCAACCATAGAGACTTGGCTGGACTAAAGTGTGGTACACTCACATGGTAACACATGACTGCACAGCAACAGAAAACACCGTGTGGAAACACTCATTGACGAGGAACGGTGTTCCCCACGTCACCCGCTTGTTCACGGCACTATCTGCTGAGCCCCCACTGACATGCCAGTCTCCACCAGGTGCCAGGTCAGGCCAGTGCAGTGGGCGTGGCCGCCGCCCCAGACACTTCTCTTATTGGAAAGACAGAGTCACCCATAAGTATGCCATGTAGCCCCGCCATCCGTCGTGACGGAACCTGCCTCCTCTGACCATCACTAGTCACTTCCTTTGTCTGCCTTTTTAGGGGATTTCTCAGGCTGCCAGATACGTGTACCGCCGACTCGTCAGCGACGGGATCTTGAGCCAGGCCTTCAGCATTGCTCCTGTGAGATTGTCATTTTTCTCTTTCCTCTCATCTCCTCTGTCATTCGCTGTTTGGTTCCTTGACCCTCTCCCCCTCCTCCCTCTGTCCCCCAGGAGTACCGGCTGGTGGTCGTGGGGCACAGCCTGGGCGCGGGGGCCGCCGCCCTGCTAGCCATCATGCTGAGACACTCCCACCCGCAAGTCCGGTGCTACGCCTTCTCCCCGCCCCGGGGGCTGCTCAGGTACTGGGGTCCTCACCGCGTCACAAGGCGCTGCGGGCGAGTTGGTGCTGAAGACCGGGTTGTGGCCGGCCATTTCCTTTTCCACCGTCACGAGTTTTGTTTTCAAGTACTGTGCTCGTTAGTTGAAGAAAGACTGAACAGTCTTTCCTAGGTCTACCTGACCATGGCTTTGATTTCCTGAAGATACAATGCCAAGTGACACGCATTTTATTCATTTTGGGTGTACATCTAATATTTTTGTATATAGCAAAATGATCACCATGATAGGTCTAATTAACATCTGTCACCACACACTTTTGGGATGAGAACTTTTGAGTACTCTTAGCAACCTTCAAATACACAATACAGTATTAACTGTGGTTGGCGTATTTCTTTTACAACTAATGTTTCTACCCTTTGATTCCCTTTGTCCATTTCGCCCTCCAAGGGGCAACCACCAGTCTGTCCTCTATCTGTAAGCTTTTTTTTTATTCCACATATTAGTGCGATCATATGGTATTTGTCTTTCTCTGCATTATTTCACTTAACACAGTGCCCTCAAGGCCCAACCATATTGTTTGAAGCAGCAAGATTTTTCCTTCTTTCTTTTTCTCTTTCCTTCCTTCCTTTTTTTATAGAAAAATTTTATAAGAGTTTGAGCCAAACTGATGACATATGCTGAGAAGCAAGATCTCAAATACTCCCAAGATTTCATTATTTTTTGTGGCTGAATAATATTTCATTGTGTGTGTGTCTGCAGAGACACACACACACACACCACATTTCCTTATCCACTCATTCATCGATGGACACTTAGGCTGTTTGGATTATCTTGGCTACTGTCAATAATGCTGCACTGAACATGTGGGTGCATATTATCAAGTTAAGGTAGAAATAAAAATGTTTTTCTTGAAATTTCAGCAAATCCCTTTATGAATACTCTAAGAACTTCACTGTGTCACTAGTCCTGGGCAAGGATGTGATTCCCAGGTGAGTGCTGGAGGCTGCATCTGGGGTTGGTGTAGCTGAAAAGACAGTACTAAGCCTCCATCTGATTGTTAACAGGTTAAGTGTCACTAACTTGGAAGATCTGAAGAAGAGAATCTTGCGAGTGATTGCTCACTGTAACAAGCCCAAGGTAACTTGTGCCCTGTCAGAGGACCTGCGGGAGTCTGGGTCTCCCCACGAGGAGAGAGTCTGGTCTCCCCACGAGGCTGTCTGTGGGTGCAGGAGGATTTTCCCAAGTTCAGAGCCTCTTAGCCAGGGCAGCTGCTGCCACTGCTGTAAGACTTGTCTGGTGTCCCACAGATGATCTCCAAGAAAGCAGATGGCTAAATTAAGCACATAAAATACCCAGCTAGCGAATACTACAGTAGAGTTATCCTGTTCCAGTTAAGTGACTTGCCGTCATACCTCCTAGCCCTGTCTTGTGACCAGCAGTATTCCGATGCCTTTGGTCCCAAAGCTTAGAAAGTAAGGCTGCCACAGAATTTAAAGTGAAATGGTATAACTGTCCTGTGGAATATTATGCAGCCATTACAAACGGTGACATAAAATTTTATATGCCAATAGAGCTATCTATCCATCAGGTATTGAAAAGTTTAAAAAATGTGGGCAGGCTTAAAAATAATTCTTGGAGGTATGACCTGAGGGCAGGGGTTAAGTAACAAGGAGCTCTGACCAAAAACATACAAGAATGGGTTTTGTTTAGATCTCTTTTTAACCTTTATTTTCTGACTTCTTTTGTTGCTGGTCAGAAAAAAATATTAAAAATTTAGAATAAACTTTCTTATCAGCTATTTAAAAATATTAGTATCTAGTATCTTTAAGGGAAGAGTAAAACTGGTTTTTAGAGTTATCTGAAAAAAATTAAGGATAACTTTCCCTCAAAATCTGCATGATTTGGTTTTTAAATATTGCTTCTAGTGTTTTGGCTTCTTTGCCCGAGAGACACCTGAGTTCAGTCCCACCGATCTCCACACTCCTAAGATCCATGACTTAGAAACAAGACAGCTAGACATTTGTCCAAGCTCTGAAGTTGCTGCCACTTAGCACTAGCTCACAGGTCCCAGATCTGTGCGGTGACCATGAGGGCCTGAGTAACAGGAACGCTGCCTTCCTGGGTCTCGCCCTTAGTACCAGATCTTGCTGCACGGGTGCTGGTATGAGCTGTTTGGAGGGAACCCGGATGACCTTCCCACAGAGCTGGATGGGGGCGAGCACCGAGACCTGACCCAGCCTCTCCTCGGGGAGCAGAGTCTGCTGACACACAGGTCCCCGCCGTACAGCTTCTCCAGTGACTCCCCCCTGGAGTCCCCCACCAAGTACCCCCCTCTCTACCCTCCTGGCAGAATCATCCATCTGGAGGAAGAAGGCACTTCTGGGAGGTGAGATGGGGGCGGCAGGGGCCCCGACGTGGCTCGAGCCATTCACCACCAGGAAAAGAAACGAGCATGGAGTTCAACTCAAAACGATGCTTTTTTTCTTTTTCAGGTTTTCCTGTTATACTGCTCAGTATACTGCAAAGTGGTCACATGAATCAGAATTCAGCAAAATACTCATTGGCCCAAAGATGCTAACAGACCACATGCCAGACATCCTGATGAGAGCCTTGGACAGTGTGGTGTCCGACAGGGCCGTCTGCATTTCCTGCCCTGCCCCACGAGGCTCTAATGTGGATGTGGTGTAACCAAAGCCCCTGGAAACTTCCACGGTGGACTCGGACTTGCACTGTTGTTCTTAAAATGACTTGACGGCCGAGTGAATCCCATGATGCCGGTGCGCCCATGGGAACCGGACAGGCACCGAACTTGAGAGCTGTCTGAATGACTAAACGATCTGAGAACTAGAGAAATAATCTCGATCACAGTGTCAGAGCACCAGGAGTCAGGAGAGCAGAGGTGACGGGACTCAGACCGAGCATGCGCCAGGCCTCACAGAGGGCCGTTCCCCGTGGATTCCTCGGCGCCCGAGAACAGCCCGGGCACGGCTGGGACCCGCAGCCAGGTTCACGGCCCTTGTGGGTCTGTAGACTCCCACCCCTCGCGCCACTTCTCACTAGCGGGGTCTTGGTTTGTCTCCATTCAGACAGTTCATTTAGCAAACTGGATTTTCCTGGCTACGAAACCCAGTCCTCAGTTGGGCTTTGCTCCGGCTGCCACTAAGGGTTAGCCCTGAACTGCAACTGGGAATCGAGACAAAAACAGGTCAGGAAAGTGAGTGGAGACGCTCCTGCCCTTCGGGCCGCAGCCCATTCCTCGTTTACAAGATCCACCTGTCTCATCAGCACTCAGTGATGTGCAGTCCTCCTTGCTCTTGGAGTTGACCAGTGGATTGAAGGAGTTAAAAAATAAAGCATTTACATGTGTCACGGGTGTCTGTACAGGGATGGGCTCTCCTACTGGATGCTTCCAGGAAGGTCTGGCGTACGGGGTGCTTTTACAGTGATCATCTCTTAAGTGGATCATTTTCTGTACATTGCAAACAAGTCTTATGTGTCCTTGGCCATGTGGCTGCAGGGTGAAGGCTGTATTCAGCCCAGCACACAAAGCCCAGAAAAGGACGATCCAGGGATTTCCTTAAAGAGCATGAGCCCATAAGGACGAGGAAGAGACGGGACAATGAAAAGTCTGAGGGTAAACAGAAGAGCTGCTGTACCGCCTGGACCCCTGCACTGGGCACGGGAGGGCACAGGGAGACTAGCCGAGGTGAGGGTCACTCGAGAGCCGGAAGAAACCTGGCTCAGTTTCCCCAGGGCAGGGGGCTGGACACCAGCACAGGGCAGAGCAGGGCATTCCTCACCTCCTCCCACTCAGCTCCTCGAACCTTCAAGGAAAAAATTCACCAGGGAAATCTGACCACTAGTGCCGCCTCCCCCTCAGGTGGCACTGCCAGACCGCCCGAGTTTCTGGACACCTGCACAGGGCCACTTTTTAAACTTCGCAACCTGTGGTGGTTTAGCGGACAAAGCACCGACCTGGAACACCGAGGTCAGTGGTTCAAAACCCTGGGTTTGCCCGGTCCAGGCACAGAGGGGAGTTGACCACCTTCTGCTCATCCCTCCTCCCCTCTTCTCCCTCTCTTTACTAAAAACAAAAAACGAACTTCGCTAGAAATGCCACAGTAATGCTCAACTGCTACAAGTTTTGTCTATGATTCCTGTACATTCGAGGCACAAAGGGCCGAGGTCTCAGGCACACTTTCACCAGCACTGCCCTGCTGTGACTCGGCTCTGTGCTGTTTGCAGTGCTGCTGACGTTCTGGGCCCTGAAGCACGAGCCAAGGACTGCCAGACACTTGAGGGACAAGGGACAGAGGGACCAAGAGAAACAGGAGTGGGAGAAGTCTCAAACTACCCCAGCTACAAGTAGGGAACAGCATAAAGAGCTGCACCCACAGAACTGATCTACAATGCTGAAAGATGGTAAAAACACCCCGGAAGTTAGAAAAGCATGAAAGATGCTGCCATCAGCAGAAACGGATACCTGAGTGACAGGAGCCGTGTGTTTCCAGGTGCAGGGCTCGGAGCACAGGGATGAAGACATGCCCGGGCCATGGAGAGCAAGGGCAAGCCCCTCGGGCTGGGACTGGGGGCCCCACGCAATGGCAATGGCCAGGGGAGACGGTGGGAGAACGGCCTCCAGAAACCTAAAGGCAAGGTAGTTCCAACCTGGAATTGCAGACCCAGCCAGTGCATCAGGGTAGAATGAAGTTCCTTTCAAAGCTGTAAGGCAGTGGTAGTCAACCTGGTCCCTACTGCCCACTAGTGGGCATTCCAGCTTTCATGGTGGGTGGTAGAGGAGCAACCAAAGTATAAATAGATTTTTTTTTTTTGGAAAGATAGATTTAACTATAGTAAGTTGTTTTATAAAGACTTATTCTGGCTCCTGGCCGGTTGGCTCAGCGGTAGAGCGTCGGCCTGGCGTGTGGGGGACCCGGGTTCGATTCCCGGCCAGGGCACACAGGAGAAGCGCCCATTTGCTTCTCCACCCTCCCCTCCTTCCTCTCTGTCTCTCTCTTCCCCTCCCGCAGCCAAGGCTCCATTGGAGCAAAGATGGCCCGGGCGCTGGGGATGGCTCCTTGGCCTCTGCCCCAGGCGCTAGAGTGGCTCTGGTCGCGGCAGAGCAACGCCCCCTGGTGGGCAGAGCGTCGCCCCTGGTGGGCATGCCGGGTAGATCCCGGTCGGGCGCATGTGGGAGTCTGTCTGTCTCTCCCCATTTCCAGCTTCAGAAAAATACAAAAAAAAAAAAAAAAAAAGACTTATTCTGCCAAACTTAGCAAAAATCCGACCTAAAGTACTTGGTAAATAATTATTATTATATGCTTTAACTTGCTGTGACTCTGCTTTATAAATTTTATAAAGTTACTTCCCTACTTTATAAATCACCATTACTGTGGAACCGATGGGCGGTTAGAAAATGTTACTACTAACAGAGATACAAAAGTGGGCGGTAGGTATAAAAAGGTTGACTACCCCTGCTGTAAGGGCTCAAAAACAGAATTCCTACACTTTTCAGGAACCTCTGGGAGAAGCTCTTCATTGACATGAGTCAATAAATGAAAAAACAGGAGTGGAGCCTGACCACTGGTGGCGCAGTGGATGGAGCATCGACCCGGGATGCTTAGTTCCCAAGTTCGAAACCCTAAGATCGCCAGCTTGAGCACTGGATCATCAACACGATCCCACGGTTGCTGGCTTGGCTGGAGTCCCTCGATCAAGGCACGTATGAGAAGCAATCAATGAGCAACTGAAGTCACACAAATATGAGTTGATGCTTCTCATCTCTTTCCCTTCCCATCTTCTCTATTGCGCAAAAAAAAAAAAAAAAAAAAAGTAGGGTGCAGGCAATAAAAGACCAACACATCAGAGAAATACGGTGCTCAGAGGATCCTGAGACTTTAGGAAAATAAGGTCTGTTATTGCTCGGCTGTGTAGTAATTCATATAATAACACACACTCAACAGCACCAACCCCAATAAGCATACCGAGGGCACGGGCCCTGAGAGCCTCCAGGTGGGTGGCCTCAGGAAGACTTGGGGAGCGTGGCCCTGGGAGGCACGGAGACCCTCAGCCTTTCGCCATTCTTGCCCCCGCAGCTCTCCCATCAGGCCAAGTTCTAGATAACCTTTTATAATAAGCCGCTGATCTAGTAAATAAAAAAGTGTATGAGTTAGACGTGGAGATAAGCATCAAAACTTAGAATTCAAAAGTAGTTGCTTCGGGGAGGGTTTAAGAGCAGAAGACTGCTCTTTCTGTAGCAAACCTTTAGAACTATTGGGTCTTTAAACAGCATATTTATCTTTGGTGAGAAAGAGACTCAATCTTCAAAGCAATAAAAAATCGTATTTAGAAAATGGATTCTAGTATAAACTATTTATAGCGCAATTTCAGGCTCCAGAAAGGACAGGACAGTAAAAGCCATAGGGTCGGCTTCCGCTCTCCCAAGATGCTAACTCAGCTACCAACATCTCGTTTTCAGCCCAGAGCTCTGGCCCGAGATATACCTGTGATGTGCCTGAGCACACACATGACCCAGGGCGGACACAAGGTGAGGATCTCACCGATACTCAACAGGTCCCAAACCAAACACCGTCCCCCGTTTGCTGATGGATCCATGTCCTCCCCGGGAGTGCCCACTGCCTGTCCCCCAGCAAGAAAACATGCACCGAAAATGAATACCGACAACACAGGACTTAAAAGCGAGGTGAATGAACACATAAACCAGAAGGCTATTCCCCAAGCTCTCAAGAACTCAAGTATTACCAGTCATATGATTCAAGGATTTATTAAGTCATACATGCAAAACATACTGCTAATTGCATTAGCAAAAGATCAATGTAAAAACACTCCACAATTCTGCAACTGTCAATTTAAAAAATGTTGTTCTAGTGGTTGAAAGGTCCAACCTTGTATTCTTGCCAGGGGGTAAGTTGTACAAACTTGGTTAGCACGAGCACAGGGTTTACAGAACCTCACACACACCCAGAGGAAGATCGTTAGAGCAACAGGGGCGTGTCCACGCAGGTGAGGCAGAGGGCCAGCATTAGTCAGGGACAGTGCTGGGGTCTGGCAAGACGGTGATGTTAAGAAGGTTCATAGTTTAAGAATATCTAAAATATTTTAAAAACCGTAAAGGTGCAACACGTGATTTTTACATCTAGTTACTAGAAAACTAAGGAAGCACTTATTAGCTTTGAATAAAGGAACATGAAAACAGGAATGCACTTTTACTAATCTACAAAAAAACTTCTAACGCATTATCAAGAAAGATTTTATAATACAAGGAGGCATATTGCTTGCTGAAAAGGGGTTCTATAAGAAAAGCACTAAGTTAGCAACTATGGGAATGGCCAGTTCAGTGATGAATTAATTAAATGCCCAATTTCAGGAAGAACTGCAGGTTTAAGAAAAAGGAAAGCGTAGAGAACACTTACTGATTAATACCGACTTTCTTCACCATCTACCGCATTGGACAGAAATTAACCATTTTAAAATTTTACCCGTGACATTTTTATTCAGTTTAATTATTGTGTACAATGTAGTGTAAATCTCGATTTCATATTTTGTCAAAATACTGTCTTCATCCTTTGATCACATCAGGTGTCCCGCACACTCCACCCAGTGTGCCCAGGCTAGAGCAGAACACTTCAGAGGGGACATGTGAGCAAGGGTTCTGGTCAAAATCTCAGCAAAAGCTAATACACTAATTTTTTTTATAAATCTCACTACGAAATCAAAAAGATCCATCCAGAGAGTTGAGTTGTTACACTCCATTATGCTATACAGTACAAATGTTAGGCAATGAACATGGGTTGATAAATTATCAATGCATTAAATGGCAACATTTCATAGAGGAGGCTAAACTGCTTGCCTGTGAAACTCGTTAGAAAGTGTCTGCCTTCCCTAACCTCAGATGGAGGTCTTCAAACAGCTCAGTGCTTAGTGTTCTTAGCACAACAATGCAACTTAGTTCATAAGGTATTTTGGCAACTCTTAATCTGAACAAGAAGAGGGGTTTTTGAAAAATAAGGCTTTAAGAAAGCTTGTAATTTTAGGGCTAAATTTTAATAGAATGTGAAAGTTTGAACTCTTACATTTATTTGTTTAAACAAAACCTAAAAATTACTGATTGGTTCAAAATGGTTTTATGGAAAAACTAACCTGTAACAAAAACTTGGCATTGAGTGCGAAGGCTCCATTGTTTTTGAGCAAAGCATACAAAGGGTTCCCAGGGGACAGGGCAGCAGGGGAGAGGGGCCCAGACATTTACAACAGTAGGCATTTTCTCTTCCTCTTCTTGACAGGAGGTGGGCAGAGAACGGCTCGAATAGCTTCATCAAACACTGTCTTGAGCCCTCGCTGCGTGAGAGCCGAGCACTCCAGGTATTTGACAGCACCTGCCGAAAACACAGCTCTTACAATACAGCCACACAGCCGTTTCTGATCAGAACCAGGCCGGAGCCCTGGGCCTGCCCAACCTGCCGGCGGGCGAGGCAGAGCAGAGCAGCCCCCAGCCTCCTCCTGAACTGGACACCACACAGCCCTTAGCCAGTTCCCCAAAAGTCAGTCAGACCCTGAGCTGGAGGAACACAACCTCCACTTCCCAGACTGGCTCCAGTCTCCACAGGAAAATAAAAACGTGCAAAGCAAACGTGCAGTATGCAGTTCATACCAATCTCCTTGGCCATGGCTAAGCCCTGCGGGTAGGTGATGGGGGTCAGCTTCTTCTCCTTCAGTTTCTCAATTGTGTCTTTGTCATCCCTAAGGTCAAGCTTGGTCCCCACGAGGATGATGGGAGTGTTGGGACAGTGGTGTCGCACTTCAGGGTACCACTAGGTGCGAAGAAAGGAAGACAGTTGTAGCACTCTCCTTTATGAGCATCCTAAGTTATGTCCAGTCGCCAAAATGTCAACCAGACCTTGGTCACTGTGTCCCTTGTCCCTACAGAGCCTTCATGCAGGAAACTGCACCTGTTCTCCAGCCTTGCTCACATTCCGTTCACACCTTCAAAGACAAAGGACTGCGTGAACCATGGGACGGACCAGGACAACAGGAGGGCCTGGACCACAGAACTGCCTGCAGGTTAGCAAGCCAGGACTCCCAACCAGAACTAACCTACAGGGCAGCTGCACGTGTCAGTGAGAGGGAGGGGAAGGAAAGGGGATGGTTCCTCCCCCAAAACACTGTTTGTGGTAAAACAAGTCAAGTTCTTGGGTCATCTCAGAAAACATTCCATACATACATTCAAGGATGAGAATAAACTAGGTGGACCGAGGTCTCAGCTCCGCTGCCCTCACCCCACTGGTCACTCTGAGGAAAGGGCATCTCCTAAGGATCATTTCATTAAGGTTCTGAGAGACACAGGAGTAGAAAGTAATGGCTGTGCCTCAGCATTTAACAAGGAACAGCACTCAGAACCAGCCTGCAACTTCAGGGTGCTCGACACTGAGGTCGTACACTTCAAAACGGATTACCTACCTCAGAATCACTGAAACCAATTTAAATCATTGAAAATTTCAAGCAGTAAATGGTCTTTTATTTCTTAATGTTTCTTCCTAACAGTGACATTATGTAAGAAAATACTTTTCTAAAAAACACCCACTCACCTTTGCACGAACATTTTCAAATGACGCAGGACTCACAAGAGAAAAGCAAATTAAGAACACATCCTGTGAGAAGGAAACACAGGGAAGCATTTAGAAGACAACCTCACAACGGCGAGTGCTCTGCTGTCTGCACGCTGCAGGGAGTGAGGCCCGGCCAGGTGCAGGGACAGTGCAGGACAGTGCCCCAGCGGCCCGGCCCCAGCTCCCTGGGCACGCCCCTAGGCTGCGGGGAGTGAGGCCTGGCCGGGTGCAGGGACAGTGCAGGACAGTGTCCCAGCTCCCTGGGCACGCCCCTAGGCTGCGGGGAGTGAGGCCCGGCCAGGTGCAGGGACAGTGCAGGACAGTGCCCCAGCAGCCCGGCCCCAGCTCCCTGGGCATGCCCCTAGGCTGCGGGGAGTGAGGCCTGGCCGGGTGCAGGGACAGTGCAGGACAGTGTCCCAGCTCCCTGGGCACGCCCCTAGGCTGCGGGGAGTGAGGCCTGGCCGGGTGCAGGGACAGTGCAGGACAGTGCCCCAGCTCCCTGGGCACGCCCCTAGGCTGCGGGGAGTGAGGCCCGGCCAGGTGCAGGGACAGTGCAGGACAGTGCCCCAGCAGCCCGGCCCCAGCTCCCTGGGCACGCCCCTAGGCTGCGGGGAGTGAGGCCCAGCCAGGTGCAGGGACAGTGCAGGACAGTGCCCCAGCGGCCCAGGCCCCAGCTCCCTGGGCACACCCCTAGGCTGCGGGGAGTGAGGCCAGGCCGGGTGCAGGGACAGTGCAGGACAGTGCCCCAGCGGCCCGGCCCCAGCTCCCTGGGCACGCCCCTAGGCTGTCAGACGGCTCCCACACCGGAACCAGCCCATGAAGCAGCCGGTTCCTATGAGGAGGGGAAGGAGGGGGCTGTGCTGAATGGCACTTGAGGCTGTGGGGGCTTCACATCAGACCCTTGGGAGGCCTCTTCCCACCACTCCCAATTCCCACTGGGACCCAAAGGACACAGGGGACAAAAGCAAGTGTCAGATACTTCTGTGAAACCTGGTCTGTTTCTCAAAACATTATCTACAAATTAGGTGCTCTTTGTGAAGCTCCTTATCTGCATGTTAATACTTTAGATGATCCTAGGATCCAATCAAACTGCTTCTTTTAAGACTGCCAACAGGGCCCTGGCCAGTTGGCTCAGTGGTAGAACATCAGCCCAGCATGAGGAAGTCCCGGGTTCGATTCCCGGCCAGGGCACACAGGAGAAGCGCCCATCTGCTTCTCCACCCCTCCCCCTCTCCTTCCTCTCTTCTCTCTCTTCCCTTCCCGCAGCCAAGGCTCCATTGGAGCCAAGTTGGCCCAGGCGCTGAGGATGGCTCCATGGCCTCCACCTCAGGCACTAGAATGGCTCCGATTGCAATGGAGCATTGCCCCCTGGTGGGCATGCTGGGTGGATCCCGGTAGGGTGCATGCAAGAGTCTGCCTGCCTGCCTGCCTCCCAGCTTCTAACTTCAGAAAAATACACACAAAAAAAACCTGCCGAGCCCTGGCCGGTTGGCTCAGCGGTAGAGCGTCGGCCTAGCGTGCGGAGGACCCGGGTTCGATTCCCGGCCAGGGCACACAGGAGAAGCGCCCATTTGCTTCTCCACCCCTCCGCCGCACTTTCCTCTCTGTCTCTCTCTTCCCCTCCCGCAGCCAAGGCTCCATTGGAGCAAAGATGGCCCGGGCGCTGGGGATGGCTCTGTGGCCTCTGCCTCAGGCGCTAGAGTGGCTCTGGTCGCAACATGGCGATGCCCAGGATGGGCAGAGCATCGCCCCCTGGTGGGCAGAGCGTCGCCCCTGGTGGGCAGAGCGTCGCCCCTGGTGGGCATGCCGGGTGGATCCCGGTCGGGCGCATGCGGGAGTCTGTCAGACTGTCTCTCCCTGTTTCCAGCTTCAGAAAAATGAAAGAAAAAAAAAAAAAAAAACCTGCCGACAGTCCCACCCGCCCAGAGCAGCCCCAGCACTTGCTAACGGGCGCGTCCCCGTGAGGGAGGCTGGTCTAGTGTGAGTGAGGTTTCTTCGCGCTGTCAGAGCTCTGACACCCACGCACAGCCTCTGAAAAGCCTGTACCCGGGGCAGGCGTGCCTGAAGTAGGTTCAAAGTAAAGTAGGTGCAGAACACCTGGGAGAATTTTGGACTAAACATGAAATATTTGGGTTTTTCTTCCTCTTCTGCTACTGTGTAAAAACGTCTATTTCCTTGAATTTTAAGATGTCTAAGAGTTTCTAAAATGCTAATTTTAAAAACATTTTCCTACAAAAAAAGACAACTGTGCTAATTTGTGAAATGCCCAAGCTAACTGTCAATCATCCAGCTGGAATCTTGTACCTGAAAGGGAAGAAACATCCCACCATAGCTCTTTAGGAACAACGTTTTCAGTGCCAGCGCATGCACAAGCTTGTCCGAGAATCACCTGAGCTGATTACGACAGGACAAAGCAGGTGGGTTAGCTCACCAGCCCGCACAGCCGCCCCCACAAGCCCACGCACCGGACACCCACAGGAGAAGGCGGCCCGGCAGCCCGGTTAGTCCCGCCTGGCTGAGCGCGGGCACAGGGGGCTTTCTGGGTGAGCCCCGCGTCTCCCTCCCCACCAGCCTGGGGAGGGGCTGCTCACAAAAGCCCCTCCCCTTCCACTTGGAGGGAGGGAAGACAGAAGTTCCCAAACCACTTTCATTCAAGCCAGGAGATAAACTGTTACACTCTAGTAAAAGCAAGGCTCGTCAAGCAAAACCCCAGCCTTGAGTGAATTCAATATAAAACACTCAAGGAACAGGAGGCTGAGTAGGAAATCCTAGGAAAACTAAGTGAAACAAGAGAACAGACAGAGCTGAAACTGAAGTCGATTGAAAGTTTTACATACGGCAATCGGCTTGTCTTTGCCCCTGGAGGGTATATCCTTACCGTACGTGTCTCCAACCTATTAATGCACGAGAACTTGGTTTGAGTTTAGTAAAATAAAAATTAATACATCCCATTATTCATTCTTTAACAGAAGTTTGTCTCAGCCTTCCCAAGATTTAGATCTAAAAGCAGATGATGACCCAACAGGTGTATGAAGCCAAAGCCACCAAACACTGTTAACCCACCTGGGAAAGGGGCAGGAGGATGGGAAGACAGAGCTCAGGCAACCACGGGGAGACAGATGTGTCTTCTCCCCGCGTGCACCCGGGGCTCCTTTCCCAGCAGAACTAACAGGCCCAGGAAACCTATGCTCAGTGAGGAAATGTACCGTGAGGGTCCTTCCTGCCACTGGCAGCTGGCAGCAACAGGCACGCCTTTCACAGGTCTCCGCCCCGGTTGTCAGGCCAATGTGAGCCCAGGTGAAGCCACAGCCCCCACAGGCGTCTGAGACTGGGGCCCCTTGGGGCAGGGCTGAGCCGCTGCCTGTGCAGAGATACTGGGCTCCTTCCCAGGGGCTGGGAGCGGAGCTGCTAGACTGAGTCTTCTGGTCCCTCACCCCTTGCAGATCTGGGTGAGGCCACTCAGAAGTGACAGCATCCAAGTGTCTGTCCCAGTAACAATGGAAACTTGCTCTTCCAGCAACACAGAGCCCTGGATTCTTTTAAGAGACAGGTGGACGGGAATTAATTTCATCCCATTCAAGCTTCTCTTACAATTTGAATAGCCATTAAAGTTTCCGTAAATATTCTGGTTTAATCTGTGGACTGTTTTTGAAGATCTGTCCTTCCAAGCCTTGACATGATGCCAAATCTTCACTGTAATTCAGGGACTCCTGGGGATTGGCCACAAAACTGCAGTTTCAAGATATTCTTTCCAAGTTTTTTTTTTTTTACTATTTAGTTGAGAGGAGGGGAGGCAGAGACAGACTCCCACATGCGCCCGACCAGGATCCACCTGGCATGCCCACCAGGGGGCGATGCTCTGCCCATCTGGGGTATTGCTCCATTGCAACCGGAGCCATTCCAGCACCTGAGGCAGAGGCCATGGAGCCGTCCTCAGCAACCAGTCCAACTTGCTCCACTTGAGCCCTGGCTATGGGAGGAGAAGGAGGGGGGAGAGAGAGAGAGGGAGAGCATGCGAATAAGAGAGAAGGAGGGGGAGGAGTGGAGCAGACGCTCGCTTCTGTCTGTGTGCCCTGACTGAAGCCCTAACCAGGAATCGAACCCAGGACACATCCACACACCAAGCCGATGCTCTACTGCTGAGCCAACTGGCCAAGGCCTCCCAGTTTTAAAGATCTTTCTGAAAAATCAAATGCTTCCCGCCCTGTGTCACCGTTACACCAGCTGCCTGCTCCTTCCCCTGCCTCACTCTGCTTTTAAGGAGTCAGTTCTCATGCTTCTAGTACTAATCTTCCAGAATCAGCTGCTCAGGCCGTTGCTTCCCACCCTGATGCCTCAGTGTCCACACCACTCGTCCTGCCTGGGGCCCGTCCTCAGCACAGGCGTGCGTGCCGTAGCCACTCTCTCCCTTCCTCACAGGTCACCCACCGGTGTGCTCTAGAGCCTCATTACCCCATCTGAGCGGTCTTGGGTCACAGGCCACCTTTCCTCTGGACCTGAGTGTTACAGGCAGGACATCTTGACTACACCGACTCCCTGAGGGCCTTCAAAGGCTTTATTCCTCCTGTCCTCACTGGTCAACAGCTGTTCTTCCTTCTGCCTCCCTCCCCTCAGCAGTACAATTTACAAAAACCTAAGTCTGCTCTGAGCAGAATGCGAAGTGGGCAGAACTCGAAGCGGCTGAAATCTCACTGCTCCAAAAGCACGATCATTTCTTCCATTTTATTCTCTCCAGACATTTTCCAGCCGGTCTGTACTTTCAGGCTTGAAATATTTTTTAATATAGGCATTCTATGCACAAGAAAAAGACCAGGGTACGCAAACACAGCAGAGAAAAGGAGCCCTGGCACCTGGGAGCCGGCCTGGTGCCCACAGCTCCACCACGGTCCGTGTGGGGTCGAGCCATGTCCCAGGACACCAACATCACACAAGGTCACTGTGACCAGGCTGAAACTGAGACCGACAGTGAAGAACTACATGGGAGAGTACTTCCTCCACAGCTGTGTTTAAGCACAAATACAAGGTCACTGCAAACTACACAACACCCAACAGCTCCCGCTCGAAGCCAAAGAAAGGAACCACTTCTGTGCCAAGCACAGCATCAGCCTCACCTCATCCCCACCTTCTGGAAAAGAGTTACTAAACCACCCAGCCAGGACCTGCTCCTGCCAGTGTCCGAGCCGGAGCAAACCTCCACTTCCCTGAGCCCGTGCCCCACAGCCCCCCAACGTGTGTGTCTCCCTCAGGGCAGAGTAACAGCCCCCATTGTGTTCAACCACAGGTGTGGCCCTAGTGAACTCTGGCTGGAGGACACTAATGCAGGCAACCTAACAAAGCTCAAAGCCTTCTGAAAATCACAGCCACGCTAAACACTGGTTTCCTTTGGATCTAATGGAGCAGTAACCATGCTCAGCACTTAAAGACCCTTCTCAAGTCAGAGCACCCCCAGAAAGTGAAACACGGCCATGACACAGCAGGGCCCTGGCTGACCCCAAGGGACAGGCCAGCAGGGCTCTGCACACCAACCACAGACGTGGGTCTCAGAACAAGCCCCGGGCTCGGGCCTGGTGACTCGCAAGTCCCAGCTGTTTCCACTCACACCACTGAGGGCTGGGACGGGCAGGCAAATACTGGTTAGCAGATGCCACACAAGATGTCGGGCTTGAGTGCGTGCCAACCACCTCGATTCTGAACCACCAGCTAAAGACCAACACGCAGAACTTACACAACATGTATTTCTTAGAACCTACAAGGTATTTTTAAAGGAAATATAAAGGTCATTTATTGAAGGCTAGAAAGCCCTAAGGATTACTTAATTTAGAAAACTGAAAATTTGAAGGACAATTTATACTGAAAATAATGACTACTTGCTCATCACCTTTTGGAGCATGAAGTAGAAAATAATGGTTTAAGGAACTGAACTCAGCTACAGAGCTACCCACTGGAGAAGGAGGCCAGCAGGGAGTGACCACAGGAAGTGGAACAACTCTTTTTAGGACGCTGAGATAAGACTACCACTGGCCCTTCCGGAGTGTGTGTGAGTAGTCAGGGATGAGCCACAGGACTAGGCCTGCAGACCAAAGAGCCAACAATGGAGACCATGTTCCATCAGCACGAAATTCAGAGTTGCCGCCTCCTTTGCCAGAAACCAGGGGCCGGCCTGTGAGTCCCAGGCCCCACTCCTCCCAGTGGGACAGCGCGGCTCACAGGAAGGAGGCCTTCCCAACAGGTCCCTCGCCCGTGCCTGCCCTCAGCACCGAAACGACATCCCCCCCCATCCCGGATGGGTCCAGGCAGGCGGTCTCTCACTACCAGCTGGGCGCTCTCCCTTCGCCCCTAAGCAGCCCAACACGCTCTCGTGAGTGGTGCAGTGTATTATTACACAGTACCTCTGAGCTACTTGAGGACAAGAATCACATCCCACTCCTTCTGGCTGTTCAGATATTTGACGTGTAAACAGCCTTTCCCCTCAGACGGGATGCAACATAAGTTTAGGTCCCAGCCCTTGGAAAGACAACACCCTCTGGAATTTGACTTCAGGCTTCAGCACGACAACCTGATTGTCAATTACTACCTATGTGTTCTTTAGCACACAAAGCAAGAATCTTGCCAAGTCACCTTTGACATACTATGAGTGACGCTCAGAGAAAAAGGCCACGCCCAATCCTGAGTCACAGGAGGTGGCCAAGCGACTCCCCACCTTTCCAGATATATCCAGTGGGTTAGGAGGCTCCCTCTCAGTGTGTCTACAAATACATGTAAAAGCTGGAATTATTAAGCACCACCAGTATAGAATAGATTTTCAAAGATATTGAAGAATTTGAACCATTTGATGATTTGCTGGGGTTTTTTTTAAGACTTTATTTATTCATTTTGGGGGGGGGGGAGCAGGAAGCATCAACTCCCATATGTGCCTTGACCAGGCAAGCCCAGGGTTTTGAACTGGCGACCTCAACATTCCAGGTCGACGCTTTATCCACTGTGCCACCACAGGTCAGGCCTTGGCTGGTTTTTAATACTTAATTTTTAGCTGGAGATTAATAAATCACACGACTCAAACCTCCCATTTTAGAATGTGGGTCTGTTATTGGACCCCAGCTAAAGAACAATCCGCAAAAACCCACACCTCAGAGGTGCAGTCAGCTACCCCGCCAGCAGGAAACCCAGCAAGGACAATGGCTGTCCCCCGGAAAAGGCTTTGTGCTCAAAGGCTTAAAACGATCATTACTAAGCAGGAACTTCATTAAAAAACCCACAAGATTTTGGTGGACGGGAACAAATTAGTTCTTTTCATCCACACTATCCACCAAGGAAAAGTGATGGTTAAATCAATCACAGGATCCAAGCCCAACTTCTCTGGGTGTCTTCCTGACCCTGACCATCACCCCCGTGGCCCCCCTGGCTTGCTGGGAGGACAGATGTACAATTTACAAGAATTTGGTTTCGACCCTGAACTGAGGAGGTCTTCAGAGCAATGTGTCCACATAAGAAGAGCAGGGATCCTAAGGGCAGCTGCCCCGGCATCTGCGCCGTGCCTGGGCACCCCGCGTACTTGCGTACAGTAACTCACTGACTCCTACGAGGAAAGAAGTCAGGACCACAGATGAAGAAAGCTGCCCAAGGCCCCACAGCTAGTAAGAGAGCTGGACTGGAACCCCAGAAATTAGCTCAACTGTCTCTATACTGTGTGTGCCACTTAGTCACTAAGCCTCCAAAATTGTTTTACGATGCAAACCACCTTGAAATTAGCTACTGTTAAAGTTGGTCTGCAACCAAACAGTACATATTTCATATGCTTGTCCTAGAACAACAGTATTCAATAACCGGTAATGCTCAAAAAAAACAAACACAAACAAAACTTGGGTCTGTATCCAGTGGGCTCTGCACTTCACTAATGAACTACTTGCTATTACTAAATATACCCCAAAAAAAGGTAACAGAAGCAAATCCACGATGGTGTGCACTAATTAAACATTCAGGAACTGTACATTCTAAAGAGCACATTAAAAACCAGGAGAGCTCCTTACTGTCTGAGGATAGGAGAGGGGACGTAGCCTGTCATAATCTTCTTGGCCAGCAGTATCCCATAAGCCCAGATTCACCGGTTTTCCATCTACCATAACATTGGCAGAATAGTTGTCAAAGCTGTAAAACAGGGAGGAAGATGGTTAGTCCCTTGCCTTGGAGCAGTAAGACCCAAGTCCAGGCCCCGAGTCCTGTCCCAGCTGGGTCCCGGGGAGGTGGTCCTGAGAAGGCCGGAGTGGCCTGGAGGCCACCAGGCCAGCGGACGCCCTTCCTGCAGACATGAGGAGCCGCCCGTGAGCTAAGTGGAGGGAAAACAAGGTGCAGTGTGACAGAAACAAACACAACTGGAGAAACATGCCTGACAACAAAGCAAAGCTACTCAGTTTAACTGAAATAAAAAATGCCAGCAATGAAAAGGCTTTGCTTTTAATAAGAACATTAAGGTTTTTCTCCCCAGGAAGAAATAAAGTGTAAGCCTAGTCCCTCTTTCAAATCCCACTTGTCTTTCAGATGACTGACTCGCTTTCAGCAAGACAGCGCGTGGCTGGAGCTGGGCCTCCAGACCCACCTGGGCAGCTTGGACTGAGTCAGGTCTGCTCACCCACGCCCGCAACCCGCGTGCAGAGGTTCAGAGAAGCTATCGTGTGCCACTGTCAACGTGAGTACCAGATTACACGTATTTAAATAACTTTGAAGTTGCTACACAAAAATCAGTTAACCGTAAGAGGTCTCCAAGGAAAACCTACAGGCTAAATGGGCAAAAATAAGGTTGACAAAAAATTACTATGAGGTTCATTAAAAAGAAAATCTGGTATTGCAATTCAAACCAGAACAGGTACCAAACAAAACACAGTAATACTCAGAATTCATTTTTACATACTTTGAAGACTAAAACTTAGAATCTTACTACAGTGGGACAGCAAAGTCAAGTAAAGGTATGAGCCAGATGCTAGTGTGGTCTCTAGAATTTAGTGACCAAGCTAGCTTTCACAAAGAAAAGGCGTGATCTGTAGTAATTCTGCCTCATGAGAAAAGGACAGATTAGTCACTAAATGGAGACTATTTCCCCCCATTTTGGGAAAAAGAATCAGGTGCCTGTATCATACCAAAAAATACATTCTAAATGAATTAAAGATAAAAAACTTTAGCCACAAAAATCCTAGAAAAATTACCTGAGAATATTTTTGCATCACTTAAGTAGGAATGGTCTTCCTCAGTAAGACACCAAACTCAGGGAACGGGGAGAGGGGCACAGTCACGTTAAAATGCTCCCCTTGTTCAGGGCAGAAGACACCAAACAAAGTTCAAAGACAAACGAGACAGGAAGTAATACTTCTTATATAGAAAAGTTCCGTCAACAAGAAAATAATTTCAGTAGAAAAATAAGCAAAAAAACTTCAACAGGCAATTCACAAAAGACTATAAATGGACAGTAAACATTAATATCAAAAGACATTAACCTCATTAATGATCAGAAATGCAAATGAGGTAACTTTTTCAACTCATGTGGACCACAGCATGTATAACATAATGTTTCCACTACTGATAATAACCTGTCACATGTGTACAAACACACATGCAATGTTTTTTTAAAAAAAAGGGCCTAAATGACCAGTGGTTAAATCAGCTGTAGGAGTTAGCTCTACATAGACGTGAGGTAAGGACAGTCCTCACCATCAGTGATGAGCAGGAAGACTCCACTTACGTGAAAGTATGCACAAGACACACCAGGCAGCACCTAAGCGTGATGCGGTGCTTGAGGAGGTGAGCGCTGGCAGACGGGGGCTGCGAGGACAGAGCCCACGTGGCCACAGGGCGGCGCTCTGAGGCTGGGCTGGCGAGATGGGGCTCCCCAGTAACCCATCATCAGAAAAGCACTGCTCTACCTCCACCCAACCCTGCTGCCACGAGGGCACAAGCAGCCGTGAGCCAATCCCATCCACTCACCAAACACACCGGGTTCAATTCCAAAGCCCGAACTCCACACTGACAGGTACCCAGCAGGCTCCTCGCCAGCAAAGGCCAATAAAACCCTGCTGGAGTAGTTCATGTCCCAGCTCCTTGCTCGCTCACACAGAGCCCAAGAGCCAGTTTATCTCAAACTTACACTACCCAGCCTCTACACTTCAACAGTTTAAGTTTCTTTTGTTTCCAAAGTGTCTAAAAATCAATTAGGGAAGCTGTGTGTTTCATCACTATGTGGAAACTTGACATTACCTTAAGTATTTTTTAAAAGCCCAAACACCTGGACCTTGGTGAATGTCTGAGAGGTAAGCATACCTGTTCATAGAAGGATTAAAAATTACTTTATAGCAAAACAAAGATCAAAGGTGTCCAAAACCACCATAGATGAGTTCATTCCCAGTTTAACCTCAGATACTTACACAGTGGGGATATATTCTCCAGGGAATGCATTGGTTGTATAACTGATCAGTAGGCAAGTTTTACCTACAGCCCTAAAGAGACAGAAAAAAGGTGTAAATTGCTTAGTCAACATGAATGCAATCCTAATTTTCATTATTCTGTTAAAATAACTTACAAAAAAATCAGGAAGTATATACCAAGTACTTAGCATTAAAGAAAAGCATTTCTACAACCTCTTAATTAACATTAAATACATATTTTTACCCTAAAATTCAAAGTAAACAAACTAGAATTTTTCAGAAAGGCAAAGTCAGGAGCCTTCATATTCTGTTCAGGTATGTGTATTAGCACTCCTAGACAAGAAATAGCTATTAAGCCTGACCAGGCAGTGGCACAGCGGATGGAGCATCGGCCTAGGAGGCTGAGGACCCAGGTGTGAAACCCCGAGGTCACTGGCTTGAGCATGGGATCACAGACATGACCCCATAGGTTGCTGGCTCGGCTGGAGCCCCCTGGTCAAGGCACGTGTGAGAAAGCAATCAATGAACAACTAAGGTGCCACTACTATGAGTTGATGTTTCTCATCTCCCCATCCCCCCCGTCTGTCTTATGCTAAAAAAAATAGCTATTAAGTAAGCACAAGATTCAAAAGAAACAATATATATATATATTATACATATATATATTCAAATGTTTATTGTATTGATTTTAGAGAGAGAGGAAAGGAGAGAAATACAGGAACATGGATCTGCTCCCGTGTGTGCCCTGACTGGGGATGGAACTGGCAACCTCTGCGCTTTGGGACGATGCTCCAACCAACTGACATATCCGGCCAGGGCAAGAGGAACAATATATATATATTTTTTATTTAGACAATTAAATTTTATAGGGTGATATTGGTCTACCAGAGTACACAGATTTAGAGAAAACATCTCCACATCATTTGGACAGTTGATTATGCTGTATACCCATCACCCAAAGTCAGATCATCCTTCGTCACCCTACAATATTTTAAAATGGAAAATATTTTTTGTGACCATCTACAGAGAAGTCTCTCAACCAAAAATCTTCACTTCTGTCCTGAAATTATTTTGACCAGTACTGACATGCAAACACAGCTTACTTCTGCAGCTTCCACTTTGTTGCTAAGTAATAGATTTTGCTGCTTCTGAGTGGCAGCTTCCTGAGCCCTCCCTCTGACAATCAGTAATGACTGTTCTCTTAACAGACTGCTTAGTCATAACCAACACACAGAACTGTTCTCACTTTAACTCGTCTGTCTTCACTTACCACCTCCGCCCCGCCATCCTCACATATCACCACAAGCTTTTAGAGCAGCTGACACAATAGAATCCAGACATATTAATTAATAGCTCAGGGATGCTGGAGTCAACTTCCCAAGCAGCTGCGAGGAGGAGAAAGTAAAAGAGAACCACGCAGAACGACTGCAGAGACAGGAGGGCCTCCTGCATAGACGGCACTGGGTACCACATACCATCAGGCAGAGGTCTGCATGGGGCTGGAAGTCTCCCAACCACCTCAAAAATATTCTTGCCCTGGCCAGTTGGTTCAGTGGTAGAGCACTGGCCCAGCGTCTGGATGTCCCAGGTTCAATTCCCAGTCAGGGCACACAGGAGAAGAACCCATCTGCTTCTCCACTCCCGCCGCCTCTCGCTTTTCTCCCCCTGTCCCCTCCTGCAGCCACGGCTTCACTGGGGCAAACCCCCCTCCCCCGCGCTGAGGATGGCTCCATGTCCTCCGCCTCAGGCGCTGAGAGCTCAGTTGCTGAGCAACGGAGCAACGCCCCAGATGGGGAGAGCACCGCTCCCTAGTGGGCTTGCCGGGTGGATCCCGGTCAGGGTGCTGCCGGAGTCTGTCTCTCTGCCTCCCCTCCCCTCCCCTCCCCTCACTGAATAAAAAAAAAAAAGTTTTTTAATTCCTTTTCAAGAAAACATCACCTAAAAATTAAGGTTACTACACCATTAGCCAAAAAAAAAAAGGCCTCTAAACTTTACAACATTCAGAGGGTGATTTAGGGGCTTTCAGAGCCCGTGTCCTTGGCCTCCTAATGGTTTACCAAATGCTCTCCTCTGTGAGCCCGTGTCCCTGCTGCCCTCTGTTGGTTTACCAAAGTTATGAGGACACATGGACTTCAAATTGTAAGACTCTGTTGTTCAACTTCAACTACTCTAAATTAGGATTCACCATAAAGAACTTACTTACAGTGCCTATTTTCCCCGCACTCTTAGTTTAAGGCAAAAACCTGTCATCGAGAGCAGATTACAGGCCCATCCAGTCTTGCCAATACTTGTTTCACTGTTAACATTATTAAGGACTTAACAAAAGTTGGAACTCCTCACCATAACGACCTCAGAGTCAATAGTTGTATCTCATCAGGAGGCTCTCTAAACAGAGATGACTCATTGGCCATACATTTTGTTAAAGGCTTAGAATGTCAAAATAAACCTGTAGGAGCAGGAGCCTGAGATTTGAAGTCATTACTCTGGATTTGAGACCCACTCATAGCCAACTCTACCACTTACTGGCTGGAATTTTGGGGTAAGTTTCAACTTCTTTCACCTCCGGTTTTCTCAACTGTAAAATAGATGCATAACTACCAACTCCATCACAAAACCACTGTGAGCATTAATTCGATTTCAATGTATCTCAACAGAGTGTGTGCAATGCCATGAAACGTACTAGGTACTACGAACAAGGTCTCATGGAACTCATGCAGTTACTTAATTCAAAAATGAAGAAGGCAGCCTGACCAGGCGGTGGCGCAATGGATAGAGCATCAGACTGGGATGCGAAAGGACCCAGGTTCGAGACCCCGGGGTTGCCAGCTTGAGCAATCAATGAACAACTATGAGGTCGCAACGAAAAACTGATGATTGATGCTTCTCATCTCTCTGCGTTCCTGTCTGTCTGTCCCTATCTATCCCTCTATCTGACTCTCTCTGTCCCTGTAAAAAAAAAAAAAAAATGAAGGCAGCAGTCATGACATAAAATTATAGATAAGGCAAGTATTATCAAAGATGCTCTCGAAACGTAAGCGGAGAGTTCTAGCCTAGTTGTGGGGTGGTCAAAGGAGGCTATAGTGTATGCTGAGACTTATGAGGAGGGACACCATAGGAAGGAATGTTCTAGACAAAAGCAACAGCGTATGGGGATGCTGAGAACTAAAAGAAGCCCAGAATAACTGAAGAACAAAGAAATAAGAAGGAAATGGCAGAGGAAAATGTGAAGAGGTTGTCATCTGTTCTTGCTAAGGACATGGGACTTGATCTACTTGGGAAGTCACAGGTTTTTAGTTGCCAAGAAACCATTAGATTTGCATGTTTAGAAGAAGCACAGAGAGAAGACAGAGGAAGCTGGCACTGGAGCAGGAAAAGAAGGAAGCAGCGGCAGCCGCAGTATGGGAACCACCCCGGTGGTCTGGACCAAGAGGGGCTTTCAGGGTAAAGGGAAGGGGGCCGTTTAAGAGCTATGCAGACTTGAGGCACAAGCACGGCTCGGCCACAGACTGAATATGCTAGCTGAGGAAAAGAGCAGAGGCTAAGGCCATACTGATTCTTTTCAAAGTTACAAACGTTGTGCAAAAATGTTCAAAGGTTGTGCCACTTAATGTTCAGAATAAACAGCGATAAAGACTTAACCTGGCCTGGCCAAGTTGGTCGAGGCTTTGTCCTGATGCACCAGGGTTGAGGTTTCTATCCCTGGTGGAGGCACATGCAAGAATCAACCAATGACTGCATGGATGGGTGGAATGACAAATAGATGTTTCTTTCAAATCAATGGGGGAGGGGGGATTTAAATGAAAAAAAATGATTTTAACTTCCATGTTAATAGCACTTCCTTAAAGATCATGGCCTAAGTCTCTTCTGTATATACAGGAACAAAGCCATTACTATAAATACAACCATCTGTGTTTTAAATGCTGTAAAATTTCTTTTCCTGAAACTTTGTCTCCAGCTGAGGCATTATTTTTTGAAAGGTTGAACTGTAAAGTAAATCAAGATAAAGACATAACCTGGTTTTGACAAATTTTATTACCAATCATTTGCCACAAATTGAATTCTGTAAGAAAATTATAACATTTTAAATAAGTACATGTCCGACCTTTGATTTAAATATTTACTTCCCTGACCAGTGGTACTACAGTGGATAGAGCATCACCTGGGACACTGAGGTCCCATGTCTGAAGCCTGAGGTCCCTGGCTTGAGCTCAGAGTCACTGGCTCAGCCTGAGCACCCCCCCAAGCCCCCTGCCAAGGCGCATATGACACAACTGCGAGCTGACTGGCTCCAAGCAAAGTCACAGCTTTCCCCACAGGAAGAAAGAAGCCATTTTGGTCACAGCCTGGACTAAAGCTGCTACAGAAGTTCTGGAAGTTATTTGCTTTGGAATTTCCAATTTTATATATTTAACTGCTCAGTTCAACATCTTTTTAATCTCTGAAAGATGTTTAGCTCTGGAAAATGAATGTGAGTTCAGTGGGAGGAAGTTCATATGGCTCCTTCTCTTTAACCTACCCGTGCTTCGGCCCCATCCAGTAGAGAGAACCAAGACTGAAGCCAGTAACTTCTGTTCCTGTTACATTCATTTTTCCATTAGGAGAATTTTTATTTTATTTTATTTGTTTACAGAGACAGAGCGAGAGTTAGAGAGAGGGATAGATAGGGACAGACAGACGGGAACGGAGAGAGATGAGAAGCATCAAACATCAGTTTTTCATTGCGACACCTTAGTTGTGCATTGCTTTCTCATATGTGCCTTGACCGTGGGCCTGCAGCAGACCGAGTAACCCGTTGCTCGAGCCAGGGACCTTGGGTCCAAGCTGGTGAGCTTTGCTCAAACCAGATGAGCCTGAGCTCAAGATAGAGACCTTGGGGTCTCAAACCTGGGTCTTCCACATCCCAGTCCGACGCTCTATCCACTGCACCACTGCCTGGTCAGGCATTAGGAGAATTTTAAGGAATTGTTTAACTTACAACATTTTGGGTAAATTTCAAAGTTAATTCCTGAAGTTTATAAACCAAAACTTTTTTATAAAACAGTCAATAAACCTAGAAGCATCAGCAATTTCTTCACGTTAGAAAAAGTAAAGGTGGCCCTGACCGGTTGGCTCAGTTGCTTATTAGCGCATCATCCTGAAACACCAATGATGTGGGTTCCATCCCCAGTCAAGGCACACATATGGGAAGCGACCAATGAACGCACAAGTAGAACACAAATAAATGCTTCTCTCTCTCTCTCTCTCAAAGCAATCAATTTATTGAATAGCTCTGACCAGATAGCTAGGTTGGTTAGAGCATCATCCCAAAGCATAAAGGTTGACATTTCGATACCCGGTCAGGGCACATACAGGAACAGATTGATGTTCCTGTCTCTCTGTCCCCCACCCCTCACTAAAATCAATTTTTAAAAATATCAATCAATAAGGTTTTTGAAACACCTTGAATAAAAGCCTTCAATTTACACTGGGAAATGGAAACAGGGACTCTAATAGTAAGCCTGCAGTGAATGAATAACTATGCAGAGAATATGTTCAGAAAATTATGAACAGAGTCGTTTCACACTACAAAAATACAAAACCTAAACGGAATTTCTGATGTTCTGCTACTAACAGAGGACGTTGCAATCAGCTTACAGAAAGCCACCCATTATCACCATTGGAGGCTTCAAAAAACTCAGATTCTGCCCTGGCTGGATAGCTCCATTGGTTGGAACATCATCCCAATATACAGAGGTTGTGGGTTTGCCTGACCCGTGGTGGCAGAGTGGACAGAGCATCAACCTGGAACACTGAGATCACTGGTTCGAAACCCTGGGCTTGCCCAGTCAAGGCACATATCGGAGTTGATGCCTCCTGCCCCCACCTTCTCTCTCTCCTTTCTAAAATGAATATAAATAAAATCTTAAAAACGACAACAAAGGTTATGAGTTCAATCCACGGTTGGGGCACATACAGGAACAGACCGATGTTTCTATCTAAAATTAGTACATTTTTTTTAAGTTCAGATTCTGTGTAGCTTCTAGAACACTGAAAGCTGAAGATACTACCCATAAGAGTTCAAGTCTGAAGCAGCCTTTACTATAGACCATCCTTTGAGAACCACCCTAGGGTTAGTTGATATTTGAGTTAGTTGAAGATAGTGTAAGAAATAAAAAAGGCATTTATATCTAACTGCCTATCACCCTCGATCTCTTTCAAAATCAACTTTTCCATTAAACCCTCTTAAAATACTCCCTCCAATAATGGGAGGACACCTTATAAAGCAAACGGAGCAAAATGATTATTACAAAAACGAAGTCATAGGTATACATGTGTTCACTGGACAATTCTTTCAACTTTTCTAGTTTAAAATGTTTTCTTTTTCTTTTTTTTAGTTTGTTGATTTTAGAGAGGGGCGGATAGAGAGAGAAAGGAACAACGATCGGTTTCTTTCTGTGCCATGACCAGGGATCAAATCTGCAGCCTCTGCACTTCGGGACAATGCTCAACCCAGCTATCCGGCCAAGGTTAAAATTTTTCATATTAAGATGGGGGGGGGGGGGCTGACCAGGCAGTGGCACAGTGGATAGAGCTGACATCAGACTGGGATGGGGAGGACCCAGGTTCGAGACCCCAAGGTCGCTAGCTTGAGCGCAGGCTTATCTGGTTTGAGCAAAGCTCACCAGCTTGAGCCCAAGGTCGCTGGCTTGAGCAAGGGGTTACTCGGTCTGCTGAAGGCCTGCGGTCAAGGCACATACGAGAAAGCAATCAATGAACAACTAAGGTGTCGCAACAAAGAATTGATGTTTCTCATCTTTCTCTCTTCCTGTCTGTCCCTATCTGTCCCTCTGACTCTCTCTGTCACACACACACAATGATGTTGGGGGGAGGGGGCAAGGAGGAAGAAATTGGGGTGGAAAGAGCCTTTGCATGAGGCATGCGGAGCACAATGTGGTGTGTAGAGGGTGTTTTATTGAGTGGGACACTTGAATCCATGTTACCACAATAAATTAAAAATAAAAATAAAGACAAAAAAAGATGTTGGAGGAAATATTCCTTCTGATGACATCTAGTAATGGCTGATCAGGAAGTAGTAGCAGGATTCCTGATAAAACATCTCCTTTCTAGGAAGACCACAATTCTTTTTTTTAATTAAGTGAGAAAGTGAGAGGTTGGAGGCAGAAAGATAGACTCCCACATGCGCCCCAACCGGGATCCACTGGGCAAGCCGCCTACCAGGTGATGCTCTGCCCATCTGGGGTCGTTACTGTGCTGCTTGGCAACAGAGATATTTTAGTGCCTGAGGCAAAGCCATGGAGCCATCCTCAGCACCAGGGGTCAACTTGCTCGAATCATTTGAGCCATGGCTGTGGGATGAAAAGAGAGGGAAGGAGGCAGGGAGGGAAGGAAGGAGAGAGAGAGAGAGAAAGAAAGAGAGAAGAGAGAGAGAGAGAGAGAGAGAAAGAAAGAAAGAAAGAGGGAGGAGGGGAAAGGATAGAGAAGCAGATGGTCACTTATTCTGTGTGTTCTGACCAGAAATCAAACCTGGGACTTCCACACACCGGGCCGACACTCTACTATTGAGCAAACTGGACAGGGCCGGAAGACCAGAATTTTAAGACAGAGCTACCTGATGATGCAGAGGTGAAAAAGCATTAAATACTGAAACACTAGATGACTAGTGCAAACACAGAACATCATAAAAGGTGATTTAAGGTTGCTAAAATTGGATTCTGATCATCTTCCACTAAACCAAATCCCGAATTTTTACTGAGATTATCATTTGAAACAGCTGTCAAAAAGGAGGAGGTTTAGGGGACTGGTTTAAAAAGATGAAAGGATTTTTTTTTTTTTTTTTGTATTTTTCTGAAGCTGGAAACAGGGAGAGACAGTCAGACAGACTCCTGCATGCGCCCGACCGGGATCCACCCGGCATGCCCACAGGGTCGAAGCTCTGCCCACCAGGGGGCGATGCTCTGCCCCTCCGGGGCGGTGCTATGCCACGACCAGAGCCACTCATCCCAGCCGGGCCAAGATGAAAGGATTAAGAAGAAAAAAAACCCTAGCCTGACCAGGTGGTGGCGCAGTGGATAGAGCGTCAGACTGGGATGCGGAAGGACCCAGGTTCAAGACCCCAAGGTCGCCAGCTTGAGCGCAGGCTCATCTGGCTTGAGCAAAGAGCTCACCAGCTTAGACCCAAGGTCGCTGGCTCCAGCAGGGGGTTACTCGGTCTGCTGAAGGCCCGTGGTCAAGGCACATGTGAGAAAGCAATCAATGAACAACTAAGAAGTCACAATGCGCAACGAGAAACTGATGATTGATGCTTCTCATCTCTCTCCATTCCTGTCTGTCCCTGTCTATCTCTGCCTCTGTAAAAAAAAAAAAAAAAAAAAGAGAGAGAAAAGAAAAAAAAAACCCACAAAAAAACCAAAAATACCCAGGCTCTGGATGGTTGGCTCAGTGGATGGTATTGCCCAGAGTATGAATGTCCCAGTTCGATCCCAGGTCAGGGCACACAGGAGAAGCAACTATCTGCTTCTCTCCCCTCCCTCTTCCCGTTTCTCCCACTTCCCCTCCTGCAGCCAGTAGCTCAATTGGTTTGACTGTGGCGCCAGCACTGAGAATATAGCTCAGTTGGTCCCAGTGCATCATCCTCAGGCACTAAAAATAGCTCGGTTGAGGCCCTGGCTGGTTGGCTCAGTGGTAGAGCGTCAGCCTGGCGTGCAGGAGAGTCCTGGATTTGATTCCCGGCCAGGGCACACAGGAGAGGTGCCCATCTGCTTCTCCACCCCTCCCCCTCTCCTTCCTCTCTGTCTCTCTCTTCCCCTCCCGCAGCCGAGGCTCCATTGGAGCAAAGATGGCCCGGGCGCTGGGGATGGCTCCTTGGCCTCTACCCCAGGCGCTGGAGTGGCTCTGGTCTCAACAGAGCGAAGCCCCGGAGGGGCAGAGCATCGCCCCCTGGTGGGCAGAGTGTAGCCCCCTGGTGTGCCGGGTGGATCCTGGTCGGGCACATGCAGGAGTCTGTCTGTCTCTCCCCATTTCCAGCTTCAGAAAAATACCAAAAAAAAAAAGCTCGGTTGATTAGAGCATCCGCCCTAAAAGGGGTTGCCAGGTGGATCCCAGTCAGGGCACTTGCAGGAGTCTCATCATCTCCCCTCCTCTCACTTAAAACAAACAAACAAACAAAAAACCAAACCTCATAGACACAGACAACAGTAAGGTGATTACCAAACGGAAAGGGGGTGGGGGGAGGTAGAAAAGAGGGGTAAATGGTAGGAGGAGACTTGGCTTGGGCTGGTGATGCATTATAGAACTGTACACCTGAAACCTATACGATTTTGTTAACAAACGTCACCCCCATAAATTTTATAGTTTACAGCCCTGGCATAAAGCATTGTCCCAAAGCAATGAGGTCATGAGTTCAATCCCCAGTCAGGGCAAGTATGAGAAGCAATCAGTGAGTACATAACTAAGTGGAACAACAAGTTGATGCTTCTCTCTGTCTCCCTCCTTCTCCTCCCCCAAATCAATGGGGGAAAAAATAGTTCACACACACACAAAAAGTAAATCACATATGACCTAACTATCCAACAGAATGACTGAATAAGCTATGGCTATAATTAACAATGACATGTTAACCCAAAAAAAAGCATTATGTGTCATTTTACAACCAAGATCAGAATCAAATACTGAACCTAACTGTGGAAGCCAAAGAGGAATTCAGACATGTTTACAACAGGTCAAAAACATTGTATCCTATACCTTAAGACAAAATACATAAAGACAATTCATGAAGCTTAAAAAACTTTCATGTATCATGCAATTATTGAATGTTCAATAGAAGTAGAAAGTGATTAGTGGGAATACACTCCTATAAAGATGACATCATGGAAGGCATTTTTCATGCTCAACCAACAAAATTCCTGGCCAGCAGTACCCAAATTAGAGACTGGGCTGAAGAGCCCACTAGCCCAATCTGGACACCAGTTTGTATGAGTGAAATGAGGGCTTCAAGTAATTCACTCCTAGTCTTCTAGTAAACCAAAAGCAAAACAACACTATTAAAAATGGTTGTTTATAAATATTTGAATGTGAGATGCTCTCTTACCTAAGTAAAACTGAGAGAAAATCTTGGGGCAGAGGTCCCCCATATAAAAGTGATGGACCCTGTGTTCACGAAGGACTGCCTTAGAATTTTAAAAGTATCAAATTTTATCTCATATTTTAAAAGAGTCAATGCCAATTAAATCACAATACAGGACATAATCCATTAGGAGAATGTACGTTAATTGATCCTAATTATAACATGGTTAGGACATGGCTTTTAACCATAATTCCCAAGAATATGTTTAAAATGAGGAAGCTTGCAATTTGTGGAACCTGTTTGCCTTCCTTACTTAAGCTGCCTTTAATTGCCAAAATCCCACACATGAAGTGACCTCTTAGTCCCACGAAAGTGAGACCCACACCGACAGCTTTAACCATTCTTGAATAAAAAAGAACGTTCCAATTTTATCATCAGGAATATATTTTAATTGGGTAAAAGCAGAAAAATATTTTCAGCATGGAAAATCAGGTGTCTACGGTAAGTTTTGTGCTGAGGTGACGATTACTGCATTACTGCCTGTTAAGTGATACAGCTTGAAATTTTTTGTCAAGGTTCATTTCACTTTTAGTATCACTTAGCTGTGGTCAACATCAATGTCAATAGTGTTAAAAAAATAAAAAACTCAAGGCTAGGAACTGTGTTTTATGCCTACAGCTCCCTTCACAGAGCCTCGCGGACCCAGGGACTAACAGAACAGCAATAACACTGTCAGCTGACTTACTAGGCACTCAACAGGACCAGACACCTATGAGGCTCTTAGGTAATCTCTGGCACCTTGTTTAACTCTCCCCATTTCCCCTGGAGGCACCTCTCTTGGGGGGGGGGGGATGAGGGAGTGATCGCTCAGCGATTCCTAGTAAGTGGTAGGGCCAGGGTCTGAAGGAATCAGATCCCACAGTAGACATTCAGCAAGCACTCGGGCCGATCAAGCCAATACAAACAGGTTCATCACCTCTAAGTATTAAGTAAACCATATACATATACATATATCTGTTGGGCTTAAGTTTTAGTTTTAAAAGAAAATTTGCAATTTTTTTTCCTCTTAACTTACAGAAACAATTTCAAGTGTCTAATAACGACCGAAATATGCTGAAATTCATAAACTCATGGAGAGGCATAAAAACAACATCAGTTCTAATGACAAGTTAGGGGAACAGCAGTTCAAAGGAGCAGTGATGGCAGTGCTCTTCGACTTGACGCTACGCAAAAAAAAAAAAAAAAAAAAAAAAAGACCAGTTGCATCCTGAGTTTGATGAAAACCTATGGTAGCAATTCTTCGCTTAACTACTGGAGCAGTGCTGAGACGCACAATTTTGCTCGCATTACACTGAGATTCTTGTTTCTATGGGAGGAAAAAAAACTGAATAAGACAAGTCTTGTCTTCCTCTAGGCCTGGAACCACCGCAGACAGTAATGAAAAGAAATGCCTTGAGCCGAGGAGCCGAGGGGCCGAGGGGCTACACCCCAGACCTAACGCCAAAAGCGGAGGCCAATTTCCCTCTCTCTCTTTTAATGACCACACCACGCTCAGGGAAAAAAAAAAAATCGTCTTAAATCACACCCAGCTCCTCGCAACTAGAATCTTAAAAGTTTCTCCATGGAAGGAGCAAAAATATTCACTTGAAACAACCTCAAATCGGCCCAAGAACCAGCGGAGGGCACCCCCGGTAAATCAGTGGAGAGTTCCCAAATCAGCGCAAGGCGCACGCTGGCCAGTTCGGACCGCCGGACCGCCGGGCAGCACGGACGCTCTCCCTCCACGGGACTCGAGAGGTGCCCGCAAAAGCCAAGCATGGGTCCTTTTTTCTTTAAGGAAAGCAAACTCTCCGAGCCCACGTAACGCACAGCCAGCCAGCGAGGCGGCCGAGGGCGGCCGGGTGAGTCCGGCCGGGCGGTCAGCGGGCGGGCGGGCGCGGGGTAACAGCGAAGGGTGGAGTTCCCTCTTCCCTCCGGCCGCGGTCGGCGATCCCTCCCCCCACGGGAGAGAGAGGAAAAGGGCCGGAACCAGGCCCGCGCCGCGGGGTCCCGGGGAGGGGAGGCGGCCCGCGCCCCGGAGAGGCCAGAGCGCAGGCCGCAGGCGCGCCCGCCCGGCCCGCCCGCAGACCCCGGCCCCGGCCCGGCCCGCGCACTCACCCGTCTCCCACCACCACACACTTGATGGCCTGCATCTGGGCCGCTCCGTGGGCCGCGGTGGCGGCGGCCGGGCTTTCAGGCGAGAAGCGGCGGGCTCGGGGCGCGGCGGGCTCGGGGCGCGGCGGGCGGGCGGGCGCGCGGCTGCGGGCGGCGGAGCGCGGGGTGCCGGGGCCGCTGTCCACGCCGCCTCGCCCTCGGCCAACGGGAAGCGCAAGCCCGGCAGCGGCCACCACCCAAAGCGGGGTAAAACTGCAGAGAAACAGGAAATGGCCGCTCCACTCGCATCCGGCTGTCCCTCCCCCGCGCGTCGGCGCCGGCGCTCCCAGGCTTGGGGCGGGGCGTTCCCGCCCGCCCGCGCGCTCCCGGGGCTCCTCCTCTCGGCTTCGGACACGCTCGCGGACGTTCGGGAACGCTCGGGGACTCACGGGAACGTTCGGATACGCTCGGGAGAGCCCGACTGCGGCCCGGCGCGCGCCGGCTGCCACCTGTGCGCGCTGACGTCCGCGGTCCCGCGGCGGAAGGCCCAGATTCCTGCTGAAAGAGCATCCCTGGGTCCCGGGCCACCAGCCCCAGGTCCCCGCAACCAAGTCCTGTCCGAGGGCGGCAGGAGGGCGTCGCTCTGTTCTTTCTGTGTGATTACCTTAACTTATTGAATGACAAGGCCCTTCTAGAAATTCGGAACCCAAAACTAGAGAGACAAGACCATACACCGCACCATTATTCAGACATAACCAACAACGTTCATTCATCCAAAAACATGCTGAACTCTCTTCCCCGGTGTATACGTTTCCTGTTCTTTTTAATGCGTTGGGCATTTACTATGTCCTATGTTTTTGTTGAACAGAAATTTTAACTCGCACGGCCGAATGTCTTTTTAAAAAGAACGGGCTTGTTGGGCCATTTCTAAACGGAAAAAGAAAACCAGGGCCTGGGGCGTCGAGTCCAAACCACCTGCAGCAGCGCCCAGTGGAAAACGTCGGCGTCCTGCCGTGTCCGGCTCTGTTACACAAACAGTTTGGGGGAAGAAAGATGTAAGTTGTGAAAGAATTTACATTGGCTACAGATGAGCGGGCGGGCGGCAGAAGGTGAAGCCCGGTGGCTGGGGGATAGGCGCAGAGTCCCTGAGGAACAAGGGTTTGGATTGCTCCTGCGGACGGACGGGGTAGGTAACACAGTCTAGGATGTTCACAAGGAAGTAAGTGGAAGCTCCTGGGGTTTGATGACTCCTGGCTACACTTGCTTAGATAATGGCGGAGCCACCTGGAAGTCTCTTCGGAATTCCAGCTGACACTCAGGAATGCAAGCAGTCTTGTTAGCTGGCCCCCAGGTGTTAACAGGCTAACTACCCAGTCCCTTTCGCTCGCCAGCCCTCTGTAATTTAACTCAGAACATCTCAGATTTCTTTTTGTCCTGTCACTTTGTACCAAGTCCTGGAGATAACATGCTGTTAGCGGACCATTCAAGTATTGTGCCAATATTTTGGTAGATTTTATATATACATAGTGAGCGTGTTTTAAACAAAATTGTGAAGCCACACTGAATCATTATTAGAACAAAGCTTTAAAAACATCCTCCCCGGATAAGGCTTCAACCTGGAAATGCTGAGGTCGCCAGTTGAAACCCCGGGCTTGCCTGGTCAAGGCACATGTGGGAGTTGATGCTTCCTGCTCCTCCCCCTTCTCTCTTTCTCTCTCCTCTCTGAAATGAGTAAAATAAAAATTAAAAAACATCCTCCCCCATTAATCCAGGAATTCCATTTTGGGGAAAGTAGTATAAAGAAACAAACCTAGAAAGATTCTTGCACATGTTCATCCCAGCATTGTTTATCAAATAGGGACAACTCAGCTGTCTGATACTAGAGGAATGGTTACATGAACATGCGGATGCATAATGGGATCAATGGTAAGCAGCCATTAGCTGTGGGAAAAGCCCATCCACACCACGTCTACACCAGAGAACCACTGAAGGGCTGGGTACCGGCAGCACCCGGCACCTGTGGAACTGGGGAGGAAGGAAGGCCGGATAAGGAAGCCAGGAGGAAAGCTGAGAAGCGTCAGCAGGCAGTCCACATGGCTTCCTATCATGTACAAGGCAAGGGGGCTGCCTTCCCCCGCCCTTACAAAAGACGACAGGTTCCTCTCTAAAGAGCGTAAACCAGCCTGACCGGGCAGTGGCACAGTGGATAGAGCATCGGACTAGGATGCAGAGGACCCAGGTTTGAGACCCCAAGCTCGCCAGCTTGAGCACGGGCTCATCTGGCTTGAGCAAGGCTCACCAGCTTGAGCCCAAGGTCGCTGGCTCGAGCAAGGGGTCACTCGGTCTGCTGTAGCCCCCCCCCCATCAAGGCACATATGAGAAAGCAATCAATGAACAACTAAGGAGCCGCAACGAAGAATTGATATTCCTCATCTCTCTCCCTTCCTGTCTGTCTGTCCCTATCTGTCCCTCTCTCTGACTCTCTCTGTCTCTGCCACAAAAAAAGAAAAGAATCAACCAATGAATGCATAAATAGGTGGAAAAACAAACCACCCCTCTCTCTCCCTCTTATACTTTCTCTCCCCCTCTCCCCCTTTCCTCTCTCTAAAATCAATAAATTTAAAAAATTTAAAAATAAATAAAAGCAGGCTGGCAGGAAAAACAACAGAAAGGTTGAAACATCAAGTGGAGGAAATCTCTCAGAAGACGTGAGGGACACAGAAAGATAGAAAATGGGAAACCGTGAGAATACCAGGCAACCGGCCCAGGAGGCCCAATCATCCTAACAATACCCTATAATAGAAAAGAAAGAACAAAGATAAAGCAAAGGAGGAAATTTCCCAGTCCTGAAAGACAGGAGTTTCCAGAGGGAAAGTGCCTGCCCAGTGAAGGAAAATACACCCAGCCCCGAGTCCATCACTGTGCCACTGCAGAACAACGGGAACAGATAAGATCCTACAAGCTCCCCGAGAGAAAACACAGGTCAGGAGGAAACAGAAAGTATTAATAGAATGGCGTCAGGTTTCCCAGCAGTCACACCCATGCAGCCACACCGTCAAGATCCTGAAGAAAAATTATTTTCAATCAGGAATTCCACCCACAGCCAAAGTATTGATCAAGTGGGCAGGTAAAATAAGAACATTTTTCAGCCAAGTAAGTTCTCAAAAGTGTTTTACTTCCCACACACCATCATCCAGGAAGCTACTGGGATATGAGTTTCTCCAGTAGGAGGAAATTAACCCGAAGAGGCAGAAACTGGAGGTCAAACACAGCAGAGGGGAGAAGAATCCTCCCCACCCGCTCACATGGTGAATGTTATAGGACCAGCCCACCTTGGAACAGGGACGCTTTGTAGCCATAAACCACACATTGTCTATATTCCCGGTCACTTAACCCAGGGTGATCAGCTGGGGACAGTAAGAGACAAACCAACACTCTTGTTGACCAGCTCAGCTCTGATGGCAGGGCAAGAAGGTGACAATAGTGAGAAGGTCACACTGAGACAATAGAGAAGGTCTTCTCCCTTTCCTCCTTTCATTTTATTTATTTATTTATTTATTTATTTATTTAATTTATTTATTTGTATTTTTCTGAAGTGAGAAGCGGGGAGGCAGTCAGACAGACTCCCGCATGCGCCTGACCAAAATCCACCCGGCATGCCTACCAGGGGGCGATGCTCTGCCCATCTGGGCTGTTGTTCCATTGCAACTGGAGCCATTCTAGTGCCTGGGGTGGAGGCCATGGAGCCATCCTCAGCGCCTGGGCCAACTTTGCTCCAATGGAGCCTGGGCTGTGGGAAGGGAAGAGAGAGATAGAAAAGAGAGGGGGAAGGTTGGAGAAGCAGATGGGCGTTTCTCCTGTGTGCCCCAGTCGGGAATCGAACCTGGGACTTCCACATGCCAGGCCGACGCTCTACCACTGATCCAACCAGCCAGGGCCCCTTCTTTCATTTTAAAGAATCCAAATGTATTTCCAAATTTAAGTTCTGAAAAAGTAAAACGAAACCTTTTGAATCAAAGATTCAAAGACCTGCCTAACCAGGCAGTGGTGCAGTGGATGGAATGTCGGGCTAGGATGCGGAGGACCCAGGTTTGAGACCCCAAGGTTGCCAGCTTAAGCATGGGCTCATCTGGTTTGAGCAAAGCTCACCAGCTTGGACCCAAGGTCGCTGGCTTGAACAGGAGGTTTCTCGGCCTGCTGAAGGCCCACGGTCAAGGCACATGTGAGAGTGCAGTCGATGAACAGTTAATGCAGGGGTCCCCAAACTTTTTACACAGGGGGCCAGTTCACTGTCCCTCAGACTGTTGGAGGGCCAGACTATAAAAGAAAACTATGAACAAATCTCTATGCACACTGCACATATCTTATTTTAAAGTAAAAAAAAACAAACAAAATGGGAACAAATACAATATTTAAAATAAAGAACAAGTAAATTTAAGTCAACAAACTGACCAGTATTTCAGGGCCTGCTTTTGGTTAATGAGAGAGTCAATGTCCGGTTCCATATTTGTCACTGCTAGCTGTAACAAGTGATATGACGCGCTTTTGGAGCCATGATGCGTGCATCCCGCGTCACCGGAAGTAGTACTGTACGTGAGTGACACCGCACTTTGCGGCGCGGCCACATACAGTACTCCAGGACCACCAATGAAAGAGGTGTCCTTTCCGGAAGTGCGGCGGGAACCAGATAAATGGCCTCAGGGGACCTCATGCGGCCCGCAGGCCATAGTTTGGGGACTCCGGAGTTAAGGTGTTGCAACGAAAAACTAACGATTGATGCTTCTCATCTCTCTCCGTTCCTATCTGTCTGTCCCTCTCTCTGACTCTCTCTCTGTCTCCTAAAAAAAAGAAAAAAGATTCAAAGACCTAAGAGATGCCCTACCAAAATAAAAAGCGCATTTATAACAAGGTGGTAGAGAAAGTACTTTCAAGCTGTTCCTGAGAAGTACTTCTTGATGTAAATGGTTACACTCCCGCCTAAATGGCTTTTTCTCCCCTACATTTCATTATAAAAATGTTCAAATACACAAGAAACTTGAAAGGAATGTATGGTGACTATCCACATGTCCATCTAAATTCTACAATTAACATTTTGCTCTCTTGCTTATCTGTCCATTTGTCCACTCAACAATCCATCTGATTTTTTGATGCATTTCAGAAGAAGTTACAGAAATCGGTACATTTCACTCTTCAACACTTCAGCATGCATATAATTAATTATACCTGTTTATAGTTCAATTTCTTAGGTTAAAACTTACTGTGAAATGCACAAATCTTGGTCCTGGCCGGTTGGCTCAGTGGTAGAGCATCGGCCTGGCGTGCAGAAGTCCCGGGTTCGATTCCCGGCCAGGGCACACAGGAGAAGCGCCCATCTGCTTCTCCACCCCTCCCCCTCTCCTTCCTCTCTGTCTCTCTCTTCCCCTCCCACAGCGAGGCTCCATTGGAGCAAAGATGGCCCCGGCGCTGGGGATGGTTCCTTGGCCTCTGCCCCAGGTGCTAGAGTGGCTCTGGTCGCAACAGAGCGACGCCCCGGAGGGGCAGAGCATCGCCCCCTGGTGGGCAAAGCGTCGCCCCCTGGTGGGCGTGCTGGGTGGATCCCGGTCGGGCGCATGCGGGAGTCTGACTGTCTCTTCCGTTTCCAGCTTCAGAAAAATACAAAAAAAAAGAAAAAAAGAAAAAAAAAAGAAATGCACAAATCTTAAATTTACTCTTCACTGAGTTTGACACACCTGTGTAATGCAGAACGCCATCGAGACCTTGTGCTCTGCATTCTCTGCGTCCACAGTTCCAGCAAGGCCTGCAAACGTGAGGGGCAGCAAGCCTTATCGGCCACTTACTACTTTGTTCCTGTAATTTCTTGCGAATAAAGGAATAAAGACACACATTCACATTGTTAAAACAGCGGCTCAGCTCGGACAGCAGAGCTTATATTAAAGATCAGGCCCTGGCCGGATGGCTCAGTGGTAGAGCGTCAGCTGGGCATGTGGTCCCAGGTTCAATTCCTGGCCCAGGTACACTGCTTCTCCACCCTTCCCCTTCTTCTTCTTCTCTATCTCTCTCTTCCCTTCCCACAGCCAAGGCTCCACTGGAACAAAGTTGCCCGGGAGCTGAGGACGGCTCCATGACCTCCTCCTCAAGCGATAGAATGGCTCCAGCCACAAGGGAGCAACGGCCTAGATGAGCAGAGCATCACCCCCTGGTGGGCATGCCGGGTGGATCCTGGTCAGGCATATGTGGGAGTCTGTCTGACTGCCTCCTCGCTTCTAACTTTGGAAAAATACAAAAAGGAAAAAAAAATCAGGTGCCCTGCCCAATCTCTCCTTGGGTCTCCCCACCCCCAAGTCTGTCCCCAACAGGGCAGGTATTTTTTTTTAACAGACATTGTGAAATATATAACAAATGAAAGAGAATTAAATCTAAGCATGCAGTTTAGATGTAACCATTTTTAGTCATATCAGTTTTTTGTGTGTGGTGATTTTCCTCTGTATTTCCAAATAACAAGTTGATACCGCTATTTCTGGTTTGATCAACTGTCAGCGTTCTCTCCTGGCTTTTTGCCGTGATGAATGAAGATTGGGTTCACTGAGACCCCCCCATGTCCCCTTTATCGTATATGTCACTATTTTAGTTCTTCCCTTGGTTACGTTGAAACTTGAAGTAACATATTGTTCCTGTCTGCTTTGCTCTACCGCTCTCTCAGTCCTCCTAGGTAAGATGAGGGTAACACCACAGGTTCACCGGGGCTAGCTGGCCTGGGCCTGGGCAGTCAGAGTGCTCAGGGCACCGTCAGCCTGTGAGTCTGACCTGAGGGCAGGCTGTTTGCTTGGGCCCCATCCTGCGGATTCATCAGTTTTGTCCCTGAAACCTGGACGGCTAGAGTCCTGCCCTGGACTCAGGTGGGAGAGATGTTAGGGTTATCTCACACCCCTCCAGACCCAAAGCCAGCTGCTGCTTGCTTGCTTGCTCCTTTGTTTGCTAAGATTCCTGGGTGTGGTGGGTCATACCAGGAAACGTCCAATGGAAATAGAACGCAAGCTGCCCCGGCCGGTTAGTTCAGTTGGTTGGAGTGTCGTCCCCACATGGTTGTGGGTTCAACCTACGGTCAGGGTACCTACAGAAATCAGCCAGCGAGTGCATAAATAAGCAGAACAACAAATCAATGTTTCTCTCTGTGTCTCCCCTTCCTCTCTTTCTAAAATCAATAAAAATAAAATAAAAACCTTAAAGTAATTTACAAAAACAAATATAGTGCAAGCTATCCAGGAATGTCCTAGTGACAGCATTAGAAAAAGCAGAAGGAGCCTAGCCTGTGGTGGTGCTGTGGATAAAGTGTTAACCTGGAATGCTGAGGTCGTCAGTTCGAAACCCCAAGCTTGCCCACTTGCCGGTCAAGGCACCTATGAAAGCAAACTACCATAACTTGATGCTTCCTGTCCCTTCCCCCTCTTTTTCTCTCCTCTCTCTAAAATTAATAAATAAAATCTTTTAAGAAAGAGAAAAAGGAAACAAATGCAACTAATATTTCAAAACCAATTTATGGAAGTGTGATTGACATACAAAAAGCTGTACATATTTTAATGTATACAACTTGATGAGTTTGGAATAATGCACTTAATTCTGATCATATGTTTTATGTAACTCAGTATAGCTTAATATTATTATTTCAACGTGTAATCAACAAAAATTATTGAGATATTTTACACTCTTCTTTTGGTACTAAGTCTTTGACATCTAGTTTATAATTTGCACTGATACCACATTTCAATTTATTTGCTAAATGTTCATTGGAAAAAAAAATTTTTTTTAAGAGAGAGAGGTAGGGAGAGAGAGACAGAGAGACAGGAACAATGAGCTGTTTGTTCCCTTATGTGCCCTGAGTGGGGATCAAACCAGCAACCTTGTGCTTTAGGACAATGCTCGTCTAACCAACCAAGCTATCCAGCCAGGGCAAAAGAAATCATTTTGGGTTTAGAAGATATGAGTGAGGGCAAGGAGATGACTCAGACAAGTCTACAGGAGGACATGGACTTCAGCCTGGATCCAAAGGACAGGTACTGGTTGGGTTTCGATAGTTGTGGCAAATTGTATTTTCCAAGTTGGCCAAACAAGATCTTCAATCCTACACGCCCTTCCTCCAAAGTGGCATTGGCATTGCTCCCATTGAGAAATGTGATTTTTGTTCCTTTCCCTTGCAGCTGGGCAGGACTATGTCTAGGGCAGAAGTGACTCCAGGGGTCTGCCTGGGATCTCCTAGAAGCTTGCTCTCGGAACCTTGTCACCAAATGATGAGGAAGTCCAGGCCACATGAAAGGACCAGGTACAGGTGCTCTGAATGCCAGCCCTAGCTGCGGGCCCAGCTGATAGCCAGCTGGCATCAACAGCCAGATTTTTTTTTTCTTTTTTTTTTCCGAAGCTGGAAACGGGGAGGCAGTCAGACAGACTCGCGCACACGCCCGACCAGGATCCACCCGGCATGCCCACCAGGGGGTGATGCTCTGCCCCTCTGGGGCGTCACTCTGTTGCCATTCTAGCGCCAGAGCCATTCTAGCACCTGAGGCAGAGGCCATGGAGCCATCCCCAGCACCCCGGCCATCTTTGCTCCAATGGAGCCTCGGCTGGGCTGCGGGAGGGGAAGAGAGAGACAGAGAGGAGGGAGAGGGGGAGGGATGGAGAAGCAGATGGGCGCCTCCCCTGTGTGCCCTGGCCGGGAATCGAACCCGGGACTCCTGCACGCCAGGCCGACACTCTACTGCTGAGCCAACCGGCCAGGGCCTAACAGCCAGATTCTTGAGTGAGGAAGTGTGGTATAATAAAATGTATATTTGGTCTTTGTCCCCAATTCCTGGCACAGAACTCCTAATACTCTTGGAATTTCCTGAGTGAGAGGAGTGTCTTTTATGACTCACGAGAGAACGTTTCAACCATACCTGAATTTATGTTATTAAGGTGACTCAAGGTTGGCCCCTAGATAGCTTCAGGGAGGGGCTGTGGGCCAGACAAACCAAGAACCTTCAGCACCACTCCCCAGCCCCCAGAGAGGAGAGAGGGACTGGAGATTGAGTTCAGTCATGTGACCAATGATTTAATCAATCATGTGTGTGTAGTAAACCCCACATGAAAATTCTGAAACAATGAGGCTGGAGGGACTTCTTGGTTGGTGAACATATTTTGTCCCGGGAGGGTGGTGTGCCCACAAAGACCGGGCACAGGAGCTCTGTGCCTCCTCAACCTTGGATCTTTTCCTATTCAACGTTTTCTTTTTTTAACCACTTTATTGAAGTATGATTGACATACAGAAAGCTAAATACATTGCACGTATACAAGATGAGTTTGGAGATAAGCATACACTTGTGAAGCTATCATCACAATCTATGTCATAAACACATCATCATCTCCAAAGGTTTCCTCCTAACTCCTTTACATTTTTGTGTGTGTGAGTTTGAATATTTTGTGGTTTAAAAACATTTTTTTCCGGTTTTTTAAAAAATTTTTCAACTACATTTTACATTCAACATTTTTTTTTTAAGATTTTATTTATTCATTTTAGAGAAGGGGGAGAGAGAGGAGGGGGAGGAGCAGGAAGCATCAACTCCCATATGTGCCTTGACCAAGCAAGCCCAGGGTTTCGAACCAGCGACCTCAGCGTTCCAGGTCGACGCTTTATCCACTGCGCCACCAGAAGTCAGGCTAATTTTTTTTTTTTTTTTTTTTTTACAGAGACAGAGAGAGTCAGAGAGAGGGATAGATAGGGACAGACAGGAACGCAGAGAAATGAGAAGCATCAATCATCAGTTTTTCGTTGTGGCACTTTAGTTTTCATTGATTGATTTCTCATCTGTGCCTTGACCGTGGGCCTTCAGCAGACCAAGTAACCCCTTGCTCAAGCCAGTGACCTTGGTTCCTAGATAGTGAGCTTTGCTCAAACCAGATGAGCCCGTGCTCAAGTTGGCAACCTCAGGGTCTCGAATTTGAGTCCTCTGCATCAGTGATGCTCTATCCACTGCGCCACCACCTGGTCAGGCTCAACATCATTTTGTATTCGTTTCAGGTGGACACCAGATTGGTTAGACAATCATAAACTTTACAAAGCGTTCTCCCTGGTGTTTCTAGCACCCACCTGGCACCATACATAGTTCTTACAGTGTTTGTGACTGTATTGACTCTGCCATGCGTGACATCCCCATGGTTATCTCGTAACCCCCGTCTGTCCTTCTCAACCCCTTCACCTCTTTCACCCAGTCCCCCAACTCCCCTCCCCTCTGGCAACCATCAGTCTGTGCTCTGTAACTATGTCTGTTTCTGCCTTTTTTACTTATTTTTTTTTATAGAACACTTAACACAAGTCCTGCCCTCTTAACGCATTCTTTTTTCTTTTTCTTTCTTTTTTTTTTTTTTTTGTACTTTTCTGAAGTTGGAAACCGGGAGGCTGTCAGACAGACTCCCACATGTGCCCGATCAGGATCCACCCGGCATGCTCACCAGGGGGCGATGCTCTGCCCATCTGGGGCGTTGCTCTGTCACAACCAGAGCCACTCTAGCGCCTGAGGCAGAGGCCAAGGAACCATCCCCAGCGCCAGGGCCATCTTTTGCTCCAATGGAGCTTTGGCTGCGGGAGGGGAAGAGAGAGACAGAGAGGAAGGAGAGGGGGAGGGGTGGAGAAGCAGATGGGCGCCTCTCCTGTGTGCCCTGGCCGGGAATCAAACCCTGGACTTTCATACGCCAGGCCGACGCTCTACCACTGAGCCAACCGTCCAGGGCCGACACATTCTTAAGTATAGGAAACAGTATTGCTAACGGCAGGCACTGTGCTGTATGGTAGCTCTCTAGGACTTACGCATCCTGAAGAACTTCGTACCCTTTGACTAGGATCTCCTGTTCCATTCCCCCGCCCCCCTTCCCCAGCCCTGGGCAAACACCATTCTGGTCTCTGCTTTTATGAGTTCGACTGAGAGTCCTCATAAAAGCAGTAATATGGAGCAACTGCCCTACGGCGTCTAGCTTATTTCACCTAGCACACAGTCCTCCGGGGTAATCCATGTGTCCCCAATGGGGGCATTTCCTTCTTTCTTAAGGCTGAATAAATATTCCACAGATCTTATTGGGCTCTTCATCTGGTTGTTCACTTACAACCGACCAGGACTCGTAAGTATAGTGGTTTTCTAAGTTCTGTGAGTCATTCTGGTGAATTAGCAAACCTAAACAGGCGTGGTGGGAACCCTTGAAGTTACAGCCAGCCTGTCAGAGTTAAGAGTGGCCCCAGGACTAGTGGCTGGCCTCTGAAGGGGGGGGGGGTCATCTTGTGGGACTGAGCCCTTGAACCTGTGGGGTCTGACGGTAACTCCAGGTAGTTAGTGACCCAATTTAGTTGAGTGTGTAAGGTATTTTCCCCTCCGAGGAAGAAAGAAGGGCGTAGCCACGAAGTGTGGAAATAGCAAAAGCTTTATTTAGTAGAGTGCATTCCAGATGAGGTTCTCTGGTCTGCAAAATGAGCCAGAGAAGCACAGATTCTCCTGGGGGGGGGGTAGTTTATAGCGTGGAGAGAGTGGTCGGGTTGATATGACATGTGAAATTTCATTGGCTGACAGACAGTTGTTCTTTTTCAAAGGGCTTCTGGGAAGTTCCTTTTGGCGTACATGGGTGTGAGCGGTTCCAGCCAAAGTTCCCAGACCTGGTTCCTCACGTGACTTTTCCCCATTGCCAACCAACCTCACAGAGTTGTTGGGCACCCAGTGGGCATCAAGGAGTTGCTGTGTTGGAAAATGCAGGAAGCCTGCAACGTAACAGTGGCCACCATCTGACTACAAAGACATGAGCTTCCAAGTGAGATGCCCTTCATCCAAGCCCACTGAACCTCCCAGTGGTAGAGAGAACAAAAATGATTGTCGCATGCCATTTATACATTTACTCAGTCATGGGGTGACTTGGTAGGGAGCCATGGTGACTAAGGAGTATCAGGGACTCCAGGTGGGGACACTGGCAAAAACTAGAGGTGAAAGAATGGCAAAGGGCAGGGTGGGAACATCATCAGCTGTGGTTCTTGGGTTGACAGGGACAGAAGATTCCTCTGGATTAAGGGGGAAAAGGGAGATTAATAAGAAGACACTGGTGACTCACAGGACAAAGGAAAAGTTGAGTAATCAGGATGCAGAAATGACAGGATCCAGGCCCGTGCTGGGACCCACAGTGATCTTCTTTTTGGGGACAATGGTGCCACCAATAACTTAGACCCAACTGCCCGAGGATGCCACTGCTCTCAGGCTTCCCTTCCTGGCAAAGGGGCTGGGGGGGAATTCTGGTTGGTATGATTTGGTTACCTGCTCATCCTGTTGGGGGGGGGGGGCGGAGGGACCCATTGACTCACACAGCCCACTGGAACCACAAGGAATGGGGTAGAGGAAGTCCCCCCAAAAGAATGGGAAGTTGTGGCAGGCAGGCAAAACCAAACGACATGTACTATATTTAGTAGGATTAGGCTCAGTGCAAATGACAGAGAGCTAAAGCAACAACAACTTAAACAAGGTCAGTTTATTTCTCTCATGTGTAAAAATCCAGAGCTAAGTATCGTACTTCCCCGCTCCCATGTATAAGACACACCTTAATTTTGGGGCCTGAAATTTGAAAAAAAAAAAAAGTATTACATGAAGTTATTGAACTCAAGTTTTATTCATCATAAAATTCATACAACACCTCATCTGAAAAAGCAGGAAATGCAAGTAAAAAAAATCTACAACCACTGTATAAGATGCACCATTTTTAGACCCCAAGTTTTTTGGAAAAGGGTGCGTCTTACACATGAGGACATATGGTAATCCAGACCAGTATTGTTCTCATCTGGGGAGTCTCAGGGCCCAGCTCCTTCCTCGGGCACCAAGATGGAGCTCCCAATAGCACATCTAAGTCCCAAGCACAGGACGAAGAAACAGAGATGACAGACGACAAAGAGCATGTGCCTGGGAGTCTTTCCAGGATGATTCCGAGAAGGCGCCATCTCGCACCCCGTTGGCTGGAAGTTAGTCGCAGGCCCCCAAAGCTGCGGTGCGGGTTGGGAAATAGAGCCCATGCTGGAAATTCTATGACCCCTAAGGAAGAGAAGAGTGGACCCTTGTGGACAACAGGACAATGGTCAGGTCCTGCCACCCCCACCAGGGGACATCCTGCCGCCTGGTACTCACACGCACAAATTTCCACGCACTTAATGTTTTTAAATGTCCCCACCCATCATAACGGCAATCGTCTTAACCTCACACTCATCCAAGAACACACAGCCATCCTCAGGAGAGAAACACAGGCCAGGTGCTGCCATGGCTCCAAGCCCAGGGCTTCTTCCTTCAGACCCATCTCAATGTTTGCAACCTGGGGACCAACCAGAAGTTTAACCAGCACCAACTCACCTTCTATCCCATTTAATAATGAGGAGAAGGAGACAGAAAGAGCTGTAGAAGATTTTAAATAACAGTAATATGCTATAGCGACCAAGGAGATGCAGGTGGACACTACAGACAGTCCCCCTTTCCACCGTCACAAGCCTGTGGCTGACTTGCTCACTTCCCCTTTTACTACCCTTTCCAGCAGCCCCTTGCTTTGGGCCAGCAGCAGAGTGAGTTAGGTACTTTGCCCAAAACCTCAATCTTTTTTTTTTTTTAATTTATTTTTTATAGAGACAGAGAGTGAGTTAGAGAGAGGGATAGACAGGGATAGACAGACAGGAACGGAGAGATGAGAAGCATCAATCATTAGTTTTTCATTGCGCATTGCAACACCTTAGTTGTTCATTGATTGCTTTCTATATGTGCCTTGACCGGGGGCCTTCAGCAGACTGAGTAACCCCTTGCTGGAGCCAGCGACCTTGGGCTCAAGCTGGTGGAATTTTGCTCAATCCAGATGAGCCCGTGCTCAAGCTGGCGACCTCGGGGTCTCGAACCTGGGTCCTCTGCATCCCAGTCCGACACTCTATTCACTGCGCCACCACCTGGTCAGGCCAAAACCTCAATCTTGATTTTGCTAGCTGCATCATAGTGGGGGGTTCAATAGGCTCCCCTGGTAATCAGCTCTAGAGGCCTGATAGATCCAGGTTCAATTTTTTCCCCCCAATTATATTTCATCAGGAGTTACACGCCTCATTGTTGCTTTTTTGTGATGTTAGCGGTCATCCATGATCATTGCTTAGATTCATTAATTCATTAGGGCTGCAAAATGGTGCTGTTCTAAGTCGAGCATCCCTGTTTACTTGTTAGCTGGGACTCATCTGCAAAGAGAAACATATCCTTATCAACTACTTGCTTCTCTGAAGTTCAATTCGTATATACGTCAAGGAGGATAAATGTTTCATTCTTTCTCTTCATTTACTTGTTTACAAAGTTGTGTTTGTCCCCAAGCATTTCCAACGGTGACCGGTGAGATTGTTGTTGTTTGGTTTAGTTAATGGGTTCTGTACTGGGTTGAACAGTGTTCCGAGACAGTTCGTTTCCATTTGGAACCTCAGAATGTGACTGTGTTTGGAGATAGAATTGGTTAAGATGAGGTCATGGTGGGAGTAGGGCAGGCCCTAAATCCCATGATGAGTGGGTGTCCATATAGGAAGAGAAGAGGGCACACAGTACACGCCCTGACGAGGCGGCCATGTGAAGACAGAGGCAGACTGGAGTGCTGCAGCTGCAAACCAAGGAACGCCAGGGAGCGCTGGCAGCTCCTAGATGCTGGAAAAGGCAAGGAAGGCCTCTCCCCTAACATCTTCGGAGTGGACACGGCCTTGCCAACGCCTTGAATTTGGACTTGTTAGCCTCCAGATGTTGAGAGAATCCATTTCTGTTGTTTTCAGCTGGTTTGTGTTCATTTATTAGGCAGCACTAGGGAACTGATACAAATAGTATAATGAACAGTGGCATTCGGTGCACACTTACTTTGTCCCCTTACTTTTTTCACCGAAGAACAACTCCATTCTATTGATAGTAAATGTGTCAGCAGCTCACACTTACCTTGATCTGTTGAAATAATGTGTCAGGTGCCTGGAAAAAACCCTTTGACTGGGAGACTGGAAACTTGCATTTTCTCAAAATGGTAACTGAGCTCATGTGTTTAAATCCACCCTACCCTACGCTTCCAAGTCTCCACAGGAATGAGCAAAGGAATATAAATAATTTCTGACCAACCAGTTTGGATCACTCGTGTCCATGCTCTCTTACAGCAGCATGACTGACTTGTCTCATTCTTTGGGTTGCTTGTGGTCCTGAGGTAAACATTATTAATTATAATGGTTCTTCGGTCTGACCTGTGGTGGCACAGTGGGATAAATCGTCGACCTGGAACACCGAGGTTACCGGTTCGAAACCTTGGGCTTGCCTGGTCAAGGCACATATGGGAGTTGATGCTTCCTGCTCCTCCCCTTTCTCTCTCTCTCTTTCTCACTCCTTTCTCTCTAAAAATCAATAAATAGAATATTTAAAAAATATAATGGTTCTTCATGGATCCACTGAACTTGCTTTCTAAGGATTCGAGGGCTCTGAGCAGGGCAATAGCGACCACTTTCTGGGGGCCCTGTATCCACCCAGAACTGTGCTGGATGCTGTGCACACCTGCTCTCATTGATTGCTCGCAAAAACCCTGCACGATGGGGTCCTTATCCTCATTTTACAGATCCGGGTCACGGGTGCTGAGAAGGTGCTGAACCCGGAACCTGGCTGTGCTGTGCTTTTCTTACCAGCTTGACCTGAAAAGAAAAAAAAGACTTTACTTTTTATTGATATTTGTTTGTTTTGCTGCTCTGACAGTCGGAGGGATGATTGTAGGCAAGTCACCTGGATCCTGTTCATCACTGGGTAATAAATGTCCCTATCTGCCCCCAGCTCTTTCCTCCTTCCTGCTCTCAAAACCCTTTGTGCCACTAGGGAAAATACTTTTCACACGGACTTATAATGAGCGCTGTTGGTTTCTCAAGTTATAATTAGCAGAATATCTTCCCAGAGATTTCAGAAAGTTGGGGCTGAGTTCAATGTGAAGTCAGGAGACTAGACTGATTCACCAGCATGCTCTATCGTTGGAACTAGTTAACCTTGATAGGTATTAAACCTCAAATCTTGTTATCTTTTCTTTGCATTCTCTTTGACCTCTTGTTGTATCTAATTACAATGGGTTTCTTACCTTGCTCAGTTGACTTTTTGTGGTCATTTTGTTTGCCATGATTGATGGCACTTCAGTGGCTTGTTTAAACTGCCTCATGTCCTCAATGGTATTTGGAGGCAAAGAGATGAGCAGCCAGGGAAGATACACACACACTCACATCACACACACATCTCGTATCGCCATAGCCCATCTGGTCTTCCAGCATAACTCCAATGAACAGAACTGCCAGTTCTCCACCAGCGAAAATCTCTACAGGCCTAAGAATAAATTTAGCTGATCTCCAAACCTGTTCACACATTGTTAGATTGAATTGGGCAAATTCTCCCTTGAAGATGCTAGCCTTTAAAATGTTTCAATTATTTTCCTAAATAGTGTATAAAGAAGTGTCCATTTTGCTTTTTTGGGAAGGGTAGCTTGTAACAAAACAGTAAAGAATTCCGCAGCATGTGCTCCGCAGTCCTTAAAGACAGCATCCACTGTGTACTGAAAGGCAAGAATAGCTCAGAAATCAGGGAAGTAAGTTTCTCAATGTCAACAACACATGTGCCAGAACAGAATGCTGGAAAATAAGGAAACCTAAAGGTTTGTGCAAATACTTTGAAAAATATTACTTTAATAATAATCATAAAACTAGCCCAAGGCTAAAAACCCTGAGATACTTATTTAAAATGGTCTTGGCCTGAAACACAACGGATAGTAAATATAGGATGACCGAGCAACAAAGCACACAACTTTTACATAATAGACACTCAAAGAAAAGCAATAATGTTAAGTAAGTCTTGCGACAATACCAGAAATGTCCTCTGTGATTTATAATCTTTGGATTATAGCTAAATAGAATAAAGATTAAAAAAATATATTTTGAATGTGAATTCATTTCATGATAGAGGATTTAAAAGTGACTTTTAAAAATTATTTTTGCAAACCTGTTTTGGGGCAAAGGATTTTTACATTTAAATCTGTTTTCACACTGTTGCTTTCTACTCTTGCTTTCTGAAAGGACTTAAAACTTTCATTTCATCAGTGAAACTCTTTTGTCCCACTGGTATCACATTCCCAGACTTCCTCATTGGTAAGGAGAAGTAAAACATGAAATACTTCGTCTGAAAAGAGAAGGAAGGCATCCACTTCTTACCATGCAAATCTTTGATAGAAACCAACCTATGTGCTTAAGTAGGGATGTAAAAACTCACTGTGGAAACCGTCCCAAAAAACCAAGAACACCAGAATTTTTGGAAGTTTCAGTGTATTTACTTTTCACATCAGGAACTTTTTTTTTTTTTGTATTTTTCTGAAGCTGGAAACAGGGAGAGACAGTCAGACAGACTCCCGCATGCGTCCAACTGGGATCCACCCGGCACGCCCACCAGGGGGCGACGCTCTGCCCCTCCAGGGCGTTGCTCTGTCGTGACCAGAGCCACTCCAGCGCCTGGGGCAGAGCCCAAGGAGCCATCCCCAGCGCCCGGGCCATCTTTGCTCCAATGGAGCCTCTGCTGCGGGAGGGGAAGAGAGAGACAGAGAGGAAGGAGAGGGGGAGGGGTGAAGAAGCAGATGGGCGCTTCTCCTGTGTGCCCTGGCCGGGAATCGAACCCGGGACTTCTGCACGCCAGGCCAACGCTCTACCACTGAGCCAACCGGCCAGGGCAGGAACTTTTTTTATTTAAAATTTTATTTATTGATTTTAGAGACAGGAGAGCGAGGGGGGTAGGAGCAGGAAGCATCAACTTTTAGTAGATGCTTCTCATGTCCTTTGGGGTTTCCAACTGGCAACCTCAGCATTGCAGGTGGACGCTTAATGCGTTGTGCCACCACAGGCCAAGCTTACATCAGGGACTTAATTATTATCATAATTATTAAAATATTAAACTTTTCATAGTGGGCCCTTAACAAGAATGGCTGGGACCACAAGCAATCTACAGGGGGCAAGTGCTCTGCCTCTGGGTCTCAAGAAGGCTCTCTTTGTTTGCTTTTTATAATTGTGGTAAGACATTCATAACACAAACACAAAATGTACTTATTCTAATAATCTTTTCAGCATACATGGCATTCAGTGTCTTCAGAGTTGTGTGGCTCTTCTTTTTTTTCCCAGAGATAGACAGGAACGGAGAGATGAGAAGAATCAATCATTATTAGTTTTTCGTTGTGCTTTGGGACACCTTAGTTGTTCCTTCATTGCTTTCTCATGCGCCTTGGGGGGGGGGGAGAGCTACAGCAGAGCCAGTGATCCCTCGCTTGAGCCATCGAGCTTGGGCTCAAGCTGGTGAGCTTTTGCTCAAACCAGATGAGCCTGCGCTCAAGCTCGGGGTCTCGAACCTGGAACTTCCGCATCCTAGTCCGACGCTGTATCCACCGCGCCACCGCCTGGTCAGGCATCCTCTTCTTAACTCCAAGCCACTCTGCCTTGCCTCCCTTTGTTTTTATTTTCTCGCTCACCATTAGGGGGCGGCCGCAGACAGCACACCTGCGGCTCTCCCCGAGCCACCGCCCACGCATGCGCGCCTCAGCTGCAGGGAAGTGGCCGAGGGTGGTAGGGGCGGGCCCTAGGCGCGCAGGCGCGGCGCGGGCATTGTGACGTCAGGCCGGGCGGCGGTCCGCGAGCGGGTGGTGTCTCCCGGAGGCGCTTCCCACGGCGTGACGCGCGGACTCCCCTCCCCGCGGCCCGCCCTCCCGCCGGCCTGGCCGCCGCCTCCCTCGCTCCCTCAGCGCGCCGAGCGCGGGCCAGCGACCGGGGTGGAGGCCAGGGGGTGACGCGGGGCCTATCGGGGAGCGGGCGGGCGGGCTTCGGGGCGGCGGGCGGCTCGGGTCCGCGGGTCTATATGGCGGCGGCTCTGTCGGGCCTGGCTGTCCGGCTCTCGCGCTCGGCCGCTGCGCGCTCCTATGGGGTCTTCTGCAAGGGGCTGACCCGCACGCTGCTCATCTTCTTCGACCTGGCCTGGCGGCTGCGCATCAACTTCCCCTACCTCTACATCGTGGCTTCCATGATGCTCAACGTCCGCCTGCAGGTGGGTGGGCCGCGCCCGCCAGTCCCTCGGCCCCTCGGCCCCGACCCTCCCCACCCCACCCCGCGCGGGGCGACCCGGAGGCTGGCACGAGCTGCCCCGCGGGATGCCGAGTGTTTGCCGGGCGCCGCGCGTTTCTCCTGCAGCCCCACGGAAGAAAAACCCCGCTGGGGTTATTGTTATCCCGGTTCTGCAGACAAGGCCCGGGGTGGGTGGGGGGAGCAGCTGGCTCTGGCTGCGGACCTGCTGCTGGGGCGCCAGTCCGCGGAGAGACGGGGGTGGGCGCTGGGCGAGGCCGCCGGCCCCGGGCTGGAAAGCCCCCCCCCCCCCCCCCCCCCCCGGGCCTGCAGAGGAAATTTTTCCCAGAAGATTAACAGATTGGGCTGGGGGCTGGGGGATGGCCTTATGGTCAGTTTTTCGAGTTCCCAAACTTGACGAAGCTTCGAAAAAGATTATCCTTGGAATTTCACAGTGGGTTAATGAATGTTAGCTAATATTCTGACAGCTGTAGCTTATTTATCCTGGCTGCGGTTGAAGTGGGGTGGGGGCGAGGATGCGGGGAAATGAGATGGATGGAAGAGGTAGAGACGCAAAAGGTTAAGAGGCCAGAAACAAGTCAGATGTGAAATAGTAGACACACACCCACCCAGCGCCCTGGAAATCACCTTTGTTATAAATGACTGACATTTCGCCATCCCTTGGATTACAGATGCCTTTTTCTAGTGGAATGGCAAGTCGTCAGGTTGAGAATTACTCCTTTCCCAGTGTGTTATGCATGACCAAGTGCCAACCCCCCCCCCCCGAATTCCATTGACCTATCTTGGAGTGTCCACTGGGTTGCTGGGCGCAGGCTCTGTGATGGAAGGGGGACAGGACCCTGTCCTGTTGGAGTTTACAGTCCAACAGTACCTGACTGCTCCTCGATGTGCAAAATGAGGACACCTGAGTAGCAGGACCAGGCAGTGTTGAGACCGGCTGGTGGTTCTTTTATTCCTACTGGTTTAGTTGTATCAGAATGGATGGTCCCTGTGCCTCCCTGGACATTCAGGTTTTCGGTGCCTGTCACTGGTGCTGGCAGGCCACATAAAACTTGAAACCAGCTGTTGGTCAGAATTGTATTAAGGTGAAGTGAGATGGACCTGCCTCTCTGTTTCAGGGTCCAGTTTGAGCTACATAGAGTACTTTTATATGAGCAAGGGCTGGTGGCATCCTTAAGTGGTAACAGACTAGAAGAGGAGAAAATTCAAATACCTTTCCTTCAGGTGTTACGAATGAGTCAAGTGCACTGGGTGTGGGAACCAGGGAACCAGAAAGCCTGTGCTGTAGGCAGTTGCCACTAGCCAACTGTTACTGGTCAGATCGAGTGATTTCTAAGAGAAATTGGAAATCCAGGTTTTTACTTTTTTTTTTTAAGATTTTATTTATTCATTTTAGAGAGAGTAGAGAGAGAAAGAAGGGGGAAGGAACAGGAAGCATCACTCTCATATGTGCCTTGACCAGGCAAGCCCAGGTTTTCGAACTGGCGACCTCAGCATTCCAGGTCAACGCTTTATCCACTGCACCACCACAGGTCAGGCCAGGTTTTTACTTTTTTTATTTTTATTTATTTTTTGTGGCAGAGACAGAGAGAGTCAGAGAGAGAGGGACAGACAGGAAGGGAGAGAGATGAGAAACATCAATTCTTCGGTGCAACTCCTTAGTTATTCATTGATTGATTTCTCATATGTGCCTTCACCGGGGGGCTACAGCAGACCGAAGTGACCCCTTGCTCGAGCCAGCGACTTTGTGCTCAAGCTGGTGAGCCTTGCTTAAACCAGATGAGCCCACGCTCAAGCTGGCGACCTCGGGGTCTTGAACCTGGGTCTTCCACATCCCAGTTCGACGCTCTGTCCACTGCGCCACCGCCTGGTCAGGCGAAAATCCAGGTTTTTAGATATCAAGTTAACAAATTTTTGACTTCTGGAAACAACAAGGTTGCGGGTTTGATCCCTGGCCATGGCAGGCATGGAAAGCAACCAATGAATGCACGACTAAGTGGAACAAATGAATGCTTTCCTTCTTTCTCCCTTCTCTCTCCTTTTCTCTCTGTATCTCCTGGTAAATTAAAAAAAAAAAAAAAAGCCCTGGCCAGATAGCTTGGTTGGTTGAAGCATCGTCCTGAAGCGCAGAGGTTGCTGGTTCGATTCCCTGGTCAGGACACATACAGGAGCAGCTCAATGAACCTCTCTCTCCCTGCCTTTCTCAATAAACAAAAACAAACAGGTTAAATCTGACCCCCAAGCTCTCAGGTTTGAAACTGTTGTTCTAGAGTTATAGAAATAATTTGTGATCATTTATAAAATTGCATGAATGACTGTAAAAGAGAACTTCGTGTACGTAATGTTGAAAATGAGTGTTGTACCTTTCTCATATGTCCACTTATATTTATGACCACCCCCCTAGTCCAGGCTACCATAATCTCTCACCTGGACGAGTGCACTAGACTCCCATCTGTTTTCCACCACACGAAAGGTCACGTCACTCTGCACAGAATAACAAAAACAGAGTTTCCCATTGCACACAGAATGCAGTTCACATGTTTTACCCTGTAGATTGGACTTCTGTTCATCTCTCTAGACTCTTACCCAGCTTGTTTCTTGCTTACTATTTTTTGTTTCTTATCTACTGTCTGCATGCTCCAAACCCCTTCCTGCCCCTGGACATTTGCATATGCATTCCGCCCACCCACCTTGAATGCTTGTTCTTCCCTTGCCTTTTGAAGGCTGGTGCATTCTTCCACCTCAGTTCTCTTGGAGAGGACCTCTGTGATCACCATATCTGTGTCGTCTTGCACTTGCTCTCTTCATTGCAGGAGTGCTGAAGGCAACAAGGAATAAAGAATTCCACATCTCCTGTTGTTTGTAGGGCAGTGAGATGATCTCTGCAAAGGTTATTCAAATACAAATTTCATAACTAGGAATCTACACTGTAACAGTTGAGGTTAAGTGCATTCTGAAGGAGGGAAATTGGCTCTGTAACAGTGGTGTAGGCAGTCAGGAGAGCTAGGTGACCCAGTCCCCAAAGCCTGTCATAGATGACTTGGTGCCACGTACTAGTCCAGGTGCAGGACAGCTTTGGGGACTCCTGGGAGCTGAATGCTCTAGTAGGGGTTGAACGTGGGCCTTTGTAGTCTGGTCAAGGGTGAGTGGGGGGGGCAGATGGGAGGGGGTCACCAAGGACCTGGAGGAAATGCTGAGAATGGTGTGGGGACTTGGGGCTTGATCAGGTGCAGCAGCCGCCATTTCACAGAATGAGGGGGACAGGGTGGAAATGGCGTTTCTCTTTTTTACTGTAATATGTACATCTGCTACTACAAATCCCCCTGAAGGTTTAGAGTTTCTGTTCATTTGTGGAAAATCACTAAGGTACCCAATTTCTTTTTTCATCAATTCGTCATTGCAGCACCTTAGTTGTTCATTGATTGCTTTCTCATATGTACCTTGACTGGGGGGCTACAGCAGACCGAGTGACCCCTTGCTCAAGCCAGTGACCTTGGGCCCAAGCTGGTGAGCCTAGCTCAAACCAGATGAGCCCGCACTCAAGCCAACCACCTTGGGGTCTCGAACCTGGGTCCTCTGCATCCCAGTCTGATGCTCTATCCACTGCGCCACTGCCTGGTCAAGCAAGATACCCGATTTGAGGGTTTAATTATTCTGGCCTCTGGTAAAGGGGGTTGCAGCAGAAAATAGAATCTGAGTAAAGGAGGCGGCCCCAGCTCTGTGTCTCCCATTTACTTAAAACACTGTACCCACCCTCTCCATTGCAGGGGGCTTGCGTCTGTGCCGAGTGTAACAAGGAATAAAGGACTCCATTTCCCCCTTGTTTACTTAGAACCCCAAATCATTTGTAGGGCAGCAAGGCGCTTTAAGGAAGTTGATATCTCTTTAATGTGTCAGATAGTTAAATGGGAAAAGAGATGCAAAGGGTTTTGTGAACTGAAAAGGGTGCAATTTTAAAACACTGTTTGTAAGTGAACCTTAATCTTGAGGCTTTAGCATTCTACTTATTTACAGAATCTGAAATACACGACATAAAAAAAAAAATGATGAGCATCCATACCAACTACTAAATGCAGTAGAAGAGAGGTAGAAGATTGTACTGAGAATCTGTCGCGAGTTAACAAGTCTTGCCTGTATACCGTGGGAAGAATCAAGTGTCCTCGCCCCAGCTCACCCAGACTCTTGTGACTCTTACAGGAGGAGGACTAAAAAGAACAGTTGGAAAAAAGAAGGCTCTGTGCAGGTTGATGATAGCTGTCAAACTGAGTTGTCAAGTGTCCTTGCCTTCCTGTAATGTCACCGTCAGCCACACGGCCCTGGGCGGGCCAGGCCTGAGAGAACCTTCCTTGGGCTGCTCCCTGTCCTTGTTCTGTGTTTAACTGCTCTTTCCTAGTCCTCTTTTTTCCAAGTGACATCCTAAGTTCGTAGCTCCATGTTTCAGCGTTTCCATATCACTTGAAAACTGCATTCATTCATTTCAGTCAGGTGAGAAGGGCAGGAGGGCAGGTGGGGGGTAGGGAAGCTGTTTTCCTACCGAATAGTCAGATTGGGCCTCGTTGATGAGATGACATTTGAGCAGAACCTCGAAGGCAGTGGGGGCTTTAGCCTCAGAGATGTCTGGGTTGGAAGAGGATGTCGCTTTGCACAAAGAAGGCCCTAGAGGCCAGCCTCATGTGTCCCGGGGCTGGAGGAAGCTGGTCACTGAGGAAGAAGGTGGCGGGAGAGTCAGACTGAAGTCTAGGGGAGGCTCATGCAGGCACTGGATGGAAGGGCTTTGGCGTTGACTCCAATGAACTGATCTTACCTAGGGCTGAACAGCTTCAGGAGGGAGCCTGGCTGTGTGTCTGAAATGATCTGTGGACAAGGACCTGTTTCTTCCCCTCCATAGACTGGCTGGCTTACAGACAGACACTTTTTTTTTCAGTTCTGGAGACAGAAGTCCCAAGAGCAAGGTGGTAGCAGAGTCAAGGTTTCCTGAGGGCCCTTGGTTCCCAGCTGGCACCTTCTTATGTCCAAAGGTGGTGGAAGGGCCTGGTATTTCTGTGGGGTTTCTTTTGCTTTTATTATTATTATTTTTTTGTCTTTCTGAAGTGAGAAGCGGGGAGGCAGTCAGACAGACTCAGTCATGCCCACCAGGGGGTGATACTCTGCCCATCTGGAGCGTTGCTTCGCTGCAATCAGAACCATTCTAGCCCCTTAGGTGGAGGCCATGGAGCCTTGGCTGCGGGAGGGGAAGAGAGAGAGAAGAAGGAGAGGAGGAAGAGTGGAGAAGCAGATGGGCGCTTCTCCTGTGTGCCCTGACTGGGAATTGAACCGGGGACTTCCACACGCTGGGCTGACACTCTACCACTGAGCCAACCAGTGAGGACTCTTACATTTTTTAAAATTGATTTTAGAGAGAGGAAGTGAGAGAGAGAAAAACATAGATTTGTGGTTCCACTTATTTACATATTTATTGGTTGATTCTTGTATGTGTCCTGATCAGGGGTTGAACCTACAACCTGGGCATATTGGAACAGTGCTATAATCAACCGAGCTACCCAGCCAGGGCTTCTGTGGTGTCTTTAATAAGGACACTAATTTCATGCATGAGGGCTCTACCCTCCTGATGTAAGCACCTCCCAGAGGCCTCACCTAACACTATCATCTTTGGGAGTTGGGGTCTCAGCATATGAATTTTGGGGAGAACACAAACATTTAGACCATAGCATCTCTTGATAGCTAAAAATGAATTCCTTTCACATGCAAAAGAGTGAAGGTGGACCCCAACCTTACACAATATATAAAAACTAATTCCAAATGGGTCAGAAACCTAAACTTGAGAACAAAACTCTATAAAACTCTTAGAGAAGAAACATAGGGGGAAATCATGATAATTTGAATTTGGCAGTGATTTCTTGCCAGAAGCACAGACAACAAAAAGTCAATAGATTAGACTTCATCAAAATGAAAAATGTTTGTGCATCCAGGGGCGCTTTCAAGAGAGTGAAGACAACTGAGAATGGGAGGAAGTAATTGCAAATCATGTATCTGATAAGGACTAATATCTACAACATAGAAAGAACTCTTACAGCTCAACAGTGATTAAAAATAACCTAATCTAAAAGTTGGCAAAGGACTTGAAAAGACATTTCTCCTAGGTAAGATTGGTTCATCAGCTCTCCAAAGGAGCTATACAAATAGCTCGGTCGGTTTCAGGTGTCATCCTGGAACACCAAGGTTGCAGGTTTGATCCTGGATCAGGGCACATAGGGAAGCAGCCAATCAGTGCACAACTAAATAGACCAACAGATGAATGCTCCCCCCCCTTCCTTTCCCTTCCTCTCTTTGTCTTTCTAAAATCAGTCAATTAAAAAAAAAAGATATAAAATGGCCAGTAAACCAATGAAAAGACGGCCACTTCCATGTTACCATCCAGTGATCACCTCTCTGACCTCTTTACAGGACCCCTCAGCAGTATTTTGTCATTCATCCCCTAAAATACTCTTTTTTTTTTTTTTTTTTTTACAGAGACAGAGAGTCAGAGAGTGGGATAGGTGGGATAGACAGGGACAGACAGACAGGAACGGAGAGATGAGAAGTATCAATCATCAGTTTTTTGTTGTGACGCCTTAGATGTTCATTGATTGCTTTCTTATATGTGCCTTGACCGCGGGCCTTCAGCAGACCGAGTAACCCCTTGCTCGAGCCAGCGACCTTGGGTCCAAGCTGGTGAGCTTTTGCTTAAACCAGATGAGCCCGTGCTCAAGCTGGCAACCTGGGGGTCTCGAACCTGGGTCCTCCGCATCCCAGTCCGACACACTATCCACTGCGCCACTGCCTGGTCAGGCTAAAATACTTTTTTTTTTTTATTATTTATTCATTTTAGAGAGGAGAGAGAGAGAGACAGGGGGGAGGAGCTGGAAGCATCAACTCCCATATGTGCCTGACCAGGCAAGCCCAGGGTTTCGAACTGGCGACCTCAGCATTTCCAGGTCGACGCTTTATCCACTGCGCCACCACAAGTCAGGCATAAAGAAGTTTTGTTTGTTTTTTTAATTTTTATTTATTCATTTTTAGAGAGGAGAGAGACAGAGAGGGAGAGAGAGGAGAGAGAGACAGAGAGAGAGAAAGGGGGAGGAGCTGGAAGCATCAACTCCCATATGTACCTTGACCAGGCAAGCCCAGGGTTTAGAACCGGCGACCTCAACATTTCCAGGTCGATGCTTTATCCACTGCGCCACCACAGGTCAGGCTAAAATACTCTTGATGATGATGATGACTGCAGTTTTTTTTTGTTTTGTTTTGTTTTTTTCATTTTTCTGAAGCTGGAAACAGGGAGAGACAATCAGACAGACTCCCGCATGCGCCCGACCGGGATCCACCCGGCCCACCAGGGGGCGATGCTCTGCTCATCCTGGGCGTCGCCATGTTGCGACCAAAGCCACTCTAGCGCCTGAGGCAGAGGCCACAGAGCCATCCCCAGCGCCTGGCCCATCTTTGCTCCAATGGAGCCTTGGCTGCCGGGAGGGGAAGAGAGAGACAGAGAGGAAACGCGGTGGAGGGGTGGAGAAGCAAATGGGCGCTTCTCCTGTGTGCCCTGGCCGGGAATTGAACCCAGGTCCTCCGCACGCTAGGCCGACGCTCTACCGCTGAGCTGACTGGCCAGGGCTGATGACTGCAGTTTTTTAGATGCCAATGGGATGCTGGTCAGAAAAGATGCTAGGTGTTTTCACACATTTAATCCTCAGCGTTTTGAGGAAAGACGATTGCCCTAAGTCCCCAGCTGGGACACAGCTGGCCCTCCCTTCAGATGTGTGAGCAAATGCACCTTCGGCACCCAGGTGACAGAAGTAGGAAATGGGTGGTGGCCAGTGAGAGCTGCACAACTGGCTCTTGAAGGGCAGGTATGATAGGGACACACTAAGTGATTTGTAGCATGAACTCAGCACCTGGTGGTGGTTTCCTGTGGTCATGATTCAGCTTATAGTACGTAGGACTGAGTCCTTCCGGCTTCTCCCCTAAGCTGGGTAGCAGTTTGAGGAATTAGTTTCAGCCTCTTTCTTGGTCTGATCATTTTAGTCACGAACACAAGGGTGTGAAGGTGTATAATCATGTCTAAAAGCTGGAGGAGGCCAGCACAGTCTTCCAGCAGGTTTGTGAGCCATCAGAAGGCAGGACTCTGCTCTAAGCCCATTGTCATTGACCTGGCTGGGCAGCCCCTGCTCGTGTGGCTGTGTCTCCTCCCAGTCTCCTTTGGGAAAAGTCTTACCAGCTGGTTTTCCGAAGCATCGAGGCCAGGATATTTTTAGTTTACAGAGCAGTGGTATCCAGACCATCAAGTCCTTGAGGCCATTAATAGCTCAGGTTAGGGAAGGTAAGGTGACAACAGTCCAACAGGGTTGCACCTGCCTAATTGGGTCAGGCCTATTGTCATGCAGCAGGTCAGCTGCCTCTAGTAGGCGGGGCTTTTTGTGGAAGGTGACTTGTCATGTCTACACTGAGGATCCTGGACACACCCAGACCATCTTGTTTTCTGTGCATAGCACCCCCTCTGGCCTCTGTGGTTCCATTTTTCAACCTTTGCCATATTTGGGGGGAGAGAGGGGACTATTTCAGGAATCTACTCCCAGTTCTGCACTACTTTTCCTGAATCATACTGTCTTGAACTTCAAAATAGACTCCTTCCTTCACCCCAGTAGTCTCAGTTTTAACTGAATTTACTGAAGAACTAGAAGATCTTCAGTAAGAAGTTCTATCATCATTAAATACATGATTACTTTATTGGTTCCATAAATAGTGCCTTATACAAAATATTTTAGCACAATTCTGGGACTACTTTACCTTTCCAAACAGTATTAAGTCCTTGTACGAGGACAGAATGAAAGTGGTTAGGAACTAATTTTCCCGAGAGTTGGCCCATATTCAATGACCTGTTTTCCTTCAGAATTCTTTTTAAGCCTGTTTTAATATGTATTAAAAGTATATTTGGGAATGCTTCCATTTCAGGAAAATGTTCATTCTTAGTACATTTCAAATTAACAAAATAAAGGTCCTGCATAGTGTGGTTTGGGAAGTTAATTTGAGAGAGGGAGAGAGACTGTCAGGAGAAGTTAATTATATATTTGACCTGATGTACTTTGTAAGTATTGTTTTGAATTGTAGCCAGAATTCACTCTTATGAGAATTGCACCTCCTAAAAGTTCTCATCACAAGAAAAAGAAATTGTGACTATGTGTGGCGATGTATCTTGACTTGTGATCAAGATATTGAATTTTGTATACCTGAAACTAATATAATGTAATGACACTTATATTTCAGTTAAAAAAGATTGTGCCTTACGTTTGTATGCTGCTTTGTATTCAGATGTATTTTCCAGTTGTAATGTAGATTGATGGTCCCACTCTTAACAAAAAGTTTTGAGCACACTCCGCAAATACATATCTATACTTATTTATAAACTAAATATCTTGCTGTACCAGAACACGGTATATGTCATAAAACGTAGGAAAAGTTAAAAGGGGGATGAGATAGAAATGGACTAAGCAAAGATGCACTGATCTTTTCTCTCCTGCTCCATTTAACGACTGCTAGGGCAGAGGACTGTGTGTAGTTTTTCGAGGTTTACTTGGAGCTAACTAAGCTGTTTGTGCAGGAAACACAGCGAATCCCCTCTTTTTGAAGCACTCAGTGCAGTTGACGTCTTCCTCCCTGGTGGGTCCTTCGCCTCCAGTCTTTAGGTCTCGGAGATCCTGGCCTTGGGCTCCCAGATATGTCTGTGTTCTCACCACACGTCATAGCCAGGCCATCACTGTATCTGTCTCCCAAAGCTGGCCACTTCTGACCCTAAGCCTTCAGCTCTGACATCTCTTGAGATGAATGAAGTCTTTATTAATCCAGCTGCTCGCGCGAGTCCCACAGCCAAGCTCTGTGTGTCCCGACCTGAACTCCTCCCTATTTTCAGTGAATGACACCTTCCCTAGCCAGGCTTGAAAGTCAGAAGACATGTATGGGTCGTCTCACCCTCTTCTACATCTGGTCAGTCACTACCTTTATTAAAAGATATATATTTTCTCCTGTTTGTGCTCATAGCCTTAGTCATCTTTTTTCTTGCAGTATTGGAATAGCCTTCTAATCGGCCTGATGTGATTCTTTTCAAGTCTGTCCACCACACAGCAGCTGGAGTAACTCATCTGGAATGCAGCCTAGCAGCATCTCCTGGCTGGAGATGCCTGTGTCTCTCCATCCATGGCAGAAGGAAGGCCAGGCTTCTGATGCCAGGGGTTGTGCTGGATCAGCCCCTGATTGGCTGCTCGTCCTCAGCCTTTGGGCCTTCTGCTCCGGCCTCCAGTGAGACTTGTCTGCTTTGTTTTCTTCCCAGAGTGCGGAGACCGTGAGGGAGGCCTTCACACTTGTTAGGAAATAGCTCTGTGTGGGACTCTCCCAGACCTTTCACCGTAACACTTGAATCTGATTCTCTTTTCCAGGTTCACATTGAGATCCATTGAAGACCTTCCACCGGCTGACCCAGGTGTGTCCTCGGCTCACCGCATCAGAGGACGCAGCATGAGAGACAGAAGAGGGACTCTCGGCCTCGGCCTCGCAAAAGCACAGGGAGAGGACTTGGACAAGCTGCTCTGGAGCCTTCGAACACAGGAGAGCCCTCGCCCGTCAGGTGCCCCTTCCTCGGTGATTGAGGCTGCGGTTGATGTACATAGGAATTCACAAGATGAGATGTTATCACTGGAAATGAAATGTGATCTGAGTGACCCCAACCTCTTGCTTCACAATGGCATCAAAGTGCTTTTATATTTGAAAGAATCAGTAAGAAGAAATTCCACTTCCACGGTGGCTCAGAGCAAGACTGTGGATCTGTTCTTTGCTCCTGTGTTCGAGTGTTCTGCTGGGGTGTCCTCTGGTGTCAAGGAGGCCCTGGTGAGGGACTGGGTGGGCAGAGGGCCCAGAGCCACTGACAGCTGCAGAGGACAGTGCCGCAGAGGAGAGCCTTGGGGGTCAGGGCTGCCGTGCCACCAGAAGCGGCCAGAAGTAGGAGTTTCGGAGGATGAACCAAGTGCTTGTCTTAAGGCGAGAAGCGCTGTGGTGGAACCGTCTCTCCTGCATTCTGTCCCGTCCACACTGCTGCCCGTGTGGCCCGAAGCATTCCCGAGTGATAAAACAGTGTGTGTTTCCCTTGGCCGTTCAGAACCCATGCTCTCAGAGCAAACAGCAGAATACAAGAGAATGCCTCGAAGTGTGAAAAGTACCTCAAATCATCTGCAGATAATGCTGGGAATTCTGACTGTACAAGCTTTTAAAATAGCAACGCCATTATGCCATAGTTAAGGTACAAGCCGAACAATATACATAGTGAGATTAATTTTAAAAGTTGTCTTAGAATGGTTTCTTCCCATTGAGTCTAATGCAAACAGTGCAACCATGAAGTTCCTGCTTTGGCTTGTTTGTCCAGACAGACTTCAAGCAGAAGTTCTGCTGGTTGATGCGGAAGGAAGTTTTTGAGCATGTTTTAAATCGTGCTTGAAAGCCATTCAGGATTGGGAGACCATTTCCAGGAGCACGTGAATATGTCCTACATAAATATGACATTAGACCATAAAGATTTAACATGAAATCCTTTATATACCTTCAGTACCCAGCGACTGCCCCGACACTGTCTCTCCAGGTTGTCTGATCACCTAGCGGAAGCGAGTATTGGTAAATGTCCGTCCGCTGTACTTGCTGTACGCCCTGCGGAGTCGATGGTGAACTGTTACCATTTCTGCATTTTGTAGAATACTTGTGGTCTGCCGCAGAATTTGATTTCTTTCCTCACTTCCTTTTCCTTCCGCCCAAAATGCAATTTTAATGGAGGCCCTGCGGTGAAAGTTGCAATATTTAAACTCACCTTTAGAACAAACCTTTCTTAAAGGGAGAAGCCCCGCAGTATTGCGTGAAGCAGAAGTGAGCGTGAGACTCCGTCATGGCGAGCCACCTCCTGGAGGCGCCCTGTAGAAAGCTTCCAGTTCCTAGGGGTTGAGATGATCTCTTAGACTAAGGTTTTTCTGAGGTAACTCCCTTTTTTTTTTTTTTTCATTTGCTGATAACTTTGGTAAAGGTCACTTAAGAGTGTAACTTGTTAAAAACAAAGCAAGACAGCCATTTTTGGGGGGATGATGGATCGCATACATTGGTTTATTCTGTGTATTAGATTACTGTGCCCTGTGCTATTTTGGTGTTTTGGGAAAATGGAAAAGAAAACCTGTTCTTTAGCATAATAAAGGTCTTATTTTATGTGTACGGCCTTGGTGCACCTTGTCTCTTTATTAATGTTGCATTCCCACTGCGACCACATCTCAGCACCCTCGGCGTCGGCTGCCGATTGGGAGACTGGAAACGGCGTGATGCACAAAAATGTCAAGCTGGGTCGGACTCGGTTCCTGCCTTCCTCCTGGGATGTGACTGCGAAACCCTGCGTTGTGCCGTCCTCCTCCGGGTGCTGCTTGGAAGTCCCGCAGTGAGAAGCTGCGCGGAAGAGACGATGGCCAGCCAGTCTGAAAGGACAGCATATTGATCAAGTGACTAAAGCCCCAGTTAGTGGACAGACTCTCCGTCGGGGGTCCCTGGTGGACTGGGATTGTGAAATGAGGTGAGGGCACATTTCAGTGTTTCAAGTAGAAACGGGTTTCTTGTCCAGGCTTCCTCCCTCTGCAGCCTCCACCCCTCACTTCACCCCCTTTTTTGTTTTAAACCAGTGGTTCTCAACCTTTCTAATGTCGTGACCCCGCAATACAGTTCCTCATGTTGCGGTGACCCCAAGCCAAAAAATAATGTTGGTGGCTACTTCATAACTGTAATTTTGCTACAGTTATGATTCGGAATGTAAATACCTGATATGCATTATGTATTTTCCGATGGCTTTAGGCGACCCCTGTGTTTTGGTCGTTCGACCCCTGCCAGGGTCGCGACCCACAGGTTGAGAACCGCTGTTTTAAACTAAGCCTGTTTCTTGGAGAGAGAACTTTCCATGACTCATGAACAGTTTTATTTCCTTTGTTTTATAAATTGCAAGTAGATACACTTTTTAACTCATGGCGGAGAAAAAAAACAGGACTCTCTTTGAGCTGGGAGGGTGTGTGACCAGGTATGAGGTCACCTTTAGAGCGCACACCTGGTCCTCTAGGGGTCCTCAAGTCCTACACTCTCCTCTAGAAGACACACCAGTTATTCTGGGGAGTGAAAGCGGGCATTGCCACACTTGTGCTCTGGTTGTATTCTGAGCAGCTCTTTACAGTTTAGTTTAAAAATTCTTTTGGTACGTAACAAGATAAGGAATTTGATTAGGTGAGCTGTGCCTTGCCAAGGTACTCACAGTGAGGAATTCTCCAATAAACTTTTTTTTTTTTTTTTTATAGAGACAGTAAGAGAGAGGGATAGACAGGGACAGACACAGGAATGGAGAGATGAGAAGCATCAATCATTAGTTTTTTGTTGTGCATTGCGACACCTTAGTTCATTGATTGCTTTCTCATTGATTGCTTTCTCATATGTGCCTTGACCAGGGGGCTACAGCAGACCGAGTAACTCCTTGCTTGTGCCAGCGACCTTGGGTCCAAGCTGGTGAGTTTTGCTCAAACCGGATGAGCCTGCACTCAAACTGGCGACCTCGGGGTCTCGAACCTGGGTCCTTCTGCATCCTAGTCCGACGCTGTATCCACTGTGCCACTGCCTACTCAGGCTCCAATAAACTTTTTAATGCTTTTTTATTTATTTATTTTTTTTAAGGCAGTGGATTTAACCCTCCCCCTGTTGGCCTACCAAGGGTTCTGGATCTGCTATCAGAAAATGAATAATTTGAAGATTGGCAAATAGGCTATTCTCTAACTCTTGAAGCTTTTCTTCTGTTATGTCTACAAGCACTTCATGCTGCTGTTTATTTAAGATAACTTGGCAAAAGTGGCATGTCTCTGTTGTTTCTTTGGCTTACATAGTTATATTAGGGTTTTCCAGAGAAACAGAAAATTATATATATATATATAAATGGATAGATGGATAGATAGATTAGATAGATGTAGATATGAGATATATTATAGGAGTTGGCTCACACAATATGGAGACAGAGAACTCCCACATTTTACCATTAGCAAGCTGGTGACCCAGGAAAATTGGTGGTGACCCAGGACTGCCAATGTCCAAGGGCAGGAGAAGAGGGATGTCCCAATTCAAACAAAGAGTGAGCTCCATGGCCTCTGCCTCAGGCACTAAGAACAGCTCAATCCCAATTCAAACAAAGAGTGAGCTCCATGGCTTCTGCCTCAGGCACTAAGAACAGCTCAGTTGCTGAGCAATGGAGCAATGTCCCAGAGAGGCAGGATGTCAACCCCTGGTGGGTTTTTCCGGTGGATCCAGGTTGGGGTGCATGCAAGAGTCTGACTCTGCCTCCTGTCACTGAATTAAAAAAAAAAAAAAGTGAGCAAATTGGCTCTTCCTGCGCCTTTTTGTTTCATTCAGACCATCATTGGACTGGATGATGCGCACCCACTTTGCTGAGGGCCACCATCTCTCCTCAGTCTGCTGATTCAAGTACCGATCTCTTCTGGTAACACAGACACACCCAGGAACAGTAATGTGCCGGGTGCCCTTAGCTCAGTCAAGTTGACAAAATTAACCATCCTGGTTGTATAGTTGCTTCTTTTCAGCTGAGTTTTCAGGTGCTTTGAAAAGTCACTAGGACATCTAAAGGGATGGCATACCTAGGACACAGCACTATTTTCTTGTCACTACTCCTCTCCCCAAGACTCACACCTATCCAAGAAGATACTATTGGATGCAGGTGATCTGAGAAAAGAAGGGAGCCGGTTTATTTTTAATGCAGATTTCCTACCCTCCTGTGGAAGATCAAGGTTTGGCAACCTGTGACTTTAAACATTTAAACGTTTGGAGTTGCTGTTAGAGGCGAGGTCTCCTTTTCCCCTCTGTATTAAGGATTTTTTTTTTTTAAAGGCTAATCTTTTTTTTTTATAGGTATTAACTTTTTTTTTTTAATTTTTATTTATTCATTTTTAGAGAGGAGAGGGAGAGAGAGAGAGAGAGAGAGGGAGGAGAGACAGAGAGAGAGAAGGGGGGGAGGAGCTGGAAGCATCAACTCCCATATGTGCCTTGACCAGGCAAGCCCAAGGTTTTGAACCAGCAACCTCAGCATTTCCAGGTCGACGCTTTATCCACTGCGCCACCACAGGTCAGGCTTTTTTTTTTTTTTTTAAACAGAGACAGAGAGAGATAGAGGGATAGATAGGGACAGACAGACAGGAACGGAGTAAGATGAGAAGCATCAAACATCAGTTTTTCACTGCAGCACTTAGTTGTTCATTGATTGCTTTTTTTTTTTTAAGATTTTATTTATTCATTATAGAGAGGGGAGAGAGAGAGAACGGGGGAGGAGCAGGAAGCATCAACTCTCATATGTGCCTTGACCAGGCAAGCCCAGGGTTTTGAACCGGCAACCTCAGCGTTTCCAGGTTGACGCTTTATCCACTGCGCCACCACAGATCAGAGATTGCTTTCTCATATGTGTCTTGACCGTGGACCTTCAGCAGACCAAGTAACCCCTTGCTGGAGCCAGCGACCTTGGGTCCAAGCTGGTGAGTTTTGCTCAAACCAGAGGAGCCCGCACTCAAGCTGGTGACCTCGGGGTCTTGAACCTGGGTCCTCCACATCCCAATCCGACGCTTTATCCACTGCACCACCGCCTGGTCAGGCTCTGTATTAGGGATTCTTGAACTGAATTATCAACCAGACTCTTCCCTTTGGTTCCATGTGAATACTGAGTGTAGTTGGCCCTTGACTTTGGGTGCTTCACGTACAACCTTTCAACTTCACGAAGGTAGGAAAGCAGTATGCATCTGGTAGAAACTGTACTTCGAAATCTGGGATTTTGGATCTTTTCCTGAGCTAGCAGTACGCGGTAGGACACTCTCTCCTCATGCTGGACAGCTCCTGTCACTGCTGCTGGACAGCGTCAGTGGGCGGGGCCCAGGGCCAGCCCCTTCCTCGCGATGCAACAGCCATCACTGCATTTCCGACTTAAAATATAAATATCTTTAAAGGGGCTTATCTGGAGGTAACCCCATTGTAAGTCCAGGGGCACCTGTTTGAGGTGAACATATTCTCTGTACTTCTTATTCTCCGCATTTGTCACACAGTTTAAAAAGGGTCCTGGGCCTGACCAGGCGGTGGAGCAGTGAATAGAGCGTTGGACTGGGATGCAGAAGGACCCAGGTTCGAGACCCCGAGGTCGCCAGCTTGAGCGCGGGCTCATCTGGTTTGAGCTAAGCTCACCAGTTTGGACCCAAGGTCACTGGCTCGAGCAAGGAGTTACTCGGTCTGCTGTAGCCCCACGGTCAAGGCACATATGAGAAAGCAATCAATGAACAACCAAGGAGCTGCAACAAAAACTTATGATTGATGCTTCTCATCTCTCTCCGTCCCCGTCTATCCCTCTCTCTGACTCTCTGTAAAAAAAAAAAAAAAAAAAAAAAGGGGGGGGGTTCCTGGCCCAGGCGGAGTTGCTCAGTGGGTTACAGCACCGCCCCTTCCCCCACCCCCACCCCCACCCCCATACGCCAAGGTTGCAGGGCACGTACAAGAGTCAACCAATGAATGCATAATTAAGTGGAACAACAAATAAATGTTGTTTATTTATTTCAATACATTTGTTTAATCAATAAATTTTTTAAAATAAGTGTTCTTTTTTTTTAAATAAAGGGAGTCCTGGAAGATTAAGGTCAGCCATTTTGGTTTTTAACATTTGTATCATTTAATGCAGTGCCAGGTATACCAAATAATGGCTTTATTTTTTGTCTGCTTCCTTGAAGCGGCAACAAGGCTGTCTCTGGACCCCAAAACTGGTCAAATATTCGGACTCAGCTTTCACATGTGACCTTGATGAGGTGTGAGCTTTGCCCTTTGCCACTCAGAAGCATACCAGATGGTGGCTTTGGTTCGAGTTTGCTGGGAGGAGGACGCGGGAACCTGGGAAAGAGCATTAAAACGCCTCGTTGAGACTAGAATCATTCAGGCCAAGAGACCTGCCCAGGTGCGTGAGAGACTGTCGGGCTTCCACCCGATAGAGGCTCCTTCTTAGTGCAAAGAACTCACTTCCTTGTTCGGAGTTCTCACGCTTGGACGTGGCTATTGGCACGGCGGAAGAAACCCAGTTTTTCTTTTTATTTTTTTATTTTTTATTTTTTTTTTTCATTTTTCTGAAGCTGGAAACAGGGAGAGACAGTCAGACTCCCGCATACGCCCGACCGGGATCCACCCGGCACGCCCACCAGGGGCGACGCTCTGCCCACCAGGGGGCGATGCTCTGCCCATCCTGGGCGTCGCCATATTGCGACCAGAGCCACTCTAGCGCCTGGGGCAGAGGCCAAGGAGCCATCCCCAGCGCCCGGGCCATCTTTGCTCCAATGGAGCCTTGGCTGCGGGAGGGGAAGAGAGAGACAGAGAGGAAAGCGCGGCGGAGGGGTGGAGAAGCAAATGGGCGCTTCTCCTGTGTGCCCTGGCCGGGAATCGAACCCGGGTCCCCCGCATGCCAGGCCGACGCTCTACCGCTGAGCCAACCGGCCAGGGCCAGTTTTTCTTTTAAAATTGGTTCTGGCCCTGGCCGGTTGGCTCAGCGGTAGAGCGTCGGCCTGGCATGCGGGGGACCCGGGTTCGATTCCCGGCCAGGGCACACAGGAGAAGCGCCCATTTGCTTCTCCACCCCCCGCCCCTCCTTCCTCTCTGTCTCTCTCTTCCCCTCCCGCAACCAAGGCTCCATTGGAGCAAAGATGGCCCGGGCGCTGGGGATGGCTCCTTGGCCTCTGCCCCAGGCGCTGAAGTGGCTCTGGTTGCGGCAGAGCGACGCCCCGGAGGGGCAGAGCGTTGCCCCTGGTGGGCGTGCTGGGTGGATCCCGGTCGGGCGCATGCAGGAGTCTGTCTGACTGTCTCTCCTCGTTTCCAGTTTCAAAATAGAGAAAAAAAAAAAAAAAAGAATAAAATTGGTTCTTCGATACAAGGCTTTATTTGAGGGACAGGCTTAGTTCTGAAGCTATGGGAGATCATGCATGTTGTGTTTTAAGTTTGTTGGCAGATGAGGTAAAAAGTACTTGTGAGAAGGTCGAGTTTATTAAATGTCCTTTATTAATCTGGGCGATTTTTGAATTAACCTGGGCAACTTTCAGTGGAACATCCTCGCCTCCCTCTGAAGGTGGGTGGCTAAAGCAAACCCCAGTGGATGGGATGCTACTGCCCCAACGGTGTGTCTGTAGTCACTTGACTAATTCAGGGTCATTTTAGTGTAGCTGATTAATTTGGGGGGGAAAGGGTGAGGCCCTAAGCCAGGCCCGGCCAGACTGTGCATACGAGGCTTGCCTTGGCCACAAGAGGGAGCCACGTATTCACTTAGGGAGTGTCTTGTTTCAGGGAAGGTGTTTTTCTAGTTACTTGGGTTTATCCAAATTCTTAACCAACTTCTTTTTCTTTCTTTTTAATTTTTATTCTTTTCAATAGAGACAGAGAGTCAGAGAGAGGGACAGATAGGGGCAGACAGACAGGAAAGGAGAGAGATGAGAAGCATCAATTATTCATTGCGACCTTAGTTGTTCATTGATTGCTTTCTCATATGTGCCTTGAAGGGCGAGCACAGCAGAGCGAGTGATCCCTTGCTCAAGCCAGTGACCCTACGCTCAAGCTGGTGAGCATGCACTCAGGCCGGGTGGGCCTGTGCTCAACCAGCTACCTTGGGGTTTCGAACCTGGGTCCTCTCTGTCCCAGTCCGATGCTTTATCCATTGTGCCGCTACCTAGCCAGGCCCAACTTCTTAACCTTAAAAATTAACAAAAGTGCTGGAATTCGTTCAGTGTGGTTTCTTGAGCCCAGTGAGTGTGATGTGTGAAATCTAAGCATAACAAACTCAGTACCTATAAAGCTGGTGCTTTAATGCAAGAAGAATTGTTTGAAAAAATAACTTGGTGGGTTGTCTTTTATTTTGGAGCGTGACTTTCAGTATGAACGGACATTTCCCCACTGTTTCAATAGGATACGGTGGTTTTATTCTGCACAGCCTCGGGCAGCTGGGCCATAAGGGGCCCTGCAGAAGCTGTATGTAGGTCCATGCTGACTCAGTTTGGGCCACGGCGGGCTCATTCTGAGCCCACTCCATGTGTGAGAACTTCTCGGAGATCCTTGCAAGGAAATTTGCCACGTGAATGAGTCAATTTTTCACTACAGGAACCACAACTTTAGATTTCTTTGGTGGGTTATCGTGAAATGTACTTAAAACATTGGAATCTTAAAATACTGGAAACTGCTATTGTTCTGTAATGTTAATAAATTATTGCTCTTTCCGGTACATTTTTGCAAAAGATCTGTCGGGGAATATTTTCTTTTTTTAATGATAAATTGTGATAATAGGGTATCTATAAATAGCTCCCAAGTTATTTAATTTCTTGGAAATGTTCTGAGTACCACTTAGGACTTAATAAAATAAAGCAGTATGTTATTATAAACTGCAGGCTTCCTCTTTGTTAGATGTTTCCATTTCAGTCTCTTGGGGACCAGTTGTGAGGCTGTCGCTCCGTCTCTCCTGCCTGACATGAAATGTCCAAAGCTCCTCAGACACATTCTGCAAGATCACAAAACCTGGCATGAGCTTCTTATTAGACTCCTGTATTTATGTTATAAAGGTCATATCTTTACACACATGGTTCCCCCCACCCCATATTTATTGTTCTTTTCTGATGTTTTAGAATGAGGATGCACTATTAAACAAGAAACTAACAATAACGTCCCAACTCCTAAGAACATTTCAGTTGTCATCAGGCAGTTGACCTTTTTTTTTTTTTTTTTTTTTTGTATTTTTCTGAAGCTGGAAATGGGGAGAGACAGTCAGACAGACTCCCACATGTGCCTGACCGGGATCCACCCGGCACGCCCACCAGGGGGCGACGCTCTGCCCAGGGGGCGATGCTCTGCCCCTCCGGGGTGTCGCTCTGTTGCGACCAGAGCCACTCTAGCGCCTGGGGCAGAGGCCAAGGAGCCATCCCCAGCGCCCAGGCCATCTTTGCTCCAATGGAGCCTCGGCTGCGGGAGGGGAAGAGAGAGACAGAGAGGAAGGAGAGGGGGAGGAGTGGAGAAGCAGATGGGCGCTTCTCCAGTGTGCCCTGGCCAGGAATCTAACCTGGGACTTCTGCATGCCAGGCCGACGCTCTACCACTGAGCCAAACGGCCAGGGCCAGTTGACCATTTTGACAGCTAAGAGGTGCCATTCCTGGAGCTCTGCCCCCTCCGGTGTGACAGTGACTCTGCTGGGTGGAACCCTCTTCATCTTCAGAATAGGCCTGAAAAACAGTGGTGCCCATGTTAGTGCCGGGGACACGGGGGGGGGGGGGGGGGGTGAGATTGCATAGCTAGTAACCGGCAGGGCCACGGTCTGCACAGTGTGTTCAACACAACTGGTTCTTCGAGCCATGTTTTTATATGTTTTTTATTTTGTGTCCACTCTTTAATGATTTTATTTATTGATTTTTTTTTTTTTTTTTGTATTTTTCTGAAGCTGGAAATGGGGAGAGACAGTCAGACAGACTCCCGCATGCGCCCGACCAGGATCCACCCGGCACGCCCACCAGGGGCTGACGCTCTGCCCCTCCGGGGCGTCGTCTGCCGCGACCAGAGCCACTCTAGCGCCTGGGGCAGAGGCCAAGGAGCCATCCCCAGCGCCCGGGCCATCTTTGCTCCAATGGAGCCTTGGTTGCGGGAGGGGAAGAGAGAAACAGAGAGGAAGGAGGGGGTGTGTGGAGAAGCAAATGGGCGCTTCTCCTATGTGCCCTGGCCGGGAATCGAACCCAGGTCCCCTGCACGCCAGGCCGACGCTCTACCGCTGAGCCAACCGGCCAGGGCCTTATTTATTGATTTTACAGAGAGAGGAGAGAGGAACAGGGAGCGAGAAATATCAACTCATAGTTGCTTCACGTTAGTTGTTCGCTGCTTGCTTGTCGTATGTGCCTCGACCGGGCAGGCGCGGCATTTCAAACCTGCGACCTCAGCTTTCCTGGTTGATGCCTTCTCCGTTACGCCACCACAGGCCAGGCAGAAATAGAAAAACTTACTGGAAAAAAACAAATGTAGCTGATAAAATAAAATGTGATAGATTAAAATTTTGAAAAGTAAAAAGAAGTGTCACCTCAAAGAAAATTTTGTCTAGAGAGGAAGAGCCTGTTAACTTTTGGGGATGGGCCTGACCTGTGGTGGCGCAGTGGATAAAGCGTCGACCTGGAAATGCTGAGGTTGTCGGTTCAAAACCCTGGGCTTGCCTGGTCAAGGCACATATGGGAGTTGATGCTTCCTGCTCCTCCCCTTTCTCTCTCTCTCTCTCTTCCTCTCTCTCTCTCTCCCCTCTCTCTCTAATAAAAGTAAATAAATAAAATCTAAAAAAAGTAAATAAGTAAAAAAAATTAAAAAAAAAAAAACTTTTGGGGATGGATGAGATCTTCAAAGACAGAAGGCAGACCTTCCACTTCATATCTGAACCTCCACTAACCTCGGGCCCCGATGTTTCCACCCCATGGTCCAAGACTTAAAACAAGAAAAAAAGAATGTGCCCTGGCTGGTTGGCTCAGTGGTAGAGCGTCGGCCTGGCGTGCAGAAGTCCCGGGTTCAATTCCCGGCCAGGGCACACAGGAGAGGCGCCCATCTGCTTCTCCACCCCTCCCCCTCTCCTTCCTCTCTGTCTCTCTCTTTCCCTCCCGCAGCGCAGCGGAGGCTCCATTGGAGCAAAGATGGCCCGGGCGCTGGGGATGGCTCCTTGGCCTCTGCCCCAGGCGCTAGAGTGGCTCTGGTCGAGGCAGAGCGACGCCCCGGAGGGGCAGAGCATCACCCCCTGGTGGGCAGAGCATCGCCCCTAGTGGGCGTGCCAGGTGGATCCCGGTCAGGTGCATGTGAGAGTCTGTCTGACTGTCTCTCCCCGTTTCTAGCTTCAGAAAAATAGAAAAAAAAAAAAAAAAAGAATGTAAAGTCATGAAAATTGTGCCTGCACTGGCCAGTACAGTAGCTACTAACCTCCTCATGTTCCTACTTATATATTAAAAATTTCTGTATTGATTTTTAGAGAGCGAGGGAGAGAAACATTGATTTTGTTGTTCCTCTCAACTCACACCGTCATTGGTCGATTCTTATATTTCAATCACAGTTGACATAATAGTTTCAGGTGTACATTAATGTGTCTCATGCTCTCCATTAGAAAGTCATGCCCTGGTCGGGGATGGAACCTGCAACATCGGCCTGGAGGAATGACTCTATCCAACTGAGCTATCTGGCTTGGCCCTTTCCTTATATTTTAATTGAAACAAATAAAATTTACAATTTAGTTCCTCCCTCATTGTAGCCACCTTTCCAGTGCTCAGCAACTCCGAGCAGCAAGATCAAGAACTGGAGAAAATCCTATTGGACAGCCTGTTAGACTTGTGACAATGTAGCTTCCGCAGGATTTGAGGATCTTTATTATATCAAGAATGTGCGATACTGTTACTTTTAACCCACACTGCCCCCCCCCCATCAATATAAGACAAAACACCATTCTCTTGAAGTGGGGAAAACGGATCACGGGTTTGTACATGACGCCCTGTAAGCTTTTGCTCAACAAAAAGGGATTGTTTTGACCTCACTTTTTATCTTACTCATGAGTGTATCAGTCAGGGTTCTCCAAAGAAGCAGAACCAATGGGGTTTGCAGAGATAGACAAGAAGGACTTACTATGGGAACCAGCCTGGGCAGTGGTGAGGTGGCGATATGCCAGGGTACCCCGTCCCCAAGCCGAGAGCCCGCAGAGCCACGGGTGTGACAGTCGAGACCAGGAGGACCCAGAAGCAGGCGCTCTATGTCCACAGGCAGGAGAAGATGAGTGTCCCAGCTCGGGGAGACAGTTAGCCCTCCGTCCACCTATTTATCCTATGCAAACCCCTGTGGAGGAGATGATGCCCACTGCCTGTGGTTTGGGCACACCCTTCCTCAGTCTGCTGACTGAAATGCTGTCTCTTCCCGAGACAACCTCCCTGACACATCCAGAAATAGCAGTGTTTGCCTGCTAGCTGGGCGCCCCTTAGCTCAGGCAGATCGACAGGTAAAATTAACCCATCGCAAACGAGGCGCTCCCTCGTTCTCAGAAAGATGTGAAGGCTCAGCATAAGGCCAGGCATGGGGAAGGCCTTCCGTGAAAGAGAGAGATGTCCTCTCGTTGCCTTTATTTTATATGATTTTGTATATTTTAAAATACATTTTTTTCTTATTTTTAAAAAATGTATTAAAAAATGTAGAGCCCTTGAACTCTCTTAGTTAAATCCCAAGCATTTCATTGTCCAGGAACAATTGGTTTTAAAGTCTTTTAATCTTGCCCCTCTTGAAAATTTCACCTTTTGCCTGACCTGTGGTGGCGCAGTGGATAGAGCATCACCCTGAAATGCTGAGTCGCTGGTTCGAAACCCCAGGCTTGTCTGGACAAGGCACATAAAGGGAATTGATGCTTCCTGCTCCCCCCCTTCTTTTCTCTCTCTCCCTCTCTCAAATGAATAAATAAAATTTTAAAAAAGGAATACATACACAAAAAAAGAAAATCTCATCTTCTGTTAGGCGGTCGTCCATGTCCATGATTTTAGGAGAGGAGACTGTGCTACAAGTTAGCTCACTCCAGAGGAAATAGATACTCAGGCTTAAAGGTTGACCTTGGCTCATTGGACCCGAGATGATTCATGAGGACATCCTGTACTGACCCCCTCGAGAGCCCCTTGGGGACTCAAAACATGAGAGGGGACAGCCTGAGGAATCGAGGCAGGTTTTGGAAGTGCCCCCCCCCCCGCCCCCCACATACACACACACAGATCTACAGGCTTACCAGGGAACCCTTGAGATCCGTCCAGCTGGAGGCTGGACTTGGCCTTCCCTCCTCCAAAAATAGGATTTGGAACTTATTCCCCATGTGACATAATGCATGTCACAGTCCCCGGCAGGAAGTGAATGCCTTCCTGCCAGGCCTGCCGTGACCCGGGGTGGTGAGCCGGGAAGGACATTCCTTTTCGGTCCTGTTTCACAATAGAAATGTCAGCGCACTGATTTTCAGATTACCTTCATTCATCTGAAACCAGGGCGTGCTCGTCAAAACTAACACAGCAAGAGAGGTTAGGCTGGCCAGGTTTGGGTGGCCATAATAAACAAAGCCAATGTGCGCGAGGATGCCCTCCCCCACCTGACTGTGTCTGGGCTCTGGGGCGAGGTCGTCTCATTAGGGAAACACACTCACTCGTATCCTTCAAAGGACCAGGGCTGACCACAGGGCTTTGGCTCCAGGGCTGCACCCTGTGACTGCACGTTGTCCACAGCTGACCAGAGCAGGCAGGCCACGGCTCGGAAGCTCTGACAGTAGTGATTTTGGTTTTCCAGGATCCGCGGGCAGAAGCAAAATGTCTTCGTTCCGTCGTCGCCGCCGCGTGCCGGGCTCGAGGGATAAACAGGTGAGCCAGGCAGGAGTCGATCTTGAGCATCCACAGGGTGGGGAGGAACGAACGGGGCACTCAAGCCGTCGTTCACAGGAGACCGACTGTGAGAGCTGCACCACGTCCCAGGCGCTGGGAAACAACCCCCGGGTACCGGCAGGGGCTCTCAGACACTTGTCCACTCCACGTCCTGCTCCATGCAGAGAGGCTTCTCTCACAGGGGCCTCCCCACCACCCCAGCCCACCGGCTCACGAAGATTTGCTGAGCGCCTGCGGTGTGCCAGCCAGGCGGGCACCCGGAGCCGGGGTCTGTTCGTACGTGTGCCTGAGATCCAGGTCCTGGACGGCAGGAGCGTGCCCACTGGGGGCATCAACCTGAGGACCCCTCAGCTCCTTGTCCCTCCGACTCATAAGATCCGACCCCTTCCCCCCCCAACCCAGCCTCAGATGAATCCAACCTCTCAGTCTCTACCCTGAAAAGCAGATGAACTAAAAGTCTGGCCCTGCCCTGTACCCTGACCCGTGCCCTCCCCTCTGCCACCGACCGACAGCCGCCTCCTGCCACAGCCCTTAGCTTAGGACTGGTGGTGGCCTTTTCCCTCCTCTGCTCTTTGCTCCAAAATAAAAGACCCTTGTTACGATGACCCAATTGTGTTAAAACAAACAGAAAAAGAAAATAAGAGTCAGATCTTGCTTTGCTGCTTACCTAAGTTCTAAGGCAGGGGTCCCCAAACTTCCCCAAACTTTTTACACAGGGGGCCAGTTCACTGTCCCTCAGACTGTTGAAGGGCCGGACTATATATAAAAAAAAACTATGACCAAATCCCTATGAACACTGCACATACCTTATTTTAAAGTAAAAAAAAAAAAAAAAAAAGGAAAAAATACAATATTTAAAATAAAGAACAAGTAAATTTAAATCAACAAACTGACCAGTATTTCAATGGGAACTATGCTCCTCTCACTGACCACCAATGAAAGAGGTGCCCCTTCCAGAAGTGTGGTGGGGGCCGGATAAATGGCCTCAGGGGGCCGCATGCGGCCGCGGGCCGTAGTTTGGGGACCCCTGTTCTAAGGTAAGCAAAACCCCTGTTACTTAAACATGACAGGTGAGGGGGGAGACCACATTCACAGGGTTTGCTATTAAGTGGGTGGATGGCTACCAAATTGGACAGCAGATGATTAGGAACCCCGAGAGTGAAAATGAATGTGTCCTAGACGGTGGTGACAGGGACCGGCCGACACTCCTGCTAGGTCTGAGCACCTTTCCGAGTCCTTGGTGGCCATCTGTCTGTCTTCTTTGGAAAACTCTCTATTCAGTTCCCCTTCTCATTTTTGATCAGATATTTTGTTTGTTTGTTTTCTATTGTTTGAATTCCTTATCATTCTTTTGGATATTAACCCCTTATCAAGATAGTATGATCTGTAAATATTTTTCTCCCATGGGGTGGGTTGCTTTTTTTTTTTCCCCTTTTGTTGATGGTCCCTTTGCTGTGCAGACGCTTAATCCTTTGATGGGGTCCCACTTGTTGACTGTAGCTTTTGCGGCCCTTGCCTTTGGTGCCCGGCCCCCATCAGCGTTCGACCCCCTGTACCAGATCCAAGGAAGCCAAGAGCCGGTCTGTCCTTTAAGCCCGGGGGTTCATCACTTCCGCAAGGATCGCTCGTTCCGGTCTCCTTCCGCGGGGATTTGCGCGAGTTTTGTTATTTGTCTCGAGGTTATTTTTAGGCAGCTGGGCCAGTGTGGAAGGGAATCGTTTGGGGACTTAGGCAGCGTTATTTTTTTTTGTTTGTTTTAAACTGATCATGACTTTTTTTTTTTCAACTGAAAGTTCCAAGGCAGAAACATTTCCATTTTAAGGCGCTCTTTCTCCGGCAGTTCTAAAGACTAATCCAAAAAGATTAGCAAAAATAGCTGCTTGTTAAATAGCTTCAGTCTGGGAAAGGCAGGCGTCACTTCTGTTCGGTGAACTTCTTTGGGGGAGAGAAGAAGAGAGGAATAACTGGGGATGGCTGTGGGTGTCTTACTGGGACCAATATTTTTCTTCTTCTTTTTTTTAAGACTATTCAATTTTCAGAGAGGAGAGAGAGAGAGAGAAGGGGGAGGAGCAGGAAGCATCAACTCCCATATGTGCCTTGAGACCAGGCAAGCCCAGGGTTTTGAACCAGCGACCTCAGTGTTCCAGGTCCATGCTTTATCCCACTGCGCCACCGCAGGTCAGGCAATACTTCTCTTCTTTAACTGGAAAGCTTACCTTCATCAATGATAAACAGCATTGGGTCACCCCTGTAGATCTGTTGGTGTGGCTCAGTGGGGTTGATCCGTTTCTGTGTTGAAGGTCCTGGGCAGTTTATAAAACGGGCCTGAAAAGGTCTACTGTATTTATTTGGACAGTATCTTCAAGGCCTTCTGGGAGACCCAAACGCTACGTAAAATGGAGCTTGTGTTCTTTTTTTTTTTTTTTTTTAATTTTATTTATTCATTTTTAGAGAGGAGAGAGAGAGACAGAGAGGGAAAGAGAGGAGAGAGAGACAGAGAGAGAGAAGGGGGAGGAGCTGGAAGCATCAACTCCCATATGTGCCTTGACCAGGCAAACCCAGGGTTTTGAACCGGCGACCTCAGCATTTCCAGGTCGACGCTTTATCCACTGCGCCACCACAGGTCAGGCTGGAGCTTGTATTCTTGGCCAAGGGACTGGTATCCGTGCTTTCTGCTCACTAGAGTTCAAGTGCCTCAGAGTCTTTGAATTGACCAGCTACCTCGGCATAAAGAACTGCACTTTAATCAATTATCAGTTTGGTCAACCTGTCACTGTATCCATTGTACATTTCCATTAAACTAGAAGAAGTTGGAAGAAATTATTTTCTTAACATTTTTACTTATTACTGCCTGACCAGGCAGTGAGTGGTGCAGTGAATAAAGCATCAAACTAGGACACGGAGGACCCAGTTTCGAAACCCTGAGGTCACCAGCTTGAGCGTGGGGTTGCTGGCTTGAGCGTGAGATCATAGACATGACCCCATGGTCACTGGCTTGAGCCCAAAGGTCACTAGCTTGAAGCCCAAGGTTGCTGGCTTGAGCAAGGGATCACTCGCTCTGCTGTAGCCCCCTGGTCAAGGCACATATGAGAAAGTAGGCCCTGGCTGGTTGGCTCAGTGGTAGAGCACTGGCCTGGCGTGCAGGAGTCCCAGGTTCGATTCCCGGCCAGGGCACACAGGAGAAGCGCCCATCTGCTTCTCTACCCCTCCCCCTCTTCTTTCTCTCTGTCTCTCTCTTCCCCTCCTGCAGTCGAGGCTCCATTGGAGCAAAGTTGGCCCAGGCGCTGAGGATGGCACTGTGGCCTCTGCCTCAGGCGCTAGAATGGCTCTGACTGCAACAGAGCGACGCCCCAGATGGGCAGAGCATCGTCCCCTGGTGGGCATGCTGGGTGGATCCCAGTCAGGCGCATGTGGGAGTCTGTCTGACTGCCTTCCTGTTTCCAACTTCAGAAAAATACAAAAAAAAAAAAAAAAGAGAGAGAGAGAGAGAGAAAGTAATCATTGAACAACTAAGGTGCCACAACAAAGAATTGATGCTTCTCATCTCTATTCCTGTCTGTCTGTCCGTCCATCCCTAACTGTCCCTCTCTCTGACTCTCTGTCTCAGTCAAAAAAAATTACTTTTTTAAATTATTGATTTCAGTGAGAGAGGAAGAAGGGGAGAAAAGAGAGACAGGAACATTGAGCTCTTCCTGCATGTGCCTCGATCAGGGGTTGAACTGACAACCTCTGTGCTTCGGGACGATGCTCTAACCAACCGAGCTATCCCACCAAGGCAAAAGGAATTATTTAAAACTGAGCTTTAATGTCTGATAGAATTATTTTGGGCACGAGGCATGTGTTTGGTTTCAGTTTGGGAGGATCGAGGGGCAAGCTTCCCGCTTTCTTTGAACAAATTCCTTTTTGCCCACAAAGCATCATTTCCATTGTCCGTGGCACACAGAGGAATTTACTCGCCAAGCTTTTTCTCCTTTATGTTATTGTTTAAATTTTTTTTTATTGAGGTGAAATGTACATAACCTGGATTAACCATTTTAAAGTAAACAATTCAATGACATTTAGAACATTCACAGTGATGTGCAAACACCACATCTGCCTAGTTCCGAAACATTTCCGTCACCCCCAAAGGAAACTTGTACCCTTTAAACAGATGCTCTGCCTACCCCCCCCCCACCCCCACCCCAGGCTGGCTGCCATCAGTCTTCATTGTTTTTCTGTGTGGATTTACTGATTCTGGGTATTTCCTATAAGTGGCATCGTATAAGATGGGCACTTCTGGGATTGTCTTCTTCCGCTTAGCATAGTGTTTTCAAGGTTCGTCCATACTGTAGAGACGAGCGGTTCAACAGTGAGTCAAGACTTCGTTCTTTTTCGTGACTGGATGATATTCCATTGTATGGACACGTCACAGTTAGTTTATCCATTCATCTGTCAATGCACATTTATGCTGTTTCTGGCCAGCTGATTGGCCCTTGTGACCAGATAGCCAGAATGCCCTGCCCCCACCATCTTTCCACATTTTCTTCTTTATATGCCAAAATGGTTATACAGTACATCAGATTCGGGAATGAAAATGATTTTTCCTAGATCTGGAATTTGTAATTATTATTCTTTGGGGACTTTTATTCACCTAGTATTCTTTTTTATATTTGATGTTTTGAAGACTTGGGGTTTTTTTTTGTTTTTGTTTTTTTTTGTATTTTTCTGAAGCCGGAAACGGGGAGAGACAGTCAGACAGACTCCCGCATGCACCCTACCGGGATCCACCCGGCACGCCCACCAGGGGCGAAGCTCTGCCCACCAGGGGGCGATGCTCTGCCCCTCCGAGGTGTTGCTCTGCCCCTCCGAGGTGTCGCTCTGCCGCGACCAGAGCCACTCTAACGCCTGGGGCAGAGGCCAAGGAGCCATCCCCAGCGCCCGGGCCATCTTTGCTCCAGTGGAGCCTTGGCTGCGGGAGGGGAAGAGAGAGACAGAGAGGATGGATGGGGGGAGGTGGAGAAGCAAATGGGCGCTTCTCCTATGTGCTCTGGCCGGGAATCGAACCCGGGTCCCCCGCACACCAGGCCGACGCTCTACCGCTGAGCCAACCGGCCAGGGCCTTTTTTTTTTTTTTTAATCTCTCTTTTTCCTCTTTTTTTTTTTTTTTTTTTTTTTTTTGAGAGAGAGGTAGAAACACACAGGAAGGGAGAGGGATGAGAAGCATCAACTCGTTATGTCACTTAAGTTGTTCACTGATTGCTTCTCATACATGCCCTGACCAGGGAGCTCAAGCCAAGCCTGTGACCTTGGGCTTCACGCCAGTACCCTTTGGGCTCAAGCCAGCAACCTTGGGATCCTGTTGATGATCCTGTGCTCAAACTGGCGACCTCAGGGTTTTGAACATGGGACCTAAGCGTCCCAGGTTGACGCTCTATCCACTGTGCCACCACTGGTCAGGCTATGTTTTGTTTTTGTTTGTTTTTTTAAGATTTTCTTTATTGATTTTAGAGAGAGGTGAGAGAAAGGCTGGGGGGAGCAGCAGGAAGCATCAACCTACAGTTGCTTCTCATATGTGCCTTGACAGGGCAAGCCTGGGGTTTCAAACCAGCAACCTCAGTCAGTGTTCCAGATCAACGCTTTATCCACTGCGCCGCCACGGGTCAGGCAGGCTGTGCTCTTTTTAACGTCAGAAAATTACATAGGTTCATTGTCATTTTGGTCAATGCCTAGTATTTTACTCTAAACCATGCAAAATATTGCTTTGCTCTGAAGCTTCCCCTAACTGCATTTGCATAAACAGTGTCAGTGCCTCTCAACCTGGACTGGTCGTGAGAATCACTAGGAATACTTCCCAAAAGGACAGAGGCCAGGTCCTTCCTTAGTTTTGTAAGAAACCACCTGACTACTATCCAGAGGGCTGTACCATTTCGTCTGACCACCAGCCATGTCCGTGTGATCCGTTTCTCCACATCCTCCCCAGCATTTAGCATTGTTGCTTTTTTTTTTTTTTGTATTTTTCTGAAGCTGGAAACAGGGAGAGACGGTCAGACAGACTCCCACATGCGCCCGACCGGGATCCACCCGGCATGCCCACCGGGGGTGACGCTCTGCCCCTCCGGGAGTCGCTCTGTTGCGACCAGAGCCACTCTAGCACCTGGGGCAGAGGCCAAGGAGCCATCCCCAGCGCCCGGGCCATCTTTGCTCCAATGGAGCCTCGGCTGCAGGAGGGGAAGAGAGAAACAGAGAGGAAGGAGAGGGGGAGGGGTGGAGAAGCAGATGGGCGCTTCTCCTGTGAGCCCTGGCCGAGAATCGAACCCGGGACTTCTGCACGCCAGGCCGACGCTCCACCACTGAGCCAACCAGCCAGGGCCCGTTGTTGCTATTTTTAATTTAAGCCGTTCTGATAAATGTATGGTGATACCCCATTGTGATCTTAACTTGCGCTATTTCCCTAACGACTAATGAACTTAAACATTTTTCACGTGCTTATTTGCCACATGTGTATATTTTTGGTGAGATATCTGTGTATGCCTTTTTAAAAAATTAATTTTAATGGGGTGACATTGATAAATCAGGGTACATATGTTCAGAGAAAACATCTCTAGGTTATTTTGACATTTGATTATGCTGCATTCCCTTCACCCAAAGTCCAATTGTCTTCCATCACATTCTAACTGGTTTTCTTTGTGCCCTTCCCCTCCCCCAATCCCCTCCCTCTCCTCCCCCCCACCCCATAACCCCCACACTCTTGTCCATGTCTCTGAGTCTCATTTTTATGTCCCACCTATGTATGGAATCATATAGTTCTTAGTTTTTTCTGATTTACTTATTTCGCTCAGTATAATGTTATCAAGGTCCAGCCATGTTGTTGTAAATGATCCAATGTCATCATTTCTTATGGCTGAGTGTGTATGCCTTTTGACCATTTTTAAATTAGGCTTGTTTTGTTTTTTTATTATGTGGATTTTTTTTTTTACTGTTTAATTTTGAGAGATATTATATATTCTAGATATTTCATTAAAATAACCTTTTTGGCCCTGCCTGGATAGCTCAGCTGGTTAAAGCGTCATTCCGATACGCAAAGGTGGCGGGTTTGATCCCCAGTCAGGGCACATACAGGAACAGATCAATGTTTCTGTCTGTCTCTCTCTCTATCTCTTCCTCTCTCTTTCAAATCAAGAAATAAAAAGTTTTATAATCTTTTTTTTTTTTTTTTTCCCTGAAGCTGGAAACGGGGAGAGATAGTCAAACAGACTCCCGCATGCGCCCCACCGGGATCCACCCGGCACACACCAGGGGGCGATGCTCTGCCCATCCTGGGCGTCGCCATATTGCGACCAGAGCCACTCTAGCGCCTGGGGCAGAGGCCAAGGAGCCATCCCCAGCGCCCGGGGCCATCTTTTGCTCCAATGAATCCTTGGCTGCGGGAGGGGAAGAGAGAGACAGAGAGGAAGGAGAGGTGGGGGTGGAGAAGCAAATGGGCGCTTCTCCTATGTGCCCTGGCCGGGAATCAACCCAGGTGCCCCACACGCCAGGCCGACACTCTATCGCTGAGCAGTTTTACAATCTTTATTGGCTTTTCTGATTACAGAGATAATACATGTTCATTATTTCAAAATTCCAGTAACTTCCAAAATGCATAATACAGAATGGGAAGTCCTCTGCTCGAAGCACAGATCTGACCTTATCAGCTGATCAGGTTTTCCTGATGGGCTGTCACCCTCCACCCCTGCGGCCTGCGCCCAGGGGCCATCCATCCTGGTATGATGGAAGCCTCAGGGAAAAACAGCTCCAGGTGTCAAGCTCCCATCAGCCCCCGGAACATAGATAGCTTCAGGATGTTTTTCTTTGCTGCTTCGTGGAAATCGATCTAATATTTGGCACAGAAGCCCCTGCCTCTCCTGGTGACTCAGATGAAAAGTTTTGAGTCCGGACTCCGCTTCCCAGGCCGTCTGTCATCCGTGCCCTGTTTTTCCTGACCTCCACTCCTGTCTCAGTGACTCCAGCCACGTCAGCCTCCTGCCCTTCCCAGAGGCCAGCTCTCCACACAAACCTTCATCCTGTGCTCCTCTGAGCCACGCCCCCTCCCCCCCATGCCTTCGCACCCCTCTGCCCCCTGTCCTGTGGCTTACTCCTTTACCCCTTCAAGTCTGCGCTCTTGGTCACCTTTTAAAAAAACACAAACAAAACAACTTAGGCCTTCCTTTTTAGGTGATCTTGGAGCCTTTGAAGGCTTGCTGGGAACGGGAAGTCTACAGCGACAAATATGTCTGGAAGGCTGTGGTCCAAGGCCATTTTGGCTGGCTATTCACGGGGTCTCCAGACCACAGAGGGAGCACACCGTTCTGCTTAAGCTGAAGAAGGTGTTGATGCTAGAGATGAAACTGAATTCCATCTAGGCGAGAGATGTTGTGCTTATGTGGACAAAGCAAAGAAGGGCGCAGGGGCTCCCGGTAGCCAAGCGAGCAAAACCAGAGTCACCGAGGGAAAGGCAGCCAGCCCGTGCTTCCGGAAACAGTGGCAGGGTTGGTGCCACAGTCCAGAAAAGCCTTCCTGCTCAGGCCGCGGGACACAGTGTCCCTCCGTGTTATGCCGAACCCCTCAAGGCTTTAAACTTACTGAAGAGTAAATAACTAAAATGGATTTGTTCTCTTGTAAGAAAAAAAAAAAAAGAAATTAGGTACTTATGTTGTAAAGTACCCGTACCTCAATTCTGCAGGTTTACGTAGAGACACCAAGTCTGGATGAATTTTTGAAGAGTTTTACTAAAGGAGGAGGTTTATTAAATATGTCGGCTGCATATAGCTTACATGGGGCACTCTGGAAGCCCAAATCATGTGCAAGCCAAAAATATTTCAGGGGCTGTTTATATACCCTTGATCACACTCAGGCTGGGGAGAGCATGACATCATGGCACAAGCTGACAACATTAGTTTAGGGGATACACAGAAACATTAAGACTTTCAAGGTAACACAATCAAAGATGTTTACAAATCGCCTGACCAGGCGGTGGCGCAGTGGATAGAGCGTTGGACTGGGATGCAGAGGACCCAGGTTCGAGACCTCGAGGTCACAGTTTGAGCGCAGGCTCATCTGGTTTGAGCAAAAGCCCACTAGACTGAACCCAGAGTCCCTGTCTCCAGCAAGGGGTTACTTGGTCTGCTGAAGGCCCACGGTCAAGGCACATATGAGAAAGCAATCAATGAACAACTAAGGTGTTGCAACGTGCAATGGAAAACTAATGATTGATGCTTCTCATCTCTCTCTGTTCCTGTCTGTGTGTCCCTGTCTATCCCTCTCTCTGACTCACTCCCTGTCTCTGTAAAAAAAAAAAAAAAAAAAAAGATGTTTACAAATCGTTTAGGGTTCATCTTCCCTCACTAGCCTAGAGGTATGTTACTCTAAAGATTCCAGGAAGGGGAAGGAACTGCAATCAATGAAAGGTGGTTCGTAAATTCTGCCTCTTTGCACTGAAAGAGAAGAAGTTTCTCGTTTACTTTTATTTTAGATTTAAAACTAAATAAAACTTCTATATTCTTCTCCCTCCCCTCCCCAAAGGAAGGACAGGACAGGAAAGCCTGACCTTTCCTCCTAGAATATCGATATTAATTTTTCAGCTTTTTGGTACCTTACAACACTAAAGTACAGTGTATTTGTAAAGGTAGGTCAGTGGTACAATTTCCCAATTTACACATATTCCCACTAGAAAAGTTTGGGAGAAATGTTTCGGCAATGGAAGGCTTAGCTCTTGAAAGTCTGGAACGCTCAGCTCTCTCCTTATTCTGGCTAACAGAGGATAGAATTTAAATGATCTTCTTTGTACAAATATTCCCCCCTGCCGAAAATTTATATATAACATGATTCCATCTCTATAAAGAGCAGCTCGAATTCCTCTTATCCGGTGAGAACGCATAAAAGTGTGACCAGGAGTCTGACTGCCCTCATTAAGATGGTAATCTCACTCCCAAGTATCCTTGACCCACAGCCTTGTTATTGTTTTAAATTGTGGTAAAAGGCACGTAACATAACATTTACCATTTTAACCATTTTTAAGTGTGCAGCTCAGCTGGCATTGAGTGCATTCACCCTGTGTGCTACAATCGCCACCGCCTCCAGATCTTTCTCGCCTTCCCCCAAATAGACATCTGTCCCCATTAAATAACAACTCCCCATCCTCCGGCCCCCTACAGCCACCCTCCTACTCTGTGTCTCGATGAATCGGACTCCTTTGGGGACCTCATAAGACAGCATGTGTCTTTTTGGGGACTGGTCTATTTTACTTAAGGTAATGTCCTCAAGTTTCATTCATGTTGTGACATGTGTCAGAGCGTCTGTCCTTTCTAAGGCCAAATAACATTCCATGGTATGGATAGACCTGTTTTATTTATCTCTTCATTCGTGATGGCCACTTCAGTTTCCTCCTTTTTGGCTATTGTCAATAATGCCTTAATGTCTTCTTTTTTTTTTTTTTTTAAGAGACAGAGAGAGAGTCAGAGAGAGGGATAGATAGGGACAGACAGGAATTGAGACAGATGTGAAGCATTGTAAAGCCAGTAGCCACAGCCACCATCACAGCCGCCTGGCCAGTGCAGGTTGGCATTTGATTTGGACAGATGTTAATGAAACAATGGAGCCAAGAACTGGTGGGTTATTAGCTTTAATCCTAGCTTGCACTCGGCGGGCAAGAAAATCACACAGTGGGAAAACACTTCCCTTTCCATTCAGGGCTCCCAAAGCCACTGACTTATCTGAGTTTCCTAGAATCAAAGGTTTCTAGCTCACCAGCCTTATTCACCTCTGTTCCCCATCTCCTTCTCTCTGCACAGACTGTACACAAACTGGCTTCTCCTTCAGCACTCCGCCATCTTGGCTGCCTCTCCTCTCCTCCACGTGGCCTTTCTCTGCTCTCCCCTCTAATGCTAATCTCAGAAACCAAGAGAGGGCAAGCTCCCGGTCTGCCCCATTTTATAGTGTAGAAATCCAAAACCTTTAATCCAATATACAAACAAGGAAGTCTCCAATACAAAGTCACTTAGGGTGGGAAAGGCTTAGTCTTAAAACCAAGCTTTGGGCTATAACGACCCTGCAGGCTTATAGCCTGTCCCCCATACTCAATGCAAACTATAAGTGAGCAAACATATATATCATATTTACAAACTTATTTGACCAACAAGCATCAATCATTAGTTTTTCGTTGTGACACCTTAGTTGTTCATTGATTGCTTTCTCATATGTGCCTTGACTGTGGGCCTTCAGCAGACCGAGTAACCCCTTGCTCAAGCCAGTGACCTTGGGTCCAAGCTGGTGAGCTTTGCTCAAACCAGATGAGCCCACGCTCAAGCTGGCGACCTCAGGGTCTTGAACCTGGGTCCTCTGTATCCCAGTTTGACTCTCTATCCACTGCACCACCGCCTGGTCAGGTGATGCCTTACTGTCTTTTTTTTTTTTTTTCTTTTTGCATTTTTCCGAAGCTGGAAACAGGGAGAGACAGTCAGACAGACTCCCGCACGCGCCCTACCGGGATCCACCCGGCACGCCCACCATGGGGCGACGCTCTGCCCACCAGGGGGCGATGCTCTGCCCATCCTGGGCGTTGCCATGTTGTGACCCTCCTGGGTGTCGCCATGCTGCGACCAGAGCCACTCTAGCGCCTGGGGCAGAGGCCACAGAGCCATCCCCAGCGCCCGGGCCATCTTTGCTCCAGTGGAGCCTTGGCTGCGGGAGGGGAAGAGAGAGACAGAGAGGAAGGCGCGGCGGAGGGGTGGAGAAGCAAATGGGCGCTTCTCCTATGTGCCCTGGCCGGGAATCGAACCCGGGTCCTCCGCACGCTAGGCCGACGCTCTACCGCTGAGCCAACTGGCCAGGGCCTTACTGTCTTTTAACATAAAACTTTGACCCATGAGGGCAGAGAGTGTTATCTGTTTTGATCATTGACCCATTGCATACGCTTGAAACAGTGCCTGGTCTATGGTAGGGACTCAGTGAATATTCGCCAAATTAAGGAATGTTTTGTTGTCTGAGGCAAGGCTGTTGGGGGCTGTCAATAGGCTCCTCAGCCCTCATGCTTCAGACACGGGACATATGGTGAACAAAACCAGGCCCTGCCCCTACTTTTCTGGGCTCTCCTTGGGGACACCCAGACATCCGTCAGATAAGCACACAGCCAGAAGAGAGACACAGAAAGTCCTTCCTCCCCGGTTCCCTCCCCACTGGGCAGCCTTGGTACCGTTAAGTTTCAAAAGTTCTGTACACAGTCTGGATTCAAGTCTTCCGTTGGCCGTGTGATCTGCAGATGATTTCTCCGTGATGTGGTTTGTCCTTTCATCCTCTTATCAGAGTCCTCCGCAGAGCAAATGTTTCTCATCTTCGCGCGTTCCAAATTGTGAATTTTTCCTTGATAGCAAAACACAGATGACCGCATTTACCGTCAGGGGCATCATTTAGTCCACGCACAAGGTTGTGCAACCGTCAGGACCGCCCTGTTCCGGGACTGTTCATCAGCTGCGAAGGGAACTCCGGCCCCATGCCCGCCTCCCTCCGCCTCCCCGCGGCGCCTGCTCTCCGTCTCGGCAGCCCTGCTGACTCTGGACATTTCATAGATAAATGGAGTCTTACCGTATGTGGCCTTCTGTGTCTGGCTTCCTTCACTCAGCGTGCGGTTTTCAGAGGATAGGTTTTTCGGTCAGACCGGAGGCTCCGCCGCAGGGACGGGGTGCATTGCTGTTGGGTCCCCCGTCAGTCTGACTCTAAAATCTCAGGGCTGTCCAGCCCCTGCTTCTCTTCCTAACCCCACCGTTGGTCTATTGCAACCCAGGACCCTTCCTGTCACCCCCCAGCCATCTGCACCCCAGTGCTCAGCTGCTTCCCTCCCTCCCTCCCTCTCCCCCACCCCTCCCCTTCCCCTCCCCCTCCCCTCTCCCCTCCCCCTCCCCTCCTCCTCCCTTCCCCTCCTCTCCTCTCCCTGCCCTTCTTCTCCCCCTCCCCCTCCCCTCCCCTCCCCCTCCCTTCCCCTCCTCTCCCCTCCCTGCCCTTCCCCTCCCCCTCCCTTCCCCTCCCCCTCCTCTCCTCTCCCTGCCCTTCCCCTCCCCCTCCCTTCCCCTCCTCTCCTCTCCCTGCCCTTCCCCTCCCCCTCCCTTCCCCTCCTCTCCTCTCCTCTCCCTGCCCTTCCCCTCCCCCTCCTCTCCTCTCCCTGCCCTTCCCCTCCCCCTCCTCTCCTCTCCCTGCCCTTCCCCTCCCCCTCCCTTCCCCTCCTCTCCTCTCCCTGCCCTTCCCCTCCTCTCCTCTCCCTGCCCTTCCCCTCCCCCTCCCTTCCCCTCCTCTCCTCTCCTCTCCCTGCCCTTCCCCTCCCCCTCCTCTCCTCTCCCTGCCCTTCTTCTCCCCCTCCTCCCCCTCTGCTGGGCCCCTCGCTCCCATCCTGGCTCTCTGGCACTGCTGCTCCTCCGGACATGGGGCTCTGTGCGAGGCCTCTCCCCGGGGCTCTGACATCAGGCTCACCTGTTGTCTCCTCATATCATCCTGTGTGCTGCCCTCGACCTCTTTTCCCACTGTCAGCCCTTGGCAATCACTTAGAACCGGGCAACGGATAAGGAAAACGGACGTCAGAGCCGGACCATCCGGGTTTGGGTCTTTTATTCGTCGTCCCAACACATGCGGGCAGGTCACCCAGTCTCTGTGAAGGGCGCTGGTGACGCCCTGTCTCGTGGTCACGGCAAGGACTACATGAGCAGGGCGGGGGTAGAGTCTGACGACTGGAACGGAGGAAATGGCTATTATTTGACAGATTATCTTTAATTACGCTGGTCGTCGCCGTGGCTATGGTCCCATTCGGAACCCCATCAAGAGCCCGCCCCCGCTTTCAGTCTGGGCAGACCGATGACTCACGGGTAACGAATGGACCCCGACATTAAGGACACTCCATGACCTCCGTGGCTGGGTCAAGAGAGGCCGTGCAGCTCCTGTCATGCTCGCTGGAACACCGAGGCTTGGAGGCCCGAGTGTCGCGCTCGCGCTCGGGTCACGGGCTTTCCGCGAGGCCGTTCCGTGAGCGAGCCCAGACTGTGGACAAGGTGGGGGTCGGCTACCTGAGGCTGTTCCTGCCGAAGCCCCAGCTGAGGTCCAGCTGAAACCCAGCCTCAGCGGCAAACATGTGAGTGGACTGCAAACATGCGATGGAAGAAGATGCCTCCACGTGGTTTTAGCCCCCAGCCGTCACGTTACACGTTACCACCCCCCCACACACACACACACACCTGCCCTCCCGGCCTTTGAGCCTTCCCGGCTGGGACATGACGGAGAAGGGACAGCCTGCCTGGCCGTGCCCAGTGTTAGCTCCTCGTCTGCAGAACCCGTCGACAGAACAGGATAGGATGGTTGTGTTCTGCCTCTGGGTGTTGGGGCTGGTTTTTCCCACAGGACCAGTAAGGAGAACGCTGATAAGGACGCGGTCTGGCCAAGTCTAGCCCCTCTGTCTGTATCTACGCTGCTCATTTTCCCTGTCCACGTCCACTCCCACCCTCCCGGCCGGGTCCTTATCCTTAACCTGCATCAAAATTCCGGACTTGTTTTACTGCTTCCTGTCTTGACCTTCCCAACCTTCCTGCCCCCATATGATCTTTCTAAAGTATAAACACAGCCCAATCCCCTTACCTGATCCTTATGCAAAAAAAAAGGCTGTCCTCCGTCACCTGTAATTAAAGTCTTTAAGTGATTAAAGAGATTAATCACTTGCAAAGATTCATGATTTAGGGAAACGTAACTCCCTGTGTGGAGGCCCTTTACCTTACATTTACCCCAGCCCACTCAGCCCTGTCTGGGGAAAAAGAAGATAAAGAATGTGTTAGGGCCTGACCAGGCGGTGGCGCAATGGATAAAGCGCCGGACTGGGATGCAGAGGACCCAGGTTCGAGACCCCAAAGTCGCCAGCTTGAGCGTGGGCTCATCTGGTTTGAGCAAAGCTCACCAGCTTGGACCCAAGGTCACTGGCTCAAGCAAGGAGTTACTGGGTTTGCTGTAGCCCCATGGTCAAGGCACATATGAGAAAGCAATCAATGAACAACTAAAGTGTCGCAATGCGCAATGAAAAACTAATGATTGATGCTTCTCATCTCTCCGTTCCTGTCTGTCTGTCCCTGTCTATCCCTCTCTCTGTCTCAGTAAAAAAAAAAAAAAAAAGAATGTGTTAGGCTCAGAGCATTTGATATTTTGGAAATTAAAAGTAGGTCAATTACTTGGGGAACGTAAATACCTACCTGTGAAAAGTCACATTAAAACCCTTTCAGCCTGACCGGGCGGTGGCACAGTGAATAGAGCAGGGGTCGGGAACCTATGGCTCGTGAGTCAGATGTGGCTCTTTTGATGGCTGTATCTGGCTCGCAGACAAATCTTTAATAAAAAAATAATAACGTTAAAAATATAAAAGATTCTCATGTATTACAATCCATTCATTTCCTACCGCTCATGTTCATGGTTGCGGGTGGCTGGAGCCAATCACAGCTGTCCTCCAGGACAACACCAAATTTTTACTGGATGTGTAACGTACACAGGTCGTTGTATGGCTCTCATGGAATTACATTTTAAAATATGTGTCGTTCATGGCTCTCTCAGCCAAAAAGGTTCCTGACCCTTGGGATAGAGCATCGAACTGGGATGCAGAAGGACCCACCAGGAAGCTCAGGGATCTGTTAGGGGCTGGGGGATGGAAGGGGGGACAGTATGATATCCTGGCCACCAGGAAGCTCAGGTTCTGTTAGGGGGTGGGGATGGAAGGGGGGACAGTATGGTATCCTGGCCACCAGGAAGCTCAGGGATCTGTTAGGGGGTGGGGATGGAAGGGGGGACAGTATGGTATCCTGGCCACCAGGAAGCTCAGGGATCTGTTAGGGGGTGGGGATGGAAGGGGGGACAGTATGATATCCTGACCACCAGGAAGCTCAGGGATCTGTTAGGGGGTGGGGGATGGAAGGGGGGACAGTATGATATCCTGGCCACCAGGAAGCTCAGGGATCTGTTAGGGGGTGGGGATGGAAGGGGGGACAGTATGATATCCTGGCCACCAGGAAGCTCAGGGATCTGTTAGGGGGTGGGGATGGAAGGGGGGACAGTATGATATCCTGGCCACCAGGAAGCTCAGGGTTCTGTTAGGGGGTGGGGGATGGAAGGGGGGACAGTATGATATCCTGGCCACCAGGAAGCTCAGGGATCTGTTAGGGGGTGGGGGATGGAAGGGGGGACAGTATGATATCCTGGCCACCAGGAAGCTCAGGGATCTGTTAGGGGGTGGGGATGGAAGGGGGGACAGTATGATATCCTGGCCACCAGGAAGCTCAGGGTTCTGTTAGGGGGTGGGTGATGGAAGGGGGGACAGTATGATATCCTGGCCACCAGGAAGCTCAGGGATCTGTTAGGGGGTGGGGGATGGAAGGGGGAACAGTATGATATCCTGGCCACCAGGAAGCTCAGGTTCTGTTAGGGGGTGGGGGGTGGAAGGGGGGACAGGATGATATTCTGGCCACCAGGAAGCTCAGGGTTCTGTTAGGGGCTGGGGGATGGAAGGGGGACAGTATGATATCCTGGCCACCAGGAAGCTCAGGGTTCTGTTAGGGGCTGGGGATGGAAGCGGGGACAGGATGATATCCTGGCCACCAGGAAGCTCAGGGTTCTGTTAGGGGGTGGGGGATGGAAGGGGGACAGTATGATATCCTGGCCACCAGGAAGCTCAGGGTTCTGTTAGGGGGTGGGGGATGGAAGGGGGACAGTATGATATCCTGGCCACCAGGAAGCTCAGGGTTCTGTTAGGGGGTGGGGGATGGAAGGGGGGACAGTATGATATCCTGGCCACCAGGAAGCTCAGGGTTCTGTTAGGGGTGGGCGGGCACCAGGTAAATTACAGACTGGGAGGCAAGAGTCTTGAGCAGCTCCCCAGCCGGCTGGACTGGAGGCTGGGAGAGAACAGACCCGGACAGAGCCCCCGGAAGGGCACCTTCCCAAAAAACCAGGAAGGGCCACACAGTGGGATTCCCAATGAGCAATTTTCAAATAAATCAAGAATGCGCCTGACCAGGTGGTGGCGCAATGGATTGAGCGCTGACTGGGATGCCGAGGACCCAGGTTCGAAACCCTGAGGTCACCAGCTTGAGCGCAGGTTCATCTGGTTTGAGCAAAAAGCTTACCAGCTTGGACCGAAGGTCGCTGGCTCAAGCAAGGGGTTACTCGGTCTGTTGAAGGCCCGCAGTCAAGGCACATATGAGAAGGCAATCAATGAACAACTAAGGTGTCGCAACGAAAAACTGATGATTGATGCTTCTCATCTCTCTCCGTTCCTGTCTGTCTGTCCCTATCTATCCCTCTCTCTGTACCTGTAAAAAAACGAACAAACAAAAAAAACCCTTTCAGGCCCTGAGAAGTCCCGATGTAAAGGTAAAACATGATAAATTTTTGAGTTAGTAATTGAATTGCATACGGAAATATTAAGTATAATCTAGTCCTACATTGCACTGGGGCTCTTAGGTGAGTCAACAACACAGACCATGGCCTGGGCACCGGTTGCTGGGACAGTGAAGCCTGGTGAGCAGACCCAGGCGTTCAGGGTCCTTCCTAACAAATGTCCGCTCACGGGGCTTGCCAACCCAACATTTCCCCAGAATTTGTCTTGTAAGTGTCAGCAAATGGAACAGATAAAACTTGAACCCTGGCTGGGTGTCTCAGTGGATAGAGCGTTGTCCCACTGTGCCAAGGTTGCGGGTTCGATTCCTGGTCAGGCGCATGTGTGAAAAGCAATCAATGAGTGCACAACTAAAAAAAATGGAGCAACTAAGTAGAACGAGTTGATACTTCTCTCTCTCCCCTAAATCATTCAAAAACAAAACCAAGAAAACTTGGAACTTGAGACAAGATGCTTGCTTTTTGGCAAAGACATTTTAAAGGCTGTTGGTCTTTACAAGTTGTTTTTTTTTTTGTTTGTTTGTTTTTTTCTGAAGCTGGAAATGGGGAGAGACAGTCAGACAGACTCCTGCATGCGCCCGACCAGGATCCACCCAGCACGCCCACCAGGGGCAACGCTCTGCCCACCAGGGGGCGATGCTCTGCCCCTCCGGGGTGTCGCTCTGCCGGGACCAGAGCCACTCTAGCGCCTGGGTCAGAGGCCAAGGAGCCATCCCCAGCGCCCGGGCCATCTTTGCTCCAATGGAGCCTTGGCTGCGGGAGGGGAAGAGAGAGACAGAGAGGAAGGAGGGGGGTGTGGAGAAGCAAATGGGCGCTTCTCCTATGTGCCCTGGCCGGGAATCGAACCCGGGTCCCCCGCACGCCAGGCCAACGCTCTACCACTGAGCCAACCGGCCAGGGCCTACAAGTGGTTTTTAACTGATCCTTTGGAATAGGAGGGTGTGCTCTGTGACACATCAGGTTGTAGCTATTTCAGAATTCGAACACCGTACGTGGCCAAGATCCCTCTGGATAATGTAGTAAAATTTCATAATAAACTGAGAAAATTAAAAAAAAAAGCGCCCCTTTTCAAAGTGGGAAAAGGGAAATCATAACTTATAAAAATACCTTTTGTCTTCTCACTGTGAAGTTTTGCCCTGAGTACGGCTCATTGCCACTGTCTTTTCTTAGAGCTGAGGTCTCTGGTATGAAAGCCTAAAATTCTTATGTTGAAAGGCACTTCCTTCTGTTATTTTATCACCTTCCTGGTTTTGTCTAATCTCACCCAGATTACAGTCGTATTTCTTGGCCTTTTTAATGTGCATATTAAAGTTTCAGACACAGAGTCTTTGTTCTGCTGGCCTGACTTCTCGTGCACCCTGAGACATATTTTGGGACTCTTTCAAAGAAGAATGTTTTGCTTTAAATAAGCTGATGCCTTTAAACCTACTCTGTCATGTTTAACTTCTAAAATATTCCTGCATTCTGATGAGGTAGTCTATTTAGAGAATATTTTGTTTTAATTAAGCCCATCTTAAGAGATGTGGTTTTTGTTTTTTGCCAAGAATGTGCTTTCTCCCTTACAAATCCAGTTATATTTATAGCGCTCACCAACTAAGTTATTAAGCAAAGGAAAAAATTTAGCTGCACTGTGGCTGTGTCTTCTAAGTTCCCGGGGAATTAAAGAGAATAGTGGGCTCAACACGGCGACAGATGGAGACACAGGGACGCACGTGGACTTTGTTTTCAATAATCCTCTTTTCGGAAATGCTAGGTTTTTAAATCGTTCCATAGAACGATCGCTTGTCCCTGAAAAGAAGGGAGAGGTTGTGTTGCTGTGTTTGTGAGCATTTCCGATTTGTCCTTGAGTGCGTGCCTGCTCTCTCGCTCCTGAGAAAAGCTCCGGAGCAAACACCAATTCTTCCTTTGTTTTCAGGTGCATTTAAAAATGCAAGTTTAGGCCTGACCAGGCGGTGTTGCAGTGGATAGAGCATCAGACTGGGATGCAGAGGACTCAGGTTCGAGACCCCGAGGTTGCCAGCTTGAACGCGGGCTCATCTGGCTTGAGCTAAAAGCTCACCAGCTTGGACCCAAGGTTGCTGGCTCGAGCAAGGGGTCACTCGGTCTGCTGAAGGCCCACGGTCAAGGCACATATGAGAAAGCAATCAATGAACAACTAAGGTGTCGCAACAAAAAACTGATGATTGATGCTTCTCATCTCTCTCTGTTCCTGTCTCTCTGTCCCTCTCTCTGACTCTCTCTCTGTCTTTCTCTCTCTGTCTCTGTAAAAACAAAACAAAACAAAACAAAAAAATAAGTTTAGGCCTGACCTGACCTGTGGAGGCGCAGTGGATAAAGCGTCGACCTGGAAAGCTGAGGTCGCGGGTTCAAAACCCTGGGCTTACTTGGTTAAGGCACATATGGGAGTTGATGCTTCCTGATCCTCCCCCCTTGCGTCTCCCTTCTCTCTCTCTCTCTCTTTCTCTCTCTCTCTCAAATGAATAAATAAGATCTTAAAAAAAATTAAAATAAATAAATAAACATGCATGTTTATCTTTTTTTGAGTACTGCAATATACATCTACATAACAGACTATATAGAAAATACAGAAAAATAGAGACAGGAAAATTGAAGTCATCTATACATCTCTTATTAAAAGGCCATCACGGTTACTATTTTGGTCTGTTTTGTTGGTAATATATATATATATATTTTTTCTGTATTTTTCTGAAGCCGGAAACCGGGAGAGACAGTCAGACAGACTCCCGCATGCGCCCAATCGGAATTCACCCGGCACGCCCACCAGGGGGCGACGCTCTGCCCCTCCGGGGCATCGCTCCGTTGCGACCAGTGCCACTCTAGCGCCTGGGGCAGAGGCTGAGGAGCCATCCCCAGCGCCTGGGCCATCTTTGCTCCAGTGGAGCCTCGGCTGCGGGAGGGGAAGAGAGAGAGAGAGGAAGGAGAGGGGGAGGGGTGGAGAAGCAGATGGGCGCTTCTCCTATGTGCCCTGGCTGGGAATCGAACCCGGGACTTCTGCACGCCAGGCCAACGCTCTACCACTGAGCCAACCGGCCAGGGCCTGTTGGTAATATTTTACATGTGACTTTTTTCTTCTTATGTGGTGAGGATCATCTCATAGATTTTTTATTTTTTATTTTTATCCTATTTTGTTATTGGGTAAAGTATACAGGACCTAAACTTATCATTTTAACCATTTTCAGGCATCTAGGTCAGGGGCGTTCAGCACGTTCACACTGTGGTTCAACCGATACCACTGTCATCTCCTGAACTTTCTTATCTTCCCAAACAGAGACTCTGTTCCCATTAAACACGCGCTCCCTGGCCCCCTACCCCGAACCCTGATACTCTCTAGTCTACTTCCTGTCTCTATGAACTTGTTATCCTGCTTCTTAAACATTATTTCACAGGTTCTTTTCCATATTCTTTTTTTTTTTTTTTTTTGTATTTTTCTGAAGCTGGAAACTGGGAGGCAGTCAGACAGACTCCCGCATGCACCCGACTGGGATCTACCCGGCATGACCACCAGGGGGCGATGCTCTGCCCATCTGGGGCATCGCTCTGTTGCAACCGGAGCCATTCTAGCGCCTGAAGCAGAGGCCATGGAGCCATCCTCAGTGCCCGGGCCAACTTTGCTCCAATGGAGCCTTGGCTGCGGGAGGGGAAGAGAGAGACAGAGAGGAAGGAGAGGGGGAGGGGTGGAGATGCAGATGGGCGCTTCTCCTGGGTGCCCTGGCTGGGAATCGAACCTGGGACTCCCGCATGCCAGGCCGACGCTCTACCACTGAGCCAACTGGCCAGGGCCTCTTTTCCATATTCTTAAGATCATTTGATGGCTACACAATATTCCATTATGTGGATGTGTGTCATGATTTGCTGAACAGTCCCTCCAATGATCAGATCTTTTGGCTTTTTCTACTTTTCTGTTACAGATGATGCTTTGATTAGCGTTTGGGACATAAAACATGATCTGTACTTCTGTGCATTTTAGGATACATTCCTAGAAGGGAAATTACCTGGTGAAAGGGTGTGAATGTTTTAAAGGCTTTTAATACATTTTTATTTAATTTTATTTATTCATTTTTTAGAGAGGAGAGAGAAGGGAGAGAGAGAGGAGAGAGAGACAGAGAGAGAAGGGGGAGGAGCTGGAAGCATCAACTCCCATATGTGCCTTGACCAGGCAAGCCCAGGGTTTTGAACCGGCGACCTCAGCATTTCCAGGTCGATGCTTTATCCACTGCGCCACCACAGGTCAGGCTGTTTTAAAGGCTTTTAAAAATGTATTATCAATTCAGTCTTCCACTCACACTCCTGGCATTTGGGCTCACAACTCTCTTCTTCTCCCCAGCTGCCCCAGCCCAGGTTAATTCCTCTCTCTCTCTCTTCCCTTTTCCTTTTCCGCTAATTAAATTGCTAGTGAGGTTGAACTCATTATTTTTAATCATTTATCATCTCCTATGAACGGCCTGTGTGCGTTCAGTTTTATTACTTTGGGGACAAAAATATAGTGATAGCTAAGCATGTGAAGATGTATCTAGTCATACGGATAATTCCACAGGTGCCCGGACTCTCGGGGGGGGGGGGCACATTGTTGAGTTTCCACGGTGCGTATTGAAAGACCTTCATACCACATTGCAAAGCTCATGCAGGATTTTCTGCTCTCTAACACATGTCTGAGCCTGCTTCCTCAGACCTTGGTGACATAGAAAGGGATCTCCCAAAGGAGCCAGGTCATGGACTCTGCGCCGTCCGATGATAGACAGTTAGCCACCTCTCTGGGCCACCCTGTCCACCCCGAGGGCTCACCTAGTTCTAAAACCCACAGGGATAATAACATGCATTTAAGGTCTCAAGGGTCACCTGAGCGCTGATCCTGGGTGTGGTTGGCATTCAGTAGGTACAAAGTCAAGGCTAAATCCCAACCCAGGGGTTCCATTTTTGATAGTAGTGTAAGCAGAACGTAATAAGATAGTAAAATTGGTTTCTCTCCCCTATTAAATTGATTCTTAAGAGGGAAACAGTATATTCTTACAACTAGACCACCAATATTATTGATTTGAGAACGTCAGTGAGGGCTTTGGTTCTGCATTCTAGCACTAATATGTTCAGAGCAGGGTGCTTGGAGAAATTGCAAGACAGACACAGCTCAATTTTTGTTTTCTTTCCTCCTTCCCTCCCTCCCTCCCTCCCTCTTTCCCTCTCTCCCTCCCTCCCTTCGTCCTTTTTTTGCTTTGAGAAATTGCAAGATAGACACAGCTCAATTTTTCTTTTCTTTTCTTTCCTTTCTTTCTTTTCTTTTTTTTCTGAGAGAGGCAGGGAGAGAGAGAGACAGACAGGAACATTGAACTATTCCTGTATGTGCCCTGACCAGGGATCAAACTGGCAACCTCTATGCTCTGAGACAATGCTCTAACCAACTGAGCTATCCAGCCAGGGCAATTTTTGTTTTCATAATAGTATGTGCCAGGCATATAATGTAAGTGATCTATAATCCTAAGGACAACTCTGAAAGGCAGGTATTACTGCCTCCCATTAATCAGCCCAGAAGGCAGAGGCTCAGAGAGATCAATCACCTTGCCTCTAGTCACACAGCAGGGGAGCTTCTGTGACCTTTCCTCATTCTGTGCTTAGATTGGGGACCACTCGAATATTTTTGGTTGAGGTGAAATTCACGTCACTTGAAATGAATCATTTTCAAATGACAACTTGGTGGCGTCTAGCGTGTTCATAGTGTCATGTCACCACTGCCGCTGTCTAGTTCCAAAACATTTTCATCACCCCCAAAGGGAAGCCCTGTACCCCTTGAGCATCCCTCCTCACTCCTCCCTCCTTCCAGCATCTGGCAGCCGACCACCTGCACCTGCTTCTCTAGATTTGCCCATTCTAGACATTTCATGTGAAAGGAATCAGACAATGCATGACCTTTTGTGTCTGTCTGGTTTCTTTCACTTAGTTTAATGGTTTCAAGGTTCATGCATGTAGCATGTCTCAGTACTTCATTTCTTTTGATGGCCAAAAAACAGTCCATTATGTATGTCGTTATATATTAACACATGCAACATATGTAATACACACATAATTATGCATCTAATATATAATAACATAGTATCTAGACATACCACAGTTTATTCATTCATTAATGAATATCTGGACTGTTTTCATCTTTTTGATACTGTAAATCAGGGGTCCCCAAACTTTTTACACAGGGGGCCAGTTCACTGTCACTCAGACCATTGGAAGGCCGGACTATAAAAAAAACTATGAACAAATCCCTATGCACACTGCACATATCTTATTTTAAAGTAAAAAAACAAAACGGGAACAAATACAATATTTAAAATAAAGAACAAGTAAATTTAAACCAACAAACTGACCAGTATTTCAATGGGGACTATACTCCTCTCACTGACCACCAATGAAAGAGATGCCCCTTCCGGAAATGCGGTGGGGGCCGGATAAATGGCCTCAGCGGGCCATAGTTTGGGGACCCCTGCTGTAAATCATGCTGCTATGCACATGTGTATACAAGTATTTGTTTCAAGACCCGTTTTTCGGTTCTTTTGGGTTTCACAAACACCTAGGAGTGGATGAACTTTCTGAGGAATGCTCACACTGTTTTTCCACAGCAGCCACACTGTTTTTCCATTCCCACCCACAGGGCCCATTCCCCATATCACCAGGCGGGGACCACATCCTGAGGCCAGGAGGTCCTCGTGCATCCCCCCCCCCCCCACTGGGTCTCAGCATCTCGTCCATCCTGTGCTCCAATAACCTCTGCTACTAACTCACAGGATGGAATGTTGGCTGAAGAGCAGCGATTGTGATCTGATAATGACCTTCCATTCTTAAGAACTGGAAGGGACTTTGGAAGCAATATCATTCAGCTATAAGTTCTCTTATCTCTGCCTGACTGCTTCCCCCACCATGGCGGGGGGGTGGGTGTGGGGGACGACGACAGTTACAGCATTAGACAACGGTCTCCTTTCTCTCTAGCAGAAATCCATTTTTTTTTTTTTTAAAGAAATGGAGGTCCATGGAGGACGGGAGGGCTGAGTAGCGCTTTGAGGATATCGAGTTGACCAGGGAAAGAAACGGGACGTCTGTTCCCGGCTGGCCGGGGAAAAGCCACAGCAATCCTTTCCAACGTGATCCTGTGTGCGAGGGTGCCTGGCACGCAGGGGCCTGGCCGGACGTCCTTGACCGGCTGGGTGGACAGCCGCGGAAGAGGTTCAGCAGCCCGCGCGGCCTCTCCTGCCAATCCATTGCTCGGCCTGCGCGTCCAAACTGCTTCCTCACTCCTTATCTTCGGTTTTCTAGGAGACACTTTTCAGTCCTCCGGGACAGGCAGATGCCAGGTCGGTAACTAAACGCATCCGCTGTTGAACCCCACCCCTACATGGATGGTTCTCGTTGAAGCGCATGGCGTGCAACACGAGGAAGCAAAACGTGCCTCAGGCCTGACCAGGCGGTGGCGCAGTGGATAGAGCGTCAGACTTGGATGCGGAGGACCCAGGTTCAAGACCCCGAGTTCGCCAGCTTGAGTGTGGGATCATCTGGTTTGAACAAAGCTCACCATTTTGGACCCAAGGTCGCTGGCTCAAGCAAGGGGTTACTCGGTCTACTGAAGGCCCACGGTCAAGGCACATATGAGAAAGCAATCAATGAACAGCTAAGGTGTCACAACACGCAATGAAAAGCTAATGATTGATGCTTCTCATCTCTCCATTCCTGTCTGCCTGTCCCTGTCTGTCCCTCTCTCTGACTCTGTAAAAAACAAAACAAAACAAAATAAAAACGTGCCTCAGGATTCACAGCAAGTCCAACCGGCCTGGTGGGACGGAAATGGAGAATCCCTCTCGTGAGACCCAGCTGCAGGTCGCGTCCTCGCCATGGAACTTCTCTTCGTGTCCTAACACACCACCCCCTGCTTCCAAGGAAGAATCACCTTGGATTTACACTGAGAAAGAGGTCAGCTCTTAGTTGTCCGTGTCCCCTGAGGACGAGGGGCGAGAGATGGGTCAAGAGACCTGTAGTGTTCACAGGGCCGTTTCGCTACGATCGATTGTTTTCATTTCTTAATCTCTTTTGAGTTTTCTTTAAGTAGCAACGGAAGACTATTTGGAAGCGGGTTCCTTTTTTTTCCCTTCTTACTTCTTTCTTCCATCCTGTGAATGATCCAAGAGCTGAGCATTTATTGCCCAAGTGAGAAGCAGCTGGAAATGTCAGCCGGTGAGAGCTGAGTCGGAAAGTGGCCAGGAGTTGAGTAGAATGTGCTGTCCTCGGGAAAACTCAAGTTCGGTTGGATTTCATGGCAGAGTGCCCCCTGTCTTAGACCCCTGGGTCTGGGACTGCTCACCAGGAGGCAGCCTTAGGCAGATACATCTACAGAATTAACAACCAGCCTGCCCCCCACCCCCCGGCTGGGCCTCCGGGCCTGACTCCAGGGTCAGCTTCCCTTGCGTTGCCTGCTCTGGGGACTCAGGTGAGGGCCAGGGAGCAGAGAGCTTTCTGGGAGACTGTCTTTCCTGTCTCTCTCTTCTCTCTTTCCCTCTTCTGGTTATGCATAATTAATTTTTCCTTTGAATCCCCAGCCCTCTGGCTGGGTGGGGTTTTTTGGTTTTTTTTTGGACCAGGCCAAAGCAGACGTTGCTTTTTGATATTTCCTTTCGTTCGGATCACAAAGATCCCGCCAGGCGGAAGACGCTTCTTCTCAGAAACCTGGCAATTAGAAGAGGGAGCCAGCCTCTTGCTAACAGTTCATTTGGAGCCCCATCATAAATAATTAACCCAGCATTATACACTCAGCAAACAAACAAACGCGGTGCAACGGGTGAATTGTGTGGGAGCTTTCTCTCCTGGGTTTTTAGCCCGTTCACAAAATCCAGGAAGCGGGCAGAGGTCTTTCCCATTAGCAGGAATGAGCTGTTACACTTCTCGAACACTTAGAGGAAACCACAACGAGCTGCTTTTCCCATGCACTTAAACTTGAGATTTGCTCATGAAGCCGTTTGTCTGAGGCCCAGGACAGGATTTTCTCCCACCAGCATCTCACAGCCCCCCTGTGAGGGGCAGCCAGCCTCCCACAGGGTTTACTTTGACCTCCTGCCAATCAAGCCTCATCCCTGGGGATGATAGTAGAGGGTGAAGGGTGTGGGACTGTGGTCACCTCAGCTCAGATTCGGTCCTTGGCTAAAACAGTCAGGGAGAAGAGGTGGCTGGGATGGTTTCTCTCCTGTTTCTTTTCCCTTCTTTCTTCCCCTCCTCCCTCCCTCCCTCCCCCCTCCCTCCCCCCTCCCTCCCTCCCTCCCTCCCTCCTTCCCTCCTTCCTTCCTCCCTTCCTCCCTTCCTTCCTTCCTTCCTTCCTTCTTTCCTTCCTTCCTTCCTTCCTTCTCTCTTTGCTTCAACTGAAGTGAAATGCATATAGCATAAAACTAACCAGTTTAGTCACAGAAAGAAAGATTATTGTATGATCCATTTAGAGGAGGTACTCACAGGGTCACATTTATAAGAGACAGAAGGTAGGAAATGGCTGCCAGGGTCTGGGCAAGTTGGAGGGAGGTCAGTGTTTTGTTTTTACAGAGACAGAGAGAGAGAGAGTCAGAGAGAAGGATAGAAAGGGACAGACAGACAGGAACGAAGAGAGATGAGAAGCATCAATCATCGGTTTTTCATTGCGACACCTTAGTTGTTCATTGATTGCTTTCTCATATGTGCCTTGACCGGGAGGCTACAGTAGACCGAGTAACCCCTTGCTCGAGCCAGCAACCTTGGGTCCAAGCTGGTGAGCTTTGCTCAAACCAGTTGAGCCCGCACTCAAACTGGCAACCTCGGGGTCTCAAACCTGGGTCCTCCGCATCTCAGTTCGACGCTCTATCTACTGCGCCACCGCCTGGTCAGGTGAGGTCAGTATTTAATAGGGACAGAGTTTCCGTTTGGGAAAATACCCTGACCTATATATACACTAAAAGGTGCATGAGATGGTAAATTTAAAACTCTATGTGTATGAGACCACAAAAATATGTATCAAATTAAAAAATACTAACCACGTGGAAGTGCACAGCTCATTGGCATTTAGTGCATTCACAATGTTGAGCTACTTCACCTCAAAGTAGCTCCAAACATTTTCACTACCTCCAAGGGAACTTCATACCCAGTGAGCATTCACTCCTCCGTCCACCGCGCCCCAGCCCCAGCCCCTGGCAACCACCCACCGGCCTTCTGTCTGTGTGAATTGACTTATTCTAGATTCTTCATATAAAGGGGGTCATGCATTTGTGTCTGGCTTCTTTCAGGGCATAATGATCAGGGAAGTTCATCCACCCTGTAAGCACGCGTCTCTGCTTCATTCCTTTTCGGGGGTGAGTAATATTCTGTTGGCAGAGTCTACGACTATTTCTTTATCCACTCATTTGCTGATGGGCTCTGGGATGTTTCCATCATTGGCTGTTGTGGATTGTGCTGCAGTGGACGTAACGTGGGCTACACAGACTGGCTTGGGCGCCTCCCCTGGGATATTTGGGCTGCTTTTTGCTATTTCTTTTTTAACTTGTCCAGAAGGCTCGAAGCTGCCCCTCCTGACCTGGGGCCAGGTTGGTCCGCCTGTGTGACCTGAGCTTGTGGGACAAGCCAGCACTTCTTGGAGAACCTGCCGGGTGACATATCTCAGAAGGTCACAGCAGTTTGGTGGCCACCCAGCAATTGAGAAGCTGCCTTGTCACGCTCCTTGGGGAGGGTGCTCAGGGGTGTGGGCGGGCAGTTCCATCTGTCCCTGGTTTTCTAGAAGTGCCACGGAAGGGGAAATCACAGCCACAGAGGGACAGGGGTACTGAGAGTGCATCTCCCCGAGTCACCTTTCAGCGAGCCTTACTTCAAGTTTCTGGACATCCTGTCTTAACCTCAACCTTAGTGTGGACAGATGTGCCAGATGTGAGGACACCAAAACAGGAGGGAGGACAGTGTGGCCGAAAATCTGTGCCAGCAGGGCTCCCCAACTGACCCGCCCCCTCGTGGGGGTCTCGGGGTTCCCGCCCTCGTCTGATGAGTGTGGTGTCCGCAAAGGAACAGGCACGGTGGGCAGTCAGGCTGAGATAGCATCACAGACGATTAGCCATCGGGTTCCTCTGTTGTGAGATCCCCAAATCTTTTTCATATATTCAGGCGGAATTCACAGCGCATAAAAGCGAACCGTGTTCATGCGTGCAGCTCAGTGGCATTTGGCCACCACAACCCCCTCTCTAGTTCCAAAGCCTTTGCGTCACCCCAGAGGGAGACCCTCCACTCCCATTCCTCACTCACTCCCCAACCCAAGTCCTTTGACCAGGGTTATTTGAAAATCGGGTCGTTAGTGTGAAGTTGGCCCCTGATCCTGGTAGGGGCTCAACAAAGAGGGGACGGAAGATAGGGAAAAAAAAGGGAGGCGGGGTGGACAGAGGAGGACATCTGGGTGTGTCCAAGTGCAGGCCAGGGCCTCCTGGGGCGTGTGCCATCCCAGGAGTAACTGTAATGTTTTCCATGTTTTGATTTGGAGGCTGAACAGTGTCAAAAGGAGGACAGTGGGGGCCGAAGTGGCTGGATTCCTCCACCTTCTACGTGGGTGGCCCCAGGCAAGTTAATTTCTGTCTGAGCCTCAGCCTCCTCCTCTCTAAGGGAGGCTGACACTGCTTACCTGCTCAGGTTGCTGCCAGGGCTTGAGGGCAGGCACGAGGGCACCTACTGCTGCGGCTGGCACACAGTCGGTGCTTCAATGCAGTTACTGTGCATCGTCCCTGTTCTATGATGCAAACGGCGATGGCGCGGTGAGGAAGGAGGATGTTGGTGTTGCTGGAGGCGCTGGGCTGCCTGTTATCATCCCAAATCCAGGAGAGAAAAGTAGACAGGAAAGTAAAGAATGAGGGAGAGATGTTTGGAGGACTCTGCCTCCACACTCAGGAGGAGCCCGAGAGCTCGAAAGCCTTGTAAGAAATTCGGAGGCTGTCTTCCCGACTCACCTCTTCCACAGGGCATCCCCTTGAGATGTTTAGAGAGCCCGTTGCTTCTCTCCTTTAACCTTGGGGGCAGCAGAGGAGGGTTTGGGAGGCCATGATTGGTCGCCCAGCTGGCAGACCTGCAGCCGCTGCTGAGCCAGCATGCTTGGTTGAGAACATGCCCCAGCTGTGGAGTTGATAAAACCCTACAGGAATGTGATTTTGGGGGTTTGCTGGTTTCTCAGCTCCTATACGCACAGAAAAAGACCGCATGTTTGGCCCTGGACGGTTGGCTCAGTGGTAGAGCGTCGGCCTGGCATGCAGGAGTCCCGGGTTCGATTCCCGGCCAGGGCACACAGGAGAAGAGAGAAGCGCCCATCTGCTTCTCCACCCTTCCCCCTCTCCTTCCTCTCTGTCTCTCTCTTCCCCTCCCACAGCCAAGGCTCCATTGGAACAAAGTTGGCCTGGGCACTGAGGATGGCTCCATGGCCTCTGCTTCAGGTGCTAGAATGGCTCCGGTTGCAATGGAGCAATGCCCCAGATGGGCAGAGCATCGCCCCTTGGTGGGCATGCCGGGTGGATCCCGGTCGGGCGCATGCGGGAGTCTAACTGCCTCCCCGTTGCCAACTTCAGAAAAATACACACACAAAAAAAAGACGGCATGTTTGTGTAGAAGACAGTTTTATGTTCCCTGTACAGAAGACAGTTCTTCAGCAATCAAGTCGAAGCTGGAATCCATTCTGCCTGTGAGGAAGCCACTTCGACCACCTGGGGATGGCAGGGGCTTCCCTTCCTCCCAGCGTCCTGAGCCAGAGACTCCACGTGACAGACTCGAGACCAATCTGTCAGTGTCCTAGAGCTGTAGAGAGAATCACCGTGAAGTAGGGGGGCTAAGAGACAATGACATTTATTCTCTTCCAGTCCTGGAGGCGAGAAGTCTGAAATCAAGGCATCAGCAAGGCCACACTGAGCCCCCTCCCAGGCAGCACTAACCCACCCCCAGGTAGCCACTGTGCAGTTAGACGTACAAGGGGTTCTTTGGGGGCAGTGTTGCGAGGGAGCCCCAAAAGCAGGGACCTTCAGAGATCAGGTCAGACATCTGGGAAAGGGCAAGAGAAGGCCCACTCCATGGGGAGCCCCTGCAAGAGGACCACCAGGTGGTGGTATCTGTCCCGGGTGGGGTGGGAGTCCGGGTTCTCCACTTGGCCTCTGTGGACATCCTGCGTGGGGGGAAGGGCCCCTTAATATTGCTGAGTGGAGGTGGGAGTTCAGGCTCCCTGAGGCCTCTGCTGTTACCACCTTGGCTGGGAGGGGCTGGGGTACTTCCATTATTGCTCCCCCGATGGCCTCCCTGCTGGGGGCCTCCACTGAGACCACAGGAGGCAGGTAGCCCTGACCCTGCTGGGGGTCATCAGAGTCCTCTCACTTGACCACCTCCTACGTCACCCCAGTGGGGTGGGTGGGAGAGGGGCCCTGTTCCCGCCCAGCTGGAATGCAAGTCTGGCTTCCCTAGTCGGCCTCCTCCGACACCGACACTGTCTGACACCGTTCAGGGGGGAGGAGGCATCGGTTTGGGACGCCTCCCTGCGGCCTGAGGAGGGTGGAGGTCCAGGCTCCACACTCTTGCCCTTTTTTTTTTTTTTTTTTTTTTTGTATTTTTCTGAAGCTGGAAACGGGGAGAGACAGTCAGACAGACTCCCGAATGCGCCCGACCGGGATCCACCCGGCATGCCCACCAGGGGCGATGCTCTGCCCACCAGGGGGCGATGCTCTGCCCCTCCGGGGGGTCGCTCTACCGCGACCAGAGCCACTCTAGCGCCTGGGGCAGAGGCCAAGGAGCCATCCCCAGCGCCCGGGCCATCTTTGCTCCAATGGAGCCTTGGCTGCAGGAGGGGAAGAGAGAGACAGAGAGGAAGGAGGGGGGAGTGGTGGAGAAGCAAATGGGCGCTTCTCCTATGTGCCCTGGCCGGGAATTGGGTTCCCCGCACGCCAGGCCGACACTATACCGCTGAGCCAACCGGCAAGGGCCACACACTCTTGCCCTTTTGCTGACGTTGGTGGGCTGGTTGGAGTAGAGGCTGATTGTCTCGGAGGTTTCTGTCTTGCTAGGCTGTGCTCTCCTGACCCTTTGGCTAGAGAGAGCAGGCTTTTTGTTGGGGGTTTTTCTCCTTTTGTCTAGACCAGTTGGCGTTTCTGGGTTTCTGGTTTCTCCAGCATGAAATCCGGCATCTCTGCGGCAAAGAAAAGAACCCAGGGGACCTAGCACCGTCTTGTGCCTTGGTTCCCAAGGTCCCTGTTCTGTCTGCCCTCTATGCCTTGCAGAATCTGATCGGTGTTTGGCTCGTATATCGTGTCCATGGATTTTAGTTGTATTTAGCCGGAAGAACAGAGAACAGTACATCTACTCCACCTTTCTGTAATCAGAAGTCTGTCTAAACAACATTATTTTTAACAGCAAAAGTTATTGGGAAGTTGGGAATTAGCCCTCTCTGTAGTTAACGGAGGGGAAGAGGGATTAAAGTCCTTGTTCAAAATGTTAACAACGTTATACTGTCAAGGAAGAGAGATTGGGCCCTGTGATTGGACGAGGTACAATCATTTCATATTTTTATTCCAGTGAATTATGGTTCTCAGTGGTGCGTTTACATATTTGAAACCTTAGTGATAAACTTTAATAACGTTTATTCAATCCTAAGAAATGTATTGGCCAAACAGCAGGTCTCTAAAAATTAAATGTATACGATTAATCTATATTAAGGGAGAAGCATCTGAGCAGGGTGTACACACCTGACCCTTCCCTTCCTCTTTTTTCCCCGAGGGGGACGCCCTGCCAGCTGCAAGGGGGTGGTGGTGGTGATGAAGGATTCCCAGGCTGTTTCTGTCCCTCTGAGTGCTGAGGTCTGGCTTGTCCATCACAAAACATCATTTACTGCTGGCTTCTGGTGGCTCTCCAGGGCCAGCATGGTGGGCGTGCTGAGAAATAGGTCGCTGAATGAATAAAGTAACATCAAAGAAGGGACCCAGGCCCTGGCCGGTTGGCTCAGTGGTGGAGCGTCGGCCTGGCGTGCAGGAGTCCCAGGTTCGGTTCTGGCCAGGGCACACAGGAGAGGTGCCCATCTGCTTCTCCACCCCTCCCCCTCTCCTTCCTCTCTGTCTCTCTCTTCCCCTCCCGCAGCCAAGGCTCCATTGGAGCAAAGTTGGCCCAGGCGCTGAGGATGGCTCTGTGGCCTCTGCCTCAGGCGCTGGAGTGGCTCTGGTTGCAACGGAGCAATGCCCCAGATGGGCGGAGCGTCGCCCCTGGTGGGCATGCCGGGTGGATCCCGGTTGGGCGCATGCAGGAGTCTGTCTGACTGCCTCCCCGTTTCCAACTTCAGAAAAATACAAAAAAAAAAAAAGGGACCCAGAGTCCTCTGGTTCCCTTTTGGAAATGCACATGTGTGTGACCGTAACCCTAAGAACCCAGTTCTTGAGAGGCCGGATGATGGATGAAATGTGGGGATTATTCTTAAGCAGAGGGCACGGGGCAGGGAACGTTCCAGAAGGCCTGGAGGGAAAGACAGCAGCTAGAAGGTGGCAGTGACAGGGGGGAGCCCTCACCGAGGTTCCATTTTGCCTCCCAGTCTGCGTACTTGGGTGCCTAACAATGGTACGCACTGACCAAGCACTTTCTGTGTGCCACACACTGTGCGTGGACGTTAGCATCATGTTCTAGCTCTCAGAGTAAGCGCACGGGGGGAGAGTCGTTGGTTCCACTTCAGATGCAGAAACTAGGGCACAGAGAGGTGAAACAACCTACCCAAGGTCACACAGTCAGACATGGAAGTGCCTGTGTTATGCAGTTACTGGAGGCGGCGGGCTGTGATGAGTCAGGGTTGGGACCTAATGACTGGCGTTAGGTGGGTGTTGGGTGGCCTCTTTACAAAGGCAACAAATGACCTGAACTCCTGGCTGACTTGGACCATCCTTCAAGTCGAATTGCAGAATCACCTTTGCTTGGACACAGCTGGACCCTCTGGGTCACACAGCACTCCGTGACGGAAGCTATTCTGTTGCTTGGTGGCTGGCTGGGAGCACACTTTCTATTCTGAGGACCACGATCACAGACAGATGTTCCCTGTCCCCATGTTTGTCATTCTCACCCTTTTTCTTTTTAATTGCCTGTCCGATAGTACACTCTGCGTCCCCTGATGGGTTTTCCTGATGACTTCAAGCTGCACACTGCAGACGCAGGTCAAGTTCTGAAGGGGATGTTTTCAAATGGGACGAAAATTTTTGTTTGTTTTTGCTTTTAGTATACCGGAGACATATAATAAAAATGAAGAACTAGATAAAAATAACACTGCTTTTTATTACTATAGAAGACACCTTGTATGTAATAACTTATTACTGATGCTGCTTTCAATGGGTATAATGCTTTTTCTTCTGAAGGCAAATAGCTCAACATGGTGGCCAAATTATTATTTTTTTTTTTCAAATTTTATTTATTTATTTTTAGAGAGGAGAGAGAGACAGAGAGGGAGAGAGAGAGGAGAGAGAGACAGAGAGAGAGAGAAGGGGGAGGAGCTGGAAGCATCAACTCCCATATGTGCCTTGACCAGGCAAGCCCAGGGTTTCAAACCTGCGACCTCAGCATTTCCAGGTTGACGCTTTATCCACTGCACCACCACAGGTCAGGCTTATTATTATTTTTTGCCAAGTTTTCCACCGGTGCGAAATCTGACTGCCTTTGTTCTTGCAAAAATGCAAGTTACTAATCAATCTAAAAGGAATTAAGCCGCCCTTGATGAGGCCAGAGAACTGATGTCAATTGTGTGGATTCCAGAGAGGGGAACTTGACCAAGGCGAACTGCATCGAACATTTGGAAAGAGAGACGGGATGCTAGGAAGGACACGATGTCTGGGCTTTTGAAAATTTAATTTAATTGACACGTGGACCCTTGCTGTTTGCCTGGGCAGAGTGGAGAATGCCGATCTGCACAAGATCCTTTCTATTCCGATGAGATGTTTTCTGTCCTAGATCAAATTAGATTTCAGAAAACGTCGCTTTCCTTTTGTGGCCGTCAGCTGACCGTGAGCTACCGTGAGCTGGCTGCTGTGGGCGCCTTCCCCGGACTGGACTGGACTGGACTAGACCCCGGAGCAGATGTAACGGATTAGTCAAGGCTCCCATCTGCTAGCGGTCCCTGCTGCGTCTGCATTTCATGACCGGTGTCGGAGGAGATGGGATCAGCTCTGGGCAGGGTCTGGAAGCAGCCGGAGCTCGGGTAGTCTGGGCGGCTTCTTCCTGGTCGAGCGTGAAGAAAGCGGACACAGCAGGGTTTTGACTGTTGTGACCTTAGAATCGGGAAAGGACACTTCTCTTCGATTTCACACTTCCACGTGGAAGATGGAGATGAATGTACAAAGAAGTCCTCCGAACTCCCTGGAACTGGAATGTGCACATTCTTGATTTAAAAAAAGTGATTGATTGATTGATTTGAGAGAGAGAGAGAGAGAGAGAGGAAAGAGGAGAGGGAAATATTGATTTGTTGTTACACTCATTTGTGCATTGCTTGGTTGACTCTTGTATGTGCCCTGACAAGAGACTGAACCCTCAACCTTGGCCTATTAGGATAATAATGCTCTAACCAACTGAGCTACCGGCCAGGGCCATTCTTGATTTTTTTTTTTTTTTTTTTTTTTTTTTTTTTTTTTTTTTTTTTTTTTTTGTATTTTTCTGAAGCTGGAAACAAGGAAGCAGTCAGACTCCTGCATGCGCCCGACCGGGATCTACGCGGCATGCCCACCAGGGGGCGATGCTCTGCCCATCCGGGGCGTCGCTCTGTTGCGACCAGAGCCACTCTAGCGCCTGAGGCAGAGGCCATGGAGCCATCCCCAGCGCCCGGGTCATCTTTGCTCCAATGGAGCCTCGGCTGTGGGAGGGGAAGAGAGAGACAGAGAGGAAGAGTGGGGGGTGTGGAGAAGCAGATGGGCGCTTCTCCTGTGTGCCCTGGCCGGGAATCGAACCCGGGACTTCCACACGCCAGGCTGACGCTCTACCACTGAGCCAACCGGCCAGGGCCACATTCTTGATTTTTAAAAACTATTTCTGCAATGGTCAAAGGGCCGCTACATGGGTCTGAAAATGTTTTTAAGATGGCTCCTGCTTTTGATCGCCCTGTTTATGCGGCAGCAGCAACAAATACTGCTGCTTTCTCCTCTACAGTGGCTCCTGGAGATGGGACACACACAGGCGACGCACTTGGTCTGAAGGAGTGTCACGGCTGCAAAGGCAATACACGGGAAACAGCAAACACTGTGAGAAAATCTCAAAGGAGAGTCGAATGTCGACGTTTCAATTAAATCATTATTTATATAATTATTTGCTTAATGGCTGTATGTCTTTTAGGTCAGAGATCCTTTCCGGAGAGAGACAGCATCTTATCTCTTTCATCATCATAGTCTCAGCACCTGGGACAGGTGCCAAAATAGTTTTCTCTAACTGAATGTTTGCGACAAGGATTTAACCCTTGTTATCGTGGGGTGATGTCTCCTGCATGAATTGTTTTCCTTAAAAACTTACTTAGACCTGTGGTGGCGCAGTGGAGAGACCGTTGACCTGGAATGCTGAGGTCACTGGTTTGGAACCCCGGGCTTGACCCGTCAAGGCACATACAGGAAGCAACAATAAGTTGATGCTTCCAGCTCTTTCCCCCCAGCCCTGCCTTTCTCTCTCTCTCTCTCTCTCCTCTATCTAAAACGAGTAAAGAAAATCTTAAAAATTTTTTTTTTTACTTATAAAGCTTTCAACATGTAAGACCACCACCCATAAGCTGCTGGACAGAAAGCGAATGCCGATCTTTGTGGAGAACTAGGGTTCTCGACGTCCCTGTAGGTAAGAGCAGCCTGCATGTGAGCAGACTAGGTAACCGTGTTGGTGGGATTTAAGAGATATTGGAGCCCTGGTTGGGTAGCTCAGCTGGTGAGAGCATTGTCCCCAAGGGTTGAGGTTCCCACTTGGATCCCGGGTCAGGGCACATATAGGAACAGATTGATGACTCGTTCTTTTATTTTATTTTATTTTATTTTTTTTAAATTTTTTTCTGAAGCTGGAAACAGGGAGAGACAGTCAGACAGACTCCCGCATGCGCCCGACCGGGATCCACCCGGCACGCCCACCAGGGGCGACACTCTGCCCACCAGGGGGCGATGCTCTGCCCATCCTGGGCGTCGCCATGTTGCGACCAGAGCCACTCTAGCGCCTGAGGCAGAGGCCACAGAGCCATCCCCAGCGCCCGGGCCATCTTTGCTCCAATGGAGCCTTGGCTGCGAGAGGGGAAGAGAGAGACAGAGAGGAAGGCGCGGCGGAGGGGTGGAGAAGCAAATGGGCGCTTCTCCTGTGTGCCTTGGCCGGGAATCGAACCCGGGTCCTCCGCACGCTAGGCCGATGCTCTACCGCTGAGCCAACCGGCCAGGGCCACTCGTTCTCTCTTTTAAAAAAAGAAAAGATACTGAGAAGCAGCTCTTCTTTAAAAAATTGAATCTTTTCGGTAGATAGTAATTTGAGTAGTAAAGTACTTTCTTAACCTTTATTTTATTGACTTCAGGGTTTTTTTTTTTGTTGTTTTGTTTTTTTTGTATTTTTCTGAAGCTGGAAACGGGGAGAGACAGTCAGACAGACTCCTGCATGCGCCCAACCGGGATCCACCTGGCATGCCCACCAGGGGCGGGCGATGCTCTGCCTCTCTGGGGCGTCGCTCTGCCGCGACCAGAGCCACTCTAGCGCCTAGGGCAGAGGCCGAGGAGCCATCCCCAGCGCCCAGGCCATCCTTGCTCCAATGGAGCCTTGGCTGCGGGAGGGGAAGAGAGAGACAGAGAGGAAGGAGGGGGTGGGGGTGGAGAAGCAAATGGGCGCTTCTCCTATGTGCCCTGGCTGGGAATCGAACCCGGGCCCCCCGCATGCCAGGCCGACACTCTACTGCTGAGCCAACCGGCCAGGGCCTGACTTCAGTTTTTTTTTTTTTTTTTTAATTAATTTATTTATTTATTCATTTTAGAGAGAAGAGGGAGACAGAGAGAGAGAGAAGGGGGGGAGGAGCTGGAAACATCAACTCCCATATGTGCCTTGACCAGGCAAGCCCAGGGTTTCGAACCGGCAACCTCAGCATTTCCAGGTTGACGCTTTATCCACTGCGCCACCACAGGCCAGGCTGACTTCAGTTTTTTAAAAAAATGTTTTCATTGATTGGGGGTGGGGAAAAGAGAAAGCATCAGCTCCTTGTTCCACTTAGTTGTGTACTCAGTGATTGCTTCTTGTATGTGCCCTGACCAGGGAATCGAATCCCTGACCTTATGGTGCCTGGACGACGCTTTATACACTGAGCCACCCGGCCAGGGCCTATTGATTGATTTGAGGGGGTGCGGCACTCATTTGTTGTAGGTGAGTAGTGAAGGTTTTGAAGTCTTCCAATTTCTCCATTCAAGTGCAGAGATGGCACCCTTAACTCTCTTCTGCTAGCATTTTTGCAGGTTTTGTAGAAACGGGGAGGCTCGGGATAAGCTGTGGGGATAATATAATATTCTGTCTGCAAATAACTGGGCTATGCTGTATTCTGATGGAAATCAGCTTTGATGGAGATCAGAGAAGCAGTTTTCAGATTCAGACTTGAAGAGAAGCACCTATGGATCACATTCTAAGAAACCTAAAGAAGTAGGAATTGACATTTGAAAGCATTTATAACCGATAGCATCAAAGCTCCACATATCACATTATCAAGTTCCAAGTATGCTGTCATTTTTCTCAGTCACTACAGTGTGATCTCCGAGATAACCAAGCTTACGGGAACCAGATCACGAAGCCAAATCTCAAACCAGCATCTCCTGATGCCCAGACCCATTTTCAGTTGCATCTTTTGTCACATAAGCTGCCAACCATTTCATCAGCACTCAGAAGTGTGTCTGGTGGCTTGAGAAGCACCAGAATGCTGTGCGTTCAGTTCTTGAGAATATTGAGGTTGAGTTCTTTGAAATCATTTCCAAAACCTTGAACAAAAAGGTGAACACCGTCCACGTTGATAAACGATGGCAGAAGGATCCTTCCACTCAGTGGGCCCTTTGTCAATATGAAACAGTTGCTGGAAAATGATATCCGAGATGAATTATATCCTCCATTACAATGTTTCATTTACTTTAATGCAATTTAGTTCAAGCAAAAAGAGCAGAAAGGCTCGGGAGGGAGGGGCCACATTCATGCTTTAGAGGAGTTACTGGAAGCAAGCTGTGTGGAGCGAAAAAAGTGATTCATAGAAGACCTGGAACAGGGGCGAGCTGAGGCCTTCTGCCCAGGAGGCCCGCGCCAAGGACCCTGGCTGTGCCACGGGAAATTGAATTCAGAGCTCCTTCTGCATCCTAAATCCAGGGCAGCTGGCAGCTTCCCAAGAGAGCCAGGAGCGAGGCTGCAAGGGCATCTGAGGCCACCCCGGCCAGTGCCTGCAGAGCCCGCAGTGCGTGGGCACCAGGTGTGGCGGATCGGGACCTCATGCTGACGCTGCTTTATAAGCATTACACTTTGTTCATTTTAAAGTGCACTCGTTGTTAGGAAAGGAGCGTCTCCATTACACACCAGACATCTGAAAGGCTTGAATTTGAAATATCTCGGACCTGGGGGGTGAGGGGTGGGGGAGAGGGCTGACTTTGGAAGACTGCGCGTGTCTGGATCCCTTTTCCTGAGTGCACGTGCGAGGAAGTCCCCTCGCCGCCAGGTTTTGTAGAGTGGACATCGCCGTGTCCCGACCCACGGCCGTCCCCAGGCTGCTCCAAGGCGGCGGGGGCCGGGCAGGTGTCCACACGCGGTTTGCGCCCGAGGGTCGCTTCTCAGGGCTGTATAGCTCTCGGACCGCCGGGTCAGGGCGGGGCAGCACGTCTCGGGCCCCGCCCATCGCGACCGGGGGCGGGGCCTGGGCGTCACGTGACGGCGCCGCCGAGCGCGAGCGCCCCGCCCGGCGGGAGGAGGCCCGGGCCTCGACCCGGCCCGCGCGTGCTGCCCGAGCTGGCCGCGCGCTCTGCTCCCGCGGCGCCCCCCGCCCGCGGTCCCTCGCCCGCCGGCCCCGGGCTCGCCGGCAGCGGGAGCGGCCTCAAGATGGACGAAGGCGGCGGTGGCGGCGGCGAGGGCGGTGGCGGTGAGTGTCGGAGGTGTGGCCCGCCGGGCTGGCGGCCTGGGGCGGGGCTCTGGGGCGCGGCGGACGGGAGCGGGGTTCGGGGGTCCCGGGCCGCCCGAGGGGGAGACGGGCTCCCGGCAGCGTTGGTGCTGGCCGGCGGCCGCCGAGGCCCGCGGCGCACGGAGCCCGGGGACACAGGCGGGGGTCCGGGGGCTCCGGAGGAGGGCGGGCGGGGTCGCCGCCGAGCCAGCTGGGGCCCCCGGAGTCCGGGGCCGGGGCTCGGGGTCTTCTCCGGGGTGGGGCACCTTGGAGGCAACCTTCCCCGCCTCCTGTCACCAAGGGCATCCACGCCCTCCGGAGCCCAGCCGGAGGGGGACCCGCAGCGCCTTTCTCAGGTGCTGGGAAGTGGGGGAGCCCGCGGAGATGGGGAGGGAAAGTTTTGAATTGGGGGTCCCCCGGGTCCACGAGGGGCCGGTGCGGGGAGGTGGCTGGAGATCGTGACAGCTTCCTCGATGTTGGGTCTGAAGTGCTCGGCGAGGTCGCCCCAACGAGGAGGGGCCCGCCGGAGCGCTCGCATTTTACGAAACCGGGTACGTGACCCCGAGTTCGCGACAAAGAAGTCCGGAGCGGAGACCCCACAACCTGCCGCCGGCCTGACGCTCGGTTCCCTGTCGCTGCAAGAGTCGCATTTGTTGTAAATCATTTAGTGGAATACAGATGACTCTTGTGTCGTGCTGCGCATTACGCCTTTGAGCCGAATAACTTGCCTGTGGCGGGGACTGGGGGTCGTGGGTTCGGGAAGACAAGGGGTGACACCCTTTAATGTTACAGGAAGAGCCGAAGTGCTTTGACCGCAAGACCTCCTTTTTTGCTGACACATCGACTCATCAGAACCCCCGGTTCTAAGGGAGCGTTTTGGGAAAGGGGAAGAAAAAAAAAAAAATCTTAATGACAGGCCGCGGGAGCGGCTGCCCGTGCGAATGAGCAGCAAAGCCTGGAAGGCTTCGGGGACGAAGCGGTTCGTCCAGGTGCCGCCGAGAACTTCAGGGCTGCTTAAGTGGGAGCGTTCGGGCCGGCGCGAGCGAGGCGGCGGCGACGGGAGGAAGTTGGCAGCAGCGATGAGCATTTGGCAAGCTCGGTTGTCACAGTGAGAGCTGGGGACCGCACGGTGGCACCGAGTGGGCGTGTTGTTTGTGAAAGAAAGTGCTGTGGAAACGGAGCCCAGTTGCAAACCCTCCTCCAGCCAGGCTGTGCCTGTCTGTAGACTTGAGGCATGGGCTCTGGAAAGACGTGCTTCCTGCCTCTCGCAATTTGGGGGGCGCAACCCACAGAGCAGTGGCTTTTTTTTTTTTTAAATAAAAAAACGACGGTAATATTTAAGCGTTGGACATTTGAGTCAAAGTAGCCAGCTGGGTGGCGATATTTTGGGGGAAGGAGGTTCCATTTAGTTGTTTTTGTTTGTTTCTTTTTTAGTTTTGTGATGTCTGACAGCTTTAAAAATATTTTCAGTTACAGTTGACGTTCAAAAATTTTTTTTGTATTAATTTCAAGCATACAGCATAGTGGTTAGACAATTCTATAATTTACGAAGTGATCCCCTGATAATTCTGGTAACCATCTGGCACCCTGCATAGGTTAGGACAATATTATAGACTAGATTCCCTACTGACAATTTTGTTTGGGAGGTGTTCTGACCGTTTGGATAAAGGAATGTAGAAGACTTGAAAGTAAAGTAGGTTTCAAGGTAAAAAAAGAAAAAAAAAAAAAAAGGAAACCATTGTCCCCTAGCAGTTTCTAGATCTTGAGGACTATAACCAAGTGTGGAATTAAGTATTAAAAGTATGTGATTAATATCTCTTTGGGGAGAACAATTTTGAAATTCAAAAAAAGACTGTGAGGATGTGCGTTACACTATAACAGTAGGAAATTGGAAACAGCAGTGCCCAATAGGAGACTGGTGAGGGTAAACTATGGGAAGATTGTTGGCTGAATTGTTTTACAACCATTAAAAATAAGCAGTTTTATACATCATGGTCTAAATGTAAAAACTGGTGGTACTATATTTTCTTAGTTATTTGTATTTTCCAAGTTTCTGGATTGATGTGTATTACTTTCAAATTTGAACAACAAAAAGTTATAAAAAATTTACCCTGCAATAGGAAAAGGGTATGGTTATGTTAACATATGATTTAATTCACCTCACTGGAACAGTCAATAATAAATAGATATTTATTGATTGTCTACTAAGACGCCAGGCAGCATGTGAGGTGCAGGAAAACAATGTTTAACCTTCATGTAGTTTACTTAAATCTTTCTTCCTTGCATTATGGGAGACACTTAAAAGTATGTTGGCAACCTTAGAATGAGCATATTTTAGAAAAAGTGAAAATCTTAAGAATTTTGAAATGTCATATAGTGATTATTGTATAAATTTGTTGTGCTTATATTTAACTCTTAATTTGCTGGAGATTATTTAATTTTTTTACAGAGACAGAGTCAAGGAGAGGAATAGATAGGGACAGACAGACAGGAACAGAGAGAGATGAGAAGCATCAATTATCAGTTTTTCGTTGCAACCCCTTACTTGTTCATTGATTGCTTTCTCATATGTGCTTTGATTGGGGGGCTATACCAGACCGAGTAACCCCTTGCTCGAGCCAGCGACCTTGGATCCAAGCTGGTGAGCTTTTAGCTCAAGCCAGATGAGCCCGCGCTCAAGCTGGCGAGCTCGGGGTCTTGAACCTGGGTCCTCCCATCCCAGTCCAACGCTCTATCCATTGTGCCACCGCCTGGTCAGGCTATTGCTGGAGGTTTTGAAATTAAACTACCTCTTTATTATTTCTTTCTTTCATTAGTTACTACCATTTATATTTCTAAAAAAATGCTTTGCTTTAAAATCATGCTTTTAATTAATTAATTTTTTTTAAAAAATTATTCATCTTAGAGAGAGAGTGAGAGAGAGAGAGAGAGAGAGAGAATGGGGGGAGGAGCAGGAAGCATCAAGGCACATCCCATATGTGCCTTGACCAGGCAAGCCCAGGGTTTCGAACCGGCGACCTCAGCATTTCCAGGTTGACGCTTTATCCACTGTGCCACCACAGGTCAGGCTAAAATTCATGCTTTTAAAAAAAATTCTTTGCTTTAAAATTTATGTTTTTAAAATATAATGTTTGATCCTTAGAAAGACCATAGAGTCATTTGCCAGCCAATTTTAAAACATAACACTTTTGGAGTTATATTTCAGAGTACAGAATATAGGACGAAACTGAACTGGATCGAGGAAGTCAGTTTCAGCTGTTTATAAGATAGGGTAAATAGTCTATTCCAACAGTTACGGCAGGGGCGAAAGATAATTTAAAAGCTTTTTGCTAGTGTGCTGGTTGGATTAAAAGACTTTAAAAGAAAATGATTCTTGCTGTTTTTATAACTTAAATTTTGTCCAGGGTATTATTATTTGTTCTTTCAATGCCAGATAAGGGGAGAGGATGGTGATATGAATGGCTGGAAGGCAATGCTGAGGAGGAAGTAAGTGGGGGTATGAGATTACAGGAACGCATTGTTAGTTATAATGTGTGCAGCGTGCAGTCAAAATAGGGCTCATTCCTTTGGGGCTCTGTTGCCATTCACTTTTTCTAAAACAGTTCTTGAGATGTGTGTCTACTTGGCAGGTGACTGGTTAGTTTGGCTTCTTGCCACCGTCTTAATGCTCAGTTTGGGAATCTGTCTGATTGATGTTCCTGAATGGACCATCTGGGCAGATGAGGTGAATAACTGGACTGGCCTTCCCTCATTTGTCCCTCCCCGTCTTCCCAACCCAGCCAGTGTAGAGGAGGAGGATTAAGTCTGTGTGTCACGTGAAAAGATGCTCAGCCTTACTGAATAAAATAAGTATAAATTACCGCAACGTTGAGATCCTGGGTTTCACCTGTCAGGCAACCAATCACCCCCCTGTTTGAAACCATCTGTTGGCGATGGGAGTGTCAATTAGTTACAGCTCTTAGGGAGGCATGGTCTGCCTGTGTCCTGCTGGCTCAGATCCACTCTGCTTGCCCTTCCCCTGCGGATGAGCTCACCCTGCAGCAACATTTCCCAGACTTCTGGGTCTGCTGGCTTGGGAGCGGTTTGGCCCCTGGGAGCTGTGGTGGGAGACCGGCTGTCAGGAGAAAGGGGGAAGCCAGGCTCTCTCTCCTCTCGTTCTCCCTCATTGACTGGCAGTTGCCTGGTCTCCTTTTTGGCTCTAATTCTGTGTGCCCATTGACCCAGCTCCAGGCTTTGGAAACGCCTTTGACCCTCCAGCTTAGAGGTTGGTAGCATTGTCTAGCTCTTGCTAATGTGTGGGTTGTCTTACCATTTCCTGTATAACTTAGCTTTTCCATTATGTGTGCAACCAATTCCTTGTATGAAATTCCCTCTGTTTCAGCTCCTAGAGGAATTCTCTTTCTCTGGGAGGATCCCGTAGATGTAGGGGCATTAGGCAACAGCTTTAAAAATTTCAAGTGTAGCCTGACCAGGCGGTGGTGCAGTGGATAGAGCGTCGGACTGGGTTGCGGAAGGACCCAGGTTTGAAACCCCGAGGTCGCCAGCTTGAGCGCAGGCTCATCTGGTTTAAGCAAAGCTCACCAGCTTGGACCCAAGTTCGCTGGCTTGAGCAAGGGGTCACTCAGTCTGCTGAAGGCCCACAATCAAAGCACATATGAGAAAGCAATCAATGAACAGCTAAGGTGTCTCAACGAAAAACTGATGATTGATGCTTCTCATCTCTCTCCGTTCCTGTCTGTCTGTCCCTATCTATCCCTCTTTCTGCCTCTGTAAAAAACAAACAAACGAAAAAATTTCTTTTTTTTTTTTTTTTTTAAATCTCTTCTCGATTTCAAGGTACTATCATCAATGCTTCGTACCATACCTATGTCATTTTTTTAAAGATTTTTTTTCCATTTTTTTAGCAAGGATAGAGAGGGAGAGAGAGAGAGAAGAGAGAGACAGAGAGAGAGAGAGAGAAGGGGGGAGGAGCAGAAAGCATCAACTCCCATATGTGCCTTGACCAGGCAAGCCCAGGGTTTTGAACCGGCAACCTCAGCATTTCCAGGTCGACGTTTTATCCACAGCGCCACCACAGGTCAGGACAACGAAAAAATTTCAAGTGTAGCTCTGGCCAGATAGCTAGCTCAGTTGGTTAGAACATTGTCCCGAAGCACAGAGGTTGCTGGTTTGATCCCTGGTCAGAGCACATACAGGAACAGATCGATGTTCCTGTCTCTCTCTCTTTCTCTTCTTTCCTCTCTCTCTAAAATCAATAAAATAGCCTGACCTGTGGTAGCACAGTGGATAAAGCATCGACCTGGAAATGCTGAGGTCGCTGGTTTGAAACCCTGGGCTTGCCTGGTCAAGGCACATATGGGAGTTGATGCTTCCAGCTCCTCTCTCTCTGTCTCTCTCTGTCCCTCTCTGTCTCCTCTCTAAAATGAATAAATAAAATAAAATAAAAAATTTTAAAATCAATAAAATAAACATTAAAAAAAATTTCAAGTGTATAAATCCTTTGACCCAGCAATACCAGTTCAAGGAATTAAACCTGGGGGCATATTTGGACACGTGTGAGGCAGCATACATGTGAGAGATTATTCACTGCATTGTTTGTAATAGTTAAATGACCTGAGTGTCCCTCAGCAGGGAACTAATTTTACTACCCCAGATGGTGGATGAAGTTGTGAGGTTGTAAAAAGGAACCAGGAGGCTCTTTATGGATCAATAGAGAAATATCTCCAAAATATTCTACTAGGTTACAGAAACAAAGTGTAGGAAAATGTTCATTGTATGCTACCATTTCTGTTTTGTTTTTTTTGGTTTTTTTTAAATAAAGAAGTATTTGCATATGCTTGAAAATTCTCAGGAAGGCTCAACAAGGAACTAATAACAAAGGTGACCTGTTAGGGAGGGTGATGGGAACTGGGCAGATGGGGAACATTAGGTGCCAAGAAAACTTTTTGCTATATGACTTTATATTTTTTTGAAATTAAAATTTTTTTTTTAACTAAGTCTGGCTCTACTTTTTTTCAAAACGATAAAACAGTTTCACAAAACAGAATATGCTTGTTGTTAAGAAAACACTATATATTTTTTACTATATTCAAAATATAGTATTTTTTTTACTATATTCAAAATTTTTACTATATTCAATTTTTGCTATATTGGAAAATAATGTAAATAGTATAAAATAAATGTTATAAAATACATTGCCTGTTTTTTCAGTCTATGCATAGGAAATTAACCACCATTCTTTTGAATCTTTGAAAATGACATGGTAGGTACTTTTAGAGGATGCTCAGTGGACTCCTTTCTAGAGTAGTTATTCAACAAGTACTGCTAGCATCCCTCTAAAAGGCCAAGCAAGTCCTATGCTTGGCACAAGGGTGAATTGTGAGGAAGGCAGGTGCATTTCCTGCCTTCAGTGGAGCTTCTGTTTAGATGCAGACAAACAGAAAAGGAAAACGGATATGTAAAATAATTGCAAATTATGTAAAGTGTGTTGAAAGAAGTCTGGGGTGGGGGAAGGGTGTGTGTGTGTGGGTGGGGCAGGGGCAGAAGAGTGAGTCCAGCCAGGTAGGTGGTGAGGGAAGGCCTCCTGGAGGAAGAGTCTTTCATGCACCTGAAGGGGTATAGTGGACGGGCCAGAGGGGTGAACGTGGGGCTGGAAGGAGCCGAGGGTGTCCAGAGGCTTGAAGGAGGCATTGTGCAGCCTGAGCAGGGAATGGAGTGGGGAGAGAAACCCGGGGCCATGTCTGGCAGTTTCAGTGAGGGATTCACATTTTGTTTTGAGGAAGGGAGGATCTTAAATAGGGGAATGACGTTTGATTTACCTTTTAATAATTTTAGCTAATATTTACATACTGCTCTCTGTGTTGTATTCTCTTCTGTTTGCTTTACATAGTTTAACCTGTTTAATTTTCAAAGTGACCCTATTAAGTACTTAATATTTTTTTCCACCATTTACAGATGTAGATGGAAAATGGAGACACAAGGAAGCTAAATAACTTGGCTCAAATTTCACAGCTAGCGGATAGTGGAGCTGAGATTTGAACCCAGGCCCTTGGGGCATTCTTTGTATGACCTCTGAAGAATATGGCTTCAGAGGCCGTATTCCTTGCTGAGTGGATAATGGTTGGAGGAGGGAAACATGGGGACACCAGTGAGGAAGCCGTCGCTGGGGTTAGCGTTATAGACCCTGTTTATTGTAACTGCTGTAACTTAAAAAATTATTTATTGAATTTAGAGAAGGGGGAGAGAGAGAGAGAGAGAGAGAGAGAGAGAGAGAGAGAAAGAAAGAAAGAAAGAAAGAAAAAGAAAGAAGAGAAAGAGAGAGAGAGAGAAAGAAAGAAAGAAAGAAAGAAAGAAAGAAAGAAAGAGAAAGAAAGAAAGAAAGAAAGAAAGAGAGAAAGAGAAGCAAGGGGAGAGGAGCAGGAAGCATCAAGTTATATTTGCCTCTCTTACGTGCTTTGACCGGCAAGCCCGGAACTTTGAACCAGCGACCTCAGCATTCCAGGTTGATGCTTTAGCCACTGGACCACTGCAGGTGAGGTTAACTGCTGTAACATTTTATTTACCTTGTCCTGTGTGGGACTTTCGTGTTGATTATACAGTGTTGTTAGAAACAATAAGGTGAAGTCCTTCGGCTTGTTTCCTTTTACAGACCTGTGAAAGTTTTTCTCTAGAATCACAGTGGTGGGCTCTATAGGTTTGCTTTCAGTTTTTCTTGATACTGACAGGTTGCTTTCTCACTAGGAGCTTTCTCAGCACTGTAATCAACTCCTGGCATTTGTCTCCTGGGTAAGAAAGGGTGTGCTGTTTAACGTTTGCATTTCTTTACAAGTGAGGAGCTATGTTTTTGGAGAATCAAACAGACCCAGTAAATCGGAGGTTAGAGGTGAAGGAGCTGTAGGCATCACGATGACTTTGTAGGTTTCTGGGTTGTGCTGCTGCTTAGTGACTGGGAAGCAGGGCGAGGCAAAAAACAGTCAGAGCGACCCTTTTATTTTTTGGTCAAAAATGTCATTATTTTGCCCTCACTTTTTTTTTTAAGTCTCTTTATTATTATTATTTATTTATTTATTCATTTTAGAGAGGAGAGAGAGAGAGAGAGAGAGAGAGGAGGGAGGAGCAGGAAGCATCAACTCCCATATATGCCTTGACCAGACAAGTGCAGGTTTTGAACCAGCGACCTCAGCGTTCCAGGTCGACGCTTTATCCACTGCGCCACCACAGGTCAGGCATTTTTGCCCTCACTTTTGAAGGATATTTTCAATGGGAGTACAATTGTAGGTGACCAAGTTAATTTCTTGTGGTGCTTTAATATGTCATTCTTTTGCCTTCTGGCTTCCATTGTTTCTGTTGAGAAATCAGCTGTGTGTCTTGTTCTTTTGAAGGTATTGTGTCTTTGGGTCCTTGAAGAGTTTTTTCTTTGCCTTTGGTTTTCAGTTGTGTTTCTGTGAGGTGTCTAGGTATGGTTTTCTTTGAGTCTGCCCTGCTTGAGATTGGTGGTGGTAGTTCTTTTTGGTAGTGCCATGACAAGACTTCATCCTACATGAACCTGGAGCATTCTTGGTTATCATCTCTGCATTTGTTACTTTGACCACATTCCTTCTCTCTTCTTCTCTGACTCTACCTTTTCTGGACTTTTTTTTTTTAATATTTTATTTATTGGTTTTTTAGAGAGAGAGGAGTGAGAGAGAGAGAGACAGAGAGAGAGAGAAAGGGGAGGAGCAGGAAGCTTCGACTCCCATATGTGCCTTGACCGGGCAAGCCCAAGTTTTCGAACCAGCGACCTCAGTGTTCCAGGTCGATGCTTTATCCCACTGCGCCACCACAGGTCAGGTTCTCTACCTTTTCATTATGTCCTAAATGGCTCTCAGATTCCTTTCTGTCTTCATCTCTCCCTCTCTCCCTTCATCTCTCCCTCTCTCCCTTCTTTCTGTATTTTCTTCTGACCTAGATTCCAGTGTATTAATTCTTTCTTCAGCTCTATCTAATCTGCTACCAATTGAGTTCTTAATTTCAGTTACTGTCTTTTATTTTCATTTTCTTGATCCTTTTTTTTTTTTTTTCCCTGAAGCTGGAAATGGGGAGACAGTCAGACGGACTCCCGCATGTGCCCGACCGGGATCCACCGGGCATGCCCACCAGGGGGCGATGCTCTGCCCATCCAGGGCGTCGCTCTGTTGTGACCAGAGCCACTCTAGCGCCTGAGGCAGAGGCCATAGTGCCGTCCCCAGCGCCCGGGCCATCTTTGCTCCAGTGGAGCCTCGGCTGCAGGAGGGGAAGAGAGAGACAGAGAGGAAGGAGAGGGGGAGGGGGGGAGAAGTAGATGGGCGCTTCTCCTGTGTGCCCTGGCTGGGAATCGAACCCGGGACTTCTGCACGCCAGGCCGACGCTCTACCACTGAGCCAACCGGCCAGGGCCGATCCCCTTTTTTTTTTTAATTTTTTTTTTTAACTTTTTATTAATTTTTAGGGAGGAGATAGAATGAGAGAGATAGAGAGAGAGAGAAGGGGGGGAGGGAGGAGCAGGAAGCATCCATTCCCATATGTGCCTTGACCAGGCAAGTCCAGGGTTTTTTTTTTTTTTTAAGATTTTATTTATTCATTTTAGAGAGGGGGGAAAGAGAGAGAGAGAGAGAGAAGGGGGGAGGAGCAGGAAGCATCAACTCCCATATGTGCCTTGACCAGGCAAGCTCAGGGTTTTGAACCGGCAACCTCAGCATTTCCAGGTTGACGCTTTATCCACTGCGCCACCACAGGTCAGGCCAATCCCTTTTTTTTATTCTAATTTTCTGCTGACAATTTTCATCTTGTCAACTAATTTATTATATTAATTATAGTTATTAAAAAGTCTGTGTCTGATATTTGGCTAAGCTATGATTATATTCTTTCTCTCTTTTTTTTTTGTTAGCAAAAGAGAGAGAGACAGACAGACAGGAAGGAAGAGAGAGATGAGAAGCATCAACTCATAGTTGTGGTGCTTTAGTTGTTCATTGATTGCTTCTCATATGTGCCTTGACCTGGGGGCTTCAGCTGAGCCACTGACCCCTTGCTCAAGGCACCAATCCTGGGCTTCAAGCCAACAACTTGGGCTTCAAGGCAGCAATCATGGGGTCGTATCTTTGATTCAGTGCTCAAGCTGGCGACCCCAGGCTCAAGCTGCTGAGCCTGCGTGCAAGCCTGTGACCCCGGAGTTTCGAACGTGGGTCCTCAGTGTCCCAGGTTGACGCTCTATCCACTGTGCCACCGCCTGGTCAGGCCAGTGTATTCCATTATCTATTTTACCCTTGGTTTCCAGTTTCTCTATCTTGACTCTAGATTGACTGTCAAGCTTTAATTAAATTGTACAGAATGCGTGTGAAAAATTGTAGAGAGAATTTGAGAGTCTGGCCGTCTTCCTTAAGAGAGGCTTTTGGCAGGCAGTTAAAGTAGGGAAGTATCATTTTAAAATCGTGAGGCTTGGTTTACTTCTGATTTACCCTTCTAGAGTATCCCTCTTAGGTGGTCTTTGCTCAAAGGCATGATGTTTCCAGGGTCTCTCCTACTTGGCAGCCCCTCAGCTCTGATTCTTGTCCCACTAGTCCCCGAGACTGTGTGAGACTCTGCTGGCCTCTTCAGACTCACAGCCACTTGCTTCTGCCTAGCTGTTTGAACTCGCAGCTTCTGCTGTGAATTGGCAAACGTGTCGAGGGGAGAAGTGGCTCAGATTATGAGGCTTGCCTCTCTGGAATCTTGACCTCCTACGTTCTCTCTGCATTGGTCGCTCTCTTATACCTTCAAACAGTTGTTGCTTATGTTTTGTTTATCTGTTTTAGTTGTTCTTGGCAGAAGGACTGGTCTGCAACAAACTAGTCAGCTTTTACCAGTAGTAGAATCTCAGGAGTTCAGTTTTGGTATTTAAAATTGGACTTGTTTAGCCTGACCAGGCGGTGGCGCAGTGGATAGAGCATCAGACTGGCATGAAGAAGGACCCAGGTTCGAGACCCCGAGGTCACCAGCTTGAGCGCGGGCTCATCTGGTTTGAGCAAAGCTCACCAGCTTGGACCCAAGGTTACTGGCTCGAGCAAGGGGTTACTTGGTCTGCTGAAGGCCCGTGGTCAAAGCACATATGAGAAAGCAATCAATGAACAGCTAAGGTGTCACAACGAAAAACTGATGATTGATGCTTCTCATCTCTCTCCGTTCCAGTCTGTCTGTCCCTTCTATCCCTCTCTCTATAAATTAAAAAAATATATATTAAAATTGGACTTGTTTGGCCTGACCAGGCAGCAAGCAGCGCAGTGGATAGAGCAGAGGTCCCCAAACTATGGCCTTGCCGCACTTCCTTAACGGGCACCTTTCATTGGTGGTCAGTGAGAGGAGCACAGGATGCATCCACTCCTGAAGTACTGTATGTGGCGGCGGCGCTCACGTACAGTACAGGACTACTTTCGGTGACACGGGTTGCATGCGTCATGGCTCTGGAAGCGCGTGTCGTATGACGCACATCCAGTCTGCGGCTGCAGTGCTCCACATCGAAATACTGGTCAGTTTGTTGATTTAAATTTATTTGTTCTTTATTTTAAATATTGTATTTCCCGTTTTGTTTTTTTACTTTAAAATATGTGCAGTGTGCATAGGGATTTGTTCATAGTTTTTTTTTATAGTCCGGCCCTCCAACGGTCTGAGGGACAGTGAACTGGCCCCCTGTGTAAAAAGTTTTGGGGACCCTTGGGATAGAGCATCCGCCTGGGACACAGAGGACCCAGGTTTGAAACCCTGAGGTCCCTAGTTTGAATGTGGGCTCATCTGGCTTGAGCGTGGGATCATAGACATGACCCCATGGTCGCTGGCTTGAGCAAGGAGTCAGTGGCTTGGCGGGATTCCTCAGTCAAGGCACATAAGAGAAAGCAATCAGTGCACAACTGAAGTGCCACAACTAGGAGGAAGTTGTTGTCCTTGCTGAATGAAAGCATGTGGCATGGTCCTTAATGGGAAGTTTGTTATGAGAGTTAGAGGTAAAGAAAGCCAGACAGGTGCAAACTTGGTGGGGAAAGTTAACTAAACATTTCTCAATAAATCATTTTGGTAGAGGACCAACAATACTTTATATCAGGTGGAGTTAGAATAGTAACCTTGTCTGCACATATACTCAGTATAACTAACTTAAGGAGAGAGTAATTTTAAGACGTTATTGGCAGAGCCTTTATGAAGCAGGTTTATCAGTTTTTAAAGGACTCTTGAAACTTTTGAAGTGAGATTAAATGAAAAAAAAATAGGTTTTATAAAAGTATATAAAAGTTTCTTAAAATGTAATAAATATTTTGATGTTGGGGGAAAGTAGTAAGACATGTAAATGAGAGTAGAAAATACATAGGTCTCCATCCTCATTTTTGAAGTTTGACTTACAAACTTTTTTAGTTAATGTCAGTATCCCAATTGACAGAATAGAATGGATGTGAGGTTCCGTAATGTCTTATAATTTGTCTGGAGACAGTTCAGCAAGCGTTTTGGGGGGAATTAATATCTTTCAGTATTATGTAAATATTAGAAAAGGCTCACCTGAGTCAATTTAGTTGGCTAAGCAGATTTTTGTAATTTACTTGCACAGAGCAAATTTACTTTGAGCTGACTTAGTTTTCAATAAGTCACCAGGAGCACTATTCAAACAGGACAGAAAATAAGTTCTTAGGTGAAGCTCTCGGCAGAGCTATTTTTAATTACTGTCCTTTCCTTTTTGAAAAACTTATTCCTATAATTAATACATAAAAACAGCAGTTTGCTATAAAACCGGACATTTTAATGATGATTGAGAAGTATTTCCCAATATCTCGGTAATTAGTGATTTCTTTTTCAGTTTTCATCCAGATGTTTGGCAATGCGTAGACTCAGCCTCATTGCAATTTTCAAATCCACTTTCATGGGAACATATAATTTTCTCCGTTTACTTTGGACAGCAGCGTTTCCTTTTTGTGTGGACAGATACATATGAAACACATGCTCTTCAGAGTGGAGTTTGTGGTCCTCTGAGAATTCCCTGAAGGAGGAAATGGGTTGACCTATTTGGTTGCTATGAAGTAAAAACAATCTTGTTTTCATTTTTTAGTGAACATCTGGGTTGCATTTATTATTTTACATTCTGGAGGTTCTTTAAAGCCACAATTTGATAATGTGGGGGTTCATCAAAGCAGTCACTATTTAGCTATTTCTGTAATTGAATTACGTGCTAGGGTGGCTGATACATTTTTTTAAAATAGTAATTTTTTTATTTTTTATAAACTGTAACTTTTGGATAACAACCCTTCACTTTAAACCGTAAAATGGGATCTAGATACATTCAGGGGAAGGATGATCAACTGGCTTATTTCCCTGTTGCCCATGGCAATGCAGTGTGTGGCCGTCCTCACAGCTGTATTTGACTGAAGCAGACATCGCTGGTCCCCCCGCAAATCCACCCGCCCTTTCTTCCTTGTAAAGACCCTGATTTGATCAGCTGTGCACTCACGGGAAAGAGGACCCTATCACCAGCAGGGGTGAATCTAAAATTCTGTAAACCAGGCAAGGTTACCTCTTTTTCTTTATCCCTGATTGGAAGAAGTGTGCTGTAAAGGGCAGTTTGCAAGGGTACTTCTGGGAAAAGTGTCTTCCTTAGAAAAATAAACATGGGAACCCCTGGCTGGCTGGCTCAGTGGTAGAGCGTCAGCCTGGCGTGTGGACGTCCAGGTTCGATTCCCGGCCAGGGCACACAGGAGAAGTACCTATCTGTTTCTCCACCCTTCCCCTTCTCCTTCCTCTCTTGTCTCTCTCTTCCCCTCCCACAGCCAAGGCTCCACTGGAGCAAAGTTGGCCTGGGCGCTGAGGAAGGCTCCATGACCTCTGCCTCTGGTGCTAGAATGGCTTCTGTTGCAACAGAGCAATGCCCCAGATGGGCAGAGCATCGCCCCCTGGTGGGCATGCCGGGTGGATCCCAGTTGGGTGTATGCGGGAGTCTGTCTGACTGCCTCCCCGCTTCTCACTTCAGAAAAAAATAAACACACACACATACACACAAAGGAAAGAAAAATAAATATGGGAAACAGTGCCTCTTCTTTTTTTAAAAATGTATTGATTTTTAGGGAGAGAGACAGAGAGAGAGCGAGAGAAACATTGATTGGTTGTTCCAGTTACCCCTGCCATCATTGGTTGATTCTTGTCTGTGCGCTGACTGGGGATTGAATCTGTTACCTCGACATGTGCAGACGGCGCTGTAAGCAACTGAGGTACTCGGCCAGGGCGCTTCCTTTTCTGATGATGGACTTTGTCTGGCCTCGTTGGGTAGCTAACTTGCCTTCATAATGTCCTTCAGATTTTTCCAGTTCCAGGCTCGCAGGCTGAGGACGACCAGCTGGATCTTTGACCGTGTGGTTGAGTTGCTGAATTTCATCCACCCAGGAGCCTCCCGGTCTCCACACTTCCTGTCGTGCTGGACAGTAAACACCTTCTTGTTTACTTGGCTGGGCAGAGTCTCGCTCTAACCAGGAGCCGGGGCTGTCTTGCCTGATCCTGGCTGGAGCAACAGCAGGTTTCATTCTCATTTACTTACTAAGGATCTCAGCTGTGCTGTACAGAGAAAACCTCTTTTCTCCTCCCTAGATATTCGTTAAACGTACACAGGTGGGCAAAAGGGGGTTTCCAGTTGTTTGTTTGGAAACAGAGGTGCGGGTTAGGATGATTACAATAGCTTTATTGTTAACTCAAAAGAATGTCACCGTGGCGCAGTGCACTTTGGTACAATCTTGTAAGTGCTCATATTTTAACACCAGCATTTTTTAAAATGTAGTAATTGAAAGTGGTTGACATTGGCCTTTTAATATTCTGTTGGAAGACAGGACTTCCTTTCAGTTTTTAGCAGAGAGGAAATAAAATGATCAAGAATGGTTTTTTTTCCTCCCAAGTTTCAGTAATTAGATTAAAAGTTTTTGAATGGAGACAGAAATGAATTCACTTTTGTTTGTGTTAGAGTATGGGAACACTGGCCGATGCTAGTGACTTTCAGATGTGCAGCCTGTTCACACGCTGAGGCCGCCTCTCCCCCGTGTGGGAGGGCAGTGACTGCAGACTCTGCCTCGGCTCCGACCGCACTCCTGAGAGCATAAAACATCCCGAGAATAGAAGGATGCCTCTCACTGGCTTATGCCAAAAGAATTCTCATGCTGGATGAGTGCTCTAAAATGTTGCGTTTTCTCGGGAATCACAGTGTCTGCTGTGGATTCCCCAAAGTAAGCAATGTGTTTCTAAAACTTGACTTTTTTATTCAGGATAGTGGTTAAGCTGTAGACTAGTCCGATGGTTACCATGATATTTCTGTTTATTACAAAAGAAACTCGGATGCCTTCTTCCCTCCTTGCTGTGGTCAGTCTGGCCCTGACTCAGAATCTTGCTCTGCAGACCTGCTGTTGGCATCCCCTCCTGGGCGCAGCAGACGGGGGAGCAGAGTCCCAGTGCGTGTGTCCCACGCTTGTCTGGCGCTCTCGTAGCCCGGCCTCACACAGGCCCAGTAATTTAGCTGGACATGCAGAACATGACTAATTTTTTCTTTAATCTGGAAAGAACATATAAACAGATATTTCCCCCGGGTTCTGCCCCTATTCGTGCTTAGACATTTGGTTTTAGGATTTAAAGCTGTTACTTTCCTCACTGCCTCCACCTTTCCCCCCTCCACCACAGAGGAGTCTGGGGCCCTGCCTCTCTGCCTGTCTTCTGATCCAGTATGGCCCTAGCAAACAGTGGGCGGTTTTCATGGAGAGATAATGAAGACTATTTCAGAAGTGTCCTGGCTCATCCTACGTTAGAAATTTTTATTTATTTATTTTTATTTTTATTTTATTTTTTTACAGAGACAGAGAGTGAGTCAGAGAAAGGGATAGACAGGACAGGAATGAAGAGAGATGAGAAGCATCAATCATTAGTTTCTCATTGTGTGTTGCAACACCTTAGTTGTTCATTGATTGCTTTCTCTGTGTGCCTTGACCGCGGGCCTTCAGCAGACCGAGTAACCCCTTGCTCGAGCCAGTGACCTTGAGTCCAAGCTGGTGAGCTTTTGCTCAAGCCAGATGAGCCTGCGCTCAAGCTGGCGACCTCAGGGTCTCGAACCTGGGTCCTCCGCATCCCAGTCTGACGCTCTATCCATTGCGCCACCGCCTGGTCAGGCCCTACATTAGAAATTTTATTGCCCTTTTTTCATGTACTTGTGAAGATTTGAGGTAGGGTAAAAACCAAACAAAAAAAGACTTTCACTCTGGAGAGAAACGTCTGGATCCCAGCCTTTCTGGCCACTTTGAGATTGGGTGCAGGTCAGCCCAGGAGTGCTGAGATCCGAGCCTGCCCCCGGCCCATACCTGAGCCAGGGGTGGGTGGCTGGTCATCGGCTGTGTCCCTTTGGGGAGAAAGAACATCTAGAAGTTTTCTAATCACTTTAGCTTGGTTTTAGCAATCAAGAAACATAGTGAGATTGGTGACTGGGAATTTCAGGGACACCTTTGACAGGAGAGCCATTTCCTTAATACAAGTTGAAAAGTTACTGACAGTCAAGGCCATTTCAACTTTCACTGGTTTAAAAAAGATTAAAAGGCCAGTCTTGAGGTGGTAATCCTAATCCAGACATCTTCCCAAATGCTGGAGTCTGTGGGTGTGTCTTTTAGTACGGCGTTAATTTTACGAGGTTTCTGTAATTCTGCTGTTTCATTGAAGCTCCTTTTTTCTAATGTTCCTAAGAATGGCTTCCCTCCCTCCGTCCCCCTCCTCCTCCCCCACTCTCTCTGGAGACTGTTACTTTCATTCATTCTTTGGAATCTGCAGTACGGGATCCTCACAGCCATGGTGGGCTGCCTTGTTCTGGGCCAGTGCTTCTTCAGGGCTGACTCTGTTGGGATGAGTCATGCCAGAGACAACAAGCCGGCCATTCCTTCCCAAATAATTTTAGTCCCGTGGGACTGGAGAGGCCCCTAACCCCCTGTGGTCTGTGGGAATAAAGATTTCTGAATTTTTGCCTGTTTGCTGTGTCAAGTCAGCCACCGAAAAGATACTTCAGATAATTCCCCCAGTTCAAGGCAGAAAACAGTCAACTGTAATGGTAATGGTTTGTTCTGAGAATTTGTGTCTCTACTTTCTGTATACTTAAGTTTGTTTAAACATCTGAACTGACTGTTATTTGTTGTTGACATACTTTTAAGTAAATATATGCAACTCTGGGCATTTCCAGCCTGGAGTCATTGTCTGAGTTATGGGATCTCCTTAAGTGTTGATCTCCTGTATTTAAAGTGGACATGAAACCCAAGTGACATTACTTAATGGAGAATTTATTAAAAATCCCAATTAGTAGGCATTTAAAACTGTCATCAACATGTTAAGCCCCTTGCCCACGTTCTTATACTAAGCATAATGCTTTTGAAGAACTGTTGTGTTTGGGTTTCGGAATACTACCTGATGATTGGCAATGTGATTTTTTTTTTTTTTTTTGTATTTTTTCTGAAGCTAGAAAAGGGGAGAGACAGTCAGACAGACTCCCGCATGCGCCGACCAATCCACCCGGCATGTGGTGGGCGATGCTCTGCCCATCCAGGGCATCGCTCTGTCACGACCAGAGCCACTCTAGCGCCTGGGGCAGAGGCCAAGGAGCCATCCCCAGCGCCCGGGCCATCTTTGCTCCAATGGAGCCTTGGCTGCGGGAGGGGAAGAGAGAGACAGAGAGGAAGGAGAGGGGGAGGGGTGGAGAAGCAGATGGGCGCTTCTCCTGTGTGCCCTGGCCGGGAATCGAACCCGGGACTTCTGCACGCCAGGCCAACGCTCTACCACTGAGCCAACCGGCCAGGGCCCAATGTGATTATTTTATCTTTCCTTCCCCAACTTGGTATTCTGAAATTTTTCCAGTCTACAGAAAAGTTGAAAGGATAGTGCAATGAATACCTATATATATCTTTTGCTTGAATTCATCATTGCTTACATTTTGTCACATTTGATTTACCTCTCTCTAATATATACTACAAGTTTTTTTGCTGAACCGTTTGAAAGTAAGTGATACATATATACATCATAACAGTTTATCCATAAATACTTAAAATCCAGTTCCTAAGGACATTGTCTTATTCAACCACAGCCATGACCGTACTTCAACTAACAGGAATTCCACAATATCATTTCACATATAGTCCGAATTCTGCTTTCCCCAATTGTTCTCAAAATGTTTTTTATAGCTATTTTTCATACCTATATAGTCTCTAATCAGGGTTTATGTCTTGTATTTAGTTACATCTCCTCAGTCTTAAAAAAAAAAAAAAGTCCTTTTGTTGTGACAGTAACTTTTTAAAAGATGATTTGCATCCTATAGTCTAGATTACACGTGAAAACAGGAGAGAGAGGTGCTTTGTTTACTTAGTGTCATTTTTAATTTTTATAAATATATTAAGATCATCGACTTGATTCAAGGTCAAAGTCACATTCATTTTTCTTGTTCTTTGGTAAATGTGGATTAGATTGGTGACCAAAAGGAGTTACTGAACGGCTCAGATGTCAGTGGAATTTGTGCGTGGGTGAATTTGGAACAGATACACACGATGGTTTGTCAGTCCTACCCCCATATGGAGGTGATTAGTTATCTGGCTTAATGTAGTCTGAGGATTTTATTTTAATACTCGGCCATGGTTTTATAAAGAAATGAACTCTAGAATTGGAAAATGTCAGAAGACAAACTATATTTACATAACACAAAAGAGTTGCTTTTGCTGCCAGATCCTTGGATCAAGAACAAACCTTAAGTCTCTCAGGAACGAGTCTTTCTCTTTCTTCCCTCACTCAGCACTTTCCTGTTGGCCTTAAACATTTTTAAACTCGAGCTGCAGCTGAGTCTAATACAGGACCCAGTTGTAACTTTTTTGTTGTTGCTAGTGTATCCGGTGATGGTCATACAAACTCATTGTATGAAAGTTCAATAAAGGAAAGGGCAGGGTGGGAAAAAAACCGACACCCTATAAAAAAGTATTCAAGAAACAGCAGCAGGATCTAGGAGTCTCCCTTTCAGATGACGGATTTAGATCCCGCCCTGAAGCACTCATTTTGTTTGTGACTAGTTTCGTGGGCGTTTTGGTTTTTCCCTTTTAATCATATTGTGTATATAACCATGTAACCAGAGAATATATGTGAGGCTGACGTATTGTTTTCAGTGGGAAGCAGAAAAAGAGTAACTGGGAGAACCCAGAGGACCGAACCCTCCTAGCGTTGGACTGGTTCAGATTCGCTCGTGCCCGCGTGGAGGGGCAGCGATCTGTGAAAGGCGGCCGGGATTCCTAGATCTGTCTGTTCAGTAGTGCTCGTCTTTCTGTGTTTACCAAGCAGCCAGTATGAGCAGAATCAGCCGCTCAGTCAAATTAAATTTCAGATTTGCAGCCTACTTCGATAAGCTTTGTATCTTTAACCAGTTCTGTCTCGTGAGGACCAAGTACACATCATCACCCTATAGACGAATTATGTGCTTCAAAATAGTTTTCGCAATACATGTAATTATCATAAGCCCAGTGATTTTCACATACTTGTGCGTCTCGAACATTTTGTTTTTCTTTTTTTCTGCTGAGGAGGTCAGATTTCTCAGATTTCTGCTAATTGCAGCCAGACATCCTGTTTGGGGGCTATTTGAGACCAGCGCGGCCTGTGAAGAAGTCAGGCAGTTCTGCAGCAACCCTCCGAATCATTCTCAGGTTGGGTTTTACAGACAGGATCCCTTAAAATTCCACACTCTATTTTTAGATGATCTCTTTACATTTCTGTGCTTCGGGGCATCAGTAATAACTACATTCGTTGTTCTGCACAAAAATACTGTTCAATACCTTGGGGCTGTTTAAACTTTATAGGAAAAATAAACGAGAGCCACTTGCGTGGGTAGAATGCATGCGTGCCACTGACCAGACGGAAGAGAACCGTGTGCTGTCTCACAGATCCCTGCTCGGTCTGCACGGCGTGAGTGGCGGCCGGGAAAGTCTGTGCCTGTTTGACCCTAGGCCGGCTGTCTCCTGGGCTCTCACAAGCTGCTCTTGTCCGCTTCCCACTGGAGGACACGTTTTTGTAACCCTTCAGGAAACTTCTTACATGTCTGTTCTCTCTCCTGCCCCATTTTTACTCATCGATATTTTAAGAAGACTTTATTTATTGATTTTAGAGAGGAGAGAGAGAGAGAGAGAGAAAGGCAGGGGGGTGGGAGAAGTGATATGCCTCAACTTGTAGTTGTTTCCCATATGTGCCTTGACTAGGTTTCGAACCGGCGACCTCAGCATTCCAGGGCGACGCCTTATCCACTGTGCCACCACAGGTCAGGCCATAGTTGTTGGGTTTTGGGGGAGGGGGTTTTGGAGAGGGAGAGAGATGAGAAGCATCAACTCATAGTTGTGGCACTTGAGTTGTTCATTGATTGCTTCTCTTATGTGCCTTGAGTGGGGATCTCCTGTGGAGCCAACGACCTCCTGCTCAAGCTGGCGACCCCGCACTCAAGCCGGATGAGCCCATGCTCAGGCTGGCAACCTTGAGGTTTCAAACGTAGGTCCTCAGTGTCCCAGGTCAAAGCTTTATTCCCTGTCCCACACTGGTCAGGCCATAGATTTTTATTTAACTTAAAAATAGTCTGGTAGCCTCTCAGATTTGTACGATTGGTGTGTTGCTCCGTGTAGGATCGGAGACCCTTCTGTCTTGAAGAAGTGTTTGATCTGTGCTGTTACAGGAATGGGGGATTGTGAACCTTGATCTGATTTCCTAATAAAGCACCTCTTCTCTTTTTTAAAAATTGAACTATAATTCAGAGAACATAATAGTCACCCCTTGAAAAGTAGACAATTCAGTGGTTTCTAGTACGTTCATGTGGTTAAGCAACCATCACCACTACCTAATTTTAGAACATTTTTATCACCTAAAGAAAAAACCCTATCTCCATTAGCAGTCATTCTTCCAGCCCCTGGCAACCACTAATGTACTTTCTGCCCCTATGACTTTGCCTATTCTGAACACTTCATTTAAATGGAATCATTTGAATGTATCTGATTTCTTTTCCTTCCATTCAAGAGGGAACTCTAGTGAGAAAGGCACCCTGTACCACACCAGGGGAAGCTCCTCAACCAGCTACACCTCATCTTAAACGTGTACAGACAACAGGAACCTCCAGAGAGATGAAGAGCTCAGCGTGAGAGCGCCCATGGAATACAGAACTTCGATAGAAACATGGCTGGCCCCCCAAAGAGAGTTCAGAAGATAGAAGAACACTTTTAAAAAAATGATCATTGGAGACTTAAGAGCAAAGGTGTGACTTAAGCACTATCATTTACTTCCTACCCTTGAATCATCACACCTGATGGAAATGATTGCGGAAGTACGGGTGGCAAACTGGATCATGAGTGACGGGGTGAAGAACGCCCGGGACTGAGTCATCACTGTTTTCTGAGAACTCGGAGCAGGGTTGCACGTGTAAGGGAACGTGCCCTTGGCTCTGATGATCTGGGGGAGAAAAGGGTGAGGGAGGCTTGGTGATGCCAAGTGAGCACAGGGCGCGCGCGGGGTGGTTTGCCCTGTGCGGCAGCAGAATCCAGGAGCGGCTGACAAGGCTGCGGAGGACACGTGTGCTCAGCATGCTTGAAACGGGAGGGCTTCTCCCTGCCAGGCGGTTGGTCTCCCTGGGGCAGCGGGCAGCACCCCATCTGTCTGGAGTGGAAGCTGTCCTGGACAGAATTTTGTACAGAAATTGGATCACAAAACTACTATGTAAGGTAGCTTCACACAGAGAAGCCAACTTACAGAGATGACCCCCTGAAGCTGGACCACCCAGGACTGGGTAATGCCATTTAGACGTGCATCAGACATCCTGTACACAAATTTAGCACCCTAAGGAGAAACAGGCACTTTGTGGGTTTTTTTTTGGGGGGGGGGAGGGGGGACTAGGTGAAAAACTGAACCGTGAGCGATGGCATCAGGGTGAAGAAGCCCCAAGGGCTGGGACGTCCATGTGCAATAACAAGTAAAAGAAACGGGCAACGTGTCACAATAATGTAAGGGATGGGGTGTACTTTTGAGGCAGATGAAAAGTATAGTTTTGGAAAAGATTATAGAAACTAGAAGTAAATTTCATATTGAATCTGCCTTGTGCTGTTTATAACTAAACCCAGGAAAGACTGATACAAGGGAGTGAAAGATGAGATCAGGCAACAGGCCAAAGGGAAACCTAGTTGGTGGAGATCAAGTGAAATGAATGGGCTGAGAGGAAGAAACTCTAATGATGCTAATTGCATTTGCAGGATTGTATACTCCATTAGGTTGGGGGAGAGCAGAAGTTACAATGTGGCAAGCTAAGTTAGTGCTGTGGTCTAAGGGAGTGTTGTTCCTGAAGAAGCTTCCAAGACAAGTATCAATAGAATGGAAATAGTAACAGACACAAAGAGGGAAAGTCTACTGGAGCTGAAACAAACAACAACCAAACCTACCCACCCTCTCTGCAAGCTGAAAGGGCTCATTCCTCAGTGGTTGGACTTGGTGGGAAGAACAACTGTTGGTTGGTGAGATTTTTAAATTTAAGGATAAAGAAAGGACCCTGTGAACAGCCTGTCAGCAGGGGCGGTGGCAGGCTGCTTACAAAGAGGGAAAAATCAGAGTGGTGTAGATTTTTCTACGTTACCAGAAGATAGAGCCGAGGCTGAGAGGTTTTGAGGGTGAGAGGTTTTAACCAATAATTAAATGATTGTACTAACTGTTGCTCTTCTGTGAAGGCAACAGAAAGGTGTTCTTTAAAGGTGCAGAGACATCAGAGCCAGCACACTGCCTTGGGGGAGGGGAGGGCACTCCTCCTGTCCCCTGTACTCTGCATTTCTGTGAGCCTCTGTGATTCCTTAGTCTTTAAGGCTGTTTGCCCCCCCCCCCGCCCTGCAATTTGTACCCAAAATATTCCTGAAATACCATCTGTGAATTTTTCTTGAAAAGAAAACTTTTTCAAAGATATATTTGAATCCATTAAAAGATGAGTTGAAACAACTCAGGAAGTAGAAGGTTGGGATATAAAACTTACATTAAATTGAAGTCATTTAAAAATAAATTTAAGTCTAAACAATTATAAATTTGGTTACACGTAACAATTCAAATGCTGTAAATAATTCCTGGAAGAGAAGATATGTAATGAAAGGAACAAACCTGTTATTCTGCAAGAGAACCAGCAGCAGTAGTTGTGGGTCCGAGCTGCCCCCACAGAAGCTGTGAAATAGGTGGAGATGGGGAAAGCCCTGCCTTTCTCCTGACTGAGGGGATCTCTGCTGTCTCATTTTTGACATTGATAATCAGAACAATATCGGTACCAGTTAGGTTTAAAAAAATAGTTTAGAGGTAGCCACTTGGAAATGAAAAGTAGGGCGCAGAGGTGGAAGGCCGGGGAGCCTGCGTGGCTCTGGGTCTCTCGTCCGGCTCTGTCTCGGCTCTTTTCTCACGGGAGCACTGTCCCCTGCAGCAGCCGTGGGTTGGTGGTCCTGGGCTCACGTGGAATCACAGCACAGGGGCTGCCTTGAGCAAGCAGTACGGTGCAGGGAGTGCGGGGCGGAGTGGAGGCCATGGGCAGTGTAGCGTTCAATGATTGCGTGACAGAATTTCTGTGAATCCCGGCTCCTGCTCTGCTGTTGAGCGGTGGCTTTGTTGGTGTGGCTAAAGCAACCCTGCTGCGTTCCCTCCCTCCCTCCCTCCCTCCCTCCCTCCCTCCTTCCCTCCCTCCCTCCCTCCTTCCCTCCCTCCCTCGGTAGGCACACACACCAGCCTCTTCTCCCCTGGCCTGTGTCTTAGAAGTAATCATTTTCGTTGGCTTCTTGTTTAGCCTTAGTGTTTACATGTGCAGTTATAATCAAAAGATAAATTCTTATCACTGCTCTCTTTTATACTTTGCCTTTTCTCATTATTTCCTAGAAGTAATTCCATATTGTTACATAGAGTGTTTTCTCTCTCTCTCTCTTTTTTTTTTTTTTTTTTTTCTGAAGCTGGAAACGGGGAGGCAGTCAGACAGATTCCCGCATGCACCCGACCGGGATCTACCCGGCACGCCCACCAGAGGGCGATCCTCTGCCCATCAGGGCATCGCTCTATCGCCTGGGGCAGACGCCAAGGAGCCATCCCCAGCGCCCAGGCCATCTTTTGCTCCAATGGAGCCTCAGCTGCGGGAGGGGAAGAGAGAGACAGAGAGGAAGGAGAGGGGGAGGGGTGGAGAAGCAAATGGGCGCCTCTCCTGTGTGCCCTGGCTGGGAATGGAACCTGGGACTTCCACACGCCAGGCCGACGCTCTCCCACTGAGCCAACCGGCCAGGGCCTTTTATTTTTAACAGCTACATAGCAGTCCATTGTGTGGATGTACCAGTTATTATTTAACCAGCACCTTATGATGGACACTTTGGTTGTCTGGTCTTTTGATACTATGTTGCAATGAATAATAATAGCCTTGTGTGAGAGAGAAATTTTCAAAAGGAAGATTGGAGAAAGAGAGGCGAAAGGAGAAGGGATTTGAGACATTGGTAGATGTTGGTAGACGGGGTTGACTCCCCCTAGCCATGTGTGGGACTGCCTGCCTCACCCACAGCCCATCCTGTCTGTATAGACTTTTCCAAATCTCTCAACAGGGCTTGATTTGTATCTACTGGTCTAGACTGATTTCCCTTAATCATTTTTCTGTAATAGGAGACACTGTTTTGGTCGTATAGGGTTGTGGAGAGGAGACGAGGACTTGGAGCTTCTCTTCCAGGTAGCTTCTAATGTCCTTGATTTCCTGAGAAGATGGAAGTATATACATTAGCCTCAAGACACGCTCCGTCTGTTGTATGACTTGACTGACATGTGGCGTTTCGTTCCCCGTTTCAGAGTAATAGCAGTTGAGTGACTGCCATGTCTAAGAAAGAACCCGGGGACAGTTTCCGAGAACCACAAAGTTACACAAGATGTAATGTGGAGCACGGGACACGTGCTTGGTAGAGATGCAGGCTACACCGCGGGAGTCCTTGGGGAGAGACGGTTCTGACCACGGCGACCAGAGCAGCATCGTGGGGAAGCAGTGGTGGGCTGTATGAGATGAATCCGGCCGGCAGGGAAGGGAGGGGTGGCATGCCCTGAGGCATGGCGGTGTGGCACTGTGACTCCGGGTCAGCATCCGGTGGGACTGCGGCTCTGGTGGGAGATGCGGTGGGAACCGTCTCTGAGGACCAGATAGGAGTCATTTAAGTGAAGCATCCGAGCCTGCCATTCTTTTGCTGAGTAGGTGGGTAAGAACCACTCAGGAGCCTGACTGGGCGGTGGCACAGTGGATAGAGTGTCAGACTGGGATGCAGAAGACCCAGGTTCAAGATCCCGAGGTCGCCAGCTTGAGCGAGGGCTCATCTGGTTTGAGCAAAAGCTCACCAGCTTGGACCCAAGGTCTCTGGCTCGAGCAAGGGGTTACTTGGTCTGTTGAAGGTCCGCGGTCAAGGCACGTATGAGAAAGCAATCCATGAACAATTAAGGTGTTGCAACGTGCAATAAAAAACTGATGATTGATGCTTCTCATCTCTTTGTTCCTGTCTGTCTGTTCCTATCTATCCCTCTCTCTATCTCTGTAAAAAAAAAAAAAAAGAAAGAAAGAAAAAAAAGATCCATTCAGGATATAACGACCAGCTTGGGCCCCATTCCTCTTCGACTCATCACTCAGCCTGTCTCATCGCTAATTGTTAGGAAGTCCACAGTCTCTTCAGGATGACTCTTTTTGACCTGGAAATTGTCCGGTAGAACTCCACAGGAGTCATTAATTCTAAGGGGTTAGTCCAGCCGTGCGCTGAGACAGCTGGAGGGTCCAGGGTTGCAGCTCTCTTGGTTTGCACTCACATGCCCAGCTGAGCACAGCTGCTTGGCCGGGTCACTGGTCCCCGGGGGCTCCCAGTCTTAAGGACAAGCTGTGCTCAAACTAGCCCTTTCCATGAGCATCCAGGCTGGGATAGTAAACCTGAGTCACCCACTCGTGATGACATCCTGTTTGGGGCTTTTCGTGTCCTTGCTTGCCAGCAGACCTCTGTTAGGGACATCCAGTGTCAGATTCCCTTGGAATTTCTAACATAAAGGAATCGGGGCCTTTCTCCTTTTCCTCTAAGAGGCTCCTTGGTCCAGATGCAAATTAGATCAGTGCATATGGAATATTTGGCAAGGCAAACCATGCACAGAACCCAGAAGATAAGCTGATTCCTTTTCCAAGGCAGCGGGTACCTACTTGCCAGTATTTACATACTTGTGAGCCAGCCGACTCCCAAAGCTCTTGTTGTTGAGAAAGCTCTCCGGAGGTCTACCTCCCCAGGCCCTTGCTGCGCGTGACAGAGGGGACTGAAGAGGGCTCCGTGGGATAGGACAGAGCCTGTAGTGGATGAGATGATACGTAAGTACCTTCTGGACATGGTGATACAGCTAAGCTGTATCAGGATATCCTGGCTAAGCTGGCATGCAACCGAATATACTGGACGGACCAGCACCTGGCTGAGAGTTGAAGCAAGAGAACTGAGGGGAGTGGATACTGGGGAACAGGGGTGACTGAGATGTGATGCTTAGGGAGCGGCGAGAGTTAAGGAACTTGGAAGAGGGAGGAACCCTGGCACACCGGAGACTGAGACGGGCTGGGCTGGAGATGTAGAGCTGACGGTGGGTTTCCAGGGACCAAAGGAGCCGCCCAGAGCTGCCACGATGGGGGGTGAAGTGTCAGGAGTGCCAACACTGTCGCTGATGGCAGACACCTGCCGCACCTGTCAGGGTTTCTGGTCGCAAATCACAGAACGTGACTCGGGCCGATCTGGTCTAGGGAAATCGCTGGGAAGCAGGGGAGTGATGCATGCCCCTACGGGAAGTCTAGAGAGCCACGCCCAGAAAGCGGGCGAAAGCCAGAGGAAGTTGGGCAGCCACAGCCACAGCCGCAGCCAGGCCACATGACCGGTCTGTGGTAGGTTGCCCATGGCTGCTGCTGCGGCTGTCACCATTGGGCCCTGGTGTTGCTGGCCCTCGCAACGTGATTTCTGAAGTGCCCACATCTTTGTCACACTTTTCTGACCAGAGCCCTGAGTGGCACGTCTCATTGAACAGGCTGATGACAGGAGGGCTCGGGAGAACAGGCTCAGGCTCTCACACTTCCTGAGACCTGTTTCCCACGGTAGACCATGAGGTGGGGAGTCCCCGCGCCCCTGTGGGCTCAGCACGGACAGGGGAGCAGTGTCGGGAGGAGAGAAGCAGGAAGAGACTGGGTAGAGGTCCCTGGTCACTGTCCTGTGGGGACACCTGACCCTCGTCCCCAAGCTCAGCAGTGAGAATTGGGGCATGTTTAACCCCTGGGTGCTCCAGGCTTCTCCTGCAGCCACGACTCCAGGGCCTTCCTGAGTCTGGGTGCTGTCCTCCCACAGGCAAGCTGACTTGCCCCCTGGTTTAGTGATCAGAATCGTGCTCCTGTCTGGGTGGGATTAAAGGGTTGAGTGTGGCAGCGGGCCTGTTGGGCGGGCTGGAAGGCAGGGAAACCATTGGGAAGGTGCATCTTGGGTTGTTGAAGAGGGAAGGGAAGCCTTGAGGATATGGGGAGACCACAGTTGAGGCCGGTTTCAGTTCTGGGAGGTGGGGTCAGGAAAGCAGAATAAGCCGGTTCCAGGCTACGGTCAGTGGAGAATTTTAAGATAAGAGAATTTGGAAGAGGGCCTTGTTCTGAGGCTTTTCAGGAGTGCAATGAAGTATCCTCTGTTTGTGGATGGGGGAAGCTGATTGCCATCTTAGGAATATAGACTTTAAAACCAGTGCAGTCCCCTCAGGAGGAGACGGGTGGCTGCTTTTCCCGTCAGAGACAAGGACGGAATGTGTCCACGTAGGAGGACATCTGAAGGGATTGGCTCGAGGCAGAGACGGAGCTGGACCTTTGGCCTCCCAGAAGTGAAGATGCACACAGCAAGCATTAGCCGTGAGCCCAGGGCTTTATATAGCCTCCCTGGAGGGGCGGTGTGGGGATGTCAGGCCGGGATCCGATGCCCTGACCACCATTTGAACTCCTCCCTGCTGGTTTGTTCATGTGCCCACGGCAATTTTCCTTTATGAATGGGCCCCCCACTTGGGAGATATGTGATGATCATGATCATGTTCATTTCTAGTATTCCGTTACCTGGGGTAGATTTGTATTTCTCCTTGCAGCGTTGACAGCACAGAGACTGCAGTGTGTGTGTGCTCTAGGGGTCATGTTCATTTGGCAGTTGTATTATTGTAAACAGATTAATGTCCAGGCTGATTTGAAACATACATTTCTTGGGTGTACATTTCTTCTGATTTGGTTTCTGAGCCCGCAGAGACCGCCAGGTGCTGAGCACCCCTGGGTGAGGGTTCTTAGGAGACGCACTGGCTCCCTCTCCCTGGGGGACACTGCTGTGATGTCACATGGGCTGAGCCAGTTCCTCACTTCCTGCTCAGCCACTGGGTCACTGTGTAAGTGTCACTTCCTCAGCCTTCCCCAAGCCTCAATCTAAGTTTTCTGTTACTCTTGCCCCTCGTAGAATCTACCAGAGTTCTGTACTAGCAAGGAGGGTGCACGGGAACGTGGTCTTGCCCTACTGGGCGGAGGCATACGCTGGCGGAGGCCTCGTGGTTTCTGTCACCATGAACCTCCCCTCCTGCTGGGCCAGGTGTTCAGCAGTATTAAATACATAAATGGAAGTGCCGCTGTAGTTGGTACAGTTGAGAGGGGAAAGGCCAAGAGGAAGGACCCCAGGAACGGTGAGGCCCAGACCCCTGCAGGGGAAGAGGAGACCCCGCTGGGAGCGTAGAGGGAAGCTGGTCGTGGAGCCGTAGTGTGCATGTTACCTGTTCAGCCACAGAGGAATTTCTTATTTTAAGATGCAGTAGCAGTAGTGATTTTTTTTCCTATGGCAAAAGTACAAGGTCCTGAAATTTTTCAGAAGCTTACAAAAAGGAGAATAAAAATCACCTATTATTCTACCATTATCACCATTTTGGTTTGTATAACTTGATTTTTCTGTGAGTGAATATAGATATTTTTCAAAACATGAACAGAGTGCTGCGTACTTATGATTTTTTCCCCTGCCCTTGCCATGTTGTTACCTCGTAGACACCCTTCCGCGTCAGCGCTGCGTCATCAGTGAGCGGCGGCCTGGGGTGCTGTCCTTTGAGCACACGCCTTGTCTCCTTTTGTAAGCACGGATACTCACCGGGGCCTTTGCCATGTCAACTGCATGGTTATGAACATTCTTCAAATTGTAATTCTAGTCCAAATCACAGAACATTCCTTAAGTCTGCTGAGTGATAGACTGGAATACAAATATTGGATTCCAAGTTTTTATTTTTGACTTCTTTCGTTTTGGGGTTTGTATTTGTCATTTGATGCTTTCTATAGATTAAAAAAAAAAAAAGCCAAAAAAACCTCCCCCAAAAGTTCTTTTCTGCTTGGTAGAATGGGAATAGGTATTTTTACTATTTACTTATTTTAAACTTACTTATTGATTTTACAGAGAGAGTAAGGCAGAGAGAAACAGAAAGAAACATCAATCTGTTCCTGTATGTGCTGTGTCCAGGAATTGAACCCTCAACCTTTGTGCATTGGGGTGACACTCTAACCAACTGAGCTATCTGGTCAGAGCTAGATATTTTAATTTTCATTTTTTGGGGGGGAATAGGTATTTTTACCTTTAGGTGCCTGAGTCTTTACTTGAAGGAGAAAAACTCCTGTAAGTTTCTAGGTAAAGGATGTTAATAGTAATTGATGTTGTAATAACAATAACTATAGCAACAATACCAGCGGTTACCATTTATCATCTACCATGTGCCAGAGGTTGTGCTAAGCACTTTGCATTTGGCGTGGTAGCTGACTTGTAATTCTCACAACAATCCTCTAGGCACTGTATGCTCCATTGTACAGAGGAGAAAACTGAGGTGTAACTAGATTAAATAGTTTATGCAAGGCTAGAAGGGTGGAGTGGAGGTGTGAACCCAGAGTTGCATTTTCTTGGGGTCTGCTTGGCAAAACTGTGTTTTTAAAAGTAGAAGCAGAAGCGTTTTTCCATTTGGCGGCATATTTAAAATTCAGACGTAACAGCTTTGACATCTGAATCGTCAGTCGGGGTAGTCTGGCGACCTGGCCGACTTTCCCTGAATGACCTCACGTTTCCTCCCTGGATTCCCGCTGCACTTTCTTTGGCTCAGTGGTCGGCAAACTCATTAGTCTACAGAGCCAAGTATCAACAACAGTACAACGATTGAAATTTCTTTTGAGGGCCAAATTGTTTAATCTTAAACTATATAGGTAGGTACATTCCTTATCGAGGTAGCACCCGCACGTGGCACTTTGTGGAAGAGCCACACTCAAGGGGCTAAAGAGCCCCATGTGACTCGCGAGCCGCGGTTTGCCGACCACTGCTTTGGCTGGTTCAAGTTTTATCTTTTCCACTGTTTTCTCCTGCTGCCGGACAGCTGTTCGACATCTGTGGCTGCTCCAAGGACGTGCAGTCGTTGTGTGCACACAGCAGCTCTCTGTGTCCCGTGTGTGTGCGTTCCAGAGCCTTCGGCACAAAGGGTCTCAGCCGGGCGGCACGGTGTCTCATGCCTTCCTGTCCCTGCGTCCTCAGCGACACACCAGTTCCCAAGTAGTGTCAAACAAATGAGGTGCTTTTTCCCCTCGCTGGAATAAAGGAAAAGAAGAGAAGACAGAGTGGAAGGGGAAACCTATAAACACGGGCGGTTTTACATTCTTAAAACCAGAGTGTGAGGGAATCCCGCGGCTCTGGCCAGTGGGAGGGGTGGATAGAGAGACAGAGGGGGACCACACTTCTCAGAGGGCAACGGCCAGATTGCCAGAAGCTAAATGTGAAAGTTGAGCATGGTCTGGATGCAGATCAGAAGTTCTTTTGCCTTCTCTCCTCGCTTTAAAATTGCTCATTTTTTTTATTTTTAAGGTCATTTGGGGGGAGTCTCTTTGCTGCCAGCACAGCCCTTTCAGTGTGGCCTGACCCCTGAATCCCACTCTCCCACACAACTTGGGAACCCAATTCTTCCCTCACAAAGACTTCTTTCCAGCCCTGTCCCTCCCCCAAATACTCCCTGTTGGAGCTAAGGATTTTGAACAGAGCCTGGACAGAGGGCATGTGAAGTGTGTCCTTCTGTCCCATGGACACAGAAAAGGATGAGTTCTGAAGCAAATGTATGTGAGGCAGGGACACACTGCTTCCTTTCCAGATGTGCTGTGTGATCTGTTCTCTGTCACCTGCCTCTGCAGCAGGACAGAGGTGATGGGCCGGCAGCAGGGGCTTGACAAGCAGAAGCGTCACATTTTCACACCCACGCCCATTACTAACAAATACTTTCCTAAGTCAGAGAATCTGAGTCCGTGTTCCCCGAGGAAGTGACTGCTTCTACACCCTCCTTCCACGCAGGTCCCAGAAGATTGCTTGTTCACCTTCGCGGTTCAGTTTCCTGCTTGAGGAATCATAACATTTTCAATAAAGTGTATAAGATATCGTTGGCTTGGAAGAGACACAGAGAATTCAGCAGCGTTTGGGTGGGGAAATACAAATGTGCTAATTATGGAAAACTTGGTTGATGGAGAGGCTGCGAGGCCTTCTGTGTCGAGCAGCCGTCGTGACGGTGGCACCCTCGTTCCGAGTGTGACGTTTGTGGTCGGTTTCTGTCACAGATCTTTCACTAGGTTAAGAAATCTATTCTTAGTTCATTTCATTTTTTTTTTTAAATTAGGAAGGGCTGTTAAATTGTATCAAATGCTGTTTTCCATCTATGGAGCTGGTCATATGTTTTTCATTATAAGCCTGTCTGTACTACTTGACTCTCCTCTTGAACCGTTTGCATATTCACTGACTCGAGACTTAAAACTCCTTTACCATTTGAGCTCGCAGCTGTGTTACTGCTTTCGGTTTTCCCTTGAATTTGATTTCTCCTTCAATCTGTTCCTATCCACTTTCTTCTTCTTTTTTTTTTTTTTGTAGCGGTTTCAGCATTTCTAGGCTGTTAGTGATTTCTCCCTATTTTAAAACATCTCCTGCTCTATCCACAGGCAGTTGCACAGTGGATAGAACATCGGACTGGGATGCGGAGGACCCAGGTTCGAGACCCCGAGGTCGCCAGCTTGAGCGCAGGCTCATCTGGTTTGAGCAAGGCTTACCAGCTTGAGCCCAAGGTCGCTGGCTCGAGCAACAGGTCACTCGGTCTGCTGTAGCCCCCCAGTCAAGGCACATATGAGAAAGCAATCAATGAACAACTAAGGTGTCGCAACGAAAAACTGATGATTGATGTTTCTCATCTCTCTCTGTTCCTGTCTGTCTGTCCCTGTCTGTCCCTCTCTCTGACTCTCTGTCTCTGTAAAAAAATAAAAAACTAAAAAATTAAACCTTTCCTGTCATTTCCTGGGCTTAGCGGAGAGGGTGAGCACACCCATGTGCCAGCTCTGCCCTCTTTCTTGACCCATCTGGGGGACTCTATCCAGTGCCAGCCTACTTGCCTTGCCCACCTTATGTCCTAAGGAACTGTCAAGTTCTCATGACCTCTGACACGTCCTCTTGTTTTACTTGGAGATGCTGACAAGCTGGGCTGAAACAGCAGGAGGTAACGGGAAGGTTGCTAGGACCCTGGCCGGCCGAGGCTCCCTCTGGCTGGGGTTTTCCACCCAGACCGTTGGCTGTGCATTTCTTCCTGGATGGGGAGACAAAAACCACATGGATTTTCCTGGGTTTGCCTGCTTTGCCCTAAAATAGCCCTCAGTCCTCCCCAGGCCTCACCCTCATTTCACATGAAATTCCTCGGCCTTCCACCTTGTAGATGTTTGGGAACAGGAAGCACGGTGTCAGATGTGGTTCAGCTGGGTCTCCTATGAAGGTGGAAGTCTGGCGCGGGCTCCCCACAGGAATGGGCAAGTGTGTGCACCGCTTCCGCGGGGTGTCGTGGGTATGGCCCTGTGGCAGGTGTGGGGGACACGCTGAGCACGGTCCTATTCGTCCAGCTGCAAGCACAAGCCAGGTGCAGGCAGGCTTGTCCCAGTACTGCCTCTCGGCCTGGGGAGATCTGTCAGGCTGGGGACGCTGGGTGACGTTCTGGGCCACCTTGTGATGAACATTTCTCATCACCTTTTCTTTGTTTAGAAAAAATTACATTTTTTCTTTTTCCTTTTTTTATAGAGACAGAGAGTCAGAGAGAGGGATAGACAGGGACAGCAGACAGATAGGAACGGAGAGATGAGAAGCATCAATCATTAGTTTTTCATTGTGACACCTTAGTTGTTCATTGATTGATTTCTCATATGTGCCTTGACCATGGGGTTACAGCAGACCGAGTAACCCCTTGCTCGAGCCAGCGACCTTTGGTCCAAGTTGATGAGCTTTGCTCAAACCAGATGAGCCTGTGCTCAAGTTGGCAACCTCGGGGTCTCGAACCTTGGTCCTCCACATCCCAGTCCGACGCTCTATCCACTGCACCACCGCCTGGTCAGGCACTTTTTTTCTTTTAAAAGTTTCCAACATAGATTTTCTCCACTTGTAATTTTTGCAGGTTACATAGTGAGATAAGCCCCATTTGGAAAATATTTATCCCATAGCTTGATCTTTGCACCCCGAGCAGTTTCTGTGAACAGTTCATTGGACATGTGATACATCTTGTTGGATAGCGTAACCTAGGTAATACTTTTGTTTTTATTTCTCTTGTAATTCACACTTTATTAATATTAGGCATGCTGTTCAAAATTTGACAGGCTAATCACGGGTTTAGAATTTGTTTGGGGCACTGGCTGGTTGGTTCAGTGGTAGAGCATTGGCCTGGCGTGCAGGAGTCCCGGGTTCAATTCCCAGCCAGAGCACACAGGAGAAGCGCCCATCTGCTTCTCCACCCTTCCCCTTTTCCTTCCTCTCTGTCTCTCTCTTCCCCTCCTGCAGCCGAGGCTCCACTGGAGCAGAGTTTGCCCGGGCGCTGAGGATGGCTCTGTGGCCTTGCCTCAGGTGCTAGAATGGCTCTGATTGCTGCAGAGCGACGCCCCAAGATGGGCAGAGCATCGCCCCCTGGTGGGCATGCCGGGTGGATCCCGGTCGGGCGCATGCGAGAGTCTGTCTGACTGTCTCCCTGTTTCCAGCTTTGGAAAAATGCAAAAAAAAAAAAAAAAAAAGAATTTGTTTGGGGCCCACCATTGTGCATTGTGTGCTGGTCTAGTTATTTTTATTTCTGCTGGAAAATGCAGGAAGTGAACATGAAAACCAGGCCCACGATGCAGGGTGGGGACTGAGGGTTCTGGATGCTGGGATTCCAGAACGGAAAGACTGGCCCAAACCCTTGTTTTTCCTAACCGCTTTATGGAGGGTACAATTGATACACCATAAAATCCACCCAGTTAAACTGTACAACCCCATGACTTTCAGTGAATTGACAGAGTCGTGCAAACATCACCCGCTCAGTTTTAGGACGTTTTCATCTCTCTGACAAGACCCCTCAGCCTGTTCTGTCAATTCTACCTGCCCAGCCACTAATTTCTTTGTCTCTGTAGATGTGCCTTTCCTGGACATATAACATAAATGGAATCCTACAGTGGGTGGTCTCTGGCACCTGGCTTTCTTCTCTTAGCATGAATTTAAGGTTCATCTATCTTGTAGCAGGTGTCAGTAATTCTTTTTTTTTTCTTTTTTCCAAATAATACTCCCTTGTATAGATATACCACAACTTGTTTGCTCATTCTTCTGTTGATGAACATTTGGGTTGTTTCCACCTAAATGTTCATCAACATTATAAATAGTGCCCCGGGCTTGGCTGGTTGGCTCAGTGGTAGAGCATCAGCCTGGCGTGCAGGAGTCCCAGGTTCAATTCTTGGCCAGGGCACACAGGAGAAGCACCCATCTGCTTCTCCACCCCTCCCCCTCTCCTTCCTCTCTGTCTCTTTCTTCCCCTCCCGCAGCCAAGGCTCCATTGGAGGAAAGTTGGCCCGGACGCTGAGGATGGCTCTGTGTCCTCTGCCTCAGGCACTAGAATGGCTCTGGGTGCAACAGAGCGATGCCCTAGATGGGCAGAGCATCGCCCCCTGGTGGGCGTGCCGGGTGGATCCCGGTCGGGCGCATGCGGGAGTCTGTCTGACTGCTCCCGGTTTCCAACTTCAGGAAAAAAAAAAATAGTGCCCCTATGAACATTCAGGAACAGTATTTGTTTGTTTTAAGTATTGCTGGGTCATATGGTAATTCTATGTTTAGAAATTTTTTAGCAACTGCTAAAATGTCTTCCAGAGCTACTGAACCAGTTTGCATTCCCACTAGCAAAGGACAAAGGTTCCAATTTCTCCACATCCTTGCCAACAAGTTAATATTATTTTAAAAATGTTATAGCCCCTCTAGTATGAAGTGCAATCGCATTGTGGTTTTGATTTGCATTTCCTAGTGACATTGAGCATCTTTTCAATGTGCTTGTCGGTTATTTGTATATCTTGAGAGAAATGTCTATTCTATTCACATCCTTTGAATTTTTAATTAGAAAGGTTTCTATTTATTGATTTTATAGAGAGAGAGATAGGAAAAAAGAGAAATATCTATCTGTTGTTGTAATTCTGTGCATTCACTGGTTGATTCTTGTGTGTGACTGGGGACCGAACCCTCAGCCTTGGCGTATTGGAACAATGCTACAACCAACTGAACTACCTGGCCAGGGTCTTTTGATTCTAAATTAGGTTGTTGCCTGACTGGGCGTTGGTGCAGTGGATAGAGCATTGGACTGGGATGAGGAGGACCCAGGTTCAAGACCCTGAGGTCACCGGCTTGAGCGTGGGTTCATCTGGTTTGAGCAAAGCTCACCAGCTTGGACCCAAGATCGCTGACTTGAGCAAGGGGTCACTTGGTCTGCTGAAGACCTATGGTCAAGGCACATATGAGAAAGCAATCAATGAACAACTAAGGTGTTGCAATGAAAAACTAGTGATTGATGGTTCTCATCTCTTTGTTCCTGTCTGTCTGTCCCTATCTATCCCTCTCTCTGACTCTCTCTGTCCCTGTAAATTGGGTTGTTTGTCACTGAGTTGGGAGAGTTTATGTATTTTTTTATTATTGATTTTTTTTTTTCTTTATAGAGAGAGAAGAAAAGAGAGAGAGACAGAGGGAGAAACATCAACTTGTTCCACTCAGTCATGCTGTCATTGGTTGGTTCTTGTATGTGCCCTGACTGGCGGTAGAACTGGCAACCTCAGCATGTCGGGGTGGCGCTCTGACCAACTGAGCTACCTGGCCAGGGCTTTGTGTATTCTTCATGTATTCTAATCAGATAGGATTTGCAAATATTTTCTCCCATTCTGTAGGTTATCTTTTTACTTTCTTGTTTCTTTTTTGTATTTTTCTGAAGCTGAAAACGGGGAGAGACAGTCAGACAGACTCCCGCATGCGCCCGACCGGGATCCACCCGGCACGCCCACCAGGGGCGATGCTCTGCCCCTCCAGGGCATCGCTCTGTCGCCTGGGGCAGAGGCCAAGGAGCCATCCCCAGCGCCCAGGCCATCTTTGCTCCAATGGAGCCTTGGCTGCGGGAGAGGAAGAGAGAGACAGAGAGGAAGGAGAGGGGGAGGGGTGGAGAAGCAAATGGGCGCTTCTGTGTGCCCTGGCCGGGAATCGAACCTGGGACTTCTGCACGCCAGGCCGACGCTCTACCACTGAGCCAACCGGCCAGGGCCCTTTTTACTTTCTTGAGGTAGTATCCTTTGAGTCACAAAAGTTCTTAATTTTGAAGTCAGATTTATTTTTTCTTCTGTTGCTTGTGCTTTTGATGTCTTAGCTAAGAAGACATTGCCCGATCCAGCATCATGAGATTTGCCCCAACATTTTCTTCTAGGATTTTTATGGTTTTAGCTTTTTGTATTTTAGTCCTTTGATCCATTTTGAGTTAATTTCTGGATATGGTACAAGGTAGGGGTTCATCCTCACTCTTTTACATGTGGATACTCAATTGTCCCAGCACCGTTTGTTGAAGAAACTATTCTCTGAAATATTTTTAATACATGATTCTGTTTTAAGGCTCTATTCTGTTCCATTGGTCTTTCTACCTGTTTTTGTTTTTTTTTGTTGTTGTTTTTTTTTTACCAGCACCATGTTGTTGTTAGAGTTTCAGTGCATTTCAGTATATACTTCCTGACTCAGGCTTATTAATGGTATTTACATAACCTGCCTTTGTGTAGGAAGCAGTGCGCAAGTGCAGATACTCTTAATAGTTTACATGAGGAGAGAAGAGATTGTGCGATAATGCTGAAGGAATGTGGGTTCAGCAGGGATGGGATGGGAGAGATCTGAATGTGTTTATGTTTATAGTTGATGGAAAGAAACTAGCAGGAAGAGAAAAATTAAAGATAAAAGAGAGGGTGTGGCTTAAGGAACGAAGTTTTGGAGAAGGAAGGGAATTTAAAAACAAGGACGTAGGCCCTTGTACTGAAAGCCGCAGGCCTGTCCCTGATTTCCATACTGACTGCTGACTCCTGGGAAAGCTAACATTACAATATTGTTAAACAACAATAACACACTCTGGTTTTTGTAAACTAAGTTTGGAGGGCTTGAAAATCGCTTACAATGTCGGCATTTCAAGTTAAGCGGATGCATGTCCGCTTTCTCTGTTAGATCTTCCTAATTTAGATTAATATTTGCTTTATCAAGTATAGTCAGTCTTTTCCCTTTGGGAATGAGTTTTGATTTAAAATAAACGAAGAAGGATTGAGGTTAAATTGTGACCCAAGAAACTTAAGTTTTCATATTAGACATGTCTTAGCCTTATGAGATTTTTATTTTGTTTTTATCGATTACTGTACCTTTACCGAGTTGTCTTAAAGCATAGAATGGTATTTTATGAAGTGCCAGGTTTGTGTGGTCAGGAGGAGAAGCGACCAGTGAGCTGCTAATTATAAGAGAGCAGTGGCAGTAGAGACGCACCACACCATCTGCGTGCCACCTGGACACACGCTGCCCGCACCATCAGTCTGTGGTTAGTGTCCCACAAATACGTGTCTCTGTGTGCGTCTGTGTTCTTCTGGAGGGGTGGACCTTGAAATGTTAACTGTGGTGATCTCTGTGATGGGGTCATTGCTGCTTTTTCTTCTGCTTCTCATTGGCTTTTTCTGCATGAGCGCTTTTTTTTTTTTTTTTTTGCTTTGTGTGCAATAGGAAATTTCCAAGAATGAGTGAAAAGGGTAGAGCTGTGAATCGGTGGGAATTATGTATCTGGAAATTGAAAAGACAGTGTTAGCCTCATCCTCGGGTTTTAATGATTTTGACTGCTGTAGTTACACGTGATCTGTTCTTGCAATTCCGGGGAATTCATCTGGGTGTCAGTACCTGCTCTCCAAGTGGAAATACTTTTCACTTTTGCTTACTTCAGATAATGGAGAAGATTACTTGCCTATCAGTAAAAGCTGCCAAAAAGTGTTTTACAATATTACAATATTGTAAAACAGAGTGTTGTGTGGTTCTACTTTTAGAAAGTTCTTTTGTTGTATTAGCTGTGCTGTCAGATAAAAATTAACCGTCACCCAAAAATGTAGAACATTTCTTTGTTAGAGTGAATTATAATAGTCTATCGGGAAGTGGTTCAGTTTGAGTCAGCACTTCATGTAACATTTACCTGGCTGCTTCTTCCATAGATATTTGAATGTCCTTAGGTTACTGGGTCCTCCAGGCCAGTGGATGTCATCACTGTGACAAGGATGCGATGATGAAAAGGCAAGGCCCTTCCCTTGTGAGCACAGAGATAACGGTTAGCTGTCCCCTGCTCCTTCCCATTCAGTGTCACGTTTTTAGAAGGTGCAAGTCCTGATGGTCACTCAGTGAAGATGGACCTTGACAGTTCTGTCTTTGAAAGTCTGCCTGGTGTTTCATTGGTCCTCTGATGGGTCCCATCCCATCAGACACTGTGATAAGCTCCCTGGCAGAAGAGACCACAGTCTGTTCTTGAGCCAAGTTTTCTTGGGAGTAGTTCGTGGGACTCGTGCAACTGGAAATCAGGGGTGTACCCCTTCTTCTGCTTAGTCGCCGGGGTGTAGAGAACACCTGGTTTTTTCCCTTAGGTGATGTAAAAAAAAAAAAAAGTTTAACTTTATATTTTGAGTTCATTTGCAGGAAGTCATAGAGATAATAGTACAGAGAGGTTTCACCTGCCAGCACCCATTTTCTCTCCTTGGTTACATCTCATGTAACTGTAATACATTATCAAAGTCAGGTAATTGACATCAGTACAGTATGTATGTATAGGTCTGTTATCTTATTACTGTGTCTTCCCCTGTCTGTGTCATCTTAACGACTACCGCAATCTAGACACAGTACTGTTCTGTCACCACAAAAACCTCTGTCTCCCTCCTGCCACCCTGTAGTGTCACACCTGCTGCTCACTTCCCTGCCAGCCTGAACTCCAGCATTAACTAACCTGTTTTTCTTTGTGATACTGTCGTTTTGGAATGTGATATGAATGAATCATACAGTATGTTGCCTTTAGAGATTGGCTTTTTCCCCCCACTCCGCCTAATGCTTTCACAGTCCATCCACGTTGTTGCATGTATCAGCATTTCACTCATTTTTATGGGTAAGGAATATTTCACGGGATGGATGTACTCCGGTTATTTATCTCCTCACATACTGTAGGACACTCTGGTTGTTTCTATTGCTGTGAACATTTGTGTATAGGGTTTTTTGTGTGTGTAGACGTAACTTTGTCTTGCTTTGGGATAAGCGTCCAGGAGTGATATTGCTGGGTCATATGATAAGTGTGTGTATGTTTACTTTTGTAAGAAACGGCCAAACTTTTCCAGAGCGCTGCACCATTTTACCTTCCCACCAGCAGTGTAGGAGAAATTCAGATTCTTCACGTCCTCACTGGCCTTTGGTATTATTGCTATATTTTATTTTAGCTGTTTTAATTGATGTGAGTAATATCTCACGGTGGTCTTTTTTTTTTTTTAATTTATTGTGTTTACATAGATTCTAGTCACAGTGGTCTTGATTTGCCTTTTCTGACTAGTCATATTGAACATCTTTTTATGTGCTTGTTTGCCATCTGTGCAGCCTCATTGATGAAATGTATTTTGCCTATTTTCTAATTAGGTTGTTTGCTTTTTAACTGTTGTGGGTTTTTTTTTCTTCAGTGAAAGGAGGGGAGGCAGTGACAGACACCCTCATGCACCCTGACAGGGATCAGCTCTGCAAGCCCACTAGGGGGTGAGGCTCTGCCCATCTAGGATGTTGCTCCTTAACTCTATTGCTCCACAACGAAGCTCTTCTTAGTGCCTGAGGTGGAGGCTATGGAGCCATCCTCAGCGCCTGGGGCCAACTTGCTCAGTCAAGCCACGGCTGCAAGAGGGGAATGGGGGGGGGGAAGAGAGAGGGGGAGGGGTGGAGAAGCAGATGGGCGCTTCTCCTGTATGCCCTGACTGGGAATCGAACCTGGACATCCACACAATGGGCTGAAGCTCTACCACTGAGCCAACTGGCCAGGGCTGGGAAATTAATTAATTAATATTTTTTTAAGGGACTTTTAAATTATAAACTTAATTTTCTGAAATGTTCTAGGCTCTTCAAATTCTCAATTTTATCTAGGGTGAGTGCTAGTCGTTTTGCTATTTAAGGAATGGGTGCATTTCATCTTATTGTATTTTCTTATTTTTTCTTGCTTTAGGTTTATTTTGCTCCTCTTTTATTTTGGGGGGGATGAAACTTACTGACTTAATACTTTTCTCCAATGTAAGTATGTTAGTGCTGTATATTTTCCGATCAGCACGGCCTTTGAGATGCCTCACAAATGTTGATGTGTTGCACTCTCATTTTTACTCAGCTTAATGTGTGTTTTTCATTTCCCTTGAGACTTCATTTCCCTTTATCCCATGGATTAATTTAGAAGTGTGTTTAGTTTCCCAGTATTTGGAGACTTTCCTATTACGTTTTTTTTGGGGGTACTGATTTCTGGCTTGATTTCATTGTGGTCAGAGAACATGCTGCATATGGTTTTTGTTCTTTTAAGTTTATTAAGGTTTGTTTTATGCATCAGGTATTATCTATCTTAGTGTTTGTTTGTGTTAGTTTAATTTGTTTTATATTAGTTCCTTTGTATCTTTGGGGAGTCATTAGTTCACCAAAAGATTCATGTCCCACTTGCAAAGTACATTTATCCCATTCCAACATCCTGAAAAGTTTCAACCCATTACAGCATCATGTCAAAGTAAAAAAAAAAAAATCTCATCTAAATTCATCAGCTCAAAGGTCCCAAATTTTATCATCTCGACCAGATTTGGATGAGTGAGTCTCTGGGTATGAACCATCCTGAGGCAAAATTCCTCTTCATCTCTTGAGAGAGCTCTGGAAAGTTAGAAAACAGGTCATCTGTTCCCCGAATACAGTGGTGGGACAGGCATAGGACAGCAGTTACATTCCCATTCCAAAAATGAGAAAAATGAAAGGGAGGGAGGAGTGTCACTGGTCCCAAGCAATTTCAAAATTTGACCAAGCATGCTTTACTCGGTCTCAAGGCCGTGCAGTAATGCTCTGTGGCGTGGGACTGGACCCTGTCGGCCCAAAGCTCTGTCCTCAAAGTCGTCTTCGCTTGTTCTTGATCATGTGTTTGCAGTTGAGTAGTTTTATCAGCTTCTTTCCTGTCTGTAGAGCATTATGTCTGACAGCTTTCTTTTATTTTGTCCCCTCTCTCTTTCTTTTTCTTTTTTTGTATTTTTCTGAAGCTGGAAATGGGGAGGCAGTCAGACAGACTCCCACACGCGCCCGACCGGGATCCACCTGTCACGTCCACCAGGGGGCGATGCTCTGCCCATCCGGGGTGTTGTTCTGTCGCAACCAGAGCCACTCCAGCGCCTGGGCCATCTTTTGCTCCAATGGAGCCTCAGCTGTGGGAGGGGAAGAGAGAGACAGAGACGAAGGAGAGGAGGAGGGGTGGAGAAGCAGATGGGCGCTCCTCCTGTGTGCCCTAGCTGGGAATCGAACCTGGGACTTTTGCACGCCAGGCCGACGCTCTACCACTGAGCCAACCGGCCAGGGCCTGTCCCCTCTCTTTTTCATTCCAAGCTAGCAGTGTGCCTGCTGGTATGACAGTCTCGCAAACCTTGTGGGTCTCCTGCGTATTTCACCTTATTAGACAGGAGGGCCCTCTGTATGTCTGTCCTGTATGCTGAGTTCTGCTGAGGTGGTTGAAAGTGTTCATGAGTGACTGGCTTAATTTCTTCAAAGAGCCTTCTGTGAGAAGGAACACTGTCTTTTTATTTCTTCCCAAGCATTATTAGCAAGACACTGGCCAGCCACCCCTTTGGCTTTCTCTTTAGAGCACACTTTCCTGACAGCGAACCTCCTAACTTTATTCTCTTTTGCAATCTGGGTAGGATGCAAATTTCCCATATCATTAAGACCTAGTTCCTTTTTGCATAGCCGTTTTTCTCTCAGTATCTCTTTCCTCTTGGCATTTTACCAAAAGCAGCAATGGAAAACCAGGCTGTACATGCTAAAGGTGCACTTTCCTCAGAAATGACCTCGCTGAAATAGTTCTTTTCTACCATTCAATTCAGATGTCACTTTCACATTTTTGGGTATTGGTTACAGCGACACCCTACTTCCAGGTATGAAAATTTGTACTTATTTCCTGTGGCCGCTCTAACAAATGACCACAAACTTGGTCCCCGATAGAGAGGTGTTGGCTGGGCTGGGCTCCCTCCAGAGGGTTAGGGAGAAGCGTGTCCTTGTCCTTTGTCACTCAGTACCCTGCCCCTTCCTCCCCTCAGGTCAACCACTGTTCTGATTTCTGTCACCACAGATTTGTTCTGTCTGTTCTTGGCCTGTTCTGGACGTTTCCTGTAAATGGAATCACACAGTATGCGGGGTCTTTTTTGCTTCCTTTGTTCACTTAGGATACCGTTATCAGTGCTTTGTTACTTTTTATGGCTGAGTAATGTTCCATTGTAGGGCTAGCCCGCCCTTTGTCCACTCATCCACCATGGACGTGTGGGTGGTTTCCACCTTCGGGCTCATGTGTGTAGTGCTGCTGTGAACCTTCAGGCACCAGTTTTTGCGTGGTTTCCATTCCCTGGGCATATTACATAGAGGAGGAATCACTGGGTCATGCACAAACCCTGTGGTCCCCTTTGCAGGAACTGCCCAGCAGTTTGCCAGCGTGGCTGCACTTCGTTGCATTTTAGAAATGAATTCTTTTCTGTATTCTCCTCTGGGTTTAAACTTACTTAACAAAATTTTAAAGGTGAATGCTTAGCTTAATATTTTCAACTTAGTAATTGTCTAAAATAAGCATTTTCGGTTGGGAATTTCTAGATATTGCTTTAGCTATAGCATACAAGGAGTGATACATAGTATTTTCATCATCATTCATCATTCTCAGTACTTTCTGATTTACTTTGTATCTTCTTTGAGCAGTGCATTCTTTAGAATTGTGTTTCTTAATTTCCAGACAAATGGGTTTTCCTAGTCATTGTCTTGGCACTGATTTCCAGTTTAATTGCCCTCTGGTCAGAGAGTGTGGTCTTTATGATAGCAGTTGTTTCAGTGAAGTGTTCCGCTGCAGAAGCGTAAAGCAGTCCGAGCATTGGGAGCAGGCAGGGAGGCTGCGGTAGAGAACTGTGTGCTCCCAGTAGCCCTGGAGTAGCTAGAGGAGTGAGCTCTCCTGGTCTCCAGAACTGAGTCACTAAACGAATCCTGCCAGACGACCCTGGGCTCACTGGGTTCTGTGTGTACCCACGACTCGGGTGGGGTCTGCAGTCTGGATCAAGACCCCTCAGTCCCATGAAGCAGCCTTTATGAACAGGCAGGAGAAGGATCTCTGCTTCGCTTCTGCCTTGGGGTCCTGTGCAGTGGGTCCCGTGGGTACCGATTCATCTTAAGAAGCCCAACTGTGCCTGACCTGTGGTGGTGCGGTGGATAGAGCATTGACTTGGAACGCTGAGGTTGCCGGTTCAAAACCCTGGGCTTGCCCAGTCAAGGCAAATACAACAAGCAATGAACAACTAAAGTGAAGCAACTATGACTTGATACTTCTTGTTCTCTCCTCTCCTCTCTCTGTAAAATCAATAAATAAAATTTAAAAAAGAAAATAAGGCCCTGGCCGGTTGGCTCAGTGGTAGAGCGTCGACCTGGCGTGCAGAAGTCCCGGGTTTGATTCCCGGCCAGGGCACACAGGAGAAGCGCCCATCTGCTTCTCTACCCCTCCCCCTCTCCTTCTCTCTCTCTTCTCCTCCCACTGCGAGGCTCCATTGGAGCAAAGATGGCCCGGGCACTGGGGATGGCTCCTTGGCCTCTGCCCCAGGCGCTAGAGTGGCTCTGGTCGCAACAGAGCGATGCCCCGGAGGGGCAGAGCAGCGCCCCCTGGTGGGCGTGCCGGGTGGATCCCGGTCGGGCGCATGCGGGAGTCTGTCTGACTGTCTCTCCCCGTTTCCAGCTTCGGAAAAATACAAAAAAATAAAAAACAAAATAAAATAAAAGAAGCCCAACTGTAAAAGAGCTTCTAGGCTCTGCTTTACAGTGACACCCCCCCAGTGAGCAAACCCAGTCACTGTATCCATCCACCACTGTATCCGTCCACCACTGTATCCATCCACCACACCAGTCCTGTGTGGTATATTGAGATTCTATTTTAATGGACCAGGATGCGGAAACATTCCGTGTGCCCTGGAAGAGTGTGCGGGGCACAGCTGTTGGGTATAGTGATCTGATCGCGTCCATGTCCATCAATCATAAGATGCATCCTTATATTTTATGTTCCACTGAGAAGAGCCGCCAGTAAAATTAGACAATTTCTTCTCCCTTAGGATTTTTACTATTACTGATTGAAAGAGTCCTTTAAATGTATGTATTTCAACATTGACTTTTATGAAGCCTCACTATTGTGTGTGTGTATAAAAAGCAAAATAAGCTGGTCCAGGTGAAACTTCCCAGCCAGAGCCCCATCCTCGGAATTTCTCTTCTCTGGAGTTGTATCTGTATTTTTCTGCACAGTATTGTCCCCTGTGCCACCAAAGGCCTGGATGACACAGTATTTCTTAAAAGAAAGCTCCTTTCTTGTTTCTGGGGTATTTCAGATTCTGCAGGTTCTTATGCTGAGACTTTCCTGGTCTTACCAGGTGTCAGGGGAGGTTTGAAGCATTAACCAAACAGGCCCTTACTGTTTCATCGGCTGGTTGGTTCTCAGACTGTGTTTGTGACAGAAACATCAAGGAGGAGCAGTTCTGTTTTTTTCAGGCAATAATAAGCACATCCACAGATATGGAGGCAGCGACCTATATATGTCACAGTTGATTTCAGAGATGTTTTAAATGTGCATCTTTAAATTGATGAAGCATATTATGTCCATTAGTTCAAGCTTGTTAATTGTATTAGTCAAATCTATATCCCCCCCCACTTTTTTGCCTTTAATAGAAAAAGGCCATTTTTACATGTACATCTGCCAATTTTTTTCTTTTTTTTTTTTTTTTTCAGAGACAGAGAGAGTCAGAGAGAGGGATAGACAGGGACAGACAGACAGGAATGGAGAGATGAGAAGCATCAATCATTAGTTTTTCATTGTGTGTTGCAGCACCTTAGTTGTTCATTGATTGCTTTCTCATATGTGCCTTGACTGTGGGCCTTCAGCAGTCCGAGTAACCCCTTGCTCGAGCCAGCGACCTTGGGTCCAAGCTGGTGAGCTTTGCTCAAACCAGATGAGCCTGCGCTAAGCTGGTGACCTCGGGGTCTCAAACCTGGGTCCTCCACATCCCAGTCCAACGCTCTATCCACTGCTCCACTGCCTGGTCAGGCACATCTGCCGATTTCTGTTTGATATATTTGGGGGACATTTTGTTAGATGAAAATAAATTCAGACTTGTTAGTTCTGTGATTAACTGAATAATATGCCATTATTTAGTGAATTTTTATCTTAATCTATTTTGCCTGTATTAATTTAACAGAACCGACTTTCAGTAAGATTTGTCTGGTATATCAGTCTCTACCCTTTTATCTTCAATTATTAGTTATTCTTATGTTTTAAATATACTTCTTGTAACTTTTTGTCGTCGTTTGTTTCTTTATGTCCAGGTTTTAAACCTTGGTCTGTTTTCCATCTGTGTTCATTGTAAATGTATCAGTTATTTATGACCGCGTAACAAAGTATTCCAAAGTGATTGGCTTAAAACATCACTAGGTTATCGCCTGGGTTCTGTGTGTTGGCTGCGGTTCAGGGCCTGCTCTTGTCTGGGTCCTCTGTGTGGACGCAGGCAGTGACAGGTCGGGCGGGCTGAGCTCCTCCCAGCTGACCTCACTCACCTACCTGTCTGGGGCCTTGGCCGAGGCGGCTGGAACCCTGGGACGTCTGGGACTCTCTCTGCATGTGGTTCCTGTCCGCAGCAGCTTCCTTCTCACGTTTGCTGGCCGGGCTTCTCCAGAACACAAGGCTCAGGGTTTCAGGATAGCAACGCTTCTGGATCCTGCACAGTGTCGCTTGGGCCACATTCTCTTGGTCTAAGGAAGCCCCAACGCCAGTACGGGTTCCCCAGTGGAAAAAGGACTCCCCTATCCCTAAGCAGTGCATGACTCTAATCAAAGAAAAGAGGAAATACAGACGTAGTAGGAATGTAAAGTGCTGCCGAGGTTAATCAGTAAGAGGCTCTTATGAACAACTCTGTGTGAATGAAAAAATCCAGCGAATATCCACGCACTGCACTGAAACTCCGGCCGCCTCTGGGATGCGTTTCCGCCCACCCCTGCCTTTTCAGAAGGAAGCACCGTCAAGAAGTTGTTGTTTATCCCTCCTGTGCACTCTTCTATGCCCTGCTGTAATGCTACACACATTGCCACACGGTTACAGAGGGCGTGCGGCTTTCTGCCCTCTGGGACAGGTGGCACCCGCAGCGGAGTCCGAAGCTTGCTCTTGTCGGCTGTTTTTATTTGTGAGGCTCATCTGTGTTGATCGTCTCAGTTCAGCCTTTTAATTCTTTTCCTAATTGTGTGGGATTCGGTTTTATAAATACTGTCAGTTGTCCCTTTCTCGCTGGTGGGATTTAGGTGGTTTTTCCGTCCTAAGCAGCGCCGCCGTGCCGGCTCCCTGGGGTGAGGGCCTGCTTGCAGGCCGCTGCCCTGCTCACGGCCCGTCTCCCGCCTCGTCTCCCGCCTCCCAGACCTCACCAAGGTGCTCACGGCCCGTCTCCCGCCTCCCAGACCTCACCAAGGTGCTCACGGCCCGTCTCCCGCCTCCCAGACCTCACCAAGGTGCTCTCCGGTGGAGGCGTTTCATTGTTAAATTTGATTTTTTTTTTTCTTCCAGTGCCTGAAGACCTCTCCTTAGAAGAGAGGGAAGAACTTTTAGACATTCGCCGAAGAAAAAAGGAACTTATTGATGACATCGAGGTAAAAAAGCAGTCTCTCTTAGTTTTTACTTTTAGGTAAAAGAAGTAAATGAAGTAGCTTCATGGAAAGGAAGAACTGGGTATGTAGTCTCTGTCTGTCCGAGCCATGCGGAGACAGGGAGTGAGAGGCCTTGGGAGCCCGCAGGGTAGGCTCTGGGAAGGAAATCAGGGCACCACAGACCTGGGTGGTGTCAACAGTAAGTGACATGTGACAGCAGAGTCACATTTTAAAATGGCAGCAGCAGCAGCAATCCATAGACAGCAGTGTTGCTCCCTAAAATTGTATGGTGGGACCCAGTCTTGTTTAGCAATCTCCCTGGCACCTAGGATGTTGCCTGTCACACTTTGGGCACGCAGGCCCCTTTGAGGAAGTGACTGCACCTCTATAGGCTCCTAGCTGTGTGCCAGCTGGTGCGCGCCGCGTGACCAGAATACACCGCAGACAGACACTGTGCCTCCCGCGTCGTGGTGTGCTGGAGCCGGGCGGGGCCGCGGAGAAGCAGCAGACTACAGCCGCAGGCCGGGGCGGGGGGGTGTCTGCAGTCATGGCAGACATTATTCGGGAGACCAGGCCTCGCTGCTTCCCTCGGGGCTTCCTTGGGAGAGCAGGCAGCCAGACATGTGGCTCTCCTTAGAGAAGCTGCCATGTGGGCATGCCAAAGTCAGCGCAGCCTCCCAGCCGCAGGCGGCACGAGCGAGCCCCACAGACAGCGGCGCCTTTCCAGGGGCTCGTGGTCTGAGCCTGAGGTTTCTCGGCACACGGAGTGAAGGGCTCCTAATAAAAATTTCTTTGTAGTTGAAGGATAATTTGTGGAACCTTTTCTTCTATGGTTACCCGTTGTGCTCGGAAAAAAACCAACGGCCAGAGTCGGTGGTTTGGTTGAAAACTGAGATGGGGTTTTAAGGCTACTGTCTGTCTGGATGTTAGCAACAGTGCTGCTGTGGAGTCTGAGGGGCTCTCGCAGCCTCAGTGATGAGTTGAGGATGCTAAGAGTTAAGGGGTTGACAGAGGTCCCCCAGCCAGGAAGTGGTGGAGCCACATGGAGGGGCAGGGAAGTCTGTCCCTTCTGCCGTCCTTGGAGTGTCTGAGGGCCACAGGCGAGTTCTCCTGTCGCCTCCTGAGCTCTGTCCGTGGTGTCCGTGTTGGGCAGGCAGATGGAATCGTGCCGAGCTGGGTGGGGGTGGGACCCGCCTGGGGGCCCGTGTGCTCCCCTGCTCCCGGTCTCCCCGATGTGGAGACCACAGGTGCTGTGAAGGAGGCGGCGGGCGGGCGTGGATGCTGGTGGGCGCTGGTGGGCGCTGGTGTGCTGGCTGCAGGGAAGCGCGACCCCCCTGCTCCCCTCCTATGGCTTACACCTGTGACATCTGCCCCATGTCCCTTCTTGACTTGACACACAAATACTCCAGAACCTGCCTGGTGGACACCTGATCTGACGAGGGGTGGACAGGGGTTTCCTTCTCCCGCGTTGGGGCAGCTCTGACCAGGAGACTGTCAGGAGGTTTTGGTTTGTCCTTTGTCTGGACCTGTGATGTCCAGGTGAGCCCCCAGGATAGCAGCACCTGGAAGGCTCACGTCTCTCTGTGCCTAGGAGGAGGGGGTCTAGGAGGAGGGGGACCAGGAGGAGGGGGTCCAGGAGGAGGGGGACCAGGAGGAGGGGGACTAGGAGGAGGGGGTCTAGGGGGAGGGGGTCTAGGAGGAGGGGGACCAGGAGGAGGGGGTCCAGGAGGAGGGGGACCAGGAGGAGGGGGACCAGGAGGAGGGGGTCTAGGAGGAGGGGGACCAGGAGGAGGGGGTCCAGGAGGAGGGGGACCAGGAGGAGGGGGACCAGGAGGAGGGGGTCCAGGAGGAGGAGAGGAAGGGCCCCACCCCACCTCACCTCACCTCACCTCACCTCAGCCCTTCTTTATTGACAGAGACTGAAGTATGAGATTGCTGAAGTGATGACTGAGATTGACAACCTGACTTCCGTGGAGGAGAGGTGAGCGCCTACGTGATGGGCGGCCAGGGTGTGGGGGCTCTGCGGGGCGCTGGGCGCATCTCCCAGCTTCCTCAGGTCCATCTGAGTGCAGGGAGCCACTCATTGCCTCAGGACTGACCCCCACAGGAGTGACTTCTGTGTGACAGGGAGCTGTGCTTTTCCAAGTCACTGCCTCATGTCATTAGCTTTTTCTAAAGCAGTGATCAGCTGTGAGAAGGAGCTGCGGCAGCCTGGTCAGGGAGTGGCACAGTGGCTAGAGCGTTGGACTGGGACACGGAGGACCCAGGTTCGAGACTTCGAGGTCGTCAGCTTGAGTGTGGGTTCATCTGGTTTGAGCAAAGCTCACCAGCTTGGACCCAAGGTCGCTGGCTTGAGCAAGAGGTCACTCGGTCTGCTGAAGGCCCATGGTCAAGGCACATATGAGAAAGCAATCAGTGAACAACTAAGGTGCCGCAACAAAGAATTGATGCTTCTCATCTCTCTCCCTTCCTGTCTGTCTGTCCCGATCTGTCCTCTTCTCTTTCTCTGTCGCAAAAAAGAAAAAGGAGCTGCAGCAACCCCACGTGGGCCACTTCCGCGGGGCGGGGGGCGGGGGCGGCTCTGGGAGCGTTGCTTTCCCTTCGGGGACTCACGTGAGGGCCATGGGCAAAGCGCTGTGTGTGCTGTGTGCGGACATCCAGTAACAGTGTCCTAATTATTTCAATGCATAGCAAAACCTCTCAGAGGAACAAGCACATAGCTATGGGAAGGAAGAAGTTCAACATGGACCCCAAAAAGGTGAGAGAACCGTTTCAGTTTCTGGCCTATACAACGGTGACTGATTGACTTAATGGCCTTTTCCGTAAGGGTGGTCATACCGCCTCTTACAAACACGGAGAGCTGGTGTTCAGTTTTTATCAGGAAGAGGACGCTAATGAGTGGGGTGAAACAAAAGCATCTGTTGCATTGGTCCCCGGCCGAAAGGCCGTTCTTTCCTGGAAGGTTCCGCGTGAGGACGGGTCTCCCAAGAGCCCACCCCTCGGGGAAGCCAGGCTGAGCCCTCTCCTTCCCGCTGGGCTAGCGCCGCCGCCGTGGCCAGGGGGTCGCATGGCTCCTGGGGGCAGAGTGGCGGCAGGTGGGCACTTTGCAGACTTAGGTGGATTAAACGGCTCCAGTAAGAGGATGTTATTTCTTTCATTCCCTTTAAAAAGAAGATGTTTGTGGGCAAGACCAAGGATCTGTCTAGACTTAAGCCAGTATCTTGGTCTTTCCCCTAATTAGATTTTCTAGAAAAACACTCCACCCCAAAATAATGAATGACACAGAGCTGCTTGTTTTCGAGCTTGAGCTAAGGGCCTGGGCGGACCCCGCAAAGCCTCAGGGAACACGCGGCTCCGTGAGAGACGGGAACGGGAGGCGGGGTGGCCCTCCGGTGACATCGGACTGCGGGGCGTTAGCCGGCCCCTCGCTGGTCTTCACTGGGCACTCACATTTTACACCTTTCCTGGGTTTCTGTTTTGTTTTGCTTTTTGTCTCGGCATTGAGCCTCTGTACTAATTAGCTAATTATTTGTTCATTCAGTAAAGGTCACATTTAGTCTGCAGGTTTGCTTTTGCTGGGAAAAATCACCCAAGTTCTCTGGTTTCGTAGACTTGGTGAGGAGACCACTTGTGTTAGTCAGCGAAGGCTGCCTTAATGGAACACCACAGACTGGGGGCTTACCCAACAGAAGTTAATCTTCTCGCAGTCCTGGGGGTGGAGGTCGGTCATGGTGCCAGCGCAGCAGGGCTCTGGTGAGGACTTCCTGCTGTGTCCTCACATGGCAGAGCGAGCTTGCTTCTCCTGTCTCTCCTTAAAGGGGCAGTGACCCCCTCAGACCATGCCCTGTCCCCAGGGCTCACCTGACCCAAACCACCTCCCAAAGGCCCCGCCTCCTATACTGGCAAGGTAGCGTTTGAGGGGGACACAGACAGTCCCTAATAGCAGATGATCTCACATCCTTCAGAGACAGCTCAAAATTGTGTCCACCCTCCCGTCCCATGCGCCCAGTAAGCCCTGTGACACTGTGAAACACAAGGCTCTTGTCCAAGTAAATACTTTGTTTCAGGCTAGCGGGAAGTTATTTGGGTCCCAGAGTGGTAACATTTTGAGCAAGGAGCTTGGTTTATTTGGAAGCAGTTAGATACCCAGAAGTCACACTGGGTTCGAGACTCAGGAAAGACTGGTTAGAGCAAGGAAGCTGAAGACATTCTGGAGCCTCTCCTTTGTATTCCGATTTCCTCTGGACACCTTTGAGGACACCTAGGTCTGTAACAGCCAGGCGTTCTTGGTCAGGGATTCGGCGGGCTCAGAGGCAGCAGCTGTGGGGCCTAGGACTGTAGGAGGGCCAGCGGGGCTGTGTCCCCCCCTTTGCTGAGCTGAGGTGGAGCAGCAGTGTGCCCCCAGGTGGGGGAAGCAGAGGGACACTTAGCCCATGAGGACAGGCCGTGCGCTCTGGGCCGAATCTCTAAGGGGGACGAGGAGAAGCACCCACCGCAGGGGCCAGCCACTGAGCACCCACCTGGCTGCGTCACCCGCCTGTGTCACCCGCTCCTGGGCCGGATCCCTGGAGCCAGCCACAGAAACCAGACACACGAGAGTGGGTCTGAGCGCCCAGGAGTCTTCAGTACAGAGATGACTATCCAACAGGGATCACCAGATAGGGGCGGAAACAGACACCCCAGAGACACGAAACTCCCAAACGGGATGAACACGGGAGGAAGCATTAAAAGCAGAATAGTTTGATATTTTATCATGATCACCAAAGACTTGTGATAGGATGTTCCTTATCCATGATACAAAAGCAGGAAGTTGTAAAAAAAAGACCCCAGGAAGTGGACCCGAGGCAGTCCCTGTCTCCTCCAGTGCTGCTCGCGGTGCCTCCATAGTTGGCTCCATTTTCTCTCCCAGTCCCCGGCTGCATCACCCCGGGGCCGCCTTTTCCACGACCTGGGGCTGCGCTTGGCCTTCCCCTGCCTTCCGAATAGAACCTTTAAGCACAGAAGACAGGACCTTGCTTGAGCCTGTTTTCTTCTCTCAAATTCTTGGAGGTTACTTCATAACAGTCTCCAAAAGCTACCTGGTGATTTGGGAGCATAGGGTTTTAAAACAGGTCACAAGTGTCCAGAGGAACCCACGAGAGCCTCTTCCCTTAGCCCCCTGGTTGGCAAACCGTGGCTCATGAACCACATGCGGCTCTTTGGATTCTTGAGTGTGGCTCTTCCACAAAATATCATGGTGGGTGCTACCTCGATAAGGAATGTACCTACCTATATAGTTTAAGTTTAAAAATTTTGGCTCTCAAGAGGAAATTTCAACCGTCATACTGTTGATATTTGGCTCTGTTGACTCATGAGTTTGCCGACCACTGCCCTAGCCCATTCAGTTCTGGAGGGTGTGGGCTGATGGCGTCCCAGGGGCTGTGACTGCAGAGATGGCTGATGGCTCTGTAGACAGCTGGAGGGGTGGCAGGAGCAGGGCAGGACAGATACAAGACCCTCTCAAAGCCACGGCCCCGCCCAGGGTGCACGGCCATCCCCTAGGACAAGATGCACTTGGGGAGAGAGCGTCGCAGGGCGTCCTGGCGTCTCCTCCACAGACCAGTGTTGCCTTTGTGAAACTTGACGGGAATGGAGTTCGTAGACGAAGCCCTCTGACTGCTGGTCGTGTCTGTCGGTTCCCCGGGTCGCCGAGTGTTTCTTCCGTCTCTGCTTGTGGTCTCCATCGTATGCATGTATCAGAATGTACCTGTCTGTTCTCTTGCTCACTGTTGGCTTGTAGACCCCTCAGGTGGGTCGTGGGGGGAGGGGGAGTTCTGGTCTCAGGCACTGGGTTTCAGTTGGAGCTTGTCTCTGAATTTGCAGCAGTGCCTCTGAGCAGTGGGGGGGGCACTGGCTTTGCCAGCACGGACCTGGAAGCCAGCTCGGTAGCTGTGGCAGGTGCACGTCTGCTCCCATTCGGACTTGTCCCAAGACAGAGCCCAGCCAGGGGCGCCAGGACCGCCCGGGCAGCCTTTCGTTTGGAGCTTTTGTTTGTGCTCTGTGGGTCCTCCACGCGGGCCTGGGTTTGGCCTGTGCTCAGCTGAGGGGCACGACAGTCAGTAGACATGTGCAGGTGACAGTACATCCCATGAAGATATCTTCCACAAGGGACTGTCTCCTCACATGGCAGAGGGGGTGGACAGTGTCCCGGGCCAGTCATCACATCAGCGTCCGCGGCGGCAAGGGGCAGTGCCTGCTTGTGGGTTTCTGTTACCGGAAGACCAGCAGCTCTCTCGGTCCTCCCTGCAGACTTCCAGAACTGTGACAGGGTCGTTTCTGGTTCCGTGGGAGGCGGGGACAGGGACTTGTGGAGGGAAGGGAGCTCGGGAACAGGGTTTGGCTTGGCCCACCAGGGACGACACATCTCTTCTGTTACCAAACACCGTTCTCCTGAGCGTGGGAAACTGGGTAATGTTACTTTATAATCCTGATGACCACTTACAAGGGTTTGTTCAGTAACCTCTTATCTCTTGGGCTGTTAAGTCCCCTAAATGCCCAAGGAGAAGGCGTGTGCTCCTGTTGGGTGGGTCCGTGTGCTGTGTGCCGAGACGCAGGGCCGTGTAACAGGTTGTGTTGTTTGCTGTGTCCAAGCCAGCGAGGTCCTGCTGTGTTTGGAAGTGAGTCCGGGTAGCTGTCCTAAGCAGTGCTCCCTTGCTTACGTCCCCCTCAGGGAATTCAGTTTCTCATAGAGAACGACCTGCTTCAGAGCGCCCCAGAAGACGTCGCCCAGTTCCTGTACAAAGGAGAAGGCCTGAACAAGACCGTCATCGGGGACTACCTGGGGGAGAGGTGAGCTGGGGGAATGTGGCTCCGGCCCAGCACGAGCTTCCTCTCTGAGCGTCAGAATCCCCCTGACCTGACCTGACGTGACCTGGGAGTGCAGGGAGCACTGGCTTCCGGGGAGGGGGTTGTAAAGACGGAGGGGGAGCCGTGCTCTCGGGGTGGCCTTCCAGCCCCGCACACGTTTGGGATCAGGTGACAGTCCCCTCACCCTCACTCGGCAGTTGGGAAGTAGAGTGCCCCGCAGCGGTGGGTGTCCCCTGCCGCTCGGGAGAGATCGCCACCCTGCTGTGGTATGAAGAGTGTGGGGTCCGTCATCATTGGCCTGCAGAGGCCCCTTGGCACTGCGCCTGAAAACGGAGGCCAGGGAGCACCTTGGGTTTCAGTCGCACAAAAGGAAACCACAGGACTGGGCGTTCGGAAATGTGTCTTAAAACGATTGGCATCGTCTGCAGCGGGCGGTGAAACACCCTCTCTTTCCAGGGATGAATTTAACATTAAAGTCCTGCAGGCTTTCGTTGAGCTCCACGAATTTGCTGACCTCAACCTGGTGCAGGCCTTGCGGTGAGTGTCGTGTCAGAGGCGTCAAGGGGCGGGGCCGGTGCCTGCGCACAGGGGGCTGGAAAGGCACCCCAAGGCGCGGGGCACTGCAGACACGGCTCCGGCATCCCGATGGCCTCCGTGTGCCGCATAAGCGTTCGCAACCCGGGAGGCGTGAGGACCCGCGCTCGGGTGGAACTAGCGCCAGCCTCTGCGGCCGCCGGCTGTGCGTTCCGATCACAGCCCCTTCGCTGTCTTCCTGTTCAGTGGGGTCTGGCAGCCGCGTGAGGGCTTTCCTCCCGCTGGCGTCCCGGCTGCGGGCTGAGCTGTGGCCGCTGTCTGCCGCGCCCTGTGCTCAGCGCTGCCGGTCTGGGTGCTGCAGCTGGAGTCGGCGTCAGAGCGGCAGACCTCACAGGGAGGGCTGGGCCGGGCAGGTTGGGGGCGGTCCCGGCGGCCTGGGTGCCATTTCTGTCGGGCGCTCAGTCTCTGGCAAGAGCCACAGGGCCTTGACTCGCTCCTGCAGGTGTCCATGGGTGACTGAGGGCAGGGAGCTGCCTGCCCTCCTTGCGCGTGGGTCCTCGGGCTCTGCCTGTCCCACAGCTGCCTGTCACCCCTCTGCCACCTGTCCTGTCCCGTGGCCCAGTGGACGGAGCCCCGTGGGGCCGGGGGTCTGTAGACAGCTGAGGCGTGGAGTGGAGGGGGCTTCCCCTTACCTGCACTGACGTCCCTGCTGCTGCACGCAACTGGCACCCTGCCCGGGCGCGGGTGTCGGCCAGGACCCAGAGACTGACGGTCGCTCCTGGTTTCGTTCTCCAGGCAGTTCCTGTGGAGCTTTCGGCTCCCAGGGGAGGCCCAGAAAATCGACCGCATGATGGAGGCCTTCGCTTCCCGCTACTGCCTGTGCAACCCGGGTGTCTTCCAGTCCACAGGTCAGTGACAGCCCAGCCCCCGCTCCTGTCGCAGCCCCGGCCAGTATGCCGGGCAGCTCGCAGCCGGGCCCAGACTGGCCCTGCCCGCGACTGCCGGCCAGGCCTCGCTCCTGCTCGCCATCGCCTCTGACCCAGAAACCAGCCAGCCTCTCGGCCCGGCCCTGAGCTCCCTGCGCCCTCTGACCTCTTTTAGACACGTGCTACGTGCTGTCCTTCGCCATCATCATGCTCAACACCAGCCTGCACAACCACAACGTGCGGGACAAGCCCACGGCCGAGCGCTTCGTGTCCATGAACCGAGGCATCAACGAGGGTGGGGACCTGCCTGAGGAGCTGCTCCGGGTGAGCCGCCCGGGCCCCCTGCGTGGGCTTGGCCCTCAGGAGGGCTTGTCTGCCGTGAGCGTGGACAGGGCCAGGTCACTGACGTTAGCCCGTCCATAGCGAGTCCCTGGCTGCGCTGGGCCCAAGCCTGGCGCTGACTGAGTCTGTCTCCGGGTAGACGGGCGGGCCGGGAAGGACCAGGTCCCCCTCCGCTGAGCCAGGTGCACCGTTGCTGTCTTCGCAGAACCTGTACGAGAGCATCAAGAACGAGCCCTTCAAGATCCCGGAGGATGATGGCAACGACCTGACCCACACGTTCTTCAACCCCGACCGCGAGGGCTGGCTCCTGAAGCTGGGTGAGTGGTGCCAGAGGGCGGGCGGGCGGTGCTCCAGGCCCCTCTGTCCCCGTGGCTGCTCCCTCCGAGCGGGTTGCCCTCCGAGTTCCTCTAGCGAGGCCCTGAGCAAAGGGGGAAACTTTAAAGAGAAGGCTGTTAGGCAAAGGCCACGCTCAGTAGCTGGCCACCACCCCAGACTCGGCGGCCACTGCTTTGACTCATCCCGTCCAAAGGAGGCCGTCTGTCGGCGTCCGCGGCAGAGCGCAATGGCCGGGCTGCACGAACGTCCCCCAAACCGCTCACTAGTGTCCAGATAGACCCCAGCTCTCTGTGCGAGCAGCAGGTGCCTCTCCTCTGAGAGCTGCGTGCTCCCCGTGGTTCGGTGTGGCTGGTTCGACGCGTGGTTTAAATGTGCCTTCTTGTTTTCCTTCTGCCTGTGGCTCCCACCTTTCTGTTCTGTGACGGGCTGTCCCTGCTTGTTCTGCGTTAGGAGGTACGTACCCAGTGGCTTCCCGCCCTCCCCAGCGCTCCTTCCTCTCAGTCTCGCCCTGTTGGTGTGTGTGACGCTCCGATCTGTGGCTGCCATTCATCTGACCCCTGTGGCTTTGGACTTGCCGGTGAATGCGACCGCCACACCCTGGGCTGGGCAGGAGCGGCCAGAGCTCCCGCCTTTCTGCGCCCGGCCCAAGGCACGTGGGAGTGCCGCGTGGGAGCGGGCTGCCCTCCGCACTGGGGCCCGGGACCGGGCGGCAGCAGGGGGCTCCGGCAGCTCCGTCTCCGCCATCACGTCGCCTCATACTAACCCCGCGCCGAGCATGTTTCTACCACCATGGAGAGTCCTGGACGTCTGAGAGGCGCCCTGCTCCCTGACAAAGGAGGAGACTAGGCTTACGTTTCCTGGGCAGTCTTAGGGTTTGGTAGGGGTTTTTGACTGGGGGGATGGGTTGGGTTTCTGGCTTTGCTGGGACAGTAGAGCCTGGGGCCTGTGACAGCCGTGTGTCACCCAGACGCTCTGAGCACAGAGGGTCAGGTGCCGAGGCCGAGGGGAGTTCTGGTGCTTCTGTTTACAGTCAGGGGAGGAGAAGACGCAGCGTGGGCAGTGTGCAGGCGCGGGGAGCACGCCCCGGGGGCGCCGTGCTCACTAGGAGGCTTGCTCTGACTTTTCTCGGGCTGGTCAAGGTTTAGAGAGTTCTGGGTCTTTGCTTAACAAGCCCAGAACCACAGCCTTGTACCGAGTGCCCGAGCGAGCCTCGAGAAACAGCAGACGTTGGATCACAGCAGACCTGTGGCCCTGGGCTGGGCGGCAGGGGGTGCCCACAGCATCAGCAGTGGCCCTTGGGCCCTGCGGTCCTGCATGGCTTGCAGGTGCCCCTCGAGGACGATGACAGTGTAAGCCTGCCTGTCGGCTAGTGCGGCCTGGTGCCATCAGGGTGTTGCTGCCTCTAGAAACAACAGAAGAAGTAAGACAAGCACAGCAGGGCGTGCTTTCCAGCCAGTGTCCTCCAGGTGCAGAGCAGGGGGCCTGCGGGGCCTGATGCAGTGGCTGGAAGTGGCCTTGCACAGGTGACAGCGGGGGGCGTGGGGCCTGCTCCTTCGTGCTCCTGCAACCGGCTGCATGTGTCTGTGTGGTTCCTGTTAGAGATCGCAGAGGCGGTGATGGTGGTGCTATGCCAACCTTGAGCCCCCGGCTGGGTGACAGCCTGGGCTGCCCGTCCCGAGAGCCCCAGCAGGCTCTGTGCCACTCTCCTCCTGGAGCCGTTACCATCCAGAGAGCGGGCACCCAAGCGCTGGCCTGCGGTCTCCCCAGAGCCCCTGCCCTGCCTGGCTGCGCCAGCCCGATGGCCGGAGGCGCGTCTGCCCGCAGGCCTTCTGCCAGCCGTTGGGACTCTGGTCCAGCCTCCCCAGACGGCTGCTGGGTTCCGCTTCGGAGGGCCAAGGGAGCAGCCAGTCAGCTGGGAGCCGGACATGAGGACGAATCAGGCCGGTCCGGCCCCACCTGGTAGCCGGCACGCGGGCAGGGTCGGAGTGCTATGTGCTCCTCGTAGGCGCTCGGGTCGGAACTTAGCGTAGTGGTTTCTCTTTCTAAGTTCAGCCTCAGAGAAGTTGGCCTCCCAAAGTCCTGCAAGCTCTGCTGGACATAGCAGCATCCGAGAGTCGTTTCCTGGCTGTCAGCTCAGTGCCTACTCCTACAGCCACTTAGTTTTGAGAACTACCCAGTTATTAGAAACACGGGAGTGTGAGTCAGAGTTGACCTGTCATACAGAAAAGAGCCCATGTTGCCAGGGTGGGTGTGGGCGTGCTGTGCCTGTGTGGGGTAGGCTCACTTGTGTGGTGACGGCCCCGGGAAGAGCGGGACGTCTGCGGGGACAGCAGAGAGGCTAGGCTCCTCTCTGAGTGTGAGTAGTGCGTGTCCATCTCCCGTAGATCAGTCAGAAACGTGCGTCAGCAGAGCCCATGGTCTGCTTGCAGCCAGTGCACGGGCGTGACCCGGCCCCTGCGCACCCGCCTGCGCGGCTGAGGGCTGCCTGGGACTGGGTTGGGCGTAGGTGCCGACCCAGATGACACACTTCAGCCTAGATGTCTGCAGCCATGAACTGGGCCAGGGCTGGGACACCCCTAGACGTGCACTGAACTCGGGAGCAGTGGGCCGGAGCCCAGGTGCAGGGGCCTGGGAGGCCCTCCTGGCAACCTGCTTCCCACGGCAGCTGGGGACGCAGGGTTGGTGACGGGCCAGGGGCCTGGGCGTGAGCAGAACACAGGACAGCCACCGAAAGACCCAGTGACGGGCACAGAGGACAGGCACAGGACGACAGGTGCCGGACAGACAGGCAATGTGGGCTCCTGGGATGGTTCTCTTCAGAACTTCCTGGGGGCTCAGCGGAAGGAAGGTCTGGGGGCGCCCTGCAACGCGGGGGGGGGGGGTAGCAGGGAGGCCTCCGGGCCGTCTGAGGGGTTAGGCTGCAGGCATTGAGAGACGCCTCTGGCTGTTGTCCGGAGGACAGAGTGGGTGGGCGCAGGGACAGGAGAGTGGAGGCCTGGTCAGGCCAGCGCAGCTGGGGAGCGGCCTCACTGCAGTCTCGGGGTTGGGGACGCACCTGGAGAGGGTGAGTGGTACCTCCTGTCACTGCAGGGTGCTGGGTCTAGGCAGCCCTGCCCCGAAGGTCTCCTGGGACCTCTCGATGTGAACTTTGACAACAGAGATGGGAAAACTAAGCCCGAGTTGAGACCAGGGCCACCGATGCCCTCTGGGCTGCAGGTGCCCAGGTCCTGCTCCTTCTGCTCTTAAAAGGGATGAATGAAAGGCTGTGCGTCCACAGGGAAGCGGAGGAGTCTCGCGGAGGCTGAGAGTGGCCTGATAAGACTGCCTGCAAGGGTGTGGGGAGCAGCTTGAGCAAAGGTCCTGGGGCACGAATGCCTGAGCTGGGGCGTGGGCTTGAGGTCTGAGGTTGTTGGAAAGTGTGGCAGGAATCTTGGGGAGGCATGTAGTAAGGCCCTTTGGACAGGGACCAGGAGTGGAAAAGGGAGTGAGGAGGGAGGGTTCTGTCAGGGAGAAGGGGAGACCCAGCCAGACCTCCCTTCAGAGTATGGCCTAGGCTCCCTCCCTGGTTTCCTGCATGCCTGGCCTCTCAAGAGGACAGCGGTCTGCTCAGTGAGCCCAAAGCTGGGTGTCCCTCCCTGGACCTCTGCAAACATCAGAGGCCGTGGAGCCCTCATGCCTCAGCCTGGGATGACCTATGGGCTGGCAAGTGTCCTCTCATGTCCCCTAGGACCTGCATGGCCTCTGCAGGGATTGTGTCTATGACCCTGGCCCTGATGGCATTCACCTGCTTACATGTATGTTGTAGAGAGAGGTGGGCCAGCTCACCCTCGAATGTCGCCATGGTTACCGTAGTGATGGGCAGGAAAAGCCACTTCCTCCCTGTGCCCACGTACCACTGTGGTCAGTTACCATTCACACGTTTTTCTCGTTTTTTAAACTTTGTCAGAATTGAGTTAGGATTTGAAGCCAGTTTGTCTCTGCTGAATATTTAAGGGTCAAAAGGATTTTCTCTTCTGTAGTGAAAAGACACAGATGAGCTGTGTGTGTGTCTACATGGGTGTCCCAGATCTTGCTCAAGGATTAATTCGGTCTGATAATTCCCAGGGCCCAGGAGTAATTGATTCTGAGAGATCCCAGGGCCGCCCAGAGCACTCAGTAATGTGATCAGGGCCCTGACGTAACAGGATTAAGTCCTGAACAGACGGGGGCAGCACTGACTTCATCCGGTTGTCATTTCCATGTGGGGAAATTAAGCCCATTCATCATGACTAACTTTTCCAGGAGGCTTATTTAGAAAGCGATTGAGTTGTCTGGGTGCCCCCCAGAGAGGGTGAGGTGCAGGCCTGCGATGGGGGTGCATGCGGGGCCCCTAACAGAGCATGGTGCCAGGTGGGCAGATGAGGCCCAAACGGGCCAGGCCAAACAACCTGTCCAGGACTTGGCTAAGTGTTGGACGGACAGTTGAGCATTTTCATGAGGAAGGGAACTTAAAGCCAAGCTTGGCTCCTGATGACCTCTCTGAAAAGACAGTCATTTGGGGGTCCGGGCCCTGCTCTTGGGGTTCCGGGCTCCCTGGCTGTATCAGCTCTGACTCACCAAGTCCTTCTGCTCTTAGGGGGGCGCGTGAAGACCTGGAAGCGGCGGTGGTTCATTCTGACCGACAACTGCCTCTACTACTTCGAGTACACAACAGTAAGTGAGGGTGGTGGCCCGGTCCCCGGGTCGGAGGGACCTTCGGTCTGTGACTGGCGTGAGGCTGGCAGTGCCCTTTTCTCTTGTAGGATAAGGAGCCCAGGGGCATCATCCCGCTGGAGAACCTCAGCATCAGGGAGGTGGAGGACCCACGGAAGCCCGTAAGCTCCTTTCTCTTTCCAGCTTGCACCCTTCGCCAGCTCGGGCGCTCTGGTGTCGGCTGCTTGGGCAGGGAGCGTAGATGCAGCGTGAGAACCTCCCTGGCCCGCTGACAGCCCCCTCTGTCCTCACAGAACTGTTTCGAGCTTTACAACCCAAGCCACAAAGGGCAGGTCATCAAAGCCTGTAAGACGGAGGCTGATGGCCGAGTGGTAGAGGGCAACCACGTGGTGTACCGGATCTCGGCGCCCAGCCCCGAGGAGAAGGAAGAGTGGATGAAGTCCATCAGGTGAGGGGTGGGGTGGGTTCCATCTGGCGGCGGTGCCCGGAGCACTGGGCTCAGCCCAGTCGCATCTCAGTGCGGTCATTAAGAACCTTAGGGTTCTTACTAGGATCGCAGGACACTTTCCAACAGTAACCATCAGAAAACTGAAAATATTTAGTGTTATTAACTTAAAAGACCAGCCCACCAGCCCTGGCCAGTTGGCTCAGTGGTAGAGCGTCGGCCTGGCATGAAGGAGTCCCGGGTTCGATTCCCGGCCAGGGCACACAGGAGAAGCGCCCATTTGCTTCTCCACCCCCCCCCCTTCCTCTCTGTCTCTCTCTTCCCCTCCCGCAGCCAAGGCTCCATTGGAGCAAAGTTGGCCCAGGCGCTGAGGATGGCTCTATGGCTTCTGTCTCAGGCGTTGCAACAGAGCAACACCCCAGATGGGCAGAGCATCTCCCCCTGGTGGGCATGCCAGGTGGATCCTGGTTGGATGCATGTGGGAGTCTGTCTGACTGCCTCCCCATTTCCAACTTCAGAAAAATACCAAAAAAAACCCCAAAACGACCCAGCCCACCTGGGGCCACACAGCCAGCTGGCAGTGGTGCAGGGGTGGTGTGCTCACGGACCTGGGTGCAGTTTTTATTGGGGTCGAGGGTGGGAGCCCAGGGTTTTGAGGGCTCACTCTTTATTGGTGAATTTAAAATGATTAAAAGAAGGGGAATTGAAAGTGCAGGGAGACAAAACAATGAAGATCTCTAGAACTGAAGTGCACAGGGGGGCAGCCTGGCTCCGTCTGGTCTGGTGCGGGCACACGCTTACCAGGCAGCCATCCCGGGTGACGGATGTGAAGACACAGGGACAGGGAGGGCCGGCGTGGGCTCCAGGTCCGCTGCTGTCACACGGCGCCACTGCTGAGCGTGCATGCGTGTCTGCGGCGTGCGCGACCAGCCTGTCCCTGCTCCCAGAGGCCGCATCTGTCTCCTGGTGGGAGGCCTGCAGGTGCTGGGGGCCACCTGACCAAGTCATTTCCCTTTGTCCCCAGAGCGAGCATCAGCAGGGATCCTTTCTATGACATGCTGGCCACACGGAAAAGGAGGATTGCCAATAAAAAATAGCTTTCCTGGCCCGAACAGGTAAAAGCAAAAACCAAAACCCCACAGCAGAAAGTGACTGGGCAGCCTCTCCATGGCAGCTGGCCCCCGACCACCTTCTCCAGTGGGCTCCCAGGAAGCAGCGCTTCAGCGCAGGGCTCGCGCTCTGGCGGCCACGGGACCCTGCCACGGTCTCCAGAGCCTCTGGGCGCGGTCTCTGGCGAGCGACACCGCGCGCTCCCCTCCTGCCGACCCTCCCGGGCCTCCGCCGCCCGCGTCCACACGTCCTCGGCCCAGTGCCCTGTGGCAGCGGTGTCGGAGTTCAGTCGTGCCGGCCCGCAGCTGTCCGGAACCTCGCTCGCTCCAGTCGCCACGTGCTCCTGCGTGGCGGCGTTCAGCTCTCGGAGCCTCTGTTTTATATCAAAACAGGAAGGGCAAAGCTACCACTTTTTTTATTCCGATTGTTTCCTCAGATATATAGGATTATAGCTTTTATATGCCTTTTTATATTCTGAAATTATAATGGAAGATATTACTTTCTAATAGTAGTATTTCTAGAATGGCAGCTATGAGCTTAACTCCTGATGCCAGTATATACCGTGCACTGAAAACAGACGCGATCGACGCTGTCCTGGCGGCCGGGGGGGCGCCTGCTCTCCTGGACTCCGCAAACATCCAGACGCTCTGCCTGCAGCAGCCACGGGGGTAGCGTGGGGGGCTGTGTGGGGACATGCCTGCTCCTTGGGGTCCTCACCCCTTCAGGGACAGAGAAGTGACCCCTGCCCTTGAGGACCGTGGACAATGGGCAGGGCCTTCGGTGTCCAGTTCCCCTGGGACCTCTCGTCTCAGATTGAGTGGCCCCAGAGACTTTCTAAAAAGGCCAGTCATTGTGGTTTGGGGTGTTGGTCCCGTCTCTCTGGAACCCCAGCACAGAGGTCTGTGTGTTGGAACAGTATGAAACCACCTCTTCCCCCCAAGCTGTGGCTGCGTACAGGTCAACTGACCCTGGCGTCCAGGACAGCCTGTGACCACTGTCTTCACTGCTCTGAACCTACAGGCTAAATGGATGCGTAGATCACTGGTCCGATAATTGACCAGATTTCCTAATATAATGAGAAGGTGTATAAGTAACTAGAAGTAATCGTACTCTATGTTCTCAGAGATTTGATCTCCCGTGACGAGGAGGGCAAGAGCGAGCGCCAGGCTGATGGGTGGCACTTAGGGCTTTCTGTACATAGTTGAAAACCCAAATGCACACTGGTGGTGGAGCTTGTGGAGGCCAGAGCCAGGCAGTCAGGGTGCTGCTGACTCAGCAGTGGGTGCTCGGCAGTAAGTGTGCGGGGCCCAGCACACCCCAGGCTGGGGGCACCCCGTGGGGATGCTGCAGGACGCCTCTGGTCCTTCGGGGCGGGGCTGGTGACACATGCCTTTCTTTTTGTTGGGGGCTTTATTTCCATTGCCAGGACTGCCTTCCTACCTGGGCTGTGCTGCTGGTGGGTCTTCTATCCACCCCCCCCCCCAGTCTGTATATGCACACCCTGAATTTGTACCCCTTAGAGGACGTTATTCCTGTGTGGAGTCAAAGCCCAAGAAGGAAAACCTCAGACTGACCTGTGCACTTAGGAAGACTCAGAAGGCAGAAGGAACTATTCCTGTGCGTGGCCTTGCCCAGGCTGGACGGCTCTGCCCCTTGGCCTCGCTCAGCGCAGCCGACCTTGATGTAGCTTTAAGTCACACTCAACTGCAGAGGGTCTGAGCCCGGGACTCCGACCTGCATCGGACTGGTTCTCCTGGCTCCTCCCCAAGCACTTAGGCTTTGTTACTGTACTGATACCTCAGATCTGAAACTTGCGTTTTGAGAAAGGCGAGTCATCCTTCCTGGATCACCTGACTGATACGTGCGCAGCTCTGGCCTCCCGTCGTCCGGGTAACCACGCTGCCTGGACCGGCCAGCCAAGCGCTGCTGAAGATGGACCGACGGCGCGGCCACTCGGGCTGGCCCCCACCCAGATCGCCTTGGCGCCCGCCAGATTGGTATTTCAGCCGGGGGCCCCTGGGGATACAGGACTCTGTCTTTTGGGTGTGGCCCGAGTGAAGGGTTGGGAGAAGTGAATGTAAAGAAACACCCAGGAAACGTTTCTTTGGTCGTCCAGTGAAGGAGACTGACTTGATGGCCGTCTCCCCAGGAGCAGTACAGAAAGCGTGGTGCTTAGAATCTCTACCTTGCCATCAGTGTTCCATGAAATCACCCAATTCCAGGTGGCCTGGTGACAGTATTAACTACCCGGCATCTAGCCGGCAGCCCCATGAAGCCCGCAGGCAGGCCCAGTACCTGAACTCGGTGGTTCATCCCTTTCCCTGCCCCTGGGTCTGTGCTCAGTGCTGAATTGTCGTCCCAACTGTGGCCAAAGACATGCTCTTCTCCGGGGACAAAGGAAGGAGGGGCGCCAGGCGGACACAGCCCCCCGGCCTTGTTTAGCTTAGCGGAATGACCCTGGACCCAGGAAAACAAGGGTTTTCAGGATAATGGAACATTTTTGAGCAGTTTAATGTGGTACCAAATGGAGTCTAAATAGAAGCTATTTATGGATGAAGCAGCATTTAATGCTTCCTATGCAGCAATGCCTATTTTTGAAGTCATAGGATGCGTAGATCTACATAGATATGCTTTGCTGGAAAGTCAGGTCTGTTGTAAACCAGAAGCCACACGTGATCTCTCGTTTTCTTATTTTTTTCTTCAAAGACATTTCTATTTACAGTAAATATAGTTAATATGTAAATAATGTACATATATATTGATTTCTGGAGTGTTTAACTCAATGTATATACTCCCACAACTTGCATGAAAAACATCCTGTATCAGTATTTTGTTGTAAAGTAAATAGTAGAATTGGAGGGTGTGTGGTTGTCCAAGTGCAAATACCATGTTCACTAAATAAAAATCAAACGCATTGGTCAACAAGACTGTCTGAGACTTGGTTCTTTAAAATAGGTTCCTGGGTCCAGTGACCCCTCACCGTGCCGGCCTGCACCTCCGCACCAGGACCTGCGGCCAGAGCTTGGGCTGTTTTAAGAAAAGGAAGGTGACAGAGGTCATGAGACGTGTCTGTAAGCAAGTGGGGCAAACTGCAGTAAAAAATAAGACACAAAATGTTTAATTGGCTGCCATTTATATACTATATAAATTTTACATGCTGTATATTTACAGTGGGGCAAGTGCTTTTTTAATCTTTAAAAAAACAAAGATCAAACTTGAGACATTCTCTGAACAACACAAACTGTATAAACCATACAGATTATTCAGATACAAACTGTATTAAATACAGTTTTCCCCACTCCATCTCCTGATGCAGGACCAGTGAATTATAAGTGTATCACAGTTTGATAACATATCCATATTAAAAATAAAATCACAGTATGATTTTTGTCTGTAACTAGAAACTAAGGGACCAAGCTGACCACTCAGACTCCAGTATCGTAGTCAAGACAAGAGACACTGTATAAAAAAGTGTTATGTAATAAAAAACGTACTGTAGGCTTTACAAATAATGTTTGGATTATACATTCATAATGTAAATACTCATCATAACTGGTAAATTGATTGGAATAGTTCCACAAAGTTCAAAAACAGAACTTGTCTATAAAATACACCTTCAAATCTTGAATACAACTAAAATATGAAGCAAATTAGTTTCTAGTATCAGACATTACAGAAAACAAACTGCTCTCAAAAACTTAGTTAAGAGCTTGTGAATCTTTAAATAAGTCTTTAAATTAAATATACATACTGTCAGTTTGTACTTCTAACAACTCCATGGTTTCCCGGCTGGCCTTGCACCGGCGGTCTGACTTGGAGAAGCATTACATGGAATACAAGTGATCAACCTGAGTCTGTGATTAAGCAGCATTTGAGATGTTCTAGTCCAGGGCGTTATTTTCAATGTGGTTTCTATACACAGTATTTTACAATGCTCAGCAGTTGTAGAAAGTGTTCGTCCATTTGGAATAAGGGTAATTAAGAAAAGGTAAAAACTAAAAAAAAAGTTCTCCATGGTAAAATCTGTACAGTATTTACTAGAGAAGCACCACGCAGATTTGAACAAAGTTATTTTCTACATTTATAATTTAAGCTGGGTCGGGGATGGCTTCTGTCGAACACGTTGAATCTGAAAAAGAAGAGGCGGGAGGTTGGAGCAAAGGGCCCAGTGAGCCCAGGCGGGGCCTCTCCTTGTCATCACACCAATGACTCGTTCATAGAGAGACTCCATCAGCCGGTGCCCCCAGTCTGTGGGGAAGCCCTGCTTTTGCCAGGCCCGGCCGGTGTGCAGGGGCGGGAGCCAGAGCCGACAGAGGGCGCCACCTGCTGGGCACGGACAGTGCCCACCGAGCCCCAACTGCGGCTAATCCATCTCAATCCTTCAATTCTCTTTAAAGGGAAGAATTTAATTCCTTAATTAGGCTTAGATCTTTCCCTTGAGGACACATTGATACGGCATGTTAGTTAACTGCAAATTAATCTTCTGTAGATACTAAACTTTGAAATTTGTTTTTAAACCCCTCCTGCTGACAAGAAGTTACACATTTGGACAAAGTCCCCTTCATGGACAAAATGGCTCCCTCTCCCCCCCTCCCTCAGCAAGGGCAGGGCACAAAACATGAATTGTCTCCCCAGGGCCATGGAAGAAGTTCTAGCTGTCCACTGCAAGGCACTGTCAAGGTTCTGATCTGCTATGAAACACAATCTCATTCAAATAAAGCCAAGTCCTTTCTGTCTGAAAGGGGGCGGGGCGGGGCCTCTGTGGGTGCCGTGCCGGCAGCTGTGCGTGGGGGCGCTGGCCCCGGGGCTCCTAGAGCGAAGGGACCAGTGGGTGTGAGGGATGAGGGTCTGGGGCTCCTCTCAGGCTGCTCGGCAGAGCTGGGTTGAGGAGGCTGGGTTCCCCGTCTTCAAATGTTTGCCAAACAACTGTTCCTCTGATGGTTGACATCCTCCTTTCTTACAGTGAGGGGAGGAGAGGGACCAGTGACTCTGCCTGAGTTAGGGACGTAAGTGTCCCCTAGCCTGTACTGAAGAGGAGGGAGGGTAAGCATGGCACCAGCCCAGAGGAAGAAGGGTCCCAGCTGACCTTGCTGGGGGAGCCTCCCACCCCCGCAACTCCTTCCTGCCCCCACAGCCTCTACAAGTAATTCTGAAGTAGACATGGAAACAGCTTACCATAACTAGTGAATTCTTTGTTTTGAGGCCAAGTTTTCAATCACCTAGAATGCAAGCAAATGTTAAGAAAAAGTTTAATGGTTTCACAAATGTCTGGTGCCTGTACTGTGTGTGCATTACATGATCACACTTAGAGTCAGTTCTTGGCAGTTGAGTGTTTTGCCTGAAGTCAGTCCTGCATGAGGATGAGCAAGTTTATGCCGACAGGTAGCACTTTTCCGCGTGCGTTACTGAAAACGAGTCGTGGGAAGAAGTAGTGAAAGCCATGCCCCAGTGGAGACGGTCCCATCAGCCTGTCAAGCTGACCAACCTTTTAACATCAGGAGAGAACAGACCTCAGACCAAAGAAAGCGAGCGTTTAATAGAGCCACAGAGCAGGATTCTGAAAGACAGACGTAGGTGGTCCTGGCACTAGGACAGGGCATGTGTCAAAGGGGTCTGTCCTCAGCCACTTGATAGGGATGCTGTCATGAATGGCCAAGTGACTGGTGCTTCTTGGGGGAGACGAGATGGGACAGGTGCCCAGGCTACTCAGTCTGCTCAGAGTGGAAGTACTGGGTTGGGGACAGGACCACAGGGCCACCACGGGACACAAAGCCTCCGGGCAGGCCCTGGAGACAGAGCAGAGCTACCTAGTGAGGTTCACACTCAGCCTACTTTCCCTCCAGAGCCGTCTGCGGGCAGGCACCATCTACATGCCCGTGACCTCTGCTGGGTCCTCACGAGAGGCCTGGGCCGGGCGGGGAGGGTCCCGGCCACACTGCAGAATGCCCTGGAACCCGTGCACAACAGCCCCTCACTACTGCAGCCCAGCGCTAGGCAGAGGGGAGAAGGGACTCAATCTCACCTGGCCCCTTCCCCAAATCACTGACATGTTCATGGGGAACCAATCTGAAATACACATTAATTTCTTAAAAACAGCAAATGCTTTAGCTCCATGTTCTTGCTCAGTGCTGTGCTTCACGCGCATGCACCCTCCGACGGACGCTCCACACGTCACGCCTGGTTCTCTCCCAGCCAACCCTGGGACCCACCTGCCCCTCCTCACTCAATAACCACAGACTGATCACCCCAGAGCACGACAGCTCAGATGAGGCCAGGACACAGCCAAAACCCAAAAGGCCGCTGGACAACCAAGGTGACAGTCGTAGCAGCACACCTTGGTTGTCTAGGGCAAAGGTCGCAAACTTTTTCCATAAAAGGCCATAAAAGCTGGGCTGTGACCCGCTGCAACTCTAGACACTGAAATTTTAATTTCATATAGTTTTCATGAGAAATGAAATCTTTGGGCTCTTCCAACCACTTGAAATGTTGAAGGCTTTCCTAACTGGCAGGCCACGCGAAGGCAGGCCCTCGGCGGCCGCCCTGGCCCTGGGCCACAGGTGCCGACCCTGCTCTGATCACCGCCCTACATCGTACCTCTCTCAAGCTCAGTGCCGCTCTCCAGGCTGAGGGCCCTGGAGCAGGTTAGGACGGGGAGAGGGGCAGCTTTCAGTGCAGCTACAGAGTGGAAGGGACTACACAGTTCATTACAGGGGACAGTGTGCAGAACGGACGAGAACCAGGACACCCCGAGGGATTCGGCTCGTCGGGGGTCAGAGCCGCACCAGACGGACACCTTGAAGCATTACTCTGCTTGAGGCTGACAGCTGACGTCCCTAACGACCCAAGTCATCAAATTGTGACTTGCAGGTTATACACAATGCTAGAGGCTTAAGGATTCAGGAGAGAAAGAATATCAAAAATGGTTTAAGAACAAAAGTTCTGGTCCTTCACAAGGCAAATACTCAAGCAACCTGGAGCCCTAAATTCCAGAGGTGTGAATCCAGAGGTTCTGTTGTCCAGGTCCGTGTAACTCGGCTGTCCATCAGTGCTAAGGGTCAGTGCTAAGGAACCGCACAGGCCACCGGGTGCGCTCCCCGCGGGGAGCCGGGGTGGAGGGGTGGGCAGAGTGGCCCCCCCCGAGTCGCGCCCTCTCAGGCTACAGGCTTTCTTCCCATGTGTTAATCACCCTGGCCAAAAAAGACCAGTTTTTACATTTTAAATTCCAAGTATCTCCTCTTACCCTGGCCACACTCAGAGAGATGACACCTGTCATCCCTGCTTTCCATCCTTAAATGTTTTGTTTTCTCACGGAAAGGTCCAGCACCTTCCAGAGGCAGGCCGCTGCCAGTGGCTCTCCGGAAACGGTCAACAGTCTCAGAGCTGGCAGCCCTCGGGAAGTGCAGCTGTGAGTCTTTCCCAAAGTCCTCCGATTTCCTTGAGTGTCTCTTCTTTTTCTTCTTCTTCTTTTTGTGTCTGTGGAGGTCAGCGTCTGAGTAGGCCGCCGAGAGGTCCGAGTCTTGCTGATGCCTGCAGAAGAATAAGCCAGAACTGAAACCCCCAGGAAAACAGCCACGTCTCAGGGAGAGCTGGCCCTCGGCTTTTATGCCCACGCCGTGGACACTCATGATGCAAACAGAGGTAAAACTCGTCTAGTCTAAAACACACTGCAATACCTTTTTATAAGTTCAGAGTCACAAGTTCGTCCATTTCAACCCCACCCCACCACCGCCTTCAGCTTTGCTCGGGAGCTAAGGTGGTCGGCCAAAAACTACCAGGGCAGGGACTGGGTGACACGTCCTGAAACCAGTGGCTCAGGGAAGCGTGTTTTCAGGTGTCTCAGCCACCCGGGTGGTGGGAACAGTTTTACCAGTGGTTTATGGGACTGCTGCTGAGGTTTCGGGCGTAAGAGATGTCAGATGAACACAGTATCCGACGTGGAAGTGGCTTTGTCTGTGCTCACCTATCTCATCATGGGTAAGTCATTTTCAAAGCAAATGCCGATCAATTTAGCTTTTTAAAAATACAAAAACGTATTTCCCAATTAGATTTCAAATTGAAAAACGAAGACAAAAATGTAGAGAAAGATGAAGGCAACAGATGGTGTCCAGATCCCGGGTCAGAGCAGGCAGGCGTCAGTGGGGGGGTGGCCTCCCGCCTGCTGCTCACCTGTCAGTCACAGTATGTGAAGACAACACTAACAGCTACGATGACATAAGTACATATGACCATTAAAGAGCATTAGCACCAACTGTAAAGTCAAAGACCCCAAGTTTTCATGTACAGAGCACCACCTGCTTGCTTACTCCTAGAGATACAGAGCATTAATCAATATGGCAATATTTTGAAAAATGAGGTTTTAAGGCATTTTCTGATATAATGAAGTAAGATATAGCTTGAAAGCAGAGCTAAGTTTTAGAAATCTAGAAAAACAGTGAAGTCTCAAAACCCACACAGAGCTGAGGAATACAGACCAAACCCGTGACTCCACTTGTTACAGGTCGGTCAGCAGGGAAGACAGCCGAGTGACCGCCAGGCCCCCACCGCGCACGCGCGCGCAGGCCACGCCCTCACCTGGAGTCTCGTTCTCGGTGTTTGTCTTTGGATTTCTTTTTCTTCTTTGATTTTTTGTGCTTCTTTGCTTTAGGTTCTTCTAAAGGATCCCTTTGTAAGCTTCTCCAGGCTTTCTTTTCTACATACGTGTCACTATGTTCTAGACTATCGTACCTCCGTTTTCGTGACTTGACGTTCTCATGTTCATGAAACCGGTCGGTGAGGTGACAACCGCTGCCTTCTGGGCCAAGTGCGACCTTCTCGTGGGGGTGGGGGAACTTCTCGAGGTGGGGAGGGAGCGCGTGGGCCGGGCCGGGGCGCGGGCCGCTCCCGTGGTGCCGCTCCCTCTCTTTCCCGACCAGCTCGTAGCCCTTTCTGCTTTTGTAGTAGTCCTTGTACGGCCGGCCGCCGTGCGGACCCGCTCGCTCATAGTCCCGGTCGCCATGCCACGGCCTCCACTCCCACGCCTCCCTTGCCGTGTACGGGGCGTACCTGTCGTGGTGATACCTGCACCTGTCCCACCGGGCTCTGTCTGGGTAGTACTTCTCCCGGTCCCAGGAGTGCTCCCTCTCCAGGGGGTGGTACCTGCCCCAGTCCTGGCCGGCCCCCGCCCTGCTCCGGGAGTGCTGGCCGCGGTGCCTGGCCAAGTCGCGGTGGTGGCAGGGCGCGTGCGGGCCCCCGCTGCAGTGCGCCGGCCTGTGGCGGTCCAGCGAGGCCCGCTCTCGCGTGTAGGAGTGCCGCCTCCTGGGAGCGCGGTCCTCTGCCCTGTTCCCGCTGTCCCTCGCACGCTCCCCGCTGGAGGAGCGGTCCCTCCGGTTGCGGTAATGCCCTCGGTCCACCTTTCGGAGGCTGCTGATCTTCTCCGTAGCGGGAGACTGATCCTGGACGGTTGGCCCGGTCTTATTCTCCTCACATCGCTCCCCGGGACTCTGTTCCGGAAGCCCAGCCCCTTCTGAATGGTTCTCCAGGACTGGGTCCAGCTGGGAGGGCAGCTCGTCTCGAGGCAGCCCCGGGCTTTTAGACCCGTCCTCCATATCCGAGCCCTTGTCTCGGCTGCTGTAAACTGAGGGTTCCTGCTCACTGTCACCCTCGGGGTGTGCCAAGGAGCTCGGGCTAAACCTCCCTGTGGCTTCCACTGCTGCTGAGTCCTGGGGACTCTCTGTTGGTGTCCCTGTCACATCCTGCGGTGCTTTGCTCTGATCACCTGTTAAACTCCCGGGGTCACACAGTTTGGAAAGGTGATCATCCCCTGCGGTATCGTTGTTGGCGTTACAAAGATGGCCGGTACTGGGCGGAGACTCCTCAGGGTTTGCTGACATGTTTTCAGAGACTTCTTCTTTGGTAGGTTTGACGCTGGGGTCCGCAGGCGGTAGAGCCTTCTGTAGTTTGCTGCCGGGGCTCGTGTCCGTCTCCAGCTTTTCCCGGGAGCCGGGAGAGGGGCTGTGGGGTCCCCACGCTGTCTCGGGGCGCCCTGCCAGGCTTCCCTCTGCTCCGGTTGCGCTGTAGCCCGAACAAAACGAAGAAACAAATTAGTCATTCACCAGAGTGCTTTCTCACAGGGACAGGGAGTTCAAAACATCCATTTACTAAGTATTTTACGCCTTTCACATAGCTGGTTCAAACCCACTAGTGAGTCCCTGATACATTCTTTTTTTACTTTTCTAAAAGGCAAATGAACAAATGCTATAGCTCATTCCAGGGTTCAAAAGGTTCATGCTGAGACTCGTACAGAGTTAAGCCGGTGACAGGCCGCAGGCACCAGTGTGATTTCCTGTGAGTTCGGTTACCTTGTTTCATCTGTCGAGCCTGTCCCCTTGTTGCTGAGTTTGAAGGTTTCTAAGATTCTGTCTTCTGGGAGAGGTGGCAAAGGAGCAGGCATCAGCTACAATGAAAAACGAAATGCTTCAGCTCTAGCAGCCTGAGACCTAGCCACGTGACCTGCCGTGAACGAGAGACAAGCACATCCTGCCTCACCCCACACCACCACCACTCACCTTTCCAGGTAGACCATTCGCCTTGGAAAAGGGATTTTCTGAGTGTAGAGCAGGCTGGACTTGGCAACTGGCACCGTCAAATGACAGACCATTTTCTCTCGGGTTGCCGTCTGTACTGCTGTTAGCACCATTGAGAGTAACAGGCTCTCGAAGCTCGCGCTGAGAGGCCTGGTCGTCCTCAGCATCCTGAGCAGAAGAGTTCAAGCTCTCAGCTGCACCCAGGCCATTCTCCCTGCCCAGACCCCTCGCCTCCTCGTCAGACTCTTCTGATGACTCGGCACCATAGGGGACCAGGACGCTTGAGTTCAGCTTGGACTTGCCGTTCATCACTGGTTTGGAGCACGACTCACTCGGGGCCATCTGCTTTGTGACCTTACTGGAAACTGACGTGGTAGGGGCACTCGAGGTAGACTGTATTGCAGAAGAATTGGTAATGGTAGAGGAGGGAATGGGCTTGGCAGGGTTCTCCAAAGAATTGCTGTGAAGGTTAGGCTGAGACTGACCTTGGCGAACAGGTGACTTGTTGTGAATACTGATTGTGATTTTTTGTTTCTTGGGATGTTCTGGAATGACTGAGGACCTGTTAACTGACCAGTTTTGAACAGATGTTGGAGCATTGACAGGCCCGGCCCTGCTGACATTGGAATTTCCATTGGGACTTGACATGGAGCTGCTCGGAGTCTCTTTCAGTGGTCCGGTCCCATTCAAGTGAGGCGGGTTCTGGAAGTAAGACACACACAGCCTCTGGTGAGGGTTCCCGAAACAGTCACAGACACAGAATTCACGCTGGCTCTGGAGCCCCCCCTTTCCTTCTGTAAGTAGTTTCACACCCCTAGAGACACTGCCCCTTCATCCACACCTGCCTGCCATAAAGCTTTCACAGGCCATTTTCTGGTAATTAATCAACAAACAAAACTCTTTTTGCCGGAGAACAACATCCAGACCAAATTCTTTCTGCTCCAATTGGACAGAAATGAATAGTCCCCTCTGGGCATGGAGTCACATATGTTCTCCTTGGTTGGGTTTCTTGGGAGCCAGTGCTGGACCGGCAGGAGAAGTGCCAGCCAGCAGAGCATCACTGCTGCCCGAGGCAGCTAGGGGAAGGTCACGTGAGCATGCACAGAAGAGCTGCTCATCGCACCACTCACTAGGCCGCCCCTTACCCACGACGTCTCTGAATTACTCGGGCAGTTACCTGGCTCCGGGTTCCAGCTCCTGCCACTGCCCGCTAGAGGCTGCGAACTGGGGGTCATGCATGAAGTCATTGCATAGATGAATTCTGTTTGGCTTCCACATTTTATTAAATATCTGAATTAACACTTATCTTAACATTGGAAGGTTTCGGGGGGGTGGAGACCCTGGAAAAATCAACAGCTGCCACCCCTCAACAGAGAGGGCATGTGCTCTCCAGCTGGGAAGTGTCCTGATGTCACTTGTAAGAAAAATCCAATTCAGGAGCCTGCTGCCTACTCGGCTCCCAGAGGCCTTGGGTTTGTGACCCCTGATGTGCCCCAAACTCTGACGTCCTTAAGCAAGAGCACACCACGGGGCAGTCTGCTGACTGAAAACAAAACAAACCCGAACTGAAAGGCTGGTAAAGCACCACAGCACAGATGGCAGGGATTGCTCCACCATGTGGACAGGCCGTCCAGCACTGGGCCACGACGTCTGCTGGAAGCCAGGCCTCTGCTCTGCGGAGCCCGGAGCACCACGAGACCTGGGCATCTCGTCGGCTCTCTCCAAAGAGCCACCTGGGACTGTGGTCAGACCCAGCGGACAGCAGACGAAGAACACCACACTCCCAAAAGGGCCAACCAGACATGATGGATGTGTTCTGGCTGTACAGGGTCACCTTTCTGGGCCCAGCATTAATGAGGGATGCCGGGACATTTAATCCGTTAAGTGAGTGGAAGTCCAGCGTGGAAACTAAGCTCTCCTGCATTCAAATATATTTACACCCAACCCTAGCTGGATAGCTCAGTGGGTTAGAGCATCATCTTGATATGGAAAAGTTGCAGGATCCATCCCTGGTCAGGGCACATACAGGAAAAGATATGTTTCTGTCTCTCTTTCTAAAGTCAATAAATTTTTAAAAATTTATACCCAGACCTTCTTCTTGACCATTATATCCATACTCTGAGATGAGCTGTGCATTTGAGATATTTTACAAGAAACGGCTTGAATATACTTGACAGGAAACTCACTGTATATGAGGCCATGGCACCTACTGCAGTGCTGGCCTGAGAGCCGAGTGACGCTTTTTCAGCAATCACATCGAGGTTATGTGCTCGCCACCTACGGAACGGTACCTTTATCATGTGAGAAGGAAGCTGTGGTCCGATAAACCCCGACGGGGCCTGTTTGTTGTTGACGACGCGCTGACTGAGCACTGGTCGAGGGGAGGACTGGCCGGGACTGAGGGCGGAATGAGGGAGTTCACCTCCGTTTTTCACATCGTGGGACCTGGGGACAGAGTGATGTTGTTTAGGGTTACACAGGATATCTCCTTAGAAGAGAGTCATTTCTAGCCTCTCAGGTAATACCTGATCTTCTGCAGCGACACATGGCTCTCCGTAAGGTCAAGGTTAACGGCAGTCAGGTGCTCAGACTAGGAGGCCACCAGGGTGATTGCACAAATGGTCTTTTAACTGCACATTTGAGGATGGCACTGTCTGAAAGCCACTTTGCTTTTCAGTTTAATTATACTTTCCTAATTATAAATACATACACACCATTATAGAAAATCCGTAACATCTTGAAAAGTTATTAAGAAGCACAGCGAGGGGCCTCACCTCCCCTGAAAAGGCACTGGCTGCTCCGACTGAGGAGAGTCTCCTCCACACTCGCTCCTACCCGGGTTTCTTCAATGACTGTGTGCAAAATTTTAAACTGCTTGTCCTCTGTATATATTGAGTGCTTTCTCATGTCATTAAAAGAAAAAACTCTTTAGCCTGACCAGGCGGTGGCACAATGGATAGAGCGTTGGACTGGGATGCAGAGGACCCAGGTTTGAGACCCCGAGGTCGCCAGCTTGAGCGCAGGCTCATCTGGTTTGAGCAAAAAGCTCACCAGCTTGGACCCAAGGTCGCTGGCTCCAGCAAGGGGTTACTTGGTCTGCTGAAGGCCCGCGGTCAAGGCACATATGAGAAAGCAATCAATGAACAACTAAGGTGTCGCAATGACAAATCATCAAACTGATGATTGATGATTCATCTCTCTCCGTTCCTGTCTGTCCCTAACTATCCCTCTCTCTGACTCTCTGTCTCTGTAAAAAAAAAAAAGAAAGAAAAAAAAAATACTTTTTAGCTTGACTAGGCAGTGGTGCAATGGATAGAGCATAGCTTGACTAGGCAGTGGATGCAGAGGACCGAGGTTCAAAACCCCGACGTCACCAGCTTGAGCGCGGGGTCGCTGGCTTAAGCTAGGGATCATAGACATGACCCCATGGTCACTGGCTTGAGCCCAAGATCACTGGCTTGAGCAATGGGTCACTTGTTCTGCTGGAGCCCCTGGGTCAATGCACATATGAGATAGCAATCAATGAACTAAGGAGGTGCAACAAAGAATTGATGCTTCTCATCTCTCTCCCTTCCTGTCTGTCCATCTGTCTCACTGTCTCTGTCACAAAAAAGAGAAAGAGAAAAAAACTTTTTAAAAAACACTTTTAACAGTTGCCTAATATTTCAACATACGGCTATGCTGCAGTTTATTTGATCCTCTGCTACTGCTGGAAATTTTGGAACGTTCACTTTCAGCCACTACAAATCGATACCTTGCAGCACAGCTCAGCATTTTTCTAAGGGCACGCATTTCCAGAAACAGAATTCAGGAGCTGGAGTCTGCAGTAGCAACAGGAGAGACGGGGTCCAGTGCTGGCCCAGCCCTGAGCCCAGAATGCACTGGCTGCCCGTGCACAGTGGCTGAGGGGGACAAGCCCAGGCGCCCGGAGCCCCCTCCCGGCCCCCAGACCCCCAGGCCCACCCTGTCTGTGGCCAGCAGCAGAAGCCTGCCCTGTAAGCTCTGGGCCTTCCCGTCCTCTGACTGTGTTCATGGTTCACCTGCCAAAGAGCTAGAAGCCAAAGCAAACTCAGAACCACACTCAAAAGCGATGTTCCGTCCTCTCCCAAGCCTCAGAGCTGCTGTTTTCAAATACCCAGCACTGAACTTAAATATGCTGATGAGACGCACAGAAATGACATAACGGAAAACTTGAAAATTAGTTTTCCTGACAATACCTGATATAAAAGAGAACATACGCTTGTTGACTGAGTACCGATCTGATATCACTGGTAGATACGATGGAGTCATTCATCTGATACCAGAGGCCGTTGCTAGCCTGGTGAGAGAGCCAATAAAGAAGACAGTCAATATAATTAGGGAATTCAGGAACACGAATCTAGAGAAACATAAGGAAAATGGGATTTCACATTGTAACTGTAAAAGTCCCATCTTCCCCCCAAGAATGTCATGCTCCTTTACAGTGTGTTGTAAACGAAATCACAGCACAGTCTACACGGCCTACCTTTATGTAGCAGAAGTAGTGGCCAGCGTGGCAATTGAAACCCGTGTGTACCAGTACTGCATACAAAACATAAATAATCGGCTCTCCGTTGGGTTGAGACATGTACGGTCGAATATCAAGATACTCAGGGTATTTCACGTCCTACACAGAAGAGGGGGGAGGAGAGAGGCACATCATTTCTGAAGGCACAGATCGTGGGCGTGTCTAGGTGTGGGCTGTCTGGGGGCGCTGGGGCAGCACACCTGAAGAACACTAGACCCTGTGATATTCTAGCAGAAACCACATTTCCAAAGACACGGTCAACCTGGAACATACCTGAATCTAAGCATACTGAATGCAATCCCACCACTGTACTTTTTTTCTTCTTTGAAAAAATAAGGGTCCACATCAACTGAATTCTTCAAATCCATCAAAGGAGACAGAAGCAGAATGATAACTCTGGGCTTCAGTCATCACAGTTTTAATTTTTAATAATTCAGAAATGAATTATTTCTCTTCCATGTTACCTTTTGACCACTTTCGATCTTCAGAAAGTGGAAAGGAAATGGGCAAATTGAGTGCACTACCAATCAGAAAGCAAACCGCCAAGAAGACAAAGTGGGACGAAAGTGGCAAGATGGAGCGGGAGTTCTTAGATTTCTACCGACACAGTCTCTCTGCACCTGCTCGGTACCTCCCCGACTGTGAGGTCCAAATTCGGGTAACAGTGACCAATCTTATTATTAGAAAATCTAACCAGGATATAGGAAAAAAAACACATAAACACACATAACATACTACTAGCTCAATGCTTTAATGTTTTTGCCATTACCGAGTGCTGGAAAGACTTAGAAAATCAGGTACAAAACTGTTCAACGAGGTTGTTGATAGCCCTTAACAATACTGACATTTAGCCTTGAAAGGCTCAACATAAAAGGTTTTTATTATCTATATACCTTAGCAATTTTTCCACCAGTAAAATTTGCAAAGCGTTTCAGAGAAAGTGTAAGAACATTGGAGGATCTGTGTATGGTGAATCTCTTTGAAGCTGGGACCATCTTTTTACACCTTAAACAGAAACAAAGAAAAAGATTAAGGGTTTTTTTCAGTATTTTAGTCTTTCCCTTATTATTTCTCTAAAATCTTCTAAATTAAGTTTACATAAGGGTACCAGAGAGAAACACAACGCGTTTCAACTAATAGTGGAAATATCAAGTTTTGCCTGACCAGGTGGTGGCGCAGTGGATAGAGCGTCGGACTGGGATGCGGAGGACCCAGGTTCGAGACCCCAAGGTCGCCAGCTTGAGCGCGGGCTCATCTGGTTTGAGCAAAGCTCACCAGCTTGGACCCAAGGTTGCTGGCTCGAGCAAGAGGTTACTCGGTCTGCTGGAGCCCCCCAGTCAAGGCACATATGACAAAGCAATCAATGAACAACTAAGGAGCCACAACGAAGAATTGATGCTTCTCATCTCTCTCCCTTCCTGTCTATCTGTCCCTATCTGTCCTCTGTCTGATTGTTAGAAAAAAAAAATCAAGTTTTAACATATAGGAGCAACTAGTTAATTAGTGTGGAAGGGAAAAGGCAGCTAGGATAACTGAGGTGCAGAGCCACTCAGGTCACTGAGTGTTAAATTAGATTCATACAAGTTTCTGCCGATTCAAAAACAACGGAAAAACAAGTCGGTTTTCAGGCTGGTGTAACTCTGTAAAAGCAAAGCCCTATTAGATACAAAAGTTAGAAAAGTAATGGTCAGAATGTCCATGGAGGTTAACACCAAGAGAAATCCCCATGGCTGGATGAAAGGGAGCCGTTTCCCTACAAAGTGAGTATTTGATAAGAACAACTACCTGTATCACCTGACTCTAAAATGAAATTCTATGTAAAATATATACAACAGGCTTTATGAAGAGAGGCTCTCTTGACTCCATGGGGAGACAGAAGAGGGAATGATAAATTGAGAGGTTTCTAGCACACACCACACCAAGCCTGGGTAGGAACCACACAGAGGACAATCCCAAACTGCTTTGGAGGCGAGCGGCGCACTCCAGTACCCTCCAGAACTGAGTGGATGGACACGCTGCTGCTGGGCACAGACATGCCACCCAGGTGGCCCTGCCCTCGGCCACAGCACTGCGGGCAGGGGCAGCGGAGGGCCTGCGTGCCCGCCCCGAAACCCTCCCAGCAGGGAGGCCCGCGTCTCCCATCTATCTCTGCAGAGGGAACGTGCAGACGCGCTCTGGCCCTGGAGGACAGACGCGCAGGGTCTCCTGGGGGCACTGGCAGCTAGGGGGCCTTTCGGCCTGGGCAGCACGCATCATACTTGCTGCACTTGTACGAGTTTTCTCCGTCCAGCTGCTCGGGCTTCACAAACTGCTCCAGCGCCTTGTTCACACTCTGAGCGGCCTGGGGAGAGAAAGGACCACACGTGACCTCTCACTGCTGCGTGTCATGGGACTCAACAGAGAATTTTATGTGAAAAGAAAATTTTCTCTTACTATGATGTTCATTTTTAGACATGGACACAAGTTATTTCCTCTCCCATTAATAAATGAGCAGATTAAAGTGAACAAAAGTCTGTAAAGAGGTTGCTCGCTGAAACATTATATAAAACAGTATAAAAATGAAGCCCTGGCCGGACAGCTCGCGGGGCAGGGTGTGGTCCAGAAGCGCAGAGGTTGCCAGCTCCATCCCTGGTCAGGGCACCTACAGGAACAGAGGACGTTCCTGTCTCTATTTCTCTCACCTGCCGTCCCTCTCTCACTAAAATCAATCAATAAAAATAAAATAACTTTAAAATGGAAACAAGCCAGATATGTACTAGCAAGGCATGAGGCCCGTAAACTGTGTCCACCTGCCTCCTGGCCCACTGCACAAATGACAGAGCACACAGAGGTGCTCAAGGGGATGAGAGGAAAACAGCAAGTGGCTAGTCTTCATGTGCAGTCCCATTTTTACCAACAATAAATAACATACTTTGGAACAGTTTACATCAAAGTGATGGGAAGCGTTCATTCTGTGGGATCATATATAGATAAACACACACACACACATATTCACAATGTCTTTCATTTTTATCATAAGTACTTATTACATTTGAAATCAGAAAAACAAAAAAGAGTTTAGAACATGCAGGAAGCAAAACAATTCCTAAATAATAACCGCCATCTATTGTGGCTAACATAGACATCAGGACCTGGTTTAACTAAGTGAATGAAAAGTAATCAATGAAAAACTAAAGTGATGCAACTAGGAGTTGGTGCTTCTCATTTCTCTCTTCCTCCGCCTCTCTCAAAAAAAACCCCACAAAACTTATTAAGTGAAACATCAAATGGTAATAAAAAGATTAAGTGTTATAAGTTTTTATGATGACCACCACAAAAGCTTAATCACTTAAATAATCACTTAGCATATTAAATTTTAAAATTAATATTCCCCAACAATAGTCTTAATTATAAATGAACTACAAATACATAGTTATGTAAAGTATAACTGATTTTTTAAACTTAACTGTTAAAATAATGATCAACATACCTTTATCTCCAATGTTATATCAAGATATGGATCAAAAGTGTCTGAAACGCCTTTGCAATTTAAACATTTGACTGAAATAAAAACAAAATGCAAGGGTAAGTAAAGTGCATAAAGATCATTATGGCAATCCCAACTATTAAAATACTATTTCAAAATAGAAAATTAAGATAAAAGACAATTTTCTCAGATTGGGCAAAAAATTTTAACACTGCACAGTGTAAATTAAAGCATCATGAATTTGTTGCTGGCATGTAAACTGGTATAAGCTCTTGGAAGAGCAGTATGGCAGTGTGAAATGATATCCACTCACTTTCTGATGCAGAAACTCTCCTGCTAAGAGTTTATCCTACATACACACTTCTAAATGGACATAAAGGCTTGTGCACAAGGATGTTCAATGAAACACTGATAATTTAAAAAATTAGAAATGACCTAAGTATCCCTTGATAGGAAAATAAACTAAACAGGATTTACCGCAGAGCTGTGAAAGGCTGTATTAGACCTATGTGTGCTAGATAACAAGACCTCTAACGTCAGGAGGAAGATGAAAGGGACACACCCACTAGGCTCCCAGTCGGCTCCTGCACAGGAAGCCCCTGGGAGGGTGCCAGAAACTGGGGTCTTTGAGAAGAGGATGAAGTCTGGGCAGGATGGAGGACATACTTTCCATTCTTTTGTTTTGTTTTGTTTTTTTACAGAGACAGAGAGAGGGATAGATAGGGACAGACAGACAGGAATGGAGAGAGATGAGAAGCATCAATCATCAGTTCTTCGTTGCGACCCCTTAGTTGCTCATTGATTGCCCTGTCATATGTCCCTTGACTGCGGGCCCTCAGCAGACCTGAGCAACCCCTTGCTCAAGCCAGCAACCTTGAGTCCAAGCTTTGCTCAAACCAGATGAGCCCGTGCTCAAGCTGGCGACCTTGGGGTCTCAAAACTGGGTCCTCCACATCCCAGTCTGACATTCTATCCACTGCGCCACCGCCTGGTAAGACTATACTTTCCATTCTTAACCTTTTCTCCTTTGCGCATTTTTTTTAACCATGTGCATGTATCACTCTAACTTGTAAATAAAAGTTTACCTACCTCTAGATCTTAGGTATCCTCCAAATATCTGACAAACGAGTGTGGTAGCCTGTGTGTGTCTGTCTAATCTGAAAAACAGTCAAGCGGTGATTTGAGAGAGGAGTTCCACAGAAATTACAGATGCTCTGGCCAGATCACAAAAGCATGTACATCTTTAAAAGGACAAGAGCTCAGGCAGGAGAGCCACAAAAGAAGACGTCAGTAAGTGTGGCAGACAGAGGACGGGCTTGCCTGACCTGGGCACAGTGCAGGGGGAGGGCAGGACAAGCAGCAGGATGGGGTGCAGGGGCTGGACATCAGGCAGCACTGTGGCTCTGAGGCAAGGGGAGGGGCACAGCCTCAGCAGGACTGGGACACTGGGTGCGAGGCCTGGCGGCTGAGGGCAGGGCACCTGGGCACCCTCTGTGCCATCACCCATCCCCGTCCCCATCCAGGGGCTGGGAGCCAGGCCGAGGTGGCGTGGGCAGCAGTGGGAATAGCAAGGAGGTTTACCAGGTGTGTTTGGCAATAGCAGGTGGGTTAGGACTTGTCTAATTCCGCGTTTTTCATCCACCGGTCTGTGGACTGGTCTATTAATTTCATGCCAGGCCATGAAAGAGCTAAGCACCCTGATATATGAAGATCACAGACCCAATGATCTTAGTAGAATCTGCTTATGCTCAAGGTAATTTCTGCCTTAGCAGACCCTGAATAATTCTATTCTCACTGGCCCCCAGTGTAAAAAGCTTGAAAAACCACTAGTCTGTTTCTCCAAGCTCATTTGAGTCTGCATTTAGACTTTAAGGAAGAAGCTGCAGGAACTGGGAACGGGAGAGAAAGACAACAGAGAACAAGTACAGGCTCCAAAGGCTGGAGGCCAGCAGAGAGAGAGTGGGGTGCAGTGGGACAGAGGAGGGCTTAGCGGGGATCTGCGGAGGGGTGCTGATGCTCAGAGATGAAACCATCTATAATAGACGCATCCAAATTGTTTTAGGAAGCACGTCTTTCACATTTTAACCATTTTAGGACAATGTACATTGTTGCAGAAGAGGCAGTGTGGTCAGAGGAGAGGCAAACGCAGCCCTGCACCTTCGTCCTAGAAGCAGACGGCTGGGACACGTGTGCCGGCACACAGGAGAAGCCAGGCCCCGGCACACGGGAGAAGCCCCCGGCACTTACTTATTGCTGCCGTTCAAGCATGCTTTCTGCATAGCATCAACAGTGTATTGAAGGAATTCATGGGCATCTTCTTGGTTTCCAAAACGGAAGTGCCGCGCTATCCCTATAAAATGTAAGACAAGCTTTACCTTCACAGGACAGGGCCAGGCCGTCACCCCCTGAAGCAGCACCTTACACCAGCATGTTAGGAAATGCTTGCTAGTGTCACGAGGGAACAGCACTACGGGAGCTGCCCTGAGAGCTGAGACCCTGTCCGTCTGACCATTAAAAGCCCACATGGGCCAGAGTTTCTGAGCCCAGAGAGTTGCAGAGATGCTATCTACGGCTTCAGCAAGTGAATAACACTATACTGAAATAAATTCAACTTTGGCCGTATTATCTCCACAATTTGTCCACCGTGTTATATTAGTACACACGTTTAAAATTTTTTATTATTATTGGTTTTAGAGAGAGAGGAAGGAGAAAGAAGGTGAGACAGGAACATCCATCTGTTCCAGTATGTGCCCCGAGCAGGGATTGAACCAGCAACCTCTGTGCTTGGGGATGAAGCTCTAACCAACTAAGCCATCTGGCCAGGGCTAGTGAACACATTTTAAATTTGGTGCTAATCTCCCTAAGAAAATCCATGCAGAACATCAATGTCCAAACCTATCTAAATTCTATCCTGATTACCTAGATATTATATAATCAGTAACATTTCAGTCCTATTTCTAATAGAACGAACAGTTACAAGACAAAATTAAATAAAAAAACATCTAACGTATAAATAGAAAAACATCATATATAGAATTTTATGTGTATAACTATATATAAATATATTAGATTAAGTCAAGAATTACCAATATTCTAGCAGCTCTGACCTACAAAAATGGCAATTTCAGGATTTAGCCATATATGTCTGTGTATCGGCATTTGTATAATATATATATTACATATATGTTCATGGATGTATGTACATGCAAACACACAGCAATGACATTTTCTTCAAGACTAGGTTTAAAAATATTAATCATGCCTATGTGTGTGTGTGTATAATTAAACAAACAAAAAAATCACCCTTCGCTAAATTTCTGCCAGGATCCAATGATTTTTTTTTTTAATGTTTGTATTGTCTGCTCTGGCCTACTATAATACCAAGGGGGACAATACCTCTTAATTCTTCAGCAACTTTTTAAGCAAAAAGATTATAGTTTGTAAATATACAATTATCCACCCCTGTAATTACCTAGCTAGATATCAAATTAAGAGTTAAGCTTTAAAAAAAAAAAAAAAATTTTACAGGCTCTGGTCGCAACAGAGCGATGCCCCAGAGGGGCAGAGCATCGCCCCCTGGTGCGCAGAGCGTCGCCCCCTGGTGGACGTGCCGGGTGGATCCCGGTCAGGCCATGCGGGAGTCTGTCTGACTGTCTCTCCCTGTTTCCAGCTTCAGAAAAATACAAAAAAAAAAAAAAAATTTACATGTGCCTGACCAGGTGGTGGCGCAGTAGATAGAGCATCGGACTGGGATGCGGAGGACCCAGGTTCAAGACCCTGAGTTTGTCAGCTTGAGCGCAGGCTATCTGGCTTGAGCAAAGCTCACCAGCTTGTACCCAAGGTCGCTGGTTCGAGCAAGGGGTTACTCGGTCTGCTGAAGGCCCGCGGTCAAGGCACATATGAGAAAGCAATCAATGAACAACTAAGGTGTCACAACGAAAAACTAATGATTGACGCTTCTCATCTCTCTCCATTCCTATCTGTCTGTTCCTGTCTATCCCTCTCTCTGACTCTCTGTCCCTATAAAAAAAATTTACATGCATATTTTTATTCCAACTCAGTTAATTAAGATGATGTAAAAGTTTATTGCACCTGACCAGGAGGTGGCACAGTGGATAGAGCGTCGGCCTGGGACATTGAGGACCCAAGTTTGAAACCCCAAGGTCGCCGACTAGAGTAAAGGCTCATCTGGCTTGAGCACAGGTTCACCAGTTTGAGTGTGGGGTTGCTGGTTTGAGTATACAATAACAGTCATGATTTTATGGTTGCTGGCTTGAACAAGGGGTCACTGGCTCTGCTATAGCCCCCTGGTCAAGGCATGTATGAGGAAGCAGTCAATGAACAACCAAGGTGCCACAACAAAGAATCGATGCTTCTCATCTCTCTCCTTTTTTGTCTGTCCCTGACTGTCCTCACGTCCCACGCTTAAAAAAAAAGTTTATTGTGAACATACACATACAAAGTGCGTAAGAAAATTTCATGCAAGCTGTATCATTACAAGAAAAAAATGTTGAAATCACTTAAAAATTAAACAGAAAATAAGTAAAATTTATCCACAAATTTGCTAAGCTATGAGTATAAATTTTTCTTTAAAAGTATAATTAACTTTATTTTGGCAATTATTGTCACTGTGTATAGTGTAATATTCATTAACTGAATTAAAACTAATTCAAAACAGCAATGGCCCACTGTGTGAAAGTCCCGGGTTCGATTCCCGGCCAGGGCACACAGGAGAGCACCCATCTGCTTCTCCACCCTTCCCCCTCTCCTTTCCTTCTGTCTCTCTCTTCCCTTCCTACAGCCAAGGATCACTGGAGCAAAGTTGGCCCGGGCTCTGAGGATGACTCCATGGCTTCCACTTCAGGTGCTAGAATGGCTCCAGTTGCAATGGAGCAACGCCCCAGATGGGCAGAGCATCGTCCCCTGGTGGGCATGCTGGGTGGATCCCGGTCAGGCACATATGGAAGTCTGTCTGCCTCCCTGCTTCTCACTTCAGAAAAATACAATAAATAAATAACCCCAAAACTAATTCAAAACAATTAAAGGAAACTTATGGGACAATATTAGAGTTAGTATTACTCAGTATAGACATCCAAATATCTGCGGGGGGGGGGAGTTAAAAGTGTTTTAATTTGCTTTTATTATAAAACTTATTTTTATTAAACACTTTATTTTTTTATTTTTAAACATATATATACATATAATAAACATATATATATGGTCTACCGGAAAGTTCTGTCCGTTTCTATTACAAGTTTCAATACGTAAGCACGTTTATTTGGCGCATGTATGCCTCTCTATTTTTATCACTTAATGTATACATACTGACGTAGCAAATTAACTAAAACAAAGTTGATTCATGTTAGTCTTATGTGTGAAGCGATAGTGTACCCATGGCTACTGATAAAGTTCATTTATGCCACTGTAATTTTTACGAATTTCAACAAGGAAGAAATGCTACAGAAGCATGTCTGTCGCATCCACCATATTTCCCGGACTTAGCACCCTCCGACTATCACTTTTTTTTGTCCTTACAAAATTTTTTGAAGGGCAAAGAATTCAAAAATGAAGAAGATATCAAACAAGCACTGGTTCAATTTTTCACATCAAAAGATAAAACATTTTTCAAAAATGGGATATACAAATTGCCCTCACGCTGGCAAGAAATCATTAATAAGAATGGCAATTATATTATTTAATAAAGTTTATTGACGGTAGAAAAATTTGTATTTTGTTTTATTCCAAAAACGAACAGAACTTTCCAGTAGACCATATATATATATATCTAGATAGATAGATAGATAGATAGATAGATATAAAATCGCGTTTAAAATTCATTTTAGAGAGGGGAGAGAGAGAGAAGGGAGGAGGAGCAGGAAGCATCAACTCCCATATGTGCCTTGACCAGGCAAGCCCAGGGTTCTGAACTGGCGACCTCAGCGTTTCCAGGTTGATGCTTTATCCACTGCGCCACCACAGGTCAGGCTTGAACACTGTCTTTTTAAATTGTCATCTTTTGCTTTAAAGTTTCAAAATGTGTTTAAGTAGTAAATGTTTTATGAAAAATTTATTAATTAAAGGCATCTTCATGTATGATAAAATGTTTTTGTAATACACAAGGGCTCATCTTTTTCAGTTAGGCCATTGAGACCAATTAGTTCATAAATAATAATATAAACAACTATAAATGATACTTACGCCGCATCTCATTAATGACAAACATTGGTTTAATAACGTCCCCAGGATTACTGAGTGCCTGGGTAATGTGTGCTTGCATTGTACACATCATACAAAATCCTTCTGCATGACCTGAAAGATAACAGATAATAATCCTCAAAATTAGTAAAACATCAAGAGATATTATACCTAAGGGGCACACTCATAAAGAAATAACAGGTACAGCTACCACATATAAAGCACTGAACCATAAACTTTTGTTCATTTTTATTCAATTCTCCCAAAACCTAAGTAATAAATATATACTGGTTCCACTTTACAGCTCTGAGTAAAATATCTGCTCCATGTCAGTTAATAACTGACGGACAAATAATAATCAAATCATGCTCTAATTTCAAAGCCTGTGTTCTTAACTACTTACAATACTGGAGAAACAAGGATTTTTTTTCTCTCACTACCATTTGCCTCAGACAGTATAAGAATATGTCCCAAACTGGGAGTGGGAAATCTTTCTGTAAATGGTTGACTTTGTTGGCCACATATGGTGGTCTCTGTTGCTGCTTTTTTGTTTATACAACTTTTTTAAGCTTGAAAACCACTCTTAGCTCATGATTATGTGGTGCTACTTTGCATCTAGTGGGTAGAGGCCACAAATGCTGCTATACATCCAAAGAAGCACAGGACAGCCCTAGAACAGAGAATTGCCTGGTCCCAAATATCAACAGTACTAAGGTTGAGAAACACTTTCTTACACAGTTTCTGCTCAGAAACTGGAAAACAAGCCATGGCTCGACTGGAGTGAGTTGGCCCCAGGCACTGACGATGGCTCCATGGCCTCGCCTTAGGCACTAAGAAGAGCTTAGTTGTCAAGCAGCGGAGCAATGGTCCTAGATGGGCAGAGCATCACCCCCTAGGAGGCTTGGCAGATGGATCCTGGTTGGGGTGCATGCAGAAGTCTGTCTCTCTGCTTCCCCTCCTCTCATTTAATAATAAAAAATAATAAAAATAAATTTCCCAAATTCGGCAAAAGATATACATCTCTAGATTTAAGAAACTGAGCAATCCCCAAACAGAGTGAGTAAATAAATAAATAAATCTGTGCCAAGACACATCACAATTAAATTTCTGAAAACTAAAGACAAAAAGCACCATCTTACCTCTAGGAGATAAATCATTTGAATGATAGTGGCTTTCACATCAAAAACCATGGAGGCCAGAGGAAGTGGTACAATAACTTTCAAATGTTGAAAGAAAAGGACTGTTAACCCAGAATCCTATACCCAGTGAAAATGTTCTTTAGAAATGAAGGTAAAATCAATATTCTCAGATGAAGCAAAGCTAAGAGAATTTGTCACCGGCAGACTTACCCTAAAAGAAGGACTAAAGTTAAGTTCTCTATACAAAAACCACCCCCAGTAATCTTTAAAAAAGAAATGGAACATAAAAAAGGAAGAAAAATCACGATAATCAAAAATATAAGCAAATATAATAGCTTTTTTTTTTTTTGTATTTTTCTGAAGCTGGAAAGGGGGAGCAGTCAGACAGACTCTCGCATGCGCCCGACTGAGATCCACCCGGCATGCCCACCAGGGGGCGATGTTCTGCCCCATCTGGGCGTCGCTCTGTTGCAACCAGAGCCATTCTAGCACCTGAGGCAGAGGCCACAGAGCCATCTCAGCGCCCGGGCCAACTTTGCTCCAATGGAGTCTTGGCTGCGGGAGGCGAAGAGAGAGACAGAGAGGAAGGAGAGGGGGAGGGGTGGAGAAACAGATGGGCGCTTCTCCTGTGTGCCCTGGCCAGGAATCGAACCCGGGACTCCTGCACGCCAAGCCGATGCTCTACCACTGAGCTAACCGGCCAGGGCCTATAATAGCCTTTCCTTCTATCTCTCTCTTTTCTTTTTTTTAACTTTTATTAGCTTTTCTTTTATGCTGAATTTGCTCACAAGCTGTAAGTTTTTGTTTCTTCTGGAATCTTTTTCTTCTGTGAAAGCTCCTCTTCTAGTTTAGGGACAATCTGCTTTTTTCCAGTAAAAATTACCTCAGTGTAGCAGGGAGAGCTGATGAATGAGTTAGTCCGCCCATGAGCTGAAGTTCTGCTCTGCACTGGAAGCCTTGTGCACCTGGATGTGCCAGTGACCAGAGAATCTATATCTAAACCCTCAAGTTCAGCATTACTCTTTGCATTTTTAAGCAAATGCAGCAAAAATTCAGTACTTTTCGGGGGGCCAGAAACCCTGCTTCCAGCCTACTGTTTGGCCCAGGCACACCTACCAGCTACACCACTGTAATAATGAAAAGGCACACATGGCTTCTATCAAGTGATATCTTTCAGATACTTGGTAGCTTTTTGGATATGCATACACTTCCTGACCTGGGCAGTTTCACACGTACTCTTAAATGAACACAGAGATTGGAACCTCTTGATTTGCATGGTTTTGTGGGGTTTTCTGGGTCAAGTGAATAGTGAACCCTTTTCAGAGGTCATCTCAGGCCACTTAACAGGAAGAAGAAACAGGCTTCTTTTTTCTGGAGTTCTCTAAATTATGTGACAGTTGAAACAGAAACTACAACATTGTTTGATATGGTTCTAAGTGTATGTAGAAAATATTTAATTACATGGTAACTAGGGAAGAGTAAAGGGAGGTAGAAGGTAAGGCTGCTACACTTCCCTTGAATTAGTAAAGTGGCAACACCAGTAGATTGCAATATATATATTGTAAACCTACAGCAACCACAAAACAGACTACACAGAGATACACTCAGAAACATCACCAATAAGTCAAATGGGAATATATATTTTTTGACAGAGAATCAGAGAGAGAGACAGAGAGAGGGACAGACAGGAAGGGAGAGAGATGAGAAGCATCAATTTTTTGTTGCAGCACCTTAGTTGTTCATTGATTGCTTTCTCATATGTGCTTTGCTCAGGGGGCTGCAGCAGAGTGAGTGATCCCTTGCTCAAGCCAGTGACCTTGGGCTCAAGCCAGCAATCCATGCTCAAGGCGGATGAGCCCACACTCAAGCTGGCGACTTCAGGGTTTTGAACCTGGGTCCTCTGCGTCCCAGTCTGATGCTCTATCCACTACACCACCACCTGGTCAGGCCAAATGGGAATTCTTAAAAACATTCAAGTAACCCATAGGAACGAAGGGATAAGGAAACAATTGAAAAACAAAGAACACAAAGCAAAATATCAACTGGCAGAATTAGGTCCTAATATATCAATAATCATTTTAAGTGTAAATGTTCTAAGTATGCCCAAAAGACCCAGATTAAGAAAACAGATATAGGACCTGACCAGGTTGCTCAGTGGATAGAGCATCATGTGGCAAGTGGAGAACATGGGTTCAATCCCCGTTCAGGGCCCACATGAGAAGCAACCAATGGGTGCACAAATGAATGGAACAACTAAGTGGAGTTGATGGTGCTCTCTTCCCTCCCTCTTTCTCTCTCAAATCAGCGAAAAAAAATTTTTATATGTAGATTTGAAAACATGACTCAGTCCCTGGCTGGTTAACTTAGTCATTTAAGAATATCATCCCGAAACAATAAGGTTGCAGGTTCGATCCCTGGTCAAGGCACACAGGAGAAAAAAACAAAAAAGGTATGACTGAGTAGAAAAAAAAATGCTTCCCTTCCCCCTCTCTCTCCCTTCTTGAAGCAAAACAGAACAGAAAGGAGAAACAGATTCACAAATACATTTTATTTCAACATCCCTCTCTCAAAACTTCATAGAACACGTAGACAGAAAAGCACTAAGTACATAGAAGATCACATCAACCACATTAACAACTATCTAAACAGAATTGGCATTTATAGAAACACCAACATACTTAAAAGAATATACATCTTCATTAAGTACACATGGAACATTTAGCAAGCTAGACTGTGTTCTGGTGCATAAAACAAGCCTCAAGATTAAAAGGATTCAAACAATAAAAAATATAGTCTCTGACCACAATGGAATTAAACTCAAAATCAGTAACAGGATAATTTCTGGAAAATATCCAAACATTTGGCAACTAAACATGCCTCTAAATAATCCCAAGGGCAATGAGAAAGTATTCTGAACTGAGTGAAAATCAATGTACAACATGTCAAAATGTTTGGAATGCAACTAAAGCGGCACTTAAAGAAAAATTTATAGCATTAAATACTTATATTGGAAAGATGAAAAAAATCTCAAGTCAAATGACCTAAGCAGCCATGCCTATAGCGCAGTGGATGGAGCACTGACCTGGACTGCTGAGGTCGCTGGTTCGAAGCCCTGAGCTTGCCCAGTCAAGGCACCTATGGCAAGCAATCAATGAACAACTAAAGTGAAGCAGCTATTAGCTGATACTTTTTGCTCCCCTGTTCTAGCCCTTCCCCTCTCTAAAATCAATACATGAAATCTTAAAAAAAAAAAAAAAAAAACTAGAACAGAACACATTAAATCCAAAGCAAGCAGGAGAAAGTGAGTAATAAAAATAGTAACAGCCTGACCTGTGACGGTGCAGTGGATAGTGTCGACCTGGAACGCCGAAGTGGCCGGTTTGAAACCCTGGGCTTGCCTGGTCAAGGCACATATGACAAGTAACCAGTGAACAACTAGAGTGAAGCAACTATGAGTTGATACTTCTCATTCCCCACCCCTTCCCCATAAAATCAATAAATAAAATATTTAAAAATAAATAAATAGCCTGACCGGGCAGTGGCGCAGTGGATAGAGCGTCGGACTGGGATGTGGAAGACCCAGGTTCGAGACCCTGAGGTCTCCAACTTGGGCGTAGGCTCATCTGGTTGGAGCAAAAGCTCACTGGCTTGAGGCCAAGATCACTGGCTCGAGTAGGGGGTTACTCGGTCTGCTGAAGGCCCTTGGTCAGGACATATGTGAGAAAGCAATCAATGAACAGCTAAGGTATTCAAACACGCAACGAAAAACTAATGATTGATGCTTCTCATCTCTCTGTTCCTGTCTGTCTGTCCCTGTCTATCCCTCTCTCTGACTCTCTGTCTCTGTAAAAAAATAAATAAATAAATAAATAAACAGAAATACTAACAAACGTCAATGAAATAGAAAACAAAACAGTGAAACCAAGAGCTAGTTCTTTGGGAAGATCAGTTAAAACGAATAGAACCCTAATCAGATCAGGAAGAAAGATAGGGAGATACAAATTACCAGGAGAGAGAAAATCACTATAGAGCCTAACAAAATCAAAAGGATAATAAGAAAACATGAACACTTTTATGCCAATACAGTCAACAACTAAGAAAAATTACTCTAAAGACACAAACTACCGCCTGACCTGTGGTGGCGCAGTGGATAAAGCGTCAACCTGGAAACGCTGAGGTTGCCAGTTCAAAACCCTGGGCTTGCCTGGTCAAGGCACATATGGGAGTTGATGCTTCCTGCTCCTCCCCCCTTCTCTCTCTCTCTCTCTCTCTCTCTCTCCCCCCCTCTATAATGAATAAATAAAATCTTTAAAAAAATAAAATAATAAAAAAATTTTAAAAAAAGACACAAACTACCAAAGTCCCTGATGAAAAAACAAATAATTTAAAAATGCCTATATCTAGTTAAAAACCTACGCGGGAGAAAACTCCCAGACCCAGATTACTTCATTGATAAAAACATTTGGGGAAGAAATAGTACCAATTCTATAGGAGACAGAAGGGAATAAAACCCATCCATGATGCCAAAACCAGACAAAGGCACCATAGTAAAGAAACTATAAACCCGACATCCCTTGTTAACATACAATTTTAGCAAATCCAATGACACATGGAAAATATATCATGACCAAGTGGGGCTCATCTCAGGAATACAAGTTTGGCTTGACAATCAGACAGACACTGAACATGGTAAAGGGCGTCTACAAAAAAACAATTGCTGCCTGACCAGGTGGTGGCGCAGTGGATAGAGCATCGGACTGGGATGCGGAAGGACCCAGGTTCGAGACCCCGAGGTCGCCAGCTTGAGTGCGGGCTCATCTGGCATGAGCAAAGAGCTCACCAGCTTGGACCCAAGGTCGCTGGCTCCAGCAGGGGGTTACTTGGTCTGCTGAAGGCCCACGGTCAAGGCACATGTGAGAAAGCAATCAATGAACAACTAAGAAGTCGCAACGCGCAAAGAGAAACTGATAATTGATGCTTCTCATCTCTCTCCATTCCTGTCTGTCTGTCCCTGTCTATCTCTGCCTCTGTAAAAAAAAAAAACAAAAAAAAAACAATTGCTAACATCACACTTAAAGGTAAAAGAATAACTGCTGGTCTCTGAAGATCAAGAGGCGCAGATGTTGATTCTTACCACACCCACTTAGCCCTGAAATGGAGGTCCTGGCCAGTGCACTACAGTACAGCAAGAAAAAATAAAGCACAGACTAGAAATTAAAGAACTACAATTTTCCTTATTCACAGACCAAATGACTGTCTCTATATAAAATCTTAAGAATTCCTTTTTAAAAAACACTACTGGAAGTAATAGGTGAGTTTAACAAGGCTGCAGGATATAAGATTATCCTGCAAAAATCAATTTCATTTCTATATTTTAGCAATAAACAATCAAAAACTGAAATTCAAAAACATTACCATTTATAATAGCTTTTCAAAAAGAAAAAACAAACCTTAAGGAGAAATCTGATTTAAAATGTGCACATTCTGCCTGACTTGTGGGGGCGCAGTGGATAAAGCATTGACCTGGAACGCTGAGGTCGCTGGTTTGAAACCCTGGGCTTGCCTGGTCAAGGCACATATGGGAATGATGCTTCCTGCTCCTCCCCCCCATCTCTTTCTTTCTCTCCCCTCTCTAAAATGAATAAATAAAATATTTTTTAAAATATTTAAAATGTACATATATTTGTATGCTGAAAACTACACAACATTGATAAGAAAAATTAGAGATCACCTCAATAAATGGAGAGGCATACTTTTATTTGTGGGTAAGACATATTGTTTAGATATCAATTTATCCCAAATTGACTTACTGATTCAACACAACCCCAATCAAAACTCCACAAAGAAATTGACAAATTGGTTCCAAAATTCATTTAGAAATGCAAAGGACCAAGAATGGCCAAAACAACTTTGAAAAAGAACAAAGTCGAAGAACTTACCTGATTTCAAAACCTAAATATATAGTAATCAAGACACTGTGTTAAAGTGTTAAGATAAACAGTGGATCACTGTAACAATAGAGTCCAGAAATAGAGCCATATGCATATGGCCAAGTGATTTTTGACAAAAGTGAAAAGACAATTAAGTAGAGAAAGGACTATCTTTTGAATAAATAGTGCTGGAAAAGTTGAACATCATACTGAAAAATATGAACTTCGATCCATTCTTCACATCATAAACAAAAATTAACTCAAAATGGGTAATACTTAAATATAAAAGATAAACTATAGAACTTCTAGAAGAAAATTAAGAGAAAATCTTTGTGACCTCTAGTTAGGCAGATTTCTTAATACAACACCTACAGCACAACTGATACAGAGAAAAAATAATGAAGTGGAATTCTTCAAAACTAAAAATGTGATTTTCAAAAGGTAGTGTGAAAAGAATATTTTCTCCAGACTGGGAGATAATATTTTGGCAAATTACGTGTCTAATAAAGGACTTCTCTCCAGATAATATAAAGAACTCTCAAAACTGAACAATTAGAAAATAAACAATTTTTGCCTGACTGGTGGTGGCACAGTGGATAGAGCAATGAGCTGGGATGCGGAGGACCCAGGTTCGAAACCCCGTGGTTACAGGATTGAGCTCAGGTTCATCTGGCTTGAGTGCAGGCGCACCAGCTTGAGAGTGGGATCAAGGACATGATCCCATGGTCTCTGTTGAGTCCAAAGGTCATCAGCCGAGCAAGGGGTCACTGGCTCTGCTTGAGCTCCCTTCCCCCAAGTCAAGGCACATATAAGAAGCAATCAATAAACAACTAAAGTGATGCAGCTATGAGTCGATGCTTCTCATCATCTCTCTCCCTTCCCATCTGTGTCTCTCTTTCTCTCAATCTGTCTCTCTCTAAAAAAAAATGAAAAGAAAGAAAATGAACCAACTTTAAATTAGGCAAAAGATATAAATAGGTGCCTCTGCAAAGCAAATCTATGGATGGCAAATAACCATATAGAAAGAGGTTCAACATTATTCATTCAAGAAGTACAAATTAAAGCTACAGTAAGGTATCACAACATAACTACTAAAATGGCAAAAACTGGAAAGACTGACCACACCAAGTATTAGGTGAGATACAGAGCAAATGAAATTTTCATTGACTGCTGGTGGGAATGTAAAATACCACAATCCCTTTGGGAAACAGTTTGAAAGTATCTTAAAGTTAAGCACACACATCCATACGGCCAAGCCATTCCATTCCTAGATATTTACCCAAGAGAAATGAAAACATGTCCTTGCGGAAGACTTGTTTACAAATGTTCATAGCAGCTTAATTTGTAACAGCCCAAAATGAGAAATAACACAAATGTCCATCAAGACATCCTTACAAGTATTACTACTCAGTAATAACAATTAAGTACTGATACATGCAGCAACATGAAACAATGTTGAAATAACTGTGCTGGGTCAACAAAGTCAGGCATATAAGAATATATACTGTAGGGAATTCCACTTACATGGCATTCTCGAAAATACAAGCTAAATCTCCAGTAAACAGAAGGCTTATCAGTGGTTGCCTGGGGCGGGGGGGGGGGTAGGGGTAGGACAGGGTAGACAAGAGTGAGTCACAGGACTGGGAAACTTTAGGGGGTGAACAGATTAATCATCTTAATTGTGGTGATAGTTTCCTGGGAGTACACAAATGTCAAAATGCACCAAACTGTGTATTTTAAATATGTGTACTTTACTGTATAACAACTACACAATAAAGCTGGGAAAACAGAGAGATGAGAGAGAACTATCAATAGCATAAAAGACAGGCACCTAATTCTGAACACCGGGATCTTCTGAACTTTTGTCTTGGTCCTCTGTCTTGCTGTCCAGGTGCCAGTGCTGGGTTCTCTTCCACACCCTACTTTCATTAAGCACAAAAGTGACAGCAAAGCGTCTGTGGGGAATGAATTATGGACTAAGAAAGGGAGAAAACACGGGCAGACAGAACGTTCATTCTGTAACTTAAAACCCTTTGGCACAACACACAACTCTAGGCAGTAAGACTCTTGGTGATTTTCCTTTGCTTTCTTTAAATTTTTCTGTACTTTCCAAATTCTTTACAAGCATTATTTTGCTCTTTGGGAGGAAAAATATTTTAAAAGAACCTGTTTAAATTCTCCATTAAGTAAAGAAGTATTCAAAAAGAAACCAAGGGGCTTTTTTTTTCACCCTGATAATTAATAAATACCCACCTGAACATATACATGCAAATCTGAGGCCTAACTTAGATCAAAGAACAGGAAGATTTCATTTGCAAAGAATGAAGGATATTTACAAAATGTATACAAAGTCAAAACCTCAAGAAAGGGGTATGCTCTAAATTCTGAATTTCACTAATCAACCACTAAGTTGGCTTTCACCTAATTAAGGACTGTAACATGTTTTCACTGATTTCCTGACCTTTAGGTTGAAAACTGAGCTCTCACATACTGAAGGGAAAGTCCGGCATGAATTTCCAGGAGGCTGGGGGCAGTGATCAGAAGCTCCTCTCAACTAAGGCTTATAAACCTGCAAGTGAATCCAGCCTCATAACACGGGGTATGATGGGACCAGAAGAGGCAGGATGGATTGACTGACTGGCTGGTTGATTTCAGAGAGAAAGGAAGGCAGAGAGAGACAGAAAAATCAGCCTGTTTCTGTATGTGCCCTGACCAGGAATTAAACTGGCAATCTTTGCATAACGAGACAATGCTCAACCAAACAATCTATACTGCCAAAGCAAGAGGCAGGATTTTTTAAAAAATATTTTATTTATTGATTTTAGAGAGAGGAGAGAGAGAAAGAGAGAGAGAGAGAGAGAGAGAGAGGCAGAGGAAGGAGCGGGAAGCATCAACTTGTAATAGTTGCTTCCTGTATGTGTCTTGACCAGGCTAGCCCGGGGTTTTGAACCAGCGACCTCAGCATTCCAGGTCAATGGTTCTCCACTGTGCCACCACAGGCCAGGCAAGAGGCAGGATTTATAATCCTGCTTGTCCCAAACTGTTGGCAGCAGACATTTATGCCACATTTTTTAGCAAGTATAGAAAGCAGCAGAGGATTCAGAAGTGCCACATGCTGATAAAATGTTTCCTTTTAAATAACTTCACAGGTCAAATTAGGTGCAAAATGCTTCTTATACAACCTCAATACAAATCTTAAGAGACTTCCTAAAAAAAAAAACAAATAAACAAAAAAAAGTCTTCCTGAATGGTTTCTAAAAGAATAAACCAAGTTCTTAACAATCATGGACTTCTTGGCTTAATTCCTCATTTTCCTTTCAGAGAGAAAAAAAGGAAAGTAGGTTAGTATACCACCAGAGCAGGCACGGAATACGACACGGACACGTACATGTCTTGGAGTGCTCGTGGGACAGCATGTAATTGGCGAGAGGCGGCGTGTACGTTAAGCACTGCAGGGCTGCATTGGCAAAGCAGGTATTGCCCAAGTTCTGGAGCCCAGCTCCAACTCTATGAGTCTGTTGCCACTTAAGACAAATCTTCTCAGATGGGAAAAGAACTTTTTGTGGAGGAGCAATGCCATCACCTAGGGCTAGAAAAATAAAGAACAAATATTTAAGAACAAATCTGAAGTAAATAGCAACATATCAAACCTGAATGTAATCACGACTCTAAATCTTACCACCAGCTCACAAAGACTATGGGGGAGAAAGGGCAGAATTCAGAGTGTGGGAAACGCTACATGATTTGGTTTCTTTAATAAACCGCAAGGACAGTGTGGGATGGGGTTACAAATTAAAAGAAACTTAAGCTTTATTACTACAGATGAGTTTAACTGGCAAAAATAAAACAAAACAATTTAAAAACCCAGTATTTTTTAAAACATCTTTTAATTTCTAAAAGACAGAAGCCTGCTTAGGGAACTACAGTTAATTGACAAGTTAATGAAATTCTTGCTCATCTCAATTCTCACCAAGATAAAGTTTATCCTTCAACAAATTAGAAATGAAAGAAATTACCAATACCAGTATCAAACAAACAAACACAATCTACCTTGTTATGATGCACATGTTAACCCTCAGGAAGCAGCAGAGGAAAGTGAAGCCCGTCACAATGTAACTTGGCTGGCCACTCAGGTGGCAATCACTGTATCTTGCAAAATAAGCCTCCCTCTGAACTTACCAACCCATTGAAGACATTTATATAAGAATTTTTTTGGGAGTGATTCTATCTTTTAAAAAATACCTTGATCCTTTTGTGGTGATGGTTTTGATTTATCAGGTACAGATGAACTTGAATAAACTACAGCACCAGGTACTGGTCCTAAGGAAAGTGTGTGATTTGCAACATCATTTAATGAAGACACAGCACCCCAGCTGGCAGAGCCTGCATCCATGTCTCCAGGTGAGACTGCCTCGGAACTGCCAGGCTGATTTTGATAGGTTGATGGGTCTGAAGATTCAGAAGCTTTGTCAACTATGGTCATTGTTCAACTCTGCAAAAGACAAAAAAGCATAGATTTGTTTCGTAAGACTAGAAAAGTGATCTATTTATTCTACCATTAGATCTTGGAAAGTTATTCTAGCTATTTTTAATTATTTTCCAACAAATCATCCAAATAGAAAAGCAACAGTATTTTTTCAGATTGTGGTGATTTCCTTGGAACATTCAGTATGCATTCACCAAGTACCTATATTTTTTCTCCCTATTGCTTAAAACTAGAATGTGAAAGGCACTAACACATGCAACTCAATTTTTAATTCATATAGAATTCCTCAGGGGAGAGTCTCAAGTACACAGAGAGAAAATCTAGATCTAATGTTGGGCATAAAGTCCAAAAGACATTGTTTGAAATACACTGCATTTTCTTAACGTGTAGAAAGTCTCATCTTTGAAGCATATTTTTCTGAAGAGAAATTTTCTCATTTATCTGGCACATTATTTCAGTGAAATCCATTAGCAATTACTGATACCAAGCTTGAACACAAATACGTGTTAGAAAACTACTTCATTATAATTATCTGAGTCTTATCTTAAATCTTAGGGTACTAATTGAGCACCTTCTATGTGCTGGGATTGTGTTAATTGCCAAACATACATTAACTTATTCAATTTCATAACGGGCCTATGAGAGACTGGACGGAATACACAGAGTCTATAAAATCCACCAACTATAACCCAAACTAGTCAGCAACTGGGACTAAACACCGGGTCCAACATTCCCAACTGGGGTTCGTTCTGGCTGTAACAACCTGGTCAATGGACAACTTTTAGGAATGTCTCCAAAACTGCCCAGTAGCAGCCAGATCTGGTATACCACTGCTCTGCAGCTAACCTCTCAGGTATGCCCTAACCCCAGCACAGCCCCCAGCCTTGCCACTGCCTGACCTAGGAACCCCTGCGAACACTCTCCACGCTCCGTTCCCACCTATTCTGTCTGGGCCCTGCACACATTGTTCCTTTTTACCCCCTTTCCACCTTCCGCCGCCGCTGCCAGTCAGTTAACACTTCCACTGCTCAGTTCAGAATTCATTTCCTCTGGGACACTTTCCTTGACAACCTCCTCCCCCAAGACTGGGTTAAAATCTCTCCTAGGGCTGCCCAGCAGCCCCATGCTGATTTACAGGGCACAGCAGGTTCACGTGCTGCTCTTCATCATGTTCTTACTGGTGCCCCTCATCTGGCACACAGAGAGCTTCCTACACGTGCTGAACGAATGAATGAATTCTGGAGATAGGAAGTAATCGGTGTTTGTTGAGCAACAAGAGGAGCGTTGTTTGTGCTGAGTGATTTATACATAGTATCTCATTTAATCCTTTAAAAACTCTGAAGCAACAAGAGCCTTTAAAACTTGTTTTAAAATTACTCAATAAAGCGAAAGGATAATAAATACCCATGTACTTGCCACCTCAGTGAATGTTATAATGTACTCTCTGCTTACAATAAGGTTTTTTTTCTAAAGCCTCTGTAATTTTTTTTTTTTTTTTTTTTACAGAGATAGAGTCAGAGAGAGGGATAGACAGGGACAGACAGACAGGAACAGAGAGAGATGAGAAGCATCAATCATCAGTTTTTCGTTGTGACACCTTAGTTGTTCATTGATTGCTTTCTCATATGTGCCTTGACCACGGGCCTTCAGCAGACCGAGTGACCCCTTGCTCGAGCCAGCGACCTTGGGTCCACGCTGGTGAGCTTTTGCTCAAACCAGATGAGCCTGCGCTCAAACTGGTGGCCTCAGGGTCTCGAACCTGGGTCTTTCCGCATCCCAGTCCTACGCTCTATCCACTGCGCCACCACCTGGTCAAGCAAGCCTCTGTAATTTTAAATTAAGGCATGATTATCTTTCCCCAAAAACTATAACCTTAAAAAACTTTTTGGAATCTTACATAAAAACAGAAGAGTAGACGTTATTTAGATCTTCATCAAATAAGAACTGGACTAAAATTTAAAATCAATCTAAAATACTGGACCTTTACTCAGGAAGAAAACTTGAGCCCTATTATCCAAATAAATTGTACACTTTCCTCATCAAAGAGCCAAAAGAAATTATGGAACAGTGTGGAGACAAGAAAACAAAACAGGAGGAGGAAGGTAAAGAAGAGGAAAAGGATGAAAGCCAAAACAGCAATAATGATGTTAAATAGCAAAAACCTGATTTTCCCCAGATAACCCTTCAGGACAAATATTCACAAATGATCAAACAAAACCACTTTTCTGGCTCAACTACCTTTTTTGATGAGAGGGAGGGAGGGACTCTTACATGAAAAAAAATTAAGGAATGTGTACAACTCAGTCATCAATAACTATACAGCACCATAATTTGGGGGAGGCAAACCAAAACCATGTATTCATCTTCATTTGTGCACTCAGCCAAAGAATTCTTACCCTAAAACCATGAGGCATCAAACTAAATTCCATCTGCTACAAAGAGAAAACCTTTCTAGAAGCCAACAATGTTGTGTGTGACCTACATGCATACCCTTACCTTACAGTATTTACTTTCAGCAAATCTTTGCAACATTACTGTTATAAATCTCAGGACTTTTAAGTAACTATTTCAGTGGAAAGTTTCAATCTCTCTCAACATATTCTGGTAATATAAAACAAGTTACAAAAGCATGTTTGAAAACAACCAAGTACTACAAGCATCAGGCTGGATGTGTGCAGAGGAATGGGACAAACTGACATTTGTGTTTCCTCTGCTTTTACTCAAAAGTCTGAATTAAAATTCTCAGTCTCTTATATGGTATTTCTCCCTTAGTACTTCTACCAAATGCCAAAATGCATTATTCTTTTTTATTTTTAAGTATATGCAGTTCAAACAGTGGTGCACTCCACGTGCATGGAAGTAGTATCCATACATGTAAAATGAAACTGTTACACTCCGCTTTTTCATACACAGTGTAATCCAAGCTCTCTTACAAGCTTTAGGAAGACACACCTTGATTTTAGTTATTTCTAAGACAACAAAACAGCTGAACTTTAAACCTTTACAAACCAAACAGTGCAAACTTGATTCAATGACATGGAAAAGAAAGTGAAACTGATCTTAAATAAAAACAAATAAGTGAAACTGATTCTTCAGATCCGGTAATGCACTTTGAATGAACAAGACAGTCAAAAAGAGTAGAATTCTGTTTAAAATTTACAACTCTTAAAGATATTTCTGAGTCTCCACAAGAATGTATGAGAACCGATAATACTGCTGTAACCTCGAAAAAGAGGCGTTACCTAGTTCTTCACCCAGTTTCACTGTTACTTGAGTGTATTTCCTTTAAAATAACCAACGGCTTTCCTATAAACAAGTAAACCCTAAGGCCTTCCAGAATATACAAGAACTATTCAACAAAAGTCATCCCGACTGCATGCATCATAACGGGGTTCAAGTCCTGCACTGTAAAAACTTCAGTCCCTTCAATTTTCATTTCAAATACCTAAAGCGGATCCCTTCTTCCCGACCCCTTGCAGGTAAGTTGGCTCTTTCTGTCCCGAAGATAAAGCACACAAGCCCGAGATATAGACGCTTTAGGGGCGCACCGCCGGGGCCCACCGGCCGGCCCCACCTCTCCCCCGGAGGGCGCCTGCTCAGCCGGCCGGCGGGCGTGGGGAGCTCGGACACCCGGCGGAGGTGCCCGGTGGACGGCCCCGCGCGGCCGGTGGTGGGCCGAGGGGCGCCGTGGGGGAAAGTTTGTCTATTTGGGAGTGGGAGGGGGGCGGGGAGGCGAGTCCGGGCTCGGAGGGGCGCTCGGCGGCGGCCACGCGGGAGGCGGCGGGCGGCCAGGGGACACGCGGCTCCGCGGCCGGCACACGCCCACTCCGGGCGCCGCGGGACCGGCGAGGCCGCCCCGGGGACACTGGCCGGGCCAAGGGGGCGGACCGGGGCCGGGTGGGGGTGGGAGGGGAGTGTCCATGGCAACCAGGGGGTCCGGCCTCCCTACGCAGCCCGGCTCCCGGGGCGCCCCGCCGCCGCGGCCGCCGCACCCTCCCGAGCGGCCTGGCCCGGCGGCGGCGGAGGCGCTGCCCCGGCGCGGCGGGGTCCCCGGCGGCCCGCGGCGGCGGAGAGGGCGGCGGGCGAGGGGCCGCGCCAGCCCCCGGCGGCCCGCGCCGGCAGAGGGACGGCCCGGCCAGCCACGGCCGGGGCGAGCGGAGCGCTCCGCGGGCCCCACGCCGGCCGGCAGCGGGCGGGGAGGAGGCGGGAGCTTACCTGACCCGGCTCGGCGCTCGCTCCATCCCCCTCGGCCGCCGCCGCCGCCGCACACAGCCCAGCCGCCCGGCGGGGGACAATGACGTGCCTCCATCCGGGCACCGCCGCCGCCGCCTCCGGGTCAGCGGCCGCGCCCGCAGCGCCCCGCCAGTCCGCCAGGGGGCGCGCCAAGGCTGCGTCCGCACGCGCCACCGCCCAGGGGCCGTCGCGCAGGAGACGCGGCGCGCAGTTAACGGGCCAGGCGGGCGCGGGAGGGCGGGGCAGCCGGCGGAGCGCCGCGGGCGCAGGCTGGCGCGCATCACTGGAGGCGCCGCGGAAGGAGCGCTCTGATTGGCGGGGCCGCGCCCGGGTGAGCTCCTTCCCCCAGCGGTCGGCAGCTGCCGCGGGAACTTAAGGCCGGTCAAGAGGACCTCTCGGCGTCTGACCCCGGATCCGGCTCGCGCGGTTGCCTCCTGCGCGCGGGCTCCCCGCGCCCCTCAAACGGACGCGGCTCCGGGGAAACCTTCCAAGTGTGACTTCCCGCTCCGGCTGCGGCGCTCGCCCGTCGGCCACCGCGGACCCAGCGGCGCGCCCGCCGGCCATGGGACTCCACAAACGGCGGTGCAGGAAGTACTGGATACAGGACACCTGAATCCAGGGAAGGGCCGAGCCACTGCCGTCACGAGCTCGTCTCGAATCCGAACATTCCACCGTCTTTGGGGGCAACCAGACCAGCGCTTGCTCCCGAGTGGCAGATCCGAACTTCCAGCTGCTCCGTCCTTTTGGGTTCTTTGCTCTAATTAAGGACTGTGGCATCGTCCTGCAGTAACCTGCCATTCTCTCTCTCTCTCTCTCCTTCTCCCCACGTCCCTAACCCTTTAACTCCCAAGTCCCATCCACTCAACCTGCCCAGGGGGCTGTGACCCTGATCCTCCTCCCGTTCTCCTCTCTCATTGCTTCTTTCTGGCTCTTCCCTTCTAGTCTCTCCACCCCCTGTTGATTCTTAAGTGCCCCACCTCCCAACCTGGGTAGTTAACATGATCCTAGAGGAAAAGGTGTCACACAGGGATAAATTAGATTTTCTGAGGACCCCCAGGCACTTAAGAAGCCTGTAGTCGATGCTGGTGAAGTCCTACCCGCATCCCCTCATTGGCTGACACGCCCTTCCCCCTCCCAGCTGCTCTGAGTGTTAGCGGATAAAAACTCAACAGCTGTCGTCCCCTTCTCCTGACACCCCTTCTGGCCAAAGGGGAGCTGCTTCATGGGAAGGTTAACCATGCCTACATTCCCCCTTAGAGACTATACCAGTGGCTCACTGACACAGGTTGAGAAAGGCCATGCCTTCAGTTGTGCCCGGTCTTGCGCAGCGCCAGCCGGATCATAGGGAGCTCCTCTCTTACTGAGGCTACAACCTTGCTTAACTCCTTTCTCTGCCTTTTCCCTTCATTCTCTTTCTCCCCAGAGACTGCCCTTGATGCATCACAGGCACCTGAATTCGGCCTCAAACCCTGTTTCTGGGGTAGCCTGGCTGAAGACAGTTACCAGGAATGGTCCTAAGAAGCGGAGCACCTGTTCAGGTGATAACAGGTGGGCCACGGAGAGCTGTGTGACGGTGTAAGACCCCCACCTGGGGGGAATCGGGATGGGAGATGGTAGAAGGGATCGCGTTGTCTTATTCAGTCTCTGGTGTTTGAGGAGTGGGGGTAATAGCGACAAAAAGAACTTTGATCTCTGGCGGGATAGCTCGGCTGGTTAGAGCGTCTTCCGGAATTGCAGTGGTTGCTGGTTCAGTCTCCGGTCAGGGCACCTGCAGAAATGGATTGATGTTCCTCTCTGTCTCTCTGTCTCTGTTTCTTCCTCTCTCGCAAAAATCAATGAATAATAATAAAAAAAGAACTTTGGAATCAGGTGGCCACAGATGCTTTCAAGAGGGAAAATAACAGGCCTCACAGGCAGTCATTGATAAGAAGCAAAGCGTACAAGGCTGAGAGCCTCCTGTGCGGCAGCCTATAGTAACTGTCACCTGCAGTCTGAGGACAGGCTCACGTTCATTTAAAAGGAACACAACTTGGCCTGACCAGTGGTGGCATGGTGAAGAGTGTAGACCTGGGACACTAAGGTCTCAGGATCATACCCCCAAGGTTGCCAGCTTGAGTATGGGCTCGCCAGCTTCAGCGTGGGTTCATCAAGATGTCCTAAAGTGCTGGCTTGAGCAATGAGTCACTGGCTTGGTTAGAGCCCCACAGTAAAGGCACATATGAGAAGCAATCAATGAATAACTAAAGTGCTGCAACTATGAGCTGATGCTTCTCATCTCTCCCTTCCTGTCTCTCTCTCTCCCTTAAAAAAATAAAAGGAACAGTACTTGAGAAATGGTTGACTCCTCATTCTGTCACCTCCACCAGGGCTCTGATAAAGAAGAGGTGAGGGACCCTGGCCGAGTAGCTCAGTTGGTTGGAGTGTCTTCCTTACATGCTGAGGTTGCAGTTTGTCCCTGGTCAGGGAACATACATGGTCAGAATGGCAGAGAGGGCTCCTGATTTTCAGAGATCCAAGGAGATGGCTAACAGAACACGGTGCCGTCAACAAAGTCATTATGTATATAATCAAATATTTAGGTATACATTTAAAGTCTGGATGTGCAGAAGACTGAGGTCAGCTGTCCCAGTGGGAAGTCACAATCTCCTGTCCAGTTTCCTTACTTTAGACAGTCCTCCTCAGATCCAAAACGCCCAATATTCAGTAAAAGAGAAGCCAGACTCATGGCAAGTGTATACAGGAGTGATTCTCCAAATCCTTCCTCAGAGACCTATGGCCATTTAATTTACTCGGGTAACCATATACTGGGAAAGAGGAATAGTCGGATAGTTCCAAGTTATTGGATACAAAGTCCAAGTTAATGCAGATAGATGGGGACCTAAAGCACTCACAGGGCTCCCTTTTTGCTAAGGAAGTATGAACATACAGGGTCAAGTAATACATTGGGTCCCCCAGTGGGCCCCTTGGACCCATACTGGTCATTTCTCTGGTTCCCAAATATATCCCAATGGTCTTAGCAGTTGGCAGAACCCTCTCATTGGTTCCTTGACTTGCAGAATACATGCTATTTATTGTATAGAAAACCATGTGGAAGGGTTGATGCTGCCCTCTCTGGACAAGAGAGGAACGGGTGTGGGGGTGGCGTGGAACTGTGCCATGCCCATAGTTATAAAGGATGCAGGGCTGTGGTCTTGGTCATGTGCCCATTTAATTCACCAGTCTGACCACCGCAAAAAGTGGATGGACCCTGACAGTGGACTACTGCAAACTTAATGATCAAGAACTCGCCTGACCAGACAGTGCGCAGTGGATAGAGCGTCGGACTGAGATGCGGAAGACCCAGGTTCGAGAACCCAAAGTCTCCAGCTTGAGTGAGGGCTCATCTGGTTTGAGCAAAAAGCCCACCAGCTTGGACCCAAGGTCGCTGGCTTGAGCAAGGGGTTTACTCGGTCTGCTGAAGGCCCGTGGTCAAGGCACATATAAGAAAGCAATCAATGGACAACTAAAGGTGTTGCAACACGCAATGAAAAACTAATGATGCTTCTCATCTCTTTCCGTTCCTGTCTGTCTGTCCCTGTCTATCCCTCTCTCTGACTCACTGTCTGTCTCGGTAAAAAATAAATAAATAAATAAATAAATAAAAGTAAAAAAAAAAAAAAAAAGAACTCATCTAGTGCCTGACCAGGCGTTGGCGCAGTGGATAGAGCATCAGACTGGGATGTGGAGGACCCGAAGTCTCCAGCTTAAGCGAGGGCTCATCTGGTTTGAGCAAAGCTCACCAGCTTGGACCCAAGGTCGCTGGCTCCAGCAAGGGGTCACTCGGTCTGTTGTAGCCCCGCGGTCAAGGCACATATGAGAAAGAAATCAATGAACAACTAAGGCATCGCAATGAAAAACTAATGATTGATGCTTCTCATCTCTCTCTGTTCCTGTCTGTCTGTCCCTATCTATCCCTCTCTCGGAGTCTCTCTCTGTCTCTAAAGAACAAACAAAAAAAGAACTCATCTAGTACCAGCTAATCCCACCACTACCCACTCCATCCTTTGGAGTTCCACACCCATAAAAGAATGTAGTAGTAATAAGAATATTTTAGTCAGTGCTTGCTCTGAAAGCCCCTCTGGGCAAACATAAACCAAACCGCTTACCTCTTATAAATTTTACTCATAATCACAGTGAACAAAGAAATAAACACCAAAAATTAGTCACAGAGCATATTCAAAAGAAGTGTGTACCATATTTTGACACACGCACACGCGCGCGCACACACACACACACACACACACGAAAGAAGAAGAAGAGGAAAGATGAAACCTACCTTTCACTTTTAGAGCAATCAGATGACACCATCAATAAACCAGTCCCTACAAGCTTGGGCTGAGATGCAGTCATTATAGCATGCTGTGTTGAGACAGACTAGGTATAAACTTCAGTTCCAGCTTTATTGTGGGTTCTTTGGGTCTTTCTTTGGACTCTCATGAAATTAAAGGCTCGTTTAATTTATCAAAGCCAACTTTATCCTAATGGATGAGCGACACACCTTCCCACCAACCCAACATAAAACATGAAAGCCCAGAAGTTTTCAGGTAAGGATACATTTGGTTTCCTGAGGACCACTGTCTCCTATGAAGGAAATCTGAAATCATGCTCACCGAATCTTAGACCTACCTAGTTTATTTTTAGGTGACAGTTCCCAAGTCACTCCTTTATGTATTGCCAAAATATTAACTTAGAATCCAAAATAAGCTGTGCATTGGAGATACTGCATTTAGTTTCCAGGGATCGTTTTGTTTGGAATACAGAGTTCTATATAATTTGTTACCCCACATTGTGACAATGTTCCAAATGAGGAAGGTAACCATTAGGAGGCAGTGGGTGGGTTTAACTCTGAAGTACATGCCACTTAGGAAGATATTTTATGAAAATGGTGACTCTTGAAATGGCTCCTTAAGAATTAAATGGAATTTTTTTCCAAGTAAATTAGAGATAGGGCCTGACCAGGCAGTCGCACAGTGGATAGAGCGTCAGACTTGGATGCAGAGGACCCAGGTTCAAGACCCCAAGGTCGCCAGCTTGACCGCGGGCTCATCTGATTTGAGCAGACCTTGGACCCAAGGTCGCTGGCTCGAGCAAGGGGTTACTTGGTCTACTGTAGCCCCACGGTCAAGGCACATATGAGAAAGCAATCAATGAACAACTAAGGTTTCGCAACGAAAAACTGATGATGCTTCTCATCTCTCTCTGTTCTTGTCTGTCCCTATTTATCCCTCTTTCTGACTCTCTATCTCTGTGAAAAAACAAACAAAAAAACCCTAAGATATTTCTATCAGAATGGAGAAAAACTGATTTTCATTGACACATTGTATACATCTATTTGAAAAAGAAAATATATGAGACCCACTTAAGAGTTTTCAGGAAATGGCTGATTAAAGGATAAATATTTTTAAAATCAATGGAATGTGAGTTTACCTAATGCCAGTGAACTATACATTTGAAAGTGGTCAATGTGGTAAATCTCATACATATCTTACCACAATAAAAATGTCAGCTGAAATCTATATACCAGCAATATCGAATTAGAAAAAAATTAAAATAATCTTAATCAGAAGAGCTAAAACAAAACATTAAGAAAGAAATAATAAATGTGAAATATATGCAGTAGGAAAGACTTTCTGAGTGAAGAGTGTGACATTTCGATTTTTAAAGGTTTTAAGGAAAATTGATCTCAGATTCTTTCTGGAACTTAATAAAATGCCTAGAGTATGAAAATTAAAATAAGTTTACGAATGCAAAGCAGTTCAACCTTTCAGGACTCCTGTGATGCTTAATAAAATGTTTGGAATGTCCATCTGGGAAATAACAACATTCATTAATACACTCAACAGTGAGCCGCACTTTGTAGCTCCTTTCTCTGCAAACAGTTCACACTTCATTCGGCGTATATCCCCTTAGCATCTGTTCTGGAAGTCAGGGACAGAGAAATGACAGATAGGTCCCAAGTCATCCCTGTTCTCTTTAAGCTTTCAGTATCTTTGTATTCATCAGTCAAGCAATTAATGACAATATCCCGGAAGGGCAGGGTGAGGGAAGAAAACATGATGGGGGGACAGATAAGGAGGGGGAAGAGGCTCAGAGAGTTTCCCTGCAGCGGAAGTCCCCTTGAGACGGAACCTGCCTATTGAGTGGCAATGAGCAAGGTCAGATGAGGACTGGGACGACTCAGAGAGAGACTCAGAGAGATATGGGCAGAGAAAATTAAGAGAAGAAAGGAGAACTTAATATCTAATCCACCTTGATGGGTACCGGCCAGAAAGAAACAGTTCACACCTTTATCAGAAAAAGGTCACGACATAGGTGCTGAGCAACATCAAGGATGCAGAGGGAGAGGCTACCACTGGGCTCAGAGTCTCTCTGATCTGAAAGGTGACAATCGATGTCTGATAGTTCACTCAAGTCTCAAGAGAGGTTGCGCATGATCATATTAGTCATTGCTCACCGTTATGTGCCAGACATCACTTCTGAAGACTTATACGTGGTAACTTGTTTCACTCTTGCAACTACCCATGAAGCAAGTTCTATAAGCATTTCCATTTTATAAAAGAGTTAACTGAGGCGAAGGGAGAGGAACTTGTTCAAGATCACACAAGCTATGGAGCACTTTCTCAATCTGTTGAGACTTTGCTTCCTGGCAGTTGTCGACAGTGTGGCTCAAATAAACTCACAAAAAATTCACTCACACACAAAAATCACACAAGCAAATAAGTGGCAGAATCCACATTCTTCATGCTCTCAGTCAGTGTGGTCCAGTAAGGAGCACTTTCTGCCGATAATGATCAAGTCCTGTGATGTCTAACATAGCAACCCCTAGCCACCCATTGCAATTGTGCACTTGAAATATGGCTTGATATATCTGCGGAACTAGTTCTTTGCAGGTTGGCTCTGTGTTGGGGCATTTCCTCAACACTTCACCAGGCTGTTCACAACTCTGCCTTAGCCTTCCCTTTCTGCTTATGCAGAACCTCAAGGCCAGCAGCGGCACAAGCTTATGGTCTTACCAGGTCTTTTCAGAGCACACATCTATCCCTGGCCGTGCACATGACTTTCTATAATAGATTACTCAGTCTATGTGGGAGTTGCCCAATGTCCCTTTTTTTCAGAGTATCTCACTTCCCCAGCTTTTTCTTCTCGGCCTTAGGTATGTCTATTGCTTGTGTCAACTATTTTATTTTATTTTGCTGCCCCGAGCAGCAGAGGCTTGTTCCTTTGGCTTTCGCTGTTTTCCAGGAACATCTCCCTCTAGCCAAAGCTGTTTCCCTACCTCTAGAGATCTCTGGGTTAGGACAATTGCAGGCCTCTTGTGTCAGTCCTTCAGGGAACTCCTGGGCAAATCAACAGACCAGCAGAATTCCAGATCAAGTCCTGCTCTCCTCCTGAACCAGGTGCCCACGCTGGGAATTCTGGGCCACTGCTGTGCTGGGAGGGGATGGGATAAGTTTAAATGCTAGGACTTTCTCCCGGCCTGTTTCAGTGACCTTTCTCATAGTAAAGTGCTTGTTTGGTTGCTATAAACCTTGAGATATCACCTGACCTGTGGTGGCACAGTGGATAAAGCGTTGACCTGGAAATAAATGTTGAGGTCGCTGGTTCAAAACCCTGGGCTTGCCTGATCAAGGCACATATGGGTGTTGATGCTTCCTGCTCCTCCCTCCCCCTTCTTTCTCTCTCTCTCTCTCTCTAAAAATTAATAAAAATAATAAAAAAAAACTTAAGATATCTTTCCAGAGTTTTGACGAGGTTGATTCTGACAGTTTTCACCAGGCTTTTCAGTGTTTCTGGGGAGAGACTGTCCCTGGAGTTCCCTACTCTATTAAATTTGCTTGGGCATAATATATACTGTGCTTTTATATTATGTGGAAAATACAAGAAACAGGGTCATTGGGAGTTTTCGGAGAGTTCACAGAGCACGAACCGCTAGTGTTTTGTGTTTATTCTAATAAATACTTCATTTTCATCACCTTTCTTGGAAAAATGGTGAGAACTCTGTATCAAAGTGACTTTGTATTGTGTTGTCATCCATACAGATGTTGATGTTGAGAGTGATAATTTCAGTTGAGTTGGGGACTCCAGCATTCTTACGAACATGGGGAGTCAGAAGAGAAAAGCCAAGACAAGGGCAGCGATGCAAACTGGTGTAAGGTTTCAAATGAGGAATGCGAAATAGTTGTGAGAACATGTCTGCTAAGTGGAGATTTATCTGGCTAACTAATTCATACAAAGAAAGATATAGCATTTTTAAATGTAAGATAATTTCTATTCTGTCTATCTAAACTATAAAATGTGCTTTTACCATAATGATTAAATATGGTTCTTGTTTTTTGGACCAGTGTAAATAAACAAGAATAAAACTAAAGTGAGAGAGCCCTGGCCCGGTAGCTCAATTGGTTGGAGCCTCAAGCTGATACACCAAGTTTCTGGGTTCCATCCCCGGTCGGGGCACATGCAAGAATCGACCAATGTATGCATGGATGAGTGGAACAAAAAATTGATGTTTCGCCTGACCAGGTGGTGGCGCAGTGGATAAAGCACTGGACTGGGATGCCGAGGACCCAGGTTCGAGACCCTGAGGTCGTCAACTTGAGCGTGGGCTCATCTGGTTTGAGCAAAACTCACCAGCTTGGACCCAAGATCACTGGCTTGAACAGGGGGTTACTCGGTCTGCTGGAGACCCTCGGTCAGGGCACATATGAGAAAGCAATAAATGAACAACTAAGGTGTCGCAAAAAATAAATAAATAAATAAATTGGTGTTTCTTCCTTTCTAAAATCAATAAATAAAAATTTTTAAAAATAAGGTGGGAGAGAGAATTAATATAATCAATAGAAACCCAATTGGAGTACAAAAGGTTGAATGATTTTTTTTTTTTTTTTTTTTTATTTCTGAAGCTGGAAACAGGGAGAGACAGTCAGACAGACTCCCGCATGCGCCCGACCGGGATCCACCCGGCACGCCCACCATGGGGCGACGCTCTGCCCACCAGGGGGCGATGCTCTGCCCATCCTGGGCGTCGCCATGTTGCGACCAGAGCCACTCTAGCGCCTGGGGCGGAGGCCACAGAGCCATCCCCAGTGCCCGGGCCATCTTTGCTCCAATGGAGCCTTGGCTGCGGGAGGGGAAGAGAGAGACAGAGAGGAAGGCGCGGCGGAGGGGTGGAGAAGCAAATGGGCGCTTCTCCTGTGTGCCCTGGCCGGGAATCGAACCCGGGTCCTCCGCACGCTAGGCCGACGCTCTACCGCTGAGCCAACCGGCCAGGGCCAAGGTTGAATGATTTAAAAAGATGTATGTGCCTGACCAGGCGGTGGCGCAGTGGATAGAGCATCGGACTGGGATGCGGAAGACCCAGGTTCGAGACCCCAAGGTCACCAGCTTGAGTGCGGGCTCATCTGGTTTGAGCAAAAAAGCCCACCAGCTTGAACCAAAGGTCGCTGGCTCCAGCAAGGGGTTGCTCAGTCTGCTGAGGGCCCGCGGTCAAGGCACATATGAGAAAGCAATCAATGAACAACTAAGGTGTTGCAACGCGCAACGAAAAACTAATGATTGATGCTTCTTATTTCTCTCCGTTCCTGTCTGTCTATCCCTGTCTATCCCTCTCTCTGACTCTCTCTGTCCCTGTAAAAATAAATAAATAAATAAAATTTGAATTAAAAAGATGTATGTAACCTTGGGTGATTGCTCAGCGGTAGAGTGTCAGCCCACTATGTGGAAGTCCCAGGTTCAATTCCTGGCCAGGGCACACAGGAGAAGTGCCCATCTGCTTCTCTACCCCTCCCCCTCTTCTTACTCTTTATCCCTCTCTTCCCCTCCCACAGCCAAAGCTCCATTGGAGCTAAGCTGGCCTGGGCACTGAGGATGGCTCCATGGCCTCTGCCTCAGGTGCTAGAATGCCTCAGGTTGAAACGGAGCAATGCCCAAGCTGGGCAGAGCATCGCCCCCTGGTGGGCCTGCCAGGTGGATCCCGGTCAGGCACCTGCGGGAGTCTGTCTCTCTGCCTCCCTGCTTCTCACTTTAGAAAAAAATACAAAAAATAAAAATAAAAAATAAAAAGATGTATGTAAAGTCAACTGATCGCCATGTATTAACAAGTTAAAACGTGTTCTTTTTTTTTTTTTTTTGCATTTTTCTGAAGCTGGAAACAGGGAGAGACAGTCAGACAGACTCCTGCATGCGCCCAACCGGGATCCACCCGGCATGCCCACCAGGGGCGAAGCTCTGCCCATCCTGGGCGTCGCCATGTTGGGACCAGAGCCACTCTAGCGCCTGAGGCAGAGGCCACAGAGCCATCCCCAGCGCCCGGGCCATCTTTGCTCCAATGGAGCCTTGGCTGCGGGAGGGGAAGAGAGAGACAGAGAGGAAGGTGCGGCGGAGGGGTGGAGAAGCAAATGGGCGCTTCTCCTGTGTGCCCTGGCCGGGAATCGAACCCGGGTCCTCCGCACGCTAGGCCAACGCTCTACCGCTGAGCCAACCGGCCAGGGCTAAAATGTGTCCTAATCAATGACTCACATCACAGTAGCTGAAAGAAAATAGAAAATAATAAGTAATAAAAGGAAATAATTTGTAGAACTTAAATGAAGAACATGATCAAACATAACTGAGGGAGACTTGCTGAATAGGGAATTATAGCTCAATGTTGAATAGGTGTCATTCGTCCCCAAATTAAATTGCAACTGTGATGAAATTGATTCCAAAGGGACTCTAATAAGTTGTTTACAGCACATATATAATGTCTTTTAATTAATTTACAAGTGTAATGTAATGAATCCCACAAGAATTCCTTCTGGAAATTAATAAAAATGTTGTATTTGCTCTCCAGGCAATAAACACATTAAGTTATGAGTATAGCTATGCACACTGGCCATCTTCCCCCACAAACAGTTCACTCATTCATTCATCAGTTTCCCATTGAATGTCCTCTGAGCACAGAGAGTATGATACAGAGAAAAGTGATGAGTAAGAGACATACAGTACAGTACTTGTCCTACTGGGATTTCCACTATGATTCTGTTGGGAGGGGGATCTGGAGGGAGGAAAAGGAACTGGCTTTCAAAAAAAGTAACATCTGCCTGACCTGTGGTGGTGCAATGGATAAAGCATCAACCTGGAATGTTGAGGTCCCAGTTCAAGGCCCCGGGCTTGCCCGTTAAAGGTACACGTGAGAAATAACTATAATGGTGTTTTCTGCTCCTCTGCTGAATCCATCTCTCTCTCCTTCTTCTAAAATTCAATTTAAAAAAGTAAAATCTTTGGCCTGACCTGTGGTGGCTCAGTGGATAAAGCGTCGACCTGGAAATGCTGAGGTTGCCGGTTCAAAACCCTGGGCTTGCCTGGTCAAGGCACATATGGGAGTTGGTGCTTCCAGCTCCTTCCCCCTTCTCTCTCTCTCTCTCCTCTCTCTCTCTCTCTCTCTCTCTCTCTCTCTCTCTCTCTCCCCCTCCTCTCTAAAATGAATAAATAAAAAATTGAAAAAAAAGTAAAATCTTTAAATTTTTTTGGTATTTTTCTGAAGCTGGAAACGGGGAGAGACAGACAGACTCGCGCATGCGCCCGACCGGGATCCACCCGGCACGCCCACCAGGGGCGACGCTCTGCCCACCAGGGGGCGATGCTCTGCCGCGACCAGAGCCACTCTAGCGCCTGGGGCAGAGGCCAAGGAGCCATCCCCAGCACCCGGGCCATCTTTGCTCCAATGGAGCCTTGGCTGCGGGAGGGGAAGAGAGAGACAGAGAGGAAGGGGGTGGGTGGAGAAGCAAATGGGCGCTTCTCCTATGTGCTCTGGCCGGGACTCGAACCCGGGTCCCCTGCATGCCAGGCCGACGCTCTACCGCTGAGCCAACCGGCCAGGACCAAAAGTAAAATCTTTAATAAAAAAAGGAACGTCTACAATAAAGTGTGCTAAGTGCTATGGGGTGGTGGTGGATACAAGTACTATGAATTGCTCAGTGGGAGGCACTAACAGGGTGAAAGAAAAACGGTGAAGAGTGTTCTGGTTGAATTGTGTCATCTCAAATTTTGGCATCCTAACCCCACTACCTGGACATGGTACTTTATTTGGAGACAGGGTCTTTATAGAGATAATCAAGTTAAAACGAGGTCCTTAAAATGGACCTCAATCCAATGACAGGTGTCTTTATAAAAAGGGGGAAGGAAGTTAGCCCTGGCTGGATAGCTCAGTTGGTTAGAGCATCATCCTGAGCACAGAGGTTGCCAGTTCGATCCCCAGTCAGGGCACCTACAGGAACAGATGTTCCTTTATCTTTTCTGCTCTCTCTCTCTTCCCCTCTCTAAAATCAATAAAATAAACATTAAAAAGTGGAAGGGGTATTTGGCCACAGACACACACAGAGAATGCTATGTGAAAACTGAAGACGGAAACTTGGATGACCCTTCTACAAGTCACAGAACACCAGAGATTGACAACAAAGCGCCAGAAGCTAGGAGGGAGTCCTATAAGAAATTCTTCCTCAGGGCCCCAGAAGGGACCCAGCCTACTAACTTCCAGCCTCCAAAACTGGGAGGAAATTCATTAAGTTGTTTAAGCCACCCAGAGGGTAATACTTTGTTGCAGTAGCTGTAGCAAACTAATAAAGGGAGGAAGGTACTATGTTACCTATAAATGCAAAACATCAGAGTCCATCACAGTTGGTAGGAAGAAATAACAAGAAGTCAGGTGAAGCCTGACCTGTGGTGGCGCAGTGGATAAAGCATTGACCTGGGAACACTGAGGTTGCAGGTTCAAAACCCTGGGCTTGCCTGCTCAAGGCACATATGGGAATTGATGCTTCCAGCTCCTCCCCCCTTCTCTCTCTCTCTCTCTCTCTCTCTCCCTCTCCTCTCTAAAAATGAAAAAAAAAAAAAAAGCACCTCTTACCTAAGGGTGTGCCTTAAAAAAAAAAAAAAGTCAGGTGAAGTGGGGGCTGGGGCAGGGAAGAGTTCTGGGAAGAAGGAACCAGGTCTGCATATATTCATGGGTGGTTTTTTTTGTTTTTTGGGGTTTTTTTTCATTTTGTATTTTTCTGGAGTGAGAAGCAGGGAGGTTGACAAGATTCCCGCACGTGCCCTACTGGGACCCACCTGGCATGCCCACTAGGGGGCGATGCTCCATTGCAACCGGAGGCATTCTTAAGCCTGAGGTGGAGGCCATGGAGCCATCCTCAGTGCCCGGGCCAACTTTGCTCCAATGGAGCCTTGGCTGCGGGAGGGGAAGAGAGAGACAGAGAGGAAGGAGAGAGGGAAGGGTGGAGAAGCAGATGGGCGCTTCTCCTGTGTGCTCTGACCGGGAATCGAACCCGGGACTTCCACAAGCCAGGCTGATGCTCTACCACTGCATGTTTTTTTTTTTTTTTTAATTTTTGTATTTTATAAGGTTTTAACATCTTATCATGTTTGCTGGCCAGTAGAGACTGTCCTGTGCAGGGCTAGCCAATTCTTAGATAGCAAAACAATGTAAAGAACCAATCCCAAGTCTACAGAACCAGCCACTTTCTTATCTAACTCTGCCCTAAATCACACCAGGGCCAGGTATCAGTCTCTAGTTAGAGATTGCTCCTACAGCCCAGAGCCTGTTGGAACTATTCCAGGCAGCCAATCCTAAATTGCTTACTCTGCCAATCCTAGTCTTTTCTTTTTTTAAAATTTTAAATGTTGGCCCTGGCCGGTTGGCTCAGTGGTAGAGCGTCAGCCTGGCATGTGGAAGTCCTGGGTTCGATTCCCGGCCAGGGCACACAGGAGAAGCGCCCATCTGCTTCTCCACCCCTCCCCCTCTCCTTCCTCTGTGTCTCTCTCTTCCCCTTCCGCAGCCGAGGCTCCATTGGAGCAAAGTTGGCCCGGGCGCTGAGGATGGCTCTATGGTCTCTGCCTCAGGCGCTAGAATGGCTCTGGTTGCAACAGAGCGATGCTCCAGATGGGCAGAGCATCGCCCTCTGGTGGGCGTGCCGGGTGGATCCCAGTCGGGTGCATGCAGGAGTCTGTCTGACTGCCTCCCCGTTTCCAGCTTCAGAAAAATACAAAAATAACTGTTTATTTTATTGATTTTAGAGATGGAACATCAATCTGTCCCTGTATGTGCTGACCAGGGACTGAACCGACAACCTCTACGCTTCAGGATGATGCTCTAACCAACTGAGCCATCCGGCCAGGGCTAATTCTTGCCTTTTCCATGGAAACTCCAATATAGGCTCTGTCTCAGGCTTGCCCCTCACTCCTTTCTTTTGCCACCTGACCAAATCTTGGTGCTTCACCTGTGACCCTGCATGGCATGTAGTGACCCTCTTTTCTGGGGCCACTGAGTAGAATAAACTTCTTCCTTCCAAACCTCCTTCTTGTTTCCTCCTGTGGCCGCACCAACGTTATCACACCATATCTGACATTTACGTTCTTAGGACATTGCAGGTTTCAAGGAGAGGAGCAGAAGGGAGAACTGGAGGGAAGGGAGGCACAACGTATAGCCCACTTGAATGAGCGTGGGAGATACAAATTTACACACTTTCAGAAGAACTCTTCCTGGCAAAATACTAATAAGGACTTAAAGTTACTGAAAGATTCAGTGGCCCAAGTACCTCTTCTATGTGATTTATCTAACTTAACTCACAGACAACCTACAACCAGCTTGGGAGTGCCATTAATTTAATTTTACAGTTGGGAACATGAGGCAGGTGGTTAAGTACAACGTTATCTATAAATAGAAATCCACCCTTGCCAGGGATCTTAAAATATTTCCTATTGGTGCCTTACCTCTCTTCCAACTCAATCAGTTCTGAGTGAGCTGACTGAGAGACACCATGAAGCAAACTGAAAGAAATGAAGAAGAATGCACCTACTTTAAGGTTGATGGCTCTCAAAGAGAGAGCAAAAAAAGCTAGTTGAACATTACGTAAAATAGTATACTGTAAGACAGGGGTCCCCAAACTACGGCCTGCGGGCTGCATGTGGCCCCCTGAGGCCATTATCTGGCCCCCGCCACACTTCTGAAAGGGGTACCTCTTTCACTGGTGGTCTGTGAGAGGAGCATAGTTCCCATTGAAATACTGGTCAGTTTGTTAATTTAAATTTACTTGTTCTTTATTTTAAATATTGTATTTGTTCCCGTTTTGTTTTTTTTTACTTTAAAATAAGATATGTGCAGTGTGCATAGGGATTTGTTCATAGTTTTTTTTATAGTCCGGTCCTCCAACGGTCTGAGGGACAGTGAACTGACCCCCTGTGTAAAAAGTTTGGGGACCCCTGCTGTAAGACAAAAACAGAAGCCTCTAATAATATGTATCATCTGTGGGGATACCTATAAGCAAATATATAAAATACATATGTACAGATATATGTATATTTATGTACAAATGTTTAATGGATTTGTGTATATGATTGTATGCATATATGCTATATAAGTATGCACATATTCTGTATTTATATGTATGTGTATATGAATATATATTATATATAAGTATATATGGTATATTTTATATATTTACATATAGATGTATATATTTATGGATGTACACAGACATCCCCACAGAAAATACATGTTTGGAGCTTGTGTTTTCGTTGTCTTACAGTATAGTATTGTACATATTGATCTGCGTGTTAATACAAAAATCAAGAACACCTGATGGATGGTGGTACAGTGGATAAAGCGTCGACCTGGGACGCTGAGGACCCAGGTTCAAAAATCTCCAAGTCTCCCCTGGCCGGTTGGCTCAGTGGTAGAGCGTCAGCCTGGTGTGCAGAAGTCCCGGGTTCGATTCCCGGTCAGGGCACACAGGAGAAGCGCCCATCTGCTTCTCCACCCCTCCCCCTCTCCTTCCTCTCTGTCTCTCTCTTCCCCTCCCGCAGCCAAGGCTCTACTGGAGCAAAGATGGCCCAGGCGCTGGGGATGGCTCCTCGGCCTCTGCCCCAGGCGCTAGAGTGGCTCTGGTCGCAACAGAGCGACGCCCCCTAGTGGGCAGAGCATCGCCCCCTGGTGGGCGTGCCGGGTGGATCCCGGTCGGGTGCATGCGGGAGTCTGTCTGACTGTCTCTCCCCGTTTCTGGCTTCAGAAAAATACAGAAAAAAAAAATAAAAAAATAAATAAATAAATCTCCAAGTCTCGGGCCTGAGCACGAGATCACTGACAAGATCCCACGGTCGCTGGCCTGAACCCAAGGGTCACTGGCTTGAGCCCAAGGTCACCCAAGAGGGGTGCGGTCGTGCAGGACCAGCCCCGCCCCGTCTCCAGGAAGGGGTGGAGCCTGTGGCTGGGCCCGCCCCCTTGCAGCGGCGAGCGGCAGGCTGGGGTGGGATTTCCGCTTTCCTAGGAGCTACTTCGGTGTTTGGTGGCGATCACGACGGGAGCTGAGGTGGCCCTGGGCAGGCGGACCCACTGGACTGCGACCCGATTGTGGCCGGCGATGCTGGAGGGCAGCTGGGGTGGGTAGGGCTGTGCCAGCGCCGCCTGCCAGCGAATTCCCGACCGAGGTCTTGAACTTGAGGCGTGAAGGCGAGGGTCCGGCTGGGTATCTGGGTGGAGGGAGCTACTTGTGGACCAAGAGCAGGGCATTGGAGGATGTGTGGCAAGCTCACCTAGTGAACCGTTCAAAGAAAAGCCACAGCCGTCGGAATGTCCTCGCTTTAAAGCAGGAGAATAAGGGATGTCAGGGGAGGACACTCCCACCAGGCCCCGAGCTACTCCGCTTTGGACGAGGACGCTTAGCGCTCAGCAGCCAGAATCAAGTCTGCCAGCCGCCAAGACCCAAGGATCAGAGCTAACCAAAGAAAAGAACGGTGCTGGGAACAGTTACAAAGAGCTGGTCATGCATATGTAAATTCATTTCATCCTCACTGCAGCCTTGTAAGGCTTGGTGGTAGTAAAATCCTCTTGACCAATGAAGAACTAAGGCACAGCTGTTTGTTTGTTTGTTAAAAATCAGTAGTGTGCCTGACCTGTGGTGGCGCAGTGTATAAAGCGTAGACCTAGAAATGCTGAAGTCGCCGGTTCGAAACCCTGGGCTTGCCTGGTCAAGGCACATATGGGAGTTGATGCTTCTAGCTCCTCCCCACCTTCTCTCTCTCTCTCCCTCTCTGTCTCTCTCTCTCCCTTTCTTTCCTCTCTAAAATGAATAAATAAATAAATAAATAAAAAAAAGAAAAGGTTTATTAAAAAAAAATCAGTAGTGGCATAGTTCCCAGTAAACATTAAACTGGGTACGATACAGGTGTAATTTTTCGAGTTGTTTTTAATATTGACACATTGGCCCTGGCCGGTTGGCTCAGCGGTAGAGCGTCGGCCTGGAGTGCGGGGGGCCCGGGTTCGATTCCCGGCCAGGGCACATAGGAGAAGCGCCCATTTGCTTCTCCACCCCCCCTCCTTCCTCTCTGTCTCTCTCTTCCCCTCCCGCAGCCAAGGCTCCATTGGAGCAAAGATGGCCTGAGCGCTGGGGATGGCTCCTTGGCCTCTGCCCCAGGCGCTAGAGTGGCTCTGGTCGCAACAGAGCGACACCCCCTGGTGGGCAGAGCATCGCCCCCTGGTGGGCGTGCCGGGTGGATCCCGGTCGGGTGCATGCGGGAGTCTGTCTGACTGTCTCTCCCCGTTTCCAGCTTCTCAAAAAAAAAAAAAAAAAAAAAAAAAAAAAAAAATATATATATATATATATATATATATATATATTGACACATTGAAAGACACCTAATTCCTCTTCAGCTGGGGGAATTGTTCATGGACTATCCAGCTGAGGGAATAGCTGTGGAATATCCAGTTACGGAATACTATTTTTATACTAGTCTGGAAAGTCCCCCAGGGTGTGTTGTGGAGTGGAGAACAAAATGCAAATTGCAGAACAATATGTACTTAGTCATTCTTTTAAAACCAACTCCCTCAAAACAAGTGATTTCTATTGTGTTAGAACTTGTCTAAATGAATAGAAAGAGTTAAAATATTATACACTAAATTGACAATGGTGAATAGGGGAGAATTGGGGGAGGTCATAGTGATTGCAGGAGTTATGGTAAACCAGCTTTATCCTTATTTGGGTGTGTTTTGTGTGTGTGTGTGTAGTCAGAAAAATGGATACACTTCCAATTATATAGCATCGTTTTTATTAATTTTTTTTCTTTGTATTTTTCTGAAGCTGGAAACGGGGAGAGACAGACTCCCGCATGCGCCCGACCTGGATCCACCCGGCATGCCCACCAGGGGGCGATGCTCTGCCCCTCCGGGGCGTCGCTCTGTCGCGACCAGAGCCACTCCAGAGCCACTCCAGCGCCTAGGGCAGAGGCCAAGGAGCCATCCCCAGCGCCCGGGCCATCTTTGCTCCAATGGAGCCTCGGCTGCGGGAGGGGAAGAGAGAGACAGAGAGGAAGGAGAGGGGGAGGGGTGGAGAAGCAAATGGGCGCCTCTCCTGTGTGCCCTGGCCGGGAATCGAACCTGGGACTTCTACACGCCAGGCCGACGCTCTACCACTGAGCCAACCGCCAGGGCTATTAAATTTTTTTTTACTTTACTGATTTTAGAGAAGGGGGAGAGAGAAACAATTGGTTTGTTTTTCCACTTATTCATGCATTCATTGGTTGATTCTGGTATGTGCCTTAACCAGGGATGGAGCCCACAGCCTTGGTGTATCAGGACGATGCTTAACCAACTGAGCTACCTGGCCAGGGCATAAAGGGTTTTTTTTAATTCATTTTTGAGAGTTGGGAGGGGGAGAGAGAGAGAGAGAAAAAGGGGGAGGAGCAGGAAGCATCAACTCCCATATCATGTTCCCAGGTCAATGCTTTATCCACTGCGCCACCAGAAGTCAGGCCATAAAGTTTTTTTTATTTTTATTTATTTTTATTTTTTTCATTTTTTCTGAAGCTGGAAATGGGGAGAGACAGTCAGACAGACTCCCGCATGCGCCCGACCGGGATCCACCCGGCACGCCCACCAGGGGCGACGCTCTGCCCACCAGGGGGCGATAATCTGCCCATCCTGGGCGTCGCCATGTTGCGACCAGAGCCACTCTAGCGCCTGGGGCAGAGGCCACAGAGCCATCCCCAGCGCCCGGGCCATCTTTGCTCCAATGGAGCCTTGGCTGCAGGAGGGGAAGAGAGAGACAGAGAGGAAAGCGCGGCGGAGGGGTGGAGAAGCAAATGGGCGCTTCTCCTGTGTGCCCTGGCCGGGAATCGAACCCGGGTCCTCCGCATGCTAGGCCGACGCTCTACCGCTGAGCCAACCGGCCAGGGCCCATAAAGTTTTATTAAAAGAAATTACTATGATTTGATTGAATGAGTTAATATTCATAAAAGTACTTGGAACAGAGTGAGGGAGTGGGGCTGACTCAATGCTCAGTAAAACATTAGCTATGATTATTTATTATTATTATTATTATTATTATTATTATTATAAAGCCTTCTGCAACTGTTGTTTTCAATGTCCATGATAAGACATGGATCTAGTTAATTCATTCTAACTGTTCTAGAATATTTGTTTATATGTAGCATACATTTTAAAATTTCCCTAATGATGGATATTGGGACATTTTCAAATTTGCTATCACAATGTTGCAAGAAATACCCTTATATACATATTTGTGTGCACATTATAGGGGTGTTTGGAGGGAACACAGAGGGTCATTGATTACTGGATCTTGTCTATGCACCATTCGACTTTACTCACTATCACTAAACAGCTATTTAGCAATGTATGATAGTTCCTATTTCTCCGTATTCTTATCAACACTTGGTATAAAAAACTTTAATTTTTGCAAATACCATAGTTTATTTTGTGGGGTTTTTTTTGTTTGTTTATTTTTAGTGAGAGAGAGAGGAGAGAGAGAGGGAGAGAGAGATAAGAAGCATCAACTTAATATGCTTTAGTTGTTCATTGATTGGATTGCTTTCTCATACGTGCCTTGACTGGGGGTCTTCAGCCAAGCCAGTGACCCCTTGCTCAAGCCAGGGACCTTGGACTCAAGCTAGCGACCTTTGGGCTAAACCCAGCAACCATGGGATCAAATGATCCCACACTAAAGCTGCCGACCCTGCACTCAAGCTGGCAAGACTGCTTTCAAGCTGGAAGCTGGTGACCTCGGGGTTTTGAACCTGGGACCTCAGTGTCCAAGGCTGACACTCTATCCACTGTGCCACCACCAGTCAGGCACAAATATCATAGTTTAAAAGGATATTTCATTGTTTAATTTGCATTTACCTGTAACTAGTGAAATTTGAACATCTTTTTATATGTTTATTGATTATTTGGAGTTCCTTTTCAGTGAACTATGTTTTAATTTTTATTTATTTTAATTTTTAAAATTTATTGATATGAGAGAGAGAGGAAAGGAGAGAGAAAGAAATTGATTTATTTCACTTATTTATGCATTCATTGGTTGATTATTGTATGTGTCCTGACTGGGGATAGAACCCACAATCTTGATGTATGGGAACAATGCTCTAATCCAGTAGTCGGCAAACTCATTAGTCGACAGAGCCAAATATCAACAGTACAACAATTGAAATTTCTTTTGAGAGCCAAATTTTTTAAACTTAAACTATATAGATAGGTACATTGTTATTAACTTAATGAGGGTGCTCCTAAGTTGGCCAAAGAGCCGCATGTGGCTCGTGAGCTGCGGGTTGCCGACCACTGCTGTAACCAACTGAATTACCTGGCCAGGGCTCCTTATTTTTATTTATTGATTTGAGAGAAAGGGAGAGAGAGAGACAGAAACATCAATTTGGTGTTCCACCCATTTATACATTCATTGGTTGATTCTTGCATGTGTCCCAACCAGGGGTCAAACCTGCACTTGGGTATTGGGATGATGCTTTAACCAATTAAGCAACCAGCCAGGGTAGTTAACTGTATGTTTAATATATATGTTTAGCCTGACCATTGATGGTGCTGTGGACAGAGCTTTGGACTGGGATGCGGAGGACCCAGTTTCGAAACCCTAAAGTCGCTGGCTTGAGTGTGGGCTCATCTGGTTTGAGTAAGGGTCACCAGCGTTAGCCCAAGGTCGCTGGCTCGAGCAAGGGGTCACTCGGTCTGCTGTAGCTCCCCTGTCAAGGCACATATGAGAAAGCAGTTAATGAACAACTAAGGTGCTGCAACGAAGAATTGATGCTTCTCATCTCTCTCCCTGTCTGTCTGTCCCTATCTGTCTCTCTCTCTCTCTCTCTCTCTCTCTCTCTCACACACACACACACACACACACACACACACATGTTTATATGTTTTATCATGATTCTAGTTTTTTTCTTTATTTTTTGTGGCAGAGACAGAGAGTCAGAGAGAGGAATAGATAGGGACAGACAGACAGGAAGGGAGAGAGATGAGAAGCATCAATTCTTCGTTATGGTTCCTTAGTTGTTCATTGATTGCTTTCTCATATGTGCTGACCGGAGGGCTACAGCAGACCGAGTAACCCCCTGCTCGAGCCTGCGACCTTGGGCTCAAGCTGGTGAGCCTTGCTCAGACCAGATGAGCCCATGCTCAAGCTAGCAACCTCGGGGTCTCAAACCTGGGTCCTCCACATCCCAGTCTGATGCTCTATCCACTGCACCATCGCCTAGTCAGGCATGATTCTAGTTTTTAAAGTAATTTGTAGGCAGTCTAGATATACTCTGCATATAGAATAAAGGTCGACTTTCATGTTTTAGGCTCAGACGAGTGAATTTATTATAGCTGTGGGAACTATATAAATTGATGAAGAGGCTAGTAGAAAACAAATTTTAAGGGGAATATCAAGAGGTTACTTTCAGACAAATTTGAGATGCTTTTGAGTCATCCAAGAGAACAAGTCTGTGTCGCAGAGATACATTTGGGAGTTGTCAGCTTATGGATATTATGTAAACTGATAGCAGAGCATGTGGTTATCTCCTCACAGAATTTGGAGTGACACACAAGAACCATACAGAATTTTACATTTGGTGAAGGAAGATCCAGAAAGGGATGCTGAGACATAGGAAGAGCAAAGTAGAAAAAAACTAACATTGTGTGAGGAACCTGCTCCTTTGTTTTCTTCAATTTTTGTAATGGCTGCATCAGGTTTGTGTGGATGTACCCTAACTGCTCTTTTATTTGGAATTTGGATTTATTTCAGTACTTGCCTATTATAAGCTACACTTCCATGAACATTCTATAGATTCATCTTTTTTTTTTTTTTGTCGCTGATTATTTCCTTTGGATATACTCCTATAGTTAGGTTGAAGAGTATGCCTATTTAAAAGTTTTTACTGTAAGTTGCACACATGTCTACTACAAAGGTGGTTTTCATTTATATTCCCACCAGACAAGTTTACTTTTTTGTCTATTTTGGTCATGGTGAATTAGTGGTGAAAACTACATATTGCATATCAACATTAAAAATTTTTTTTTTTTTTTACAGAGACAGAGAGTCAGAGAGAGGGATAGATAGGGACAGACAGAAAGAAACGGAGAGGGAGGAGAAGCATCAATGATCAGTTTTTCGTTGTGACACCTTAGTTGTTCATTGATTGCTTTCTCATATGTGCCTTGACCGTGGGCCTTCAGCAGACCGAGTATCCCCGGTCACTTGCTCAAGCCAGTGACCTTGGGTCCAAACTGGTGAGCTTTGATCAAACCAGATGAGCCCGCGCTCAAGCTGGCGACCTCGGGGTCTCGAATCTGGGTCCTCCGCATCCCAGTCCAATGCTCTATCCACTGCATCACCGCCTGGTCAGGCAATATTAAACAAAAAAAAATTTTTTTTTTCAGTTTAAAAGGTCTCACATTTATTACTGAACCAGATCCTATTGCAAAAAAAAAAAAAAAATTATCATAGAGAAAACTCGTTTCCCCAACAATCTCCCAATTAAAACAGCCAACTGTCCGACAGCAGTGCTCTTTCCAGTGATTTATGAGGTGTAGGCAACGTGAACACCGCATAAATGTGAGCCATCTCATGTGTGGTTCCTTACAGACCCAGTTTGGTTCTCCTCCAGTATCTCCTCTTAGAGTTGTACCTGATTTTATTACCAGTTTTCATCCGAATCCATTGGGGAATGGGCCAATTTTGCTTTTGTTTTTTGGCCAGGAACCTCTTAATCCTGAAAGTCTTGTGAGAAGACATGGCGAGGAAGAAACAACCGCACACACCACGATGGGGGAGAGAGAAAGGCAACATTAAAATTTTTTTTTTTAACTATTCTTTTTTTAAAAAATATTTATTTATTTACTTTTTTAGATTTTATTTATTCATTTTTATTAGAGAGAGAGGGGAGAGAGAGAGAGAGAGAGAAGGGGGAGGAGCAGGAAGCATCAACTCCCATATGTGCCTTGACCAGGCAAGCCCAGGGTTTTGAACCGGCGACCTCAGCATTCCAGGTCGACGCTTTATCCACTGCGCCACCACAGGTCAGGCCCTTTTTTTTTTTTAAGATTTTATTTATTAATTTTAGAGAAGGGGGGAGAGAGGGAGGGGAGGAGCAGGAAGCATCAATTTCCATATGTGCCTTGACTGGGCAAGCCCAGGGTTTCGAACCGGCGACCTCAGTGTTCTAGGTCGACGCTTTATCCACTGCGCCACTACAGGTCAGGCGCAACATTAAAATTTTTTAAAAATTAATTTTAGAGCCCTGGCCGGTTGACTCACTGGTAGAGCATGTGGGTGTTCCAGGTCCAATTTCTGGTCAGGGCACACAGGAGAAGCACCCATCTGCTTCTCCACCCCTTTCCCCTCGCTTCTCTCTCTTTCTTCCCCTCTTGCAGCCATGGCTCGATTAGGAAAGTTGGCCCCAGGTGCTGAGGATGGCTCCATGGCCTCTGCCTTAGGCGCTAAGAAGAGTTCTGTTGCTGAGCAATGGAGCAACGCCCCAGATGGACAGAGCAATGCCCCCTACAGGGCTTGTTGGGTGGCTCTGGTCAGGGTTCATGCAGGAGTCTGTCTTGGTCTCTCCACCTCTCACTGAAGAAAAAATAAATTTTAGAGAGTGGAAGAAAGAAGAGAAATGTCAATCAATTTGTTTCACTAATTCATGCATTCCTTGGTTGACTGTTTTATGTTTCCTGACCGGGAATCAAATCTGCAATCTTGGAGCATTGGGACAATGTCCCAACTAACCGAACTACCTGTCCAGGGCCACATACCAACATTTTTAATGGTTATAAAGTGTGCTGTTGTATGGAATTTCATAATTTATTTGGAAATTATACTGTCTTCTTATTTTTGGTATTGCAACGAGTATTGTAGTTACTGTAATAATTTTTAAAGCTTAATCATTTTGCTTATTCTTAAGCTGTTCCTTAGAATAATTTCCTGAAAGTGGAAATGAGTCAAAAGTATTTGCATTTTTGAAGCTGTGGAAACATATAAATTACCCTTCAGAAAGCCTGCCATTCCAGTCAGCCAGGCATCCCTAATCTTTGAGAGTTATCTGGAGAAGTATAGTTTTAATTGTTTTTGTCAGGCTAAATGCATCCAGTATTATTTTATATGAAAATCATGCACAAATAAAATTCTTTTTTTAAAAAACGATTTTATTTTATTGATTTTACAGAGAGAGGAAAGAGAGAGGAGTGAGAAGTATCAACTCATAGTTGCTTCACTTTAGTTGTTTACTGCTTGCTTATTGTATGTACCTTGCCTGGGCAAGTCCAGGGTTTCAAACCGGTGACCTCAGCATTCTAGATGGAGGCACTATCCACAGCACCACCACAGGCCAGGCATTAAAATTCTTTAATAATACAAATTTTGGCCCTGGCCGGGATCGCTCAAGCATCATCTGGATATTCTAAGGTTGCCGGTTCCATCCCTGGTCAGGACACATACAAGAAGCAACTAAGTGGAACAACAAATCAATGTTTCTCTCTCTCTCTTCCAAATCAATAAGTAAAATTTAAAAAGTACTGTTTTTGCACGTTGTGAGTCTGATTTTGAGACCTGAAATCTGAAAAGCTTGTATTACAGTTAAACTCATCTGCGCTCTATGAATTATTTCCAAGAGCATTGTGTTGGAGACCAAGTCATCAGCGACATCTCCACGGGTTCAAAAGGGAGGAAATTTGAAGATAAGGGCTTCAAAAATTAATCTAGTGTGGCCGTGGAGTCACTTGGAAAAGACTGTCTCAGGTTTAAAATTTCAGTTGAAAGCTTAGCCTCAAAACAAGTGGAATTTTTGTTGTATTTCTTTTTGGAATCTGCTTGTCATTTCCCGTTTTGTGTGGTTTAACAGTTGACCAAAATAGGTTCAGTTCTCATTGACACGGGTCTTGTAGATGCTTTTGATTTTTTTCCCCCCTCTTTTTAAAATTAATGACAAGAGTCCCTGTTGTGTCTGCAAAAAGTAATCATTTGGGTTATAATTTTTGCAAACACCGGATTCTTAACAGCGTTGTACCCAAGTCTTGGCGTGAGATGTGAGTGCTCTGATTCAACGGAGGGTGCTCACGTATCGAGGACACCAAGCAGAGGCAACCGGGAGCGTGGGCTAGGGCTCACCCGGGTGTGGGGCGTACCCAGCATGCTGCCCGTGCACCAGCCCACCAGGTCGCCTGCGCCTGGGGGGCGTCCTTGGGAGAACAGCGCGTCCTTCAGGAAAAGGCGGGGCGCGCGGCAGGCTCCGCCCCTTTACAGAGGCGAACGGGGCGGCCGGGCGGGACTTCCGCTCCGCGGGGCTACTTCCGAGTTTGTTGGCGATCGCGGCTGGGGGAGCGGACTGAGCGGCTCTGGGCTGGTGGGCGGGCTGGGCTGCGGCCCACGCGGGGCCCGCGATGCTGGGGGGCAGCTCCGACGCACCGGAGCGCGAGGCAGAGGAGGACGGGGCGAGGGCTGTCCTTGCGCCGCCTGCCATCGATTTCCCGACGGAGAGCTCGGACCCCAAGTATGATGGTGAGGGACCCGAAAGGCCGCGGCGGGCCTCCCTTTACCCCTCGTCCACTTGAGTTCCCGGATGCAGCGAGGGTCGCTACGGGGCCTGGGCAGATTGGGCGGGGGCCCCGGCGATGCAGTGCGGAGGGCGGAGGGCGACGGGCGGGGCGGGCCCTCTGGGCAGTGTAAACAGGTACTGAAACGAGTGTGGGAGACCCGCTCGTTTGTTCACGTTTCTGTTCTCGGTCTCCCCCGCGGACTCGGGGCGTCCGCGGGCCTTTCCAGCTCCCAGGCCCGGTGGTTTGGTCGGGCGGTGAGCAGGACCTTTGCTCCTAGGTTGGGACTTTGCAGATGGTGCGCGCAGAAACCGGTTTGAATTGAGCTTTGATTTGTTGCGTGTCTTGTCTTGCTTCACAGCTATAAAAGACTTCTCTTCGGCTAAACAAGAAAAATGCCCGTTTTCTTGAGGTTTGGGTTTACTGGGACATACGGTGTTAAGTCTGTCAAGTTCTGGAACGACATCAAGTGAGGAGTGCTTAAAACATTGACAAGCATTCCAAAGTATCCAGTGTTTTAGTGAAAGTGCAGTAGGCTCTTTAATTGCTACCAGTTTTCTTTTTGAAATTTACCTTTATTGAAAATGTTTTATTTATTGACTTTTAAGAGAAGGGGAAAGAAACACTGATCCGTTGTTGCACCCATCCATGCATTCGCTGGTTGATTCCTGCATGTGCCACACCGGTAATTCTAGGCACATTCAGGTGACGCTATCACCAGCTGAGCTCTCCGGACAGGGCTGTTTTGGCAGTTTTGGAAATTAAATTTTGCTATCAAGAATGAATGCGTTGAGAGAAAGCAATCATTGAACAACGAAGGAACCGCAAGGAAGAATTGATGCTTCTCATCTCTCTCCCTTCCTGTCTGTCTCTATCTGTCCCTCTCCTTTTCTCTCTCTCTGTCTCTGTCACAAAAAAGAGAAGGGAAAGAAGGAAAAAAAAAAAAAAAAAAAGAATGCATTGATACAGGGAGGTTTTTACTATATGATAGTTCAAATAGGATGATTATAGGGAAGACATAGTTGAAGCACATAACAACTGTTAATGTGTTAAAATTGATTTAAAGGTGCAAATCGAGTTGAAGGGTTTTAATCTTTTAAATTCTTTGATTTTTATCCTTTATACCACCTGTAATTCTTGATTCCCAAGGAAGACAAAAACAGACTGGTAGCCATTAACAGAGGAGAGTTGTAAGATAACTATTTTTCAGTGGACCAACTGATTTTTTCCCATAGGTAAGGTGGTATATTAGAGCAGCTCCATAATACATACATAGGGTTATGTCATAGGAAAAGTCCAGGCTATAAACACGCAAGTCTGTCCTTTCTGTAGCATTGTGATAAGGTTTTCTGCAAACTGAAGATTATTCTTGAAGGGTGTGATCTTAGATTACCTTCTAAAGTTTCCTTCTCCTAGGTTACTAATAGTACTGTTGTATTTACACGTTGCATTTTCTTCCAAAGAGACTCAGAATATCCAGACATAATTTATTTTTTCATGGGAAAAGTAAGGTCTGTGAAAAACTGAGTTTCATTTGCAGTAGACATAAAAACGGAGTACTTACATGGTTTCTTGAAGGGCTTCTGTCTGATGTGAGGAGATGACCCTGCCAGTTAATGATGGAGTCAGATGTAACTGTAAAGCCTGTGCTCTGCAGGAGTTATTGTGTTGGGATTCTGCTAGGGCATCAGCCTTTCATCAAAGTTACTGTCATTGGTCCCCACCTCCCCTTATTAGAAGGAAGGCCAACAGAAAGCCCATTGTCAGACTCATTTTCTTGATATATTAGGTTCATTTGACTCCATGGACCAGCTAATTTTTTTTTTCTTATTTAAAAAGTAGAATTTTCTCGTTATAGAACATAGAAAAGTACGAGTATAAAGAAGCATGAAACCCTCCTAATTTTAATCTTACCCCTTTTTAACAATTCTGTATAGGCCCTGGCCGTTTGGTTCAGTGGTAGAGCGTTGGCCTGGCGTGTGGGAGTCCCGGGTTCGATTCCTGGCCAGGGCACACAGGAGAAGTGCCCATCTGCTTCTCCACCCCTCCCCCTCTCCTTCCTCTCTGTCTCTCTCTTCCCCTTCCGCAGCGGAGGCTCCATTGGAGCAAAGTTTGCCTGGGCGCTGAGGATTGCTCTGTGGCCTCTGCCTCAGGCGCTAGAATGACTCTGATTGCAGCAGAGTGACACCTCAGATGGGCAGAGCATTGCCCCCTGGTGGGCATGCCAGGTGGATCCCGGTCGCGTGCATGCGGGAGTCTGTCTGCCTCCCCATTTCCAACTTCAGAAAAATAGAAAAAAAAAAAAGAAAAAAGAAAAAAAAATTCCGTATATATATGTCTGTGCATATAGTATATATACATGTTTTTTATTTGCTGTGCCACTGCCTGGTTATACATGTTTAAATGCAAGTGAAAATGTATTTTAACTTAAAAATATTTTTTTTAAAGATATTGTTTATTTTAGAGAGAGGAGGGGGGGTAAGCATCAACTCATAGTAGTTGCTTCTCCATGTGCTTTGACCGAGCAAGCCTGGGGTTTTGAACTGGCGACCTCAGCATTCCAGGTCAACACTTTACCCACTGCCCCACCGCAGGTCAGGCAGACTTTAAAAAACTGTTAATTTATTGAGTTTTAGAGAGAAAGAGAGAAAGGGAGATAGAAAGAGAAACATCAGTTTGTTGTTTCACTCATTCATGCTGTCATTGGTTTATTCTTGTATGTGCCCGGACCAGGAATCAAACCCACAACCTTGATGTGTCTGGATGACGCCCTGACCAAGTGAACAACTCAGCCAGGGCCTAGGCTGTCCTCTTAACAGAAGGAAGCCATCCAGACAGGAGGTGTTCTCCCTTGTTTGCTTGAATATTCATTCAGGTTTCTACCTTTGTGCACATGATTACTACCAAAACTTCTCCCTTCCTCTAATGGTATCTTTCTGCTAGTCTTCCAGCTTTCAGAACTCAACTCAAAATTCAATTTCAGAAAGTCTGTCTTGATAAACCCCACTAAGATCAACTGTTATGTTTTGCGCTTTTTGTCATTCTGAGAATTTACCATTTATTACAATTGTCTTCCTTTATTAATTTTCAGAATCGGATGTTCCAGCGGAACTCCAGGTATTGAAAGGACCGCAGCAGCAGCCGACCTTCCCTTTTGCAGTTGCCAACCAACTACTGCTTGTTTCCCTGCTGGAACACTTGAGCCATGTGCATGAGCCAAACCCACTCCGTTCAAGACAGGTGTTTAAATGTTAGTAAGGATAAATTCACCTTGCTAAATAAAACTTGGAAAAAGTAGTATGTTATTTAATGCTGTGAGGCTGAGAAGGAATGGGTATATAATAATTTTTTTCCCCCCCGAAGTGAAGAGTGCCTGACCGGGATCCAGCCGGCATGCCCACCAGGGGGCAATACTCTGCCCTTTGGGGCATTGCTCCATTGCAACTGGAGCCATTCTAGCACCTGAAGTGGAGGCCATGGAGCCGTCCTCAGTGCCCAAGCCAACTCTGCTCCAATGGAGCCTTGGCTGCGGGAGGGGAAGAGAGAGACAGAGAGGAAGGAGAGGGGGAGGGGTGGAGAAGCAGATGGGCTCTTCTCCTGTGTGCCCTGGCTGGGAATCAAACCCAGGACTTCTGCACGCCGGGCCAACACTCTACCGCTGAGCCAACCGGCCAGGGCCTATAATAATTTTTAATAAGTATTAATAGTTTACATTTCTTAAATTCATTTTATATTTTTGCTTTGGGTAATTCCTTATGATTATAATTACTGGGGCCCCAAAAAGATTAAGAACCATAAAAGTGTGCATATTGAAATAAGTAAAAGATAGTTTCTTTTGTATCTATAACATGATGATTCACATAATTTGTGAAGCTCTCTTACGGTGTTCATTCTGAACCAGTTCTTGACCAGAGCACTGGAACAGCAGTATTTTGTGTTGTTGAATAGGAAACGGTTTTCCTTTACACACTAAATGTGTGGATTTCTTTTCCTGTGCTCACCAATTCTCTGACACTAGCTGGGTGTCCTATAATTGAGTTCTGACACTGTCTACATGGACTTACTGTCATATACCACAGGTTAAGGGCTCTCAGTTCCACAAGGCTGCCCTTATTTCAGGTGCCAGTTGCAAGTAGTGGGTCCCTTAGGTACTCACGCATGTGTCTGACTTGCATATAAATTGGGATGTCCACTCTTCCTCCTTTCCCCAGTTTTGATAATTTGCTATGACTGATAGTACTCAGGGAGACACTTATGCTATAGGTTTGTTATATAGTAAAGGATTTGAAAACGGATACAGGTGAACAGCCAGATAAAGAGGCACAGGGCGTCAGGTCTGGGAGGGTCCCAAGTGCAGGAGCTCTGTCCCTGTGGAGGTGGGCATGCACCATTCTGCTGGCACTTGGATGTGTGTACCCTGAAGCTCTCTGAACCCTGTATTTTAAGGGAAGCCTCATTATGTAGCATGATCCATTATGAACTCAGTCTCCAGCTCTCTCCCTCTCCAGGGAATGGGGTCTGGGGCTGAAAGTTCTGATCTTCTAATCACGGCTTGGTCTTTCTGGTGACCAGCTGTCATCTTGAAGCTCTCTAGACCAGTGGTCCCCAACCATTTTTGGGCCATGGACCAGTTTAATGTCAGAAAATATTTTCACGGACCGGCCTTTAGGGTGGGACAGATAAATGCACAAAATAAATTTATGTGACCGGTGTAAAAACTGTGGAATTTTTAAATAAAATTGTCGAACTTACGAGACAAGCGTCAAGAGTGAGTCTTAGACGGATGTAACAAAGGGAATCTGGTCATTTTTAAAAAATAAAACATCGTTCAGACTTCAATATAAATAAAACGGAAATAATGTAAATTATTTATTCTTTCTCTGCGGACCGGTACCAAATGGCCCACGGGCCGGTACCGGTCCACAGCCCCGGGTTTGGGGACCACTGCTCTAGGGGACGCCAGCCACGTTTTAGCATTGCAAAAGACACCCATCACTGTGGAGAGCCAAGGAGCCCTAATGTCAGGATTGGATCAAAGGCCAAATATCAGAAAAGCTGCTTGAAGCACCCCGAGCACTTAGGAATTATAAGAGTTTTAGGAGCTGTGTGCGAGGAACCAGAGACTAAGACCAAGTCTGTTTCTTATTATACCACAGGTGTTGAAAATGTTTATTTTTATTCCTGACATAGTTACTTATAGGAGAGATGTAAGCACAGAAGTGAGCAGAATTGTGTTGTGTGTTGTTCAGCTCATTGACTGAGATCAGTGTGGCCCTCTAATAACTCCAACCACAGAGTCTAAGGATCTTTTCTACCAAAAAATTCTTTCCAAGTCTTGTTTGTTGTTAGAAATCCTCAAATTAATAGATATTTTTGTGTGATCTTAGAATGCAGTGTTTTACTTAAAGGTAGATTATCATTTCCATGATCTTATGGCACATGAAAAATGGTGAATATATGTATATCATCTAATATGTGGTGGGAGATGGGATTTATAGAAGGGGGTGTTGTGTAGGAGCTAAAGCATCTATAGCTAGAAATTGTTATATTGCTCTCACAGTATAGAAAAGCAGATTATAAAAGAAGAAAATGAAAAGCAGATTATAAAGATTTTAATATAGATATCTTGCTCCTAATGAAAGCAAATTTGCAAATCTTACTGATTTTAAGATTTTTTTGGAGGTGGGGAGAAAGAGAAGCATCAACTTGTTGTTTCACGTAGTTGTGTACCCATTGATTGCTTCTCATATGTGCCCTGACAGGGCTTGAACTGGTGCCCTTAGGGTTGAGCTGGTGACCCTGGGATTGAGCTGGCAATCCCAGTATCAGACCAGTGACCTTGGTGTTCCAGGACAGCACTCTATCCACTGCACTATCAACAGGGCTTTAAAATATTTTTAAGTAAGTTTTTAAACAAAGTCTATTTAAATAGATGATTTTGATGTGATTCAGTTAGTTGATAATCTAAAAGCAGTTTTCCGCATAGATAGATACCCTCTGTGGATCTGGATTCCTTGAATGAGTTAAGACAAGCACTTCTGTAAAAACTTCTGCAGAGCCCAGTATTGTGACTTCAGACCTGACTTTCTCCAGTACTTGTTCTGTACACATACCGCATATGTGCTTTTTCTGTGCTGGTTAAAGATATTCCATAATAGAAAACAGTAATTAACACTCAGTTCTAATCGTTTGTTCCCACTCCTGCCTTTATTCTTATCTCAGTGCCTGTCTGCAAAGTGTAGTATGTTTGAATGTCAGAAGACTACTTTGATTACATTTTTCTTGCTTTTTAAAAAGGTGGTGCTGGCCCTGGCCGGTTGGCTCAGTGGTAGAGCGTCTGCCTGGCGTGCAGAAGTCCCGGGTTCAATTTCCGGCCAGGGCACACAGGAGAGGCGCCCATCTGCTTCTCCACCCCTCCCCCTCTCCTTCCTCTCTGTCTCTCTCTTCCCCTCCCGCAGCAGAGGCTCCATTGGAGCAAAGATGGCCCAGGCGCTGGGGATGGCTCCTTGGCCTCTGCCCCAGGCGCTGGAGTGGCTCTGGTCGCGACAGAGCATCGTCCCCTGGTGGGCGTGCGGGGTGGATCCTGGTAGGGTGCATGCGGTAGTCTGTCTCTCTTGTCTCTCCCCGTTTCCCGGTTTCAGGAAAAAAAAAAAAAAAAAGGAAGAAAGAAAAAGGTGGTGCTTAGTACTCTACTGACCAATCAGGAATGGTGAGCAAATGTTCAGTATCAGTGCAGTAATCATAGATGTGCTCCTGACCTATGAGTGTACCAATTATTTCTTCACTTTTACAGGATTCATCCCCAAATTGTAGTGCATGTCTAAACATAACATTTTTCTCTTTTTAACAAATTGAATAACATTTTTTATTGATTGATTTATTTTAGAGAGAGAGAGAGGAAAGAGGAGAGAGAGAATAAGAGAGAAGTATTCATTTGTTGTTCCACTTAATTGTGCACTCATTGGTCGCTTCCTGTATATGCCCTGACCAGGGATCAAACTTGTAACTTTGGTGTTTCGGGACAACCCTCTAACAGACTGAGCTAACCAGCCAGGGCAATGTAACTTTTTTCTCATAGAGGTTATTATTACCCTGTATGCTCTGTGTACTCTTGAAAATAGCCATTTTATTGATGGCCTAATTATTTTCTGTATTCTTTCTCTAGTACTTTGTCAGACCTTTATCAAGATGGGGCTGCTGTCTTCTTTCAGCTGTAGTGATGAGTTTAGCTCATTGAGACTACATCACAACCGAGCCATCACTCATTTAATGAGGTCCGCTAAAGAGAAAGTTCGTCAGGTAAGCCCTAGAACACCTGCTTTGTATGCGACAGAAACATTTTTACGCATTTCAAGAGGACTATATTTTAAAGCGTTACGAAATCCTGGTTATAATGCAGGTTGCTAAAAATGTTAACTTGAATTTGTTTATTGAACAATGATTCATGAATGACTACTATGTGTTTGGCTCTTCTGTATGTGTTGGGGTGTGAGTCGTGAGCGGAATAGACCGGATCCCAACCCTCATAGAGTGTGTGTTGTGAAGAGGCCTGGAAACAATGGAAAAATAAAACGATGTAAATATAAGTGGAGGGCTGCCAGGGGTCGTCAAACTTTTTATAAAAACCGCCCACTTTTGCAGTGCTGGTCAACCTGGTCCCTACCGTGCAACCAAACAGCGCTGCGATTGGCCCATCATGAAAGCTGGAACGCCCACTAGTGGGCGGTAGGGACCAGGTCTACCAGCACAGCAAAAGTGGGTGGTTTTTATAAAAAGTTTGACGAACCCTGGAAGGAGAAATGTGAAGCAGGGAAGGGACTCAGAGAATGTGTGACTTACAGAGGGTGGCCGGGAGGGCCTCCCTGAGACTCAGTAAGTCAGGAGCTGAGGTTGAGAGAAGGAGCCAGGCAGATAGCCTGGAAGACCAGCACCCTAGCAGGGGCACAGGGACTCCCCAGGGATTCCCCAGCCAGAGCTGTGGAGGTGTTTGGGGCGTGGCGCTGACAGGCAGCTACAGGGCTGGAGCCATCGAGAGGAGCGTGAGGGCGGAGTCGGTTTTCGAGGAGCTGGGTAGTGAGACCATCGTCATGTCTTTGGTTTTCACTCAGTAAACAAGGAGCATTGTTGAGTTTTGAGCAGATGAGTGACATCATCTGATTTATGTTTTAATGGGGTCAACCAGTTGCTGTGTTGAGAATAGACTCTGGGGGCCAAGAGCAGAAGTAGAGGGACAGGCAAGAGATGGTGGTGGCTAGGAATAGGTGGTAGCCGTAGAGATGTGAGAAGTCAATTTCTGCATGCCTTTTTTTTTTTTAATTAATTTATTTTTTACAGAGAGTGAGAGAGAGGGATAGACAGGGACAGACAGGAACGGAGAGATGAGAAGCATCAATCATTAGTTTTTCATTGCGCATTGCAACACCTTAGTTGTTCATTGATTCCTTTCTCATATGTGCCTTGACCACGGGACTTCAGCAGACTGAGTAACCCCTTGCTGGAGTCTCAAACCTGGGTACTCTGCATCCCAGTACGACGCTCTATCCACTGCGCAACCGCTTGGTCAGGCTATTTCTGCATGTTTTGAAGGTAAAACTCAACAGTATTTGCTGCTGGAGCTCCTTGGTGCAGTCTCAGCTTTGTCCCTGGAGCAAGAATACGTAGTAGCTTTTTTTAGCAGTAATCTGGTAAGAGAAATATTTTCAACTGTAAACGTTTAGGTAATGCTGAAAGAGCCATGAGTCTTTTTTTTTTTTTTTTTTTTTTTTTTTTTTACAGAGACAGAGAGAGAGTCAGAGAGAGGGATAGACAGGGACAGACAGGAATGGAGAGAGATGAGAAGCATCAATCATCATGTTTTTGTGTGTGTGTGTTTTTTTTTTGCGACACCTTAGTTGTTCATTGATTGCTTTCTCATATGTGCCTTGACGGCGGGCCTTCAGCAGGCCGAGTAACCCCTTGCTTGGGCCAGCGACCTTGGGTCCAAGCTGGTGAGCTTTTGCTCAAACCAGATGAGCCAGTGCTCAAACTGGCGACCTTGGGGTCTCGAACCTGGGTCCTCAGCATCCCAGTCCGACTCTCTATCCACTGTGCCACCACCTGGTCAGGCTTTTTTTTTTAATACCATGTAAGCATTTGGGACTGTTAATATGACATTGAAGTTTCATGGGTTCTTTATTCCATGAAATTTTCAGAATGCTTTTAAAAATAATTTTTTGATTTTAGGATCCTTGTGAGGATAACTCTCATATCCAGAAGATCAGGTATGTATTAAATACTTTCGTGGTTATGTAAAGATAGAACTATCCTAAAGAAGTCAAGATTAAGAATTAACAAATTTAATCAGAAATAGTTTTGGGTTATGAAATACTGTAGCGAGTATAGTTTATGAAAATTAAAAAATTGTTTTAAACAAATTAAATTGCTGCCCCAAGATTTGCTTTACTTCTCATTTCCCTCCTTTAAATTTTTTAAATCTTTTTGCTCCTTAAAAAGTTTTTTGAAGCTTCTTTTTTAATTTTTCCTCCTTTATGATCCCGTGTTCCCCTCACTCTCTGAATTCCATTCTGCCAACCCTTAATTCAGTCTCTTAGGAGAAAATCATTGAATTTCAGCTATATTTAGGAAAGATTAGTGTAAAAATCTGTAACTTATCTGGATTGTTACGAAATTTAAGTGACTTTATTACTGAGCTCCACTAATCAACTTCTTGTTAGTGACTACTAATCACTGGTAAAATACGTAAAATTAGATTAATGACCTCTTGCTATCTTCATTAGTCTGTAGGTTTGTTTAGCGAATTTTTTCTTCATAGAAAGCGAAAGATTTGCTTTTACTCATCCTCTCCAAATTGCCACGATTTAGTGATGAACCAGGCTGGCAGGTTCGTTAGTAGTCACACAGCGAACATGAAGTGCCCTAGAGCAGTGGCCCCCAATCCCCGGGCCGCGGACTGGTACCGGTCCGCAGAGAAAGAATAAATAACTTACATTATTTCTGTTTTATTTATATTTAAGTCTGAACGATGTTTTATTTTTTAAAAATGACTAGATTCCCTCTGTTACATCTGTCTAAGACTCACTCTTGACGCTTGTCTCGGTCACGTGATACATTTAGCCGTCCCACCCTAAAGGCTGGTCTGTGAAAATATTTTCTGACATTAAACTGGTCCGTGGCCCAAAAAAGGTTGGGGACCACTGCCCTAGAACATTGCGATGCTCTCTTGTTCTGTTGTTGATTTTGATGCTCTCAAGTTTTACTACTGACTGTCTTTAACTTTCAGGTCGAGGGAGGAAGTAGCCTTGGAAGCACAAACTTCACGTTACTTAAATGAATTCGAAGAGCTCGCCATCTTAGGAAAAGGCGGATATGGACGAGTGTACAAGGTTGTTTTTCATGTGTTCTTTTTTACCGACTGCTCTAAATAAGTGTACTTTTGAGAAGATGTCATTATTTACAGTACGCAAAGGAAAATTCCTAGAAATCATTTATACTTACTTTTCATTAAGATTTGTCATTTATGGGGAAGTGGGCAGATTTTCATTTTTTTCCTAACCACATTGTGGGGGGTGTATAGGTGAGTTTTGGAAACTTTGAGTTTTGTACTCTAGTTAATTTTAACTTAAAATGAACTGTGCTGCTGTGATTTGGGTCTGGCAGCCCTTTCACCTGGGCTCCCATTCTTCAGACCTGGAGCTTCTGGGAGGAGGGCTTTTAGTGCCATTTGAGAAGCTTCTAGTCTAGCTGACCCCGCCCACTTCCCTGAACATAGTCAAGAGGACACGTGTCTTTCGCTGAATTTTATCCCTTTGGCTAGCTTGGATTATCTAAGTTCAGGTTAAAAGAACTTTATTCAGTTGAAATTTAATGACATGATATATTTTGTCTTTCCCTCTACTTTTTAGGTCAGGAATAAATTAGATGGTCAGTATTATGCTATTAAAAAAATCCTGATTAAGGGTGCAACTAAGACAGATTGTATGAAGGTAAGATTTTCAGAATTTATTTATTTTGAATAATTATTTTAAGTTTGTTTTGAAAGTGTTTTGAGAGGGGGGAGAGAAAGTGTTTGTGTTTGTGTATGTGTATGTGTGTATTTGGCAAATACCAGTTGGGTTATAGTAATGGGTTATATCGGGTCGGGAACCGTTTTGGCTGAGAGAGCCATAAATGCCACATATTTTCAAACTAGAAAGCCCGGTGGTCATACGAAATGACCGCTGTTCTAGATATTATAAATTGTAATTAAAATGATTTGTGCAAAGGTGTCTGCTAATTCAAACTGAATTACCCAGGGCAGGCAGCGAGGACGCCCCTTTGCTTAGTGCCTCACGGAGTTTCCCCCTTCTACTTGCTTAATTGCTTAAAGTAGAGTGCAATGAAGGAAACCACTGGCGGTACATTTCTTAAGAGCCACCGCTAGCTCAATAAATAAAGGTGATTTAAATAATAATGATGATTAGTCAATAATTTATTCAAGAGTGGTGGATAATTCTCAGTTAGTGGAACTACAGTGTTTCCGTACTTGCAACATTGAGAAAATCCTTTCTTGCCACGGTCAAATCGATTAGTTTCTAACTTGAAGTTTAAGGACTGACAGTGTTCACATTTAATATTCATGTCACCAGAGGAATGCTCAAAAAGTAAAGTTTCTCTGTTTGAAACTGTTTTAATCCTTTTTGCGTTTCGGTCAGCATTACTCTGTCGTTTTTTTGCATTTCTCTCCTGCCTTTGTTCAAGGGACTCATTTTGTCGAGGCAGGCTTTTTTGTCTTGCATCTGAGGCAAGCCTTGTTTCTTTATGCTCATCAGTCTCATTTTGCCGAGAAAGACGCATTTGCTCTGTGACTGAAGCAAGCCTTGTCTTTCTCTGCTCAGTGGTTTCTTTTTGTCGAGAAAGCCGTTTTTGTGCAGCTTTAGCTCCTTTTCTCTCCTCTTCAGTGCTGTATTTTCTAGGAGGCATTCTTAAAAGAAATTACGTTAAGATGTAGTTTTTATGTAAAACAGATGATTGCCAATGCAAACAAATGTTCACCTTCCCCCTGACCCGCTCAATTTGCGTTCAGCCGTGGCAACTTCACCCCATTGGCTAGTACAGTTACGCAAGCAACCAATAAGCTATCGGTGACAAACAGACACTTAAGCCGCATATAATAAAGATGTAAGTCCGTGAGAGCCATACAACGACCCATGTACGTTACGCATTATCCAATAAAAATTTGGTGTTGTCCCAGAGGACAGCTGTGATTGGCTCCAGCCACCCGCAACCATGAACATGGAGCGGTAGGAAATGAATGGATTGTAATACATGAGAATATTTTATATTTTTAACATTTTTTTTTTACTAAAGATTTGTCTGCGAGGCAGATGCAGCCATCAAAAGAGCCACATCTGGCTCGCAAGCCATAGGTTCCCGACCCCTGGGTTATATAGTAACATAAACAGCAAGACTAAATTTTTATTTGACTTAATTTTAAAAAAAAATATTATTTTATTGATTTGAAAGAGAGAGAGAAACACTGACTTGTTCCACTTAGTTGTGCATTCATTGATTGCTTCATGTATGTGCCCTGACGGGATCGAACCCATAAATAACCTTGGCATATTGGGACAATGCTCTAACTGAGCTACTTGTCTTGGGCCTTGACTTAATTTTTTTTTTTTTACTTTTTTTTTTTTTTTTTTTTTTTTACTTTTCTGAAGCTGGAAACAGGGAGAGACAGTCAGACAGACTCCCGCATGCGCCCGACCGGGATCCACCCAGCACGCCCACCAGGGGCGACGCTCTGCCCATCAGGGGGCGATGCTCTGCCCAGCCTGGGCGTCGCCATGTTGCGACCAGAGCCACTCTAGCGCCTGAGGAAGAGGCCACAGAGCCATCCCCAGCGCCCGGGCCATCTTTGCTCCAATGGAGCCTTGGCTGCGGGAGGGGAAGAGAGAGACAGAGAGGAAAGCGCGGCGGAGGGGTGGAGAAGCAAATGGGCGCTTCTCCTGTGTGCCCTGGCCGGGAATCGAACCCGGGTCCTCCGCACGCTAGGCCGACGCTCTACCGCTGAGCCAACCGGCCAGGGCCCGACTTAATTTTTTATAGACATTTCTGACCACATTTCAGTTCATTGAGGCGGAAATTAATTTTTTAACTAAATTAATTCTTATACAGTACAACTCATTTTATAAAAACATGAGTTCAGTCTAGGTCCCAGTCTTCTATCTGACATTCGGTGTCACCTGGGCAAATGACCTAGTCCTCTAAGCCACTTCTGTCTCTGTCTTTGAAATAGTCGTGACAACATGGTTTTATTTACCTTGTGGACTGGACTTTCTTATAGGAGAATGTTTATAAATGAACTATGCAAAATATAAAGTGCTGTATACATGTAAGTTTAGTGGTGTTAGCAATTGCACTGGTCTTTCAGAAAGGCATTCCCATTATGTTAATAGTTGAGATTGTCTGCACAGAGGACTTTTACTGTTTGCTCTGGAACCAAGTGGTATTGACACCATGATCATTGAACAAACTGTCAGTAAAAGCCTCATCTGAGTGTGTGTCTCCCTTAGGTACTCCGGGAGGTGAAGGTGCTGGCGGGTCTGCAGCACCCTAACATTGTAGGCTATCACACTGCCTGGATAGAGCATGTTCATTTGGTCCAAATGCAAGGTAAGCAGTTCAGGTTCGAGTTGAAGGTTGGCAAAGCCCAGCCCCTGGGCCAGATCTGGCCTACTCCTGTGTTTGTGCATCCCATAAACTGAGAACAACTTTGTTCCCCTTACATTTTAAAAATATTAAAAGGCATAAAAAGAAAAATATTTTGTGGAAATTATATGAATTCTATATTTAAAAAAAAAATGTTTTTTGATTTTAGAGAGAGAAAAGGAGAGAGAGAGAAACAGGAACATCAATCTGATCCTGTATGTGCCCTGACCAGGGATCAAACCAGCAACCTCTGCAGTTCCGATTGACTCTCTAACCAACCGAGCTTTCCTGCTAGGGCTGAATTCTACATTTTAGTGCCAATAAGTACAGTTTATTAGAACATAGGCACGTGCACACGTATTGTATGTGTTGCTTTTGTATTATAACAGCAGAGTTGAGTAGCTGTAGCAGAGTCTCTTAGGACCTGAAAAACCTAAAATATTTATTACCAGTCCTGTACAGAGAGTTTGCTGATCCTTTGAATAGAGGAACAGCTGTTTTATAGTTCTTAAAATGTGCCAGTCATTTGAATAAACTCATACTTTACTTTGCCATGACATTTGGTCATGACATTTTTTAGCCAGGTAGTTCCATTTGGTATTATTTGTATATTTTTAGTTCTGCCTTTGACTTAAATTAGAAAATTGGGCTGCTTGAAGATTTGTTTTTGTGTTTGTTCGGCAGAGAGAATCTCTTTTCAGTTGCCGTCTCTGAAAGTGATCTCTAGCTCGGAGGATGACAGGTATGTGGGCTGCTGGTGGCCTTTACCAGTTAGCGATGTCCTGTCACCTGCAGTGGGAGCCTTTGTCTTTTGTTATTAGGAGCTCAGAAGTGTTTGAGACTTTTTGTTTTTTTTATTTTCATTATGAAATGTTAAATTATTTCCTCCCCTCAGTTATTTCCTGTCAGTATTTTACTTTTTTTTGAGAGAGAAAGATGAAGGAGAGGGGGAGGGAGGGACAAAAAGGGGGAGAAGCATCAACTTTTTGTTCCACTTAGTTGTGCTATTGATTGCTTCTCCTATGTGTCCTGAGGCAGGCTTGAACCTGCGACATCGGGGGTTGACTCGGCACCCTTGGGATTGAGCAGGCGCCCTCTGGAACAGGCTGGTGACCCCAGGATGGGTGACTGGGCTCGAGCCAGTGCTCCACGAGAAGGCTCTGTCCCCTGCTCCGCCAGCCGGGGCGCCTGCCAGTCTTTTACAGGAAGGTGGCTGCTCAGTAGATTTGATGCCTTTTTTTTTTTTTTTTTTTTTTTTTTAGGACTTTACCAGTAAGGTTCATGTAGACTTGAAGGAACAGTTGAATTACTCTTTTTTTTTTTTTTTTTTTTGTATTTTTCCAAAGTTGGAAACGGGAGGCAGTCAGACAGACTCCCGCATGTGCCCGACCGGGATCCACCTGGCATGCCCACCAGGGGGCGATGCTCTGCCCATCTTGGGGCGTCGCTCTGCCACAATCAGAGCCATTCTAGCTCCTGTGGCAGAGGCCACAGAGCCATCCTCAGCGCCCAGGCCAACTCTGCTCCAATGGAGCCTTGGCCACGGGAGGGGAAGAGAGAGAGAGAGGAAGGAGAGGGGGAGGGGTGGAGAAGCAGATGGGCGCTTCTCCTGTGTGCCCTGGCCGGGAATCGAACCCAGGACTTCTGCACGCCAGGCCGATGCTCTACCACTGAGCCAACCTGTCAGGGCACTCTTTTTTTTTTTAATTGAATTACTCTTGATCTTTTTTTACATTGATTATTATATTTACTGGGTTTTTTTTCCTCCAGAGATCAACATGATGTTAAAAACGATGAAAGTAACAGCTCATCCATTATTTTTGCCGAGTCTACCTCAGAAAAAGAAGAATCCTTAGGAGAACCTGGCATTGAAAATCAGGAAAACAGATTGGTGAACTACACAACCAATTTAGTCATAAGAGACGACAGTGAATTAGAATCATCCATTGAGCTCCAAGAAAATGGCCTGGCTGAGTTGTCTTCCAGATCAGCTGTTGAGAAACAGCGGCCGCTTAAGCTTAATTCAGACTTAGGGAATTTCACATCCACTGGGGAATCTTCTGAAGAAAACTTGAACTTGGTGGGACAGACAGAGGTAGATTCCTTTCCCAGAACCTCCCGATTTCCTGTTGGGATTGGATATGGCCTCCCCTCTTCCTCCGCTGAGTTCCTGCCGGGCACGCCTCCCTCTCTCCGCACTAGCCCTCCCACCCTGAGAGGTCTCTTCTTTCCGTGGTCCCCTGTATTTGGTCTCCCCTCTCTCACGTACTTAACTCATTTTTTTCTGGGTCATTCTTTCCTCTAGATCAGTGATCCCCAACCCTTTTTGGTCCATGGACCGGTTTAATGTCAGAAAATATTTTCACGGACCTGCCTTTAGGGTGGGACGGCTAAATGTATCACGTGACCGAGACAAGCGTCAAGAGTGAGTCTTAGACGGATGTAACAGAGGGAATCTGGTCATTTTTTAAAAATGAAACATCGTTCAAACTTAAATATAAATAAAACGGAAATAATGTAAGTTATTTATTCTTTCTCTGCGGACCTGTACCAAATGGCCCACGGACTGGTACCGGTCCGCGGCCCGGGGGTTGGGGACCACTGCTCTAGATACTCTCATTGACATGCCCTGGAGTGGGAGGTGTCGTGTACTCTGTTTCTGTTGTGTTAGCATCGCACTGTAAATACGTATTTATGTGGAAAGATATTCTACATTTGGAGCATAGCTTTAAAGAGAGTCCAAGTAGGATTACCAGGTTGGTTTTCAGGAGACTTTTGTTGATGGTTACACAGACCTGCTGGGGAGTCTCCCATGTACTCTCACCAAGTATCAAGTAGTATGTTAAAAAACACTTGAATAGGCCCTGGCCGGTTGGCTCAGCGGTAGATCGTCGGCCTGGCATGCGGGGGACCCGGGTTCAATTCCCGGCCAGGGCACACAGGAGAAGCGCCCATTTGCTTCTCCACCCCCAGCCCCCTCCTTCCTCTCTGTCTCTCTCTTCCCCTCCCGCAGCCAAGGCTCCATTGGAGCAAAGATGGCCCGGGCGCTGGGGATGGCTCCTTGGCCTCTGCCCCAGGCGCTGGAGTGGCTCTGGTCGCGGCAGAGCGACGCCCCCTGGTGGGCAGAGCATCGCCCCCTGGTGGGCAGAGCGTCGCCCCTGGTGGGCGTGCTGGGTGGATCCCGTTCGGGCGCATGCAGGAATCTGTCTGACTGTCTCTCCCCGTTTCCAGCTTCGGAAAAATACAAAAACAAAACAAAACAAAACAAAAAAACACTTGAACATTAACAGGGTCTGCGCATAACTGGTCAGATCCGGTTACAAGACTGTATACACGTGCAGAATTAACTCCTGTCAGGAATATGTGGCCATGTACGTGTGTTTCTTTCTTTTTATTTTTTATTTTTATGTTTCTTTTATTGATTTGAGAAAGAGAGAAAGCCGGGGATGGGGGAGAAGTAGGAAGCATCATTTCATAGTTGCTTCTTACATGTGCCTTGAGCAGGCAAGCCTAGGATTTTGAACTGGTGACCTCAGCATTCCAGGTTGATGCTTTATCCACAGAGCCACCACAGGTCAGGGACATGTGTTGTTTTTGTGTTTGTTTTTTATGAAACATGTAACTTGGAATAGGTTCACTTGGATACAGAGGAGTTAGATTTGAGGGACTTTTAATCAGAATAGCTTTCTTTCTCTGTAATAAGTGTGGAAAATTTTCCTGATGCCTAAACCAATGGGCTGCAGTGAACTCCATTGTTGCTTACCTTTTCTGGGGTAAGTTATTGCTGTGTACAATCTGAAGTCATCCAAAGTGCGTCTATACTGTGGGATTATACACAGTAACTGAATACCATACAGCCATTTTTTTATTTTATTTTATTTTATTTTTTACAGAGACAGAGAGTCAGAGTGAGAGTGAGGGATAGAAAGGGACAGACAGACAGGAACAGAGAGATGAGAAGCATCAATCATTAGTTTTTTGTTGTGTATTGAGATACCTTAGTTGTTCATTGATTGCTTTCTCATATGTGCCTTGACCGCGGGCCTTCAGCAGACCGAATAACCCCTTGCTCGAGCCAGCGACCTTGGATCCAAGCTGGCGAGCTTTTTGCTCAAGCCAGATGAGCCCATGCTCAAACTGGCAACCTTGGGGTCTCGAACCTGGGTCTTCCGCATCCCAGTCTGACGCTCTATCCACTGCGCCACCCCCTGGTCAGGCCATACAGCCATTTTTTGACACTTGCTTAGCTTTCAAAACTGTTTTATGTAGTGAGCAGACCAGACGGTTTCAGTGCCTGTGCCACATTGGAGAGCTTCTGCCTTTTGACGCATGCCTGACTCCAGCAGCCATATCCCTGTCATTTGGATTATGACACACAGTGTTAAATATTGCTTTCCTTCACCTCTTTCACTAGACTTTGGGCCTCTTGGGCAGGCCTGTGTCTGTCACCTCTGTTCTCGTCACTGAGGCTAGTGCTTGGCCCAGAGTAGGCAAGTGAGTCCTTGTTGGCTAACTGAATGAAGAGTGTCGGTCAAGCAGAGATGGGAGCCAGTGTCCTGTCGCCCCTAGGTGCAGTACCACCTGATGCTGCACATCCAGATGCAGCTGTGTGAGCTCTCCCTGTGGGACTGGATCGTGGAGAGAAACCGGCGGGGCCGGGAGTGTGTGGACGAGTCTGCGTGTAAGTACCCCGTGGGTCTGTAAGTGCGGGACTGGGTCGTGCAGAGAAACCGGCGGGGCCGGGAGTGTGTGGACGAGTCTGCGTGTAAGTACCCCGTGGGTCTGTAAGTGCGGGACTGGGTCGTGCAGAGAAACCGGCGGGGCCGGGAGTGTGTGGACGAGTCTGCATGTAAGTACCCCGTGGGTCTGTAAGTGCGGGACTGGGTCGTGCAGAGAAACCGGCGGGGCCGGGAGTGTGTGGACGAGTCTGCGTGTAAGTACCCCGTGGGTCTGTAAGTGCGGGACTGGGTCGTGCAGAGAAACCGGCGGGGCCGGGAGTGTGTGGACGAGTCTGCGTGTAAGTACCCCGTGGGTCTGTAAGTGCGGGACTGGGTCGTGCAGAGAAACCGGCGGGGCCGGGAGTGTGTGGACGAGTCTGCGTATAAGTACCCCGTGGGTCTGTAAGTGCGGGACTGGGTCATGGAGAGAAACCGGCGGGGCCGGGAGTGTGTGGACGAGTCTGCGTGTAAGTACCCCGTGGGTCTGTAAGTGTGGGTCTCCAGATGCTTTAGAGGGGGGGTATCACCTTTTTTAAACCAAAGAAACAATTTTGCCAACATTTTTCAAAAGCAAGTAAGTGAAGTTAATTTTCTCTGTGATACATAGTTTGTTGACATTGAAGCAGTAATGTGCTAGAATTTAGGTAAATGATTTTTTTTTTCCAGAGACAGAGTCAGAGAGAGGGATAGATATGAACAGACAGACAGGAAGGGAGAGAAATGAGTTTTTCAATCATCAGTTTTTCGTTGTGACACCTTAGTTGTTCATTGATTGCTTTCTCATATGTGCCTTGATCGTGGCGCTATAGCAGATTGTGTAACCCCTTGCTCAAGCCAGCGACCTTGGGTCTAAGCTGGTGAGCTTTGCTCAAACCAGATGAGCCCGTGCTCAAGCTGGCGACCTCGGGGTCTTGAACCTGGGTCTTCCACATCCCAGTCCGACGCTCTGTCCACTGCGCGACTGCCTGGTTAGGCTAGGTAAATGATTTTTGGTAGAAAAGATGTTCTTAAATTTTTTAAGGAAACAGTTGTTTTATTATTTTTTTAACCTGAAAATGTGGTGCTCTTACAAAAATAAACCTTTACAGAAGCTTTTTTAGGAAGGCATGTGGTCAAAAGTTTGTGTTCCTCAAGGTCCCAGTCGCCTTCCCTCCCCTGCAATTGCATTTCCTCTTGAAATATTGTCAGGTTGGTATTTTCAAAATATTATAACAGTGATTCTCAGCTTGGGCTGCACATTTGAATCACTTGGGGAACTTTAAAAAGATGTCATAAAAGAAAACTTTACAGTAAAGAGAGCTGACAAATACCACCTCAATGATTAAGGCTAACGTCAACAGTGATAACTTATGTTGATAGTTTGTCCCCTTGATAAGATATGATGAGAGGACACTGTATCTCTGGTCTCTCTCCCCAAACCAGTAGCCCCAGTCGAATCATGAGAAAAACATCAGACAAATCCCAACCAAGGGGTATTCTACAAAATGCCCTGCTAGTACTTCTCGAAATTCTCAAGGTTATCGTAAACATGAACATTCTGAGAGACTATCACAGACCACAGGAGCTTCAGGAGACATGACAACTAGATGTACTATGGTGTCCTGGTTAGGACCCCGGAACAGAAATAGGACATCAGGTTAAAAGCATGGAAATCTGAATAAACTGTGGGCTTGTATCAATATTGGTGCATTAATTATACCATATTGAAAAGCCCTTCTTAAATTTCTACCCAGGCAGGAGGTTTGTCACTTCAGGGTGAGGAGAGTCATAGGAGAGGCACTTACAGTGGAATCATTGCTTATACACGTGTGTGTTCATATGCACATCCCTATGTTGTACGCTAGGTAGTGTAAATGAAAGTTTTATTAATATGCAGTGTTCTTTTCTTGAAGGTCAGTAATGGGTTGGTGTTTTGTTTTGTTTTTTAGGTGAGGAGGGGAGATAGTGAGATAGACTCACATGTACCTCGGCTTGGATCCACAGGGCAATCCCTGTCTTGGGCCAATGCTTAAATCAGCTGACTTATTTTTAGTGCCTGAGGCTGATGTGCTTGGACCAACCAAGCTATCCTCAGCACCTGGGGATACCAGTTGAGCCACTAGCCACAAGATGGGAAGAGGGAGAAAAGGGAGAGCGGGAAGGGGAGAGAAGCAGATGGTTGTTTCCCCTGTGTGCCCTGACTGGGAATCAAACCCGGGATGTCCATACACCAGGCTGATGCTCTATCCACTGAGCAGACCAGCCAGGGCCTAGGTTGATGTTTTTTTTTGTTTGTTTGTTTTTTTCCATTTTTCCGAAGCTGGAAACGGGGAGGCAGTTAGACAGACTCCCACATGCGCCCGACCAGGATCCACCCGACATACCCATCAGGGGGTGATGCTTTGCCCCTCTGGGGCATCGCTCTGTTGCATCCAGAGTCATTCTAGCGCCTGAGGCAGAGGCCACAGAGCGATCCCCAGCGCCCGGGCCATCTTTGCTCCAATGGAGCCTTGGCTGCGGGAGGGGAAGAGAGAGACAGAGAGGAAGGAGAGGGGGAGGGGTGGAGAAGCAAATGGGCGCCTCTCCTGTGTGCCCTGGCCGGGAATCGAACCTGGAACTCCTGCACGCCAGGCCGACGCTCTACCGCTGAGCCAACCGGCCAGGGCCTAGGTTGATGTTTTAAAATGACTAAATGCAGAAGAGCTAGTGAGTTTTACTGTATTACTAAACTTGGCTAGAAAACCTCAGGATTTTATCTTTCTCAATTTTTATTTGGTTTTAGTCCTATAAATCTGTGTACCTTCTAAATTCACATACTCTGCCCTCATATTAACAGGTGATTTAAAAAATTTTTTTCCATGTACTTCATTTGTTGTTTTTTTTTTTTTTAAGATTTTGATGGATTTTAGAGAGAAGAGAGGTGGGGTGGAAGAGCAGGAAGCATAGTTGCTTCTCATATGTGACCCAACCAGGCAAGCCAGGGGCCTTTAACTGGCAACCTCAACATTCCAGGTTGATGTCCTATCCACTATGCCACCACAGGCCAGGCTTGGTCATTTTTGGAAATATGTATTCCAAATCTTCCAGATGATGAAGCTCACCCTGTGGGCTAACATAATTTCTCTTTCTTCCTCCTCCATTACTTGTAATAGGATCTTCCATCCACAGTGGGCTAGGATACCATGTATTAGCATCAAACTCGAGGATGTCAGGGGTCAGGGGACTTAAATATGATTTAATCTAGCCAACTGGTGACTGAGAACTGTGTGTTAGGTAATGACCACAGGGCTCTGAGGGAAACAAGAGGACTCTCTTGTGACAGTCCCTGACGGTTGGTACTAGTCTGCGATGGCTTCTTCACTAGCCAGGGAGCCTCCCTGTTCATTTCTAGGCTTAAACCATTTGTGGAGTGTTGACGTTGATGAAAATGTAAATGTTGTGCAGGTGTCAGAAGTTAATGTATTTAGAACTATAGTATTTAGTTGCCTAACCTGTGTGGCCCAGTGGATCAAGTGTTGACCTGGAATGCTGAGGTCACAGGTTCAAAACCCCAGGCTTGCCTGGTCAAGGCACATACGAGTTGATGCTTTGCGTTCCTCCCCCCACCCCCTCCTTTCTCTCTTTTCTCTTTCTAAAATCAATAAATAAAATCTTAAAAAAGAAACTACAGTTAACATTTAGATGTTAATGAGTAAAAAAATAAGAAAGAAATAACACTTTTTTTTTTTTTTTTTAATTTTAGGTCCTTATGTTATGGCCAGTGTTGCAACAAAAATTTTTCAAGAACTGGTGGAAGGTGTATTTTACATACATAACATGGGAATTGTGCACAGAGACCTGAAGGTAAGTGGAGAGGACGAAGCTGTTGGAAGCTTCTTATCTGGGGTGACTTGGTGTCAGTGCCTTGAATTAAATGCAGTTAGGTCCCTACTGCATTTACTTAGAAGGGTATTCATTACTTTCATGTAAATCATTGTTTTATAGGTCCAGAATGTGAAAACTTTAGATTGAATTTAAAGTAGTAAACTTTGGACATTCGAATATTCTGTTTCTTCTTTAGGTAGTAAATGTACTCTGAGTACTACTGTAATTGATGATAGTGTATTTAATGCTGACATATATTCATCTGTTATTTCAAACTTAGAGGTGAAAATTTGTTTCTATAATTATCTTAATGGAAATATAACAGGAAATTTTGTTTTGCTGTTTTCAGAATCTGTAATGACTTTATATTTTTATCCATAAAACTATCAAGAAAAAAAAGTATATCTATTTCTTTGGCTAAGAGTTTTAAATTAATTTGCTAACATTTTGGGCAAAAAGTAAATTATGGAAAAGGCATTTAAAAGAATATTTAGTTAACATGCAAATGATTTTATTTTTTGAAGAGTTTAAGAACCAGTAGTTTGTATGTTAAGGATTTTCTGGGTATGTGTCTAGCCAGAAACTGTGATTGGAGTTACTGAGGTGGGTAGCACTGTGACACTCTGAGGTCTAATCTCAAGAGGCAAGCCAGGTCACAATGCCCGTATACAGAACTCCACACCCTCTCCGGGAGAAGGCTTTTCACGTGTTGCTTGTACTTCTCACCATAAATACTTCTGATGTTTCTTTTACAGATATCTTCTAGGGATAGGGGGGTTTGAGACAGCTTTATTAGGGACTCCCTTAAGAGATGGAATTCTGGTAGCATGATTGCTTCAGGTAGAATTCCCTGGTTATTCATCAGTCTCAACGGGTAAGAGCGGCAGAGCAACTTGGCAAGAAGTGCTGTGTCTCTTACGTTAGAACTTCGCTGGAGGTACATGTGTATGGGAGATTCCCCGTTTCTTGTCAAGATGTTCATGTTGGCTTCAAATTCTAGCAGGAGATTGATGACTGTCGCTCTGCCTGCGAAACACGCCTCGTGGATAGCTGTGTGGCCTTTGTGGTCCTGGGCGTTGACTCGGGCTCCGTGAGTCAGCAGCAGACGGATGCAGCTCAGCCCCGCTGCCAGCACGCGGCCCGCTTTGCTGGTCACAGTGTCCACCGCCAGCTTCAGGGCCGTGGTCCCCGTGGAAGGGATAGCACAGTTGATGTTTGCTCCACAGGCGATGAGTGTCTCCATCATCTCCTCGTTCAGTACTTTTGCAGCCATGTGCAGGGGCGTCATGCTGGATTCATTCATTGCATTGACCTGGGCACCGTTTTTGGCTAAAATGGAGACAGCTGGGTAGGTCCCGAATCTTACGGCCAGGTGGAGGGGTAAATGCTGGTGTCTGTTGCCCACCTTAGCGTTGACTTGCGCTCCGTGCTCACACAGAATGCGGAGACACGTCAGGGCACTGTTCTGAATGTCTGTCATGAGCATCTGGATGCTGGTGAGGGTCCCTGGCTTTGCCAGCACAGCAGAGATGATTGGCCAGTGCAGTAGTACCAGGTGCAGCGTGGTGAGGCCCAGTGTGTTCCTGGAATAGGGAGTGGGCACTGGTTACACCAGGGTCACAGGAATAGCTACGTGGAGAATTAGTGCTCAACGAAGCGACATTTATTATAATTAGTTTGAAGAAGTATTTCTAAACCTGCATTGCTGTTGAATTTTGCAGGATGTCACAGTGTTTTGGGGGGTATGGGGCGATGTGTGTCAGTGTATGGAGGGCTCAGCTGCCTCTGGCAGCTTGTTTTTACTCTGTTACTCCTGCGAGGGCTGTGGCCTCGCTAAGGCTGTGTCTCAGTTATTTTATACCCGAGCTCCTCACAGTGCTGAACTGAGTTAGCAGCCAGTCAGAAAAATACTTTTTCTTTCTCTCTCTCTCTCTCTCTCTCTCTCTCTCTTTCTTTCTGAGAAAAAGAGACAGAAAGGGAGAAAGACTCATACTTTTGGCACCTTAGTTGTCCAGTGATTGCTTTTTTTTTTTTTTTTTTTTTTACAGGGATAGAGAGAGAGAGAGAGAGAGAGGGAGGGAGGGATATATAGGGACAGACAGACAGGAACGGAGAGAGATGAGAAGCATCAATCATCAGTTTTTCGTTGAGACACCTTAGTTGTTCATTCATTGCTTTCTCATATGTGCCTTGACCGCGGGCCTTCAGCAGACCGAGTAACCTCTTGCTCAAGCCAGTGACCTTGGGTTCAAGCTGGTGAGCTTTTTGCTCAAACCAGATGAGCCCACGCTCAAGCTGGCGACCTCGAGGTCTTGAACCTGGGTCCTCTACATCCCAGTCCGACACTCTATCCACTGCGCCACCACCTGGTCAGGCCAGTGATTGCTTTCTCATATGTGCCTTGACTAGGGGGCCCCAGCCGAGCCGGTGAATCCTTGCTCAAGCCAGCAACCATGCGGTCATTTCGATGATCCCACATTCAAGCCAATGACCCCGTGCTCAAGCTGGCGACCTCGGGGTTTCCTAAGTGTCCCAGGTTGTCACTCCACCTACTGTGCCACCACCAGGTCAGGCCATTCAGTAAAATTATGTGGACCTGAGTGTGATGTGGTGTTGCCGTAGAAGTGTGCCACAGGGGGCCAGCACTCCTGTGGACTCAGTGGCTCTGCGCCTGCTCCTGTACTGGACACTTTTCCTCGTGTGTAGGTGGGGTAGGTGATGGGGTGACTCTGGGGACCCACACTCAGTCTGTGGTTAGCGAAGTCTGTCCATCTTCATTCCCGCTTCTGCCCAGGTGGAATGTGTGTTTTACAGCCTGGCCCTCGTCAACTCCTTTTCTGAAATCTCTCAGGGTTCCCTCCAAGATTCCTTTGTTTTGTCTGAGAAAGGGAAGGATTATTATACACATCTGACTGCTCACCGCATGTAGAAAGTGGTTTTCAGTTCACATGTATTGATTCAGTGGGAGGCCCTGGGCGAGGGCTCTAGTGAAACAGCCGGCAGTCCCACCCCCAGGCCTCACGGAGTAGCGTGGGAGACAAACCTAGATCAATGTGCAGGTGGCAGAGTGCTAGAGGGTCTGGTCCGGGGATGGCCTATGGCCGAGAGGTGGGAAGCACGGGACCCCCAGAGGAGAATGGGTGAATCTGTAGAGCTCTGGTGAGTCCTTGAAAAACTGTGAGAGACCTGCCAGGCTGGTGGGCTGCTCGGAGTGGAGGGTCAGGTCAGGTGGGCTCAACTGGAGCGCGGTAAGGATTTGGGGTTATCTTTAATGTGGGGGAAGAAGTTCTGTTATTTCTCTACCATGTGTTCTTCCATTCATTCAGGTGGTATTTATTGGGTACTTACTAAAGTGTCAGGCATTGGTTTAGGTGGTGCAGATGTACTGATGAGCAAGAGAAACTTCTCTTTCATGAAATGGGCCTTCTAATGGAGGGTGATAAAGAAGAAAATCAGTTATCTGTTTACATTTTCCATATCTGACAGGTTTTTGAACTCCCCGAGTGCTGGGAGTAGGACTTAAAGCCGCTTCCACAGCACCACTGCTGGGCGCTCAGTGCTCAGGACAGGCTGGTTTGTGCTTCACATTTCCCCACTTTCTCAGAGTATCTCGTCTAATCAGTAAAGAAGTCGGTTCATTCAAAACATAACTCCTAGTCCACAGCTTCTGAAGAATGCATGAGTCCAGACATGACTGGGAAAACTAACATCTAAATCACACATATTTTTTTTTGCACCATTTTAAAAAAACATTTAGTTTAGAAAGAGAGAGAGAGAGAGAAAGAATGAGAAAGAGAAAGAGGAGAGGAGCAGGAGGCATCTCCCATATGTGCCTTGACCGGGCAAGCCCAGGGTTTCGAACTGGCGACCTCAGCATTCCAGTTCGACTCGTTATCCCCTGCTCCACCACAGGTCAGGCACATACATTCATATATAGAAATGGTCGCCTGTTGAGTTACTTACCTTACTTCTGGGTCAGCACCATGCTCTAACAAACACTGCAAACTTTCTGCCCTTCCGTATTCAGCTGCCAGGTGAATGGGGATGATGAGCTGGGTCTGTTTCGGGGGAAAATAGCAGAGTATGTTACAAGTAGACTGTGGAGTTGCCGCGACCAGAGCCACTCTAGCGCCTGGGGCAGAGGCCAAGGAGCCATCCCCAGCGCCCGGGCCATCTTTGCTCCAATGGAGCCTTGGCTGCGGGAGGGGAAGAGAGAGACAGAGAGGAAGGAGGGGGGGTGGAGAAGCAAATGGGCGCTTCTCCTATGTGCCCTGGCTGGGAATCGAACCCGGGTTCCCTGCACGCCAGGCCGACGCCCTACCACTGAACCAGCTGGCCAGGGCCAGGTTTTTTCCTTTTAATTGATTGATTTGAGAGAGAGAGAGAGGAAGCGGGGGTGGGGGGCGGAGAGAGAAAGAGGCATTTATTTGTTTAGTATGTGCTTTGACTGGGGATCGAACCTATGTCCTTGGTGTTTCAGGACGATGCTCTCACTGACTCAGCTAACTGGCCAGGGTCAGTTTTGTGTTTTTTAGTTTTGCCAAAGTCATAGTATCAGTAGTAGAACCTCTACTTTCAGGGTTTCAGAGATAATGCAGCAAATGTTCTATGACTAGCAGCACAGGTTATGCCGGTTCTTCAAATATATATATTTAAGTAGTGGTTTTACCACATGAACTATAAGATAAGACAGCAGGGTACAGGAGAGGATCGCTTTTTTTTTTTTTAAAGACTTTATTCATTTTAGAGAGGAGAGAAGGAGGGGAGAGAGAGAGAAGAGGGGAAGAGCAGGAAGCATCAACTCCCATATGTATCTTGACCAGGTAATCCCAGGGTTTTGAACCGGCAACCTCAGCATTTCCAGGTCGATGCTTTATCCACTGCGTCACCACAGGTCAGGCTGAGGATCGCTTTTGAAAATAATTAATTATGAATGAAATAATCGCCCTGGCTAGATGGCTCAGTTGGTTGGAGCATCGTCCTGAAGTGCAGAGGTTGCTGATTCAGTTCCCGGTCAGGGCACATACAGGAGCAGATCTATGTTCCTGTCTTTCCCCCCCTTCCTTTCTTGCTAAAATCAGTAAGTAAAAGTTCTAAAAGAACGTTATAATTACTGTATAAATATTTAGAAAATGGAAACGTATATTTAAAAATGGGAAGAAATAATTCCATTACACAGACATCTAGTCATTGGTGTTTGAGAGGATGATGTTAATGTCCCTCTGACCAGGCACGCTCTGGGGGATGTCACGCTGCTGGGATGTGGAGTGTCCGGGGACGTGCGGTCCCACCTCGGGCACGGTGAGGTCACCAGGAGGTTCACTGAGTTCACAAGAACTCCGTGGTGTTCCTTCTGAAGCATCACCTGACTCTTTTTTTCTAAAACGATGGAGCAGAAAAGGGTACCTGGGTTAGAGGCCGTCTTAGATTGGTGGAGGTGCGTCTGATCTTCAGGGGCTGATTGACGGGGTGGCGGCGCAGCAGTGCCTGGATGGTCATGCGGTCCTCTTTCATTATGGCTTTGTAGAACTTGCTGTGGAGCTCTGCAGATGAGCCCGAGCCCTTGTCCTTGTCCGGTGACGTGGCCTCATCAGGGTCTGGCTCCCCTCTGCTTCTCTTGACGGTGTTTCCCATGAGAAACTCTTAAGAGCGAGAACTTCAGAGGTCAGGGAAAACTTGTTACGGAATTGGTCAGTGTCAGTGTCTTTATGATTCCTTCAGTTCTGTTCTAGAACTATTCTAGAATTGTTGAGAACCATATCCGTGAACATGATGTATTTTTATTAGAGCCAAACTTTTTCAAACTTTGGTCCTATACCATATGGTGTCAAGTATAAGCACTGTTTTAGGACTTGACTTGATCACAAAAACATCCAAATTGTCATCTTACATGTAAGAGTCTATTTTCTCTTTCCATTCAGCTATGGATAAAGAAAACTAATAAAGCTAAAACAGATTTATACATTAAAATAAAACTTGACTTTTAACCTAAATATTTAAATTTAGTGACCCCTCCACCACACAGGTGCAGTGTGTCACTGGTGCAGGAGTAGTTTCATTGGGGGCTTTTTGGGTCTGTGTCTGTGGTGGTTTCTTATATAGAGCTGAGGGTGTGTCTTTATAGTGGGACCTTGTCGTTTCCTACCCTGGTTAACAGGATTACCTGGGAGCTTTAAAAAATAAAAAATTTTCATAAAAGAAAATTGAAGTTTGACTTGGACAATTTTTAAAAGCTTTTTGGATGATTCTGGTGTCCAGTTAAGTTTGGGGAGCACTTGTGTGCAAGCATGCTCTACATTAGTGGTTCTCAAACTTGGAATGCCCCAGGAATTTTGATTTTATTGGTTTGTAGAATGATGTGGACATTGAGGTTTTTTGTTTTGTTTTGTTTTAAAGCTCCCTGGTAACTATAATGTACAGACAATTTTAAGGCCCACTGCTCTGATTTTTTTTTTTTTTTCATCTTTTTTTTTTTTTTTTTCATTTCTCTGAAGCTGGAAACAGGGAGAGACAGTCAGACAGACTCCCGCATGTGCCCGACCGGGATCCACCCGGCACGCCCACCAGGGGCGACGCTCTGCCCACCAGGGGGCGATGCTCTGCCCATCCTGGGCGTCGCTATGTTGCGACCAGAGCCACTCTAGCGCCTGAGGCAGAGGCCACAGAGCCATCCCCAGCGCCCGGGCCATCTTTGCTCCAATGGAGCCTTGGCTGCGGGAGGGGAAGAGAGAGACAGAGAGGAAAGCGCGGCGGAGGGGTGGAGAAGCAAATGGGCGCTTCTCCTGTGTGCCCTGGCCGGGAATCGAACCCACTGCTCTGATTTTTAAAAATTATTGATTTGAGAGAGGGGGGGGGAAGAGAGAAACATCGATTTGTTGTTCCACTTATTTATGGATTCATTGGTTGATTCTTGTTTGTGCCCTGACTGGGGATCAAACCTGTAACCTTGGCGTGTTGGGGTGACATTCTCACCAACTGAGTTAGTTACCTGGCCAGGGCCCACTGTTCTGATTTTTAAGTTTTGAGGGGCTACTTGGTCTTGAGCTGAAAACTCTTTAATATCAACATATTTCTATGATTTGTTTTTGAAACAGCAAGGAGCTAACTTGTTTTGTTTGTTTATAGCCCAGAAATATTTTTCTTCATGGCCCCGATCAGCAAGTGAAAATAGGAGACTTCGGTCTGGCCTGCACAGACATCATACACAAGAACACAGACTGGACTAGTAGGAATGGAAAGAGTAAGTGTTTGAGGGTTGTTCTTAATTTTTTTTTTCATTAAAATAAGATAACATTTAAAGAGAATTGTGAAGATTTAATAGCAAAGGTGAGAGATACAGACAAAGGTACCTGTTGTTCCCTTGGGAGCTACAGTGCCCTACTCAGAGCTGGTGTTCTTTATTTGTTTTGTTTTTTTTGTTTGTTTGTTTTGTATTTTTCTGAAGTTGGAAACGGGGAGGCAGTCAGACTCCCGCATGTGCCCTACCAGGATCCACCCAGCATGCCCACCATCACTCTGTTGCAACCAGAGCCATTCTAGCGCCTGAGGCAGAGGCCGCAGAGCCATCCCCAGCGCCCGGGCCAACTTTGCTCCAATGGAGCCTTGGCTGCGGGAGGGGAAGAGAGAGACAGAGAGGAAGGAGAGGGGGAGGGGTGGAGAAGCAGATGGGCACTTCTCCTGTGTGCCCTGGCCGGGAATCAAACCCGGGACTCCTGCACGCCAGGCCAACGCTATACCACTGAGCCAACTGGCCAGGGCCTAGAGCTGGTGTTCTTTAATGTGTTAATACTATAGTGTTTAATATATGGCTTTTCAAATTATAGGAACACCAACACATACTTCCAGAGTGGGGACTTGTCTGTACGCGTCACCCGAACAACTGGAAGGATCTGAGTATGACGCCAAGGTAGTGTTTTCTACTTCTTCCCCTTTTATTGGACTAACTCAGAGTCTTAAGTTCCAACACAGAGGTGTTTTTGTAGATAACAGTTCCGTAGATTATTATGTCAAATGGCCAAAATAGGGACTCATTTTGCCAGTGAGCGTGACTGCATTGCTTTTTAAGCTCCTTGACTATTTCTAAACCCGAGGGTATAAGAAACTGTTTTGGAAATGAGCTTTCCCCTCAGAATGAATGTGCTCATTCACCTCAGGTGCTAGAATTCACAGAAGCCTCTTTTCAGTCGCTCAGTCTTTGGTTTTCAGACTTAAATAATTGCTAAGTAGTGCTCCAGGGCGGTGTGCACTCAAGTCCCTTTAATTCACCTTGTTTCTGGGAGGCATGCTAAATAAGTTCTTTTTTCAAAATAAAGCCTAGGCAATTTTCTTCCTTTTAATGAATCCTTAACTTTTTTGGGACTGGGGAAGAGCTGTCAGGAAACTGGCAGGACCGTGCCTGAATCCCTTTGTAGTTGAGACCTTCCTAAAGGAGAAGCAGCACAGGTTTTCTGCTGAGCTCTTTAGAGTTGACGGAGACTGCTTACTGAGAGCACAGGAGAGGTGGGCCTGGAGGAGGCCCGGGACACCTGTGACCTGCTGGGGCTGGCCCCGGGCAGGAGCTCATGCCTGTATTTGCTGTGCCACGCCCCAGTCTTCAAGGCGTGGAGTCGAGTGTGTGGTAGAGACTGCTGTGGCAATGACATCGTCCCTGGCCATCGGATGAGCCCACTCTGCTCCTTTGTTGGAGAGACCACACAGTGTCCCCTAGAAACCCCCTCGCGAGAGGGAGGTGCACCAACACAGGTCTGCTATGCTCGCTTTGTGTCTCATCACTGAATTCCCCTCCCCCTCTTCCAGTCCGACATGTACAGCTTGGGGGTGATCCTGCTGGAGCTCTTCCAGCCATTTGGAACAGAGATGGAGCGGGCCCAGGTTCTAACAGGTCTGAGAGCTGGTCGGACCCCCGAGTCCCTCGGGAAAAAGTATCCCCTGCAAGCCAAGTGTATCCAGCAGTTGACCAGACGGAACGCGTCCCAAAGGCCGTCTGCGGTGCAGCTGCTGCAGAGCGAACTGTTCCAGAATTCCGGAAGTGTATGTATAGTTTTGTTTGGTTTTTGTAGTGCTGGGGAAAATGGGTGGCTCAGAATTTGTTTAAATTGTAAATCCTATCTCATGAAGAACAGTAGAGCTTAGAATAAGATTTGTGGAATGAAAATATTTGAACTCATTCTAACTGCCAGCTCTGAAAACTGCAACGAAAGGCCCCAGTTTCTAACCTCATCTCGCTTGGCCGAAAGGTTTTAGTTTTCCTTTGCAACTATGGTGAATGTTTCAGAAATGATTGTAGCGTGCCTACTAATGGACAGGGACACACACCGAAGGCACAAGACAAAAGACAGCAGGGATTTTGGGGAGCAGGGCAGGGGTGGCAGAGACCACCTGAAACTGCGTGCTGTGGTGTGGTGTGGCCCCCGGCAGCCTGACCCCTTCCTCCCTCCTGACACGTTGGAGTGCTTGCACAGTCTCCAGTCTGCAGATACCAGCAACGTGACTCCTCCATTCTGTTCCTTGAGGAACTTTCTAAGAGTTAAAAGCTTGACTGAAAGATTTGTCCACAGATCCTGTAGTAGTACTTTGCTACTCATTGTGTGGTCCTCAGACCAGCAGCATCAGCATTTTCTGGGGACTTACTAGAAATGCAGGATCTGGCCCTGGCTCAGTGGATAGAAGGTCAGCCCAGCGTATGGATGTCCCAGGTTCAATCCCCGGTCAGGGCACACAGGAGTAGTGACCATCTGCTTCTCTCCCCCTTCTTCTCCTCCTTCTCCTTCCCCTTCTCTCCCCCTTCTCCCCCTTTTCCCATTACTGCAGCCCATGGCTTGATTGGTTCGAGCGTGGCCCAGGCGCTAATAGCTTGGTTGGTCCAAGGGCATCAGCCTTAGGCACTAAATATAGTGGTACTCTAGTGAGCCAGGTACTGTTGCTGGGGAAATCCTAGTTGGGGCACATGCCGGAGTCTGCCTATCTCCCTACCTCCCCTTTTTTAAAAAAAAAAGCCGGATCTTCGGCTCCACCCAGACCTAAGTCAGATCTGCCTTTACAAGACCCCCAGTGATTAAGTACAGCCTGACACTGCATGAGTGCAGTGGTTCTCAGACTCTCTCCAGACTAATAGCATTAAGTCACTGGAACCTGATAGAATTCTCAGGCACTCCCTTTACCGTAAAATCGGGGGTGGGGGTGGGGGAGAGGAGGTAGAAGGGCAGTTATCTGAGCTTTAATAGTCCCTTGAAGTTATTCCAGTGCCTACTAATTGGGGAATCTCTTGCAGTAACTGTTAATTTATCTCTTCTATTTAAGGCTTATTAATTTTCAAGGGTTTTTACTAGCTTGAATAATAAACAGTAGGTCGAGTGCTCTTCTGTATCTGAAACAATGGCAGATGTGGTTATTAAATGATCTCAGATGGAAGGCATCCTCTAACTCCCAGTTAAGGTAGCTATTAGAGACCAGTTATTTGGTATTTATGGTATGGATTTCTCCTGTCTCACAGATTTTTAAAAAAATAACCTCTATATACCTGTTTGTGTAAAGGCAGGCAGCCCTTGCTCTGCATGGTTGAGTAAGACTGTAAAAATGACTGTAATGCCCTGGCCGGTTGGCTCAGCGGTAGAGCGTCGGCCTAGCGTGCGGAGGACCCGGGTTCGATTCCCGGCCAGGGCACACAGGAGAAGCGCCCATTTGCTTCTCCACCCCTCCGCCGCGCTTTCCTCTCTGTCTCTCTCTTCCCCTCCCGCAGCCAAGGCTCCATTGGAGCAAAGATGGCCCGGGCGCTGGGGATGGCTCTGTGGCCTCTTCCTCAGGTGCTAGAGTGGCTCTGGTCGCAACATGGCGACGCCCAGGATAGGCAGAGCATCGCCCCCTGGTGGGCAGAGCGTCGCCCCTGGTGGGCGTGCCGGGTGGATCCCGGTCGGGCGCATGCGGGAGTCTGTCTGACTGTCTCTCCCCGTTTCCAGCTTCAGAAAAAAGTGAAAAAAAAAAAAAAATGACTGTAATAACCAGTGGGGAAAGTTGATTATTCCATGACCTTAAAAATGTTTATCAGGCTCTGGCTAGGTGGCTCAGTTGGGTAGAGCATTGTCATGATATACAAAGGTTGTGGGTTTGATCCCCAGTCAGGGAAAATACAGGAACAGAGTGATGTTTCTGTCTATCACTCCCTCTCTTTCTCTCTAAAATCAATAAGCAAAAATTTTAAAATTGTTTATTTATCAAAGCATTAAAACTCTTGTCAATTACAGAGCATGGAAATGAGGGGAAAAAAGAAAAAAATTAAAATTGCTCTTGCCAGATGACTCAGGTGGTTAGAGCTTCGTTTGCAAAGTGCAAAGGATGTTGGCTTAATTCCTGGACAGGGCACACATAGGAACAGATGGATGTTCCTGTCTCTCTCTCCTTTCTTCTCTCGAAAATCAATAAAGAAACCCCCCTAAAACCTGAAACTAAACTAATATTTAGTGCAATATAATTGAGAATGTTTCCAGAGCAGTTTGAACAGTGCCTGCCTTCACCTTGTTCCGAAACTTAGGGCGGGTAAGCGTTTCTTTAATGCCCTGGTGAGTTAAGCTCCTTCCTAAGTCAGCTTCCAGCATCATCTCTCTTGCACTTTCAGTGTTGTGAAGTATCTCCGAGAGTTCCTTCAATATGAAGTTTCTGCTGGTGTCACCTATCTGGGACAGCACCACGTTTCTCCTCCCTTTGTTGACAAGTCCCTTGACTTGGTCCCGTGGCTGCAGCTGCCTACCTCGTCTGTCTAGCAGGATCAGCTGTTTCTTCTGTGACACCTTCAAGTCAATTGGGTTCTCACTCCCAGCATTACTTTTTAATTTTTTTTTGTATTTTTCTTAAGTGAGAAGTGGGGAGGCAGACTCCCACATACGCCCAACCGGGATCTACCCTGCATGCTGATTGGGGGGTGATGCTCTGCCCATCTGGGGCATTGCTCCATTGCAACCAGAGCCATTCTAGTGCCTGAGGTGGAGGCCACGGAGCCGTCCTCAGTGCCCGGGCCAATTTTGCTCCAATGGAGCCTTGGCTGCGGGAGGGGGAGAGAGAGAGAGGAAGGAGAAGGGGAGGGGTGGAGAAGCAGATGGGCGCTTCTCCTGTGTGCCCTGGCCGGGAATTGAACCTGGGACTTCCACATGCCGGTGGACCGGCTTTGGCTTCCTAGCATTACTTTTCATGAGGTTGCTGCACTTCCATCTTTGTCGTTTCCTCTTTCAGTTGTCCTTTTTTTTTTTTTCATTTTTTTTTTTTTTTTCATTTTTTCATTTTTCTGAAGCTGGAAACGGGGAGAGACAGTCAGACAGACTCCCGCATGCACCCGACCGGGATCCACCCGGCACGCCCACCAGGGGCGACGCTCTGCCCACCAGGGGGCGATGCTCTGCCCATCCTGGGTGTCGCCATATTGCGACCAGAGCCACTCTAGCGCCTGAGGCAGAGGCCACAGAGCCATCCCCAGCGCCCGGGCCATCTCTGCTCCAATGGAGCCTTGGCTGCGGGAGGGGAAGAGAGAGACAGAGAGGAAAACGCGGCGGAGGGGTGGAGAAGCAAATGGGTGCTTCTCCTGTGTGCCCTGGCTGGGAATCGAACTCGGGTCCTCCGCACGCTAGGCCGACGCTCTACCGCTGCTTTTTTTTTTTTTTTTTTTTTTTTTTTTTTTTTTTTTAATGTCAATTGGGTCTATCACTGGAGATGGAGGCAGCACGGCTACACACATGGCGTGTGTGTGAACTAACAGGGGCACTGGGACTAACTGACCAACTTACACACATGGCGTGTGTGTGAACTAACAGGGGCACTGGGACTAACCGACCAACTTACACACATGGCGTGTGTGTGAACTAACAGGGGCACTGGGACTAACTGACCAACTTACACACATGGCCTGTGTGTGTGAACTAACAGGGGCACTGGGACTAACTGACCAACTTACACACATGGCCTGTGTGTGTGAACTAACAGGGGCACTGGGACTAACTGACCAACTTACACACATGGCCTGTGTGTGAACTAACAGGGGCACTGGGACTAACCAACTTACACACATGGCCTGTGTGTGTGAACTAACAGGGGCACTGGGACTAACTGACCAACTTACACACATGGCCTGTGTGTGTGAACTAACAGGGGCACTGGGACTAACTGACCAACTTACACACATGGCCTGTGTGTGTGAACTAACAGGGGCACTGGGACTAACTGACCAACTTACACACATGGCCTGTGTGTGAACTAACAGGGGCACTGGGACTAACTGACCAAGTTACACACATGGCCTGTGTGTGAACTAACAGGGGCACTGGGACTAACTGACCAACTTACACACATGGCGTGTGTGTGAACTAACAGGGGCACTGGGACTAACCGACCAACTTACACACATGGCGTGTGTGTGAACTAACAGGGGCACTGGGACTAACCGACCAACTTACACACATGGCGTGTGTGTGAACTAACAGGGGCACTGGGACTAACTGACCAACTTACACACATGGCCTGTGTGTGTGAACTAACAGGGGCACTGGGACTAACTGACCAACTTACACACATGGCCTGTGTGTGTGAACTAACAGGGGCACTGGGACTAACTGACCAACTTACACACATGGCCTGTGTGTGTGAACTAACAGGTACACTGGGACTAACCGACCAACTTACACACATGGCCTGTGTGTGAACTAACAGGGGCACTGGGACTAACTGACCAACTTACACACATGGCGTGTGTGTGAACTAACAGGGGCACTGGGACTAACTGACCAACTTACACACATGGCCTGTTGTGTGTGAACTAACAGGGGCACTGGGACTAACCGACCAACTTACACACATGGCCTGTGTGTGAACTAACAGGGGCACTGGGACTAACTGACCAACTTACACACATGGCGTGTGTGTGTGAACTAACAGGTACACTGGGACTAACTGACCAACTTACACACATGGCCTGTGTGTGTGAACTAACAGATACACTGGGACTAACTGACCAACTTACACACATGGCGTGTGTGTGAACTAACAGGGGCACTGGGACTAACTGACCAACTTACACACATGGCCTGTGTGTGAACTAACAGGTACACTGGGACTAACCGACCAACTTACACACATGGCCTGTGTGTGAACTAACAGGGGCACTGGGACTAACCGACCAACTTACACACATGGCGTGTGTGTGAACTAACAGGGGCACTGGGACTAACTGACCAACTTACACACATGGCCTGTGTGTGAACTAACAGGGGCACTGGGACTAACTGACCAACTTACACACATGGCCTGTGTGTGAACTAACAGGGGCACTGGGACTAACTGACCAACTTACACACATGGCCTGTGTGTGTGAACTAACAGGGGCACTGGGACTAACTGACCAACTTACACACATGGCCTGTGTGTGTGAACTAACAGGGGCACTGGGACTAACTGACCAACTTACACACATGGCCTGTGTGTGTGAACTAACAGGGGCACTGGGACTAACTGACCAAGTTACACACATGGCCTGTGTGTGAACTAACAGGGGCACTGGGACTAACTGACCAACTTACACACATGGCATGTGTGTGAACTAACAGGGGCACTGGGACTAACCGACCAACTTACACACATGGCGTGTGTGTGAACTAACAGGGGCACTGGGACTAACCGACCAACTTACACACATGGCCTGTGTGTGTGAACTAACAGGGGCACTGGGACTAACCGACCAACTTACACACATGGCGTGTGTGTGAACTAACAGGGGCACTGGGACTAACTGACCAACTTACACACATGGCCTGTGTGTGTGAACTAACAGGGGCACTGGGACTAACTGACCAACTTACACACATGGCCTGTGTGTGTGAACTAACAGGGGCACTGGGACTAACTGACCAACTTACACACATGGCCTGTGTGTGTGAACTAACAGGGGCACTGGGACTAACTGACCAACTTACACACATGGCCTGTGTGTGAACTAACAGGGGCACTGGGACTAACTGACCAACTTACACGCATGGCGTGTGTGTGAACTAACAGGGGCACTGGGACTAACCGACCAACTTACACACATGGCCTGTGTGTGTGAACTAACAGGTACACTGGGACTAACTGACCAACTTACACACATGGCCTGTGTGTGAACTAACAGGGGCACTGGGACTAACTGACCAACTTACACACATGGCATGTGTGTGAACTAACAGGGGCACTGGGACTAACTGACCAACTTACACACATGGCCTGTGTGTGTGAACTAACAGGGGCACTGGGACTAACTGACCAACTTACACACATGGCCTGTGTGTGAACTAACAGGTACACTGGGACTAACCGACCAACTTACACACATGGCCTGTGTGTGTGAACTAACAGGTACACTGGGACTAACTGACCAACTTACACACATGGCCTGTGTGTGAACTAACAGGGGCACTGGGACTAACTGACCAACTTACACACATGGCGTGTGTGTGAACTAACAGGGGCACTGGGACTAACCGACCAACTTACACACATGGCCTGTGTGTGTGAACTAACAGGTACACTGGGACTAACTGACCAACTTACACACATGGCCTGTGTGTGAACTAACAGGGGCACTGGGACTAACTGACCAACTTACACACATGGCCTGTGTGTGAACTAACAGGTACACTGGGACTAACCGACCAACTTACACACATGGCCTGTGTGTGTGAACTAACAGGGGCACTGGGACTAACTGACCAACTTACACACATGGCCTGTGTGTGAACTAACAGGGGCACTGGGACTAACCGACCAACTTACACACATGGCCTGTGTGTGAACTAACAGGTACACTGGGACTAACTGACCAAGTTACACACATGGCCTGTGTGTGTGAACTAACAGGGGCACTGGGACTAACTGACCAACTTACACACATGGCCTGTTGTGTGTGAACTAACAGGGGCACTGGGACTAACTGACCAACTTACACACATGGCCTGTGTGTGTGAACTAACAGGGGCACTGGGACTAACTGACCAACTTACACACATGGCCTGTGTGTGTGAACTAACAGGGGCACTGGGACTAACTGACCAACTTACACACATGGCCTGTGTGTGAACTAACAGGGGCACTGGGACTAACTGACCAACTTACACACATGGCGTGTGTGTGAACTAACAGGGGCACTGGGACTAACTGACCAACTTACACACATGGCCTGTGTGTGTGAACTAACAGGAGCACTGGGACTAACTGACCAACTTACACACATGGCCTGTGTGTGAACTAACGGGCACTGGGACTAACTGACCAACTTACACACATGGCGTGTGTGTGAACTAACAGGGGCACTGGGACTAACTGACCAACTTACACACATGGCCTGTTGTGTGTGAACTAACAGGGGCACTGGGACTAACTGACCAACTTACACACATGGCCTGTGTGTGTGAACTAACAGGGGCACTGGGACTAACTGACCAACTTACACACATGGCCTGTGTGTGAACTAACAGGGGCACTGGGACTAACTGACCAACTTACACACATGGCCTGTGTGTGTGAACTAACAGGGGCACTGGGACTAACTGACCAACTTACACACATGGCCTGTGTGTGTGAACTAACAGGGGCACTGGGACTAACTGACCAACTTACACACATGGCCTGTGTGTGAACTAACAGGGGCACTGGGACTAACTGACCAACTTACACACATGGTGTGTGTGTGAACTAACAGGGGCACTGGGACTAACCGACCAACTTACACACATGGTGTGTGTGTGAACTAACAGGGGCACTGGGACTAACTGACCAACTTACACACATGGCGTGTGTGTGAACTAACAGGGGCACTGGGACTAACTGACCAACTTACACACATGGCCTGTGTGTGTGAACTAACAGGGGCACTGGGACTAACTGACCAACTTACACACATGGCCTGTGTGTGTGAACTAACAGGGGCACTGGGACTAACTGACCAACTTACACACATGGCCTGTGTGTGAACTAACAGGGGCACTGGGACTAACTGACCAACTTACACACATGGTGTGTGTGTGAACTAACAGGGGCACTGGGACTAACCGACCAACTTACACACATGGTGTGTGTGTGAACTAACAGGGGCACTGGGACTAACTGACCAACTTACACACATGGCGTGTGTGTGAACTAACAGGTACACTGGGACTAACTGACCAACTTACACACATGGCGTGTGTGTGAACTAACAGGGGCACTGGGACTAACCGACCAACTTCCAGTGATGACTGGTCCAGACCAGGATGTATACCCATTTAAAAAAAAATTACTGATTTTAGAGAAACCTTGATTTATTGGTCCACTTATTTATGTATTATCTTTTTTTTTTAAAATTTGTTGATTCTTGTATGTTCTGTGACTGGGGATTGAACCCGCAACCTTGGCATATCAAGAGGGTGCTCTAACCGAGTGCGCTGTCAGGCCAGGACTGTTCTTTAGCATTTACAATAGCATCGCAGTAACTGGCACATGAACCACGTTGCTGGATGACTGGCCTCATTTCACTAAACTGATCACTGAGATCCATGTGTGCATGGGCTGTGCAAAAGTGAGGCACTTTGTATTTTAAAGGAAATAAAACCCATTTTAATGGGGCTTAAATTTTCTTATTTCAGGTTAATCTCCCCCTGCAGATGAAGATAATAGAGCAAGAAAAAGAAATTGAAGAACTAAAGAAGCAACTGAGACTCCTTTCTCAAGACAAAAGGGCTAAGGATGACATGAAAAATGGGGGTGTTCCTGTCTAGCTTACTTTGGCTCTAGCAATGTGAACACGAACTTCACCTCTTTAAGCTAAAGTCAACTGGAATGTAGTTTTGATCTTTCTTAGGGTATTGATGGTGTAATACTTAGTTGTAGTCAATAAGCTTGTATATGACTTACTGAGGTTGTGAAAATATCCCCAACTGCTTTTTCCTTAAGTAGCTCTTTCCTGATCTAGCATTCTGAATTTGATACTCTAAACCAGCGGTTTTCAACCTGTGGGTCGCGACCCTGGCGGGGGTCGAACGACCAAAACACAGGGGTTGCCTAAAGCCATCAGAAAATATGTATTTTCCGTTCAACCCCCGCCGGGGTCACTACCCACAGGTTGAGAACCGCTGCTCTAAACAACTTATTTTGTTCTCCCTGAATCTCTTAAGATGACTGTCTCGTCTCTCAGACTAAGTTTAGACATCGTCCTGTATTCTTTTGAATTCCACCTGTTGACCACCAAATCTCCGCTGCAGACAAGCTGGACTAGTGGTGGCTTTGATAGCTGCCATTTTTCTGACCCTTTAATGGGCTGCTGGGTAACTGCCGGAAGCTGCTACTGCCTCAGTTCACGCCCTGGCATAAAAGCCTCTGCTGCCTCCAAGATAAAATTTCAACTTCTTAGCAGCGTTCATTGTCCGGCCCACTTCTGTTGTCATTGCCTTCACCTTGGCATCATGATGCCCTTTCAGAGCTCTGGACCTCTTGCCCTGAAATGATCTCAAAGCAGCTCCGATGCCAGTGTCCCTGCACTGTTCCCACCGTCTTCTCCACAGCACCTGACTCCTACATTCCTCAGGGGCAATATATGTTCACCTCTGAACCCAAAAGGAGCCTGCCTCATAGCTGGCAGCTATCATGGTATATTGCACATGATGTTGCCCTAAATTTTAAATAAAATGAAAACCACAAATTATATGGTGCTTTTATTGATACTCGGCAAATGGCTTAAATACAGACTCTGATTTTAGTGCAGTCCCTTTACCAAGAACAGGCATGAAACGGCACCGTTCTTACAATCTAAACCCTTTAAAACCAGCTCCCAAGATTCACTTGAGGAGAGTGAGAGCAGTGCTGAAAGGGGCCAGGTTTTCACAGGCCCTCAGCCACTTCTGAACGTTGGCCGGCACTGGCACACTGCTGCTGCCTCCCATCTGCTGGATCACAGACCAGAGCACGACGTCAGCCACGGTGAGTTCGTTCCCCACAAGCCAGGGGCTCTTCCCAAGAGCAGAATTCATGGAGCAAAACACGGCAGCTTTTTCTTTATTGCTTCCTTCTTTTAACTGAAACATAGCTGTGTCTACCCAGCGATCTATGAGGGTTAGATTGACTGCATTATGCTTCTGGCCAAACAGAGAGAACAAGAAACGTGCAATGTTCCCCTCTCCTTCAATGGGACACATCTTCTGGACGCTGAACTTCATCTGAGTCTTTGGCACTGAAAGAAAAACACCCCATGTGACCTCAACAGGAGCAGCACCTGGAGCAAGTACTTGAGGATGCGGGGAGGGGATTCACTCACCATGAACTGGTGGCAAGGGAAAGTGTTTTGAAAAAGAAGACCACATTTTTAGGTGTAATATCCAAGAATGAAGACTATATGTTAAGAAAGTAACCATGTTGGTCCTTGATTACGACAGTTTTCAAGCTAGAGGGACTTCAGATTGAGCATCTACTCCAACCAGTGTCTATGGATTTGCAGGATGAGGACTGGAAACCAGGAGACCCCTCTCCCCGGTCAGACTCTGCACCCTCCCAGTCCGTTCATGTGCAGCTGAGGGATGAATGACATTAACTCACTTCCCTCTGTAACTGTAACCAGGGGAGGCACTCTTCAGTGGGATAAAGAAAAAACGATACTCTATCCTTTTATGGCCATTTGAAAATATAAATATCAGTGTCCCCATAATATGTTTTGGAATGTGACGGCAAGGTGGCTATGACAGCTGCTACTCCCCTGCTCTGGCTAGTTAGGGTCTCCCCTATAACTGTGCTGTCCCTCAGAGACCCTGAGCCTCTCGGAGGACGGAGGACGTTTTTGGCTAAGGATTCATCTGTGCTCTTACAGAGTCTGAGCCAACAGCACATAGCGGAAGAGTCCGTACAGCTGAAGAACGTTGCCGTCCTATTCCCTGCTGCCTCTTACTCAAGTCATGGTGCACATTTCATTCCATAGGAAGGGAGTCAAACTTGGTTGGTCCACTCTACTTACCATTCTTCCAAATTAGAGTAAAACCCAACTGGTATTCGTGACGGGGCTGATTTTTAGTCTGCTCGCCAAAGCACCTGAGAAGATTTTCGGGCACGTTCTTGACTGCTGAGTGCATGTGAACGGTGGACAGGACCTTGTAGTGGTTGCAGAGCAGCTGGTGCAGCACAAGCAGGGAGAGTGGAGGCGAGGCGGGGTCTGCGTTGATCACAATGTCCTTCAGAGCCCCGTAGTCCTGGGGAGAAAACCCAAACACAGCCAGCGATAGTAACAGCAATCTGAGTGTGTGTACTTGTGCCAGGAGCTATTCTTAGAAACTACAGCCCACGAAGAGTGTGCTACCATTATCCCACCTCACAGCTGAAAAAATGAGTCCTGGGAGATGAGTGACTTATCTAGGGTCACTCAGCTCAGTGAGAAGTGGGGCTGAGCTGATGCCAGCCCCTCTGCGCCTACACTGCTGGCTCCTGACAAAAAGTTGACTACTCTCAAATTAGTAAAACAGTGTGTTAGGAGTGAAACTTCTATTTGTCTCTTAACAAAAACAAATCGCATGCAGTCATAGTTGGCCTTCTGCACCTTCAGATTCAACCAACTGGGGCTTGAAAACTTTTTGATCTGTGGTTCGGAATCTGCAGATACGGCAGGCCCACTATATGCCTTGTTCTATATCATTTTCTGTAAAGGACTTGAGCATTCATGAATTTTGGAATCCAAGGAGGATTGTGAAACAAGTCCCCCATGGATGTCGAGGGATGACTATATAATCCATTTACCATATCTTTCTAACATGACCATCTGACAGTATCTAGTTTCTACATCAAGTTGTGTTTGTGTTCTATGTCAGTGAGGACTTTTGAAAAAGGATGTTGGCTCAAAATACCATTGATGATAGGAGGTGGGAAGAGTCAAAACAATTAGGTGTTAAAGTGCAAAAATATCTTGCCTTTTTAGATGCAGGCTTTATTTTTATATACTCACTGTAATTAGGAATAAACTCATAGAACACATGAAGGCCAAACTCCCTGGCTCTCTGGACATAGCCTACCACAAATCTGGCCTCTGGTCTTGTGCTCCTGACTGATACCCTTCACTTGAGCTATGATGAATGCTTTGCAGCTGTCACTGTGCCTTCTGAGGCATGTGCTATGAGGAGCCTTCCCAGCACCCCGAGACTGGCACAGCTGTGCATGGTCACTAACTCATAAGCTAGACTGACTCCTTGCAGGCCCGGCTGGGTCTCACTGGTGCCTCTGCATGCAAGCATGCACTGGGTTTTAAAGGGACATATGCGTGGAGGTACCAAGGTTACCAAAAACTGAGCCTTGGGCCAGACACTATAATACCGCCTCCATTTTTCAGATCCATTTCTGTCACCAATTCTAGAGGAGGGTATTGCCAGAGAAGATTCTTTTGCACCCTCCAACAAATAATGCTTGCAATAAGACATTCTGGCTTTGCTCGTTAGAGTACACCCTAAATTAGCTGAAGATTGTAGATTGGTCCATACAAGTGGCTGGTACAGGACTGGTGGGGTTTCTGTGCCTGTGCAGCCAGAGCCCTGAAACCCAGGCTACTCCTGGGAAGCCCTAAGCAGATGGTGTAGGATCTGTTTCTCTAAGGCCCAGGCTGACAGAATGTGGCCTGCGATGGGGAGGAGCTTTACCCCGACTCCCTTCTCTGCCTGGGAGCCTCTGCTCTTCTGCACTGGGTCTGAGAAGCCAGGAAGCGGCTTTAGACTTGGCTTTACCTTCACTCCTAGTTCACGAACCTGCCTGTGCAAAGGTGCTATCACGTAGGGGAGAAAAAGAACGTGTTCTTTGTGCCACCTCTGAGAACTAGCAAGTCAAGGCTTCTTCATTCATGAGCACAATCTTCTGGCACTGACAACCTCGCATGCTGATGCAGCTTTAAATGAACTCACCTTTCCAAGTACTGAATTTAAGTCCAGTGCACTGGTGGATAATGCAGTGGGCTCCTGGGCTTGGATTATATTGGACACGTCCAAGTCCGCATCTGGCGTCTGAATCATCTTGGAGAGGCCATCGACTACAGCTTTCAGTTCGTACAGACGTTTTAAAATATTATCTTGGTGGGACTCAAGAGCTTGAAGAGATGGGTCCGACTCTCCCTAAGCAAACCAACACCAGCGTGTTCATTTCCCCTAACAGCAAAGCGGTCTGCTTCATGTCATCACTTGTCTTCTACTGAGTTCCAGACTCATCCAACCTCCCACCTTTTAAAAGGCATAAAAACAAAGTAGCACAGTCATCTCGTTACACTTGACTGAAGGCCACTTTGAAATTGTATAACTCTAATTTCTGGTAATTCAGTCTAAGAACAGGATACAAAAAGAATACAAATTGTTCTTCATTCCAAAACACTGCTTAAATAGGAAAAGGTGGTGGTAGGGGCTGTGAAAATGTAACTCAAATAATAATAATAAGGAAATATAGTGGTACCTTGAGATACGAACAGACCAACATACGAAGTGTGTGTTTTTAAGATACAAGCTGCTACTTGGTCCATATTTTTGTTTGAGATCCGAGTGAAATTCTGAGATACGAGTTGTGATTTTTTGTGGTTTCATTTTAAGAAAAGTGCAGTTTTAGTTTTGTTTAAAGTAAAGAAAATGCAGTTTTAGTTTACATTTAGTGTTAAGAAAATCCAGTTTTAGTTTGCATGTCCATAGTGCCTACATCCCTTCCTCCTTCCCTCCCCCTCCGCCATTCACCTCTGTTAGCTGCACTTGTCTGTCTCCAATGTAAGAATACAGTACTATATAACACTTTTTGTTCTTTTCATATATTTGTTATGCATTGGTAATGTATACATGTGTGTTTCTTAATAAAAAACATCTTTTTTTCATAATTTAGGATGGTTTAGGGATGTTTCACAAGGCTAGAACAGATTAAATCTATTTCAGTTATTTTAAATGGGAGAAATTTGTTTGATAATATGAGTTGACTGACTTACAAGCTCAGTTACAACAGAATGAATTAAATTTGTATCTCAAGGTACCACCTTAGAGAGCACACATAGGTTTTAAAAAAAAGTCTTTTGGCTTGGAAGTCTGTCATGGAGGTCAATCAATTCTCCTTATCATTCATTCCCAGGGCAGTCCTGGCACTCTCACGTTAGAATCATCTAGAACTTTTCACTGCTGACATGTAGCACTTTATAAATATGGAATGCTTACATTTTTCATTTATTGAATCTCTGCATCTTTCTTGCCTGGTATAATGACTGGTATACATTAAGTTACCAATGTTTATAATAGATCTCAAGTCAATATAGATCTACCTTATAAAATAATATCAAGAAATCTCCCAATACAGTCACATCATACAACCTATTTCCAGATTCATAAGACTTTATAATCAACAGTCCACTTTGAGTTGAGAAAATAAAACACGAACAAAATGCTGACAATTAGAACAGTCAAGACTACAGCAATGACCCTGAGTTTATTTTAAATATGTACTCATGATACAAGGTGAAAGTAGGAGTACTAGCTCACATATATGCGCTAAATTTAATGTTCTTGGGAACATTTTTCCTCCCTTAGTCACTCCTAACAATGCCCTTTCCTGCTGATCCAGTTCATCACTAGGTGCTGTCAATTTTCTGGAATTTACTTGTTTCTACGCATGTCAGCGTCCACTAGTGCTGCCCAATTCCAAGAGGCTGTTTTTTCACCTGGCCTGCTTCCACTGGTCACCTTGCACCCATTCTGGTCTACTCCTCTAATCCATCCATAGATGGCAGCTAGAGAGATGAAAACAAATGCAGATCCTGTCACCTCCTTGGCGCTAACCTCCTAGGCTTAAAAAGCAAATCCCTTAACTGGGCTTGTTCAATAGCTTATGTATCATTTGTCCTCTGGCTGCCTCCTCTCAGGTAATTCTCCCCTGCTCTGCTTCTAGCCATACAGTCCTTCGCATTCCTAAAACACATCATGCTGCCAGTGACCACAGGACTTTTAATCATCCTGTTCCCTCCATCTGCACCTTTCTCCCATCTTCTCTTGTTTGCTTAACTCCTTTACCTTAGAGCTGAATCAGCACCTTCCAACCTCTCCTTGCCTGCTGCTCTTGTTTAATATAAAACAGCAAAATAGAAGATGACTGACTTTTGGGTGAAACAAAGAACAGTAAAGAGTTCACTGTGCCATTTAAACAGGTGCTGACCAGAAATAAGTATGGATGCCCGGTGAGTGCTACTACATATGCAACAACCTCATGTTATTCAAAGACGGTCTTCCGGTGTAGTATTTCCCATCTCTTAACCAGCCTGTATCTGTGCATTGCTTATGCACAATCTTATTCATTTCTACTAATGGCAGTAGGGTCCCTGCTGAGTCAGGGTGAAGAAGCACTACATGATGCAAAAGCCATCAATACATTTGAACACTTGAATGAGGAACCGGGCCTGTGATTGAGAGCCCCAGCTCAGCGGGATCTAACATCTTGATCTGAGGAATGAGGAAATGCTCAAATCTGCTTTACCTATTAGCCTTTTAATGTAGGTCTGTTTTTTCCTTTTTTCAGACTAGACTGCGACTTGGCATATTGTGTTTCTCATTTGTTTCACGTATATTTAGAAGTTTATTCTTTGTGTAGCTCTCTTCATGCTGGATTTCTAATGATCTGTCTATCCACACTGCCATCATCTGCTACAGAAGAGGAGCTGTGTGAGTTCTAAGATAGAGGCATTTGGATACACTGCTGGTGACAGCATAGATTAGCATAACCGCTTTGGAAAGCAATTTATCTAGTACTTGAGTTGCAGACAGACCTGCCCGCTGAGTTAGCAATTCCATCCCTAGTAAATACCCTATGCCTGCTCGTTCACAAAAACATTCACTACAGAATGAAGTAGCTCACAACGGAAAACCAGCCGACATCCGTGAGCAGTGGAAAGGGCAAACTGTGGGGTGCCTGTCCCGTGTTGGGACAGCAGACTGCAAGAGGGCGAATACATCATTTCATGTAGCAGGGCGAGTCCCGAAATATCTAGAAGCGCCAGCCAAATACAAGACACAGACTGTATGCTTCCATCACTTCCACACATTGTTTAGGGATGCATCCTTAGGTAACTAAGACATGATCAAGGAAATCAGGCCATTTGGGGTAGTTTAGGTGGGGCACTGACAACGTGTGTTAACCTGGGTGGTGGTGACACTAGAGTTCGCATTATTCTTAAAACGGGCATTTACGTTCTATTCCCTTTTCTGTGGGTAAAATTTCCGAATAAAAAAGTTTAGCCACAAACGGAAAATGAAGAGAGATACACGACCGTAGCCCTACCCACCAACCCCACCGGCCAGGCCTCAGCGCCTGCGTATTGGGCGGGAGGGAGGCCTTGGCGCCTGCGCACACCTACCTGCACGTAATTCGCGTTCCGCGTTGGGCTGCTGGTCCTGCTGTGCACGTTGGGGAGCCGGTACATGCAGGTGGGAAGCTCTACACGGAGAGGGGCAGCGCCCCCGTGATAGGGCTTTACCTGGTACATCGGCATCGTGGGAACCACACGAGGGAAGGTGGCGGGTGAGGGACACCAACGCCCCTAAACCGTCCAAGACCGCCACGAATGACAGCCACTCCTTTCTGACCCGGCGGCCGGCGTTCGGGGAAGTGCCTGCTGCAATTCCTGTGCTCTAGTTGGCCGCAGGGTCAGTGACGTCATGACCCGACCTTTGAGACTACCAATCAGCGAGAAGGAGATGGGAGCATCGGTTTCCGCCCCGTGCGGAAAGGGCGGGTCACGGTTTCGAAAGCAGCCAATGGGCGGCCCGGAAGCCGGGCGTCTGCGGGGAGCGGGGGCGAGAACTGACGCGAGTCTGGAGGCGGCTCACGGTCTTCATCCATGGAGCAGGATGAAGGGCCGAGGTGAGTGGTGCTTGAGGTCTCCCCTCGCGGTCTCCTTCTCTAAGGTGTCTGGCGGGCCTGCGGCAATGCGGTCGGGTTCGCGGAGGATCAGCAGGCTCCCGGGCAGGCAGAGCCCAGACGCTGCCTCACGTCCGTGCACCTGACGCCGAGCGTGAAATCCCAGTCGACTGTATTCGTTTTTTTTTTTCTTTTTTCTTTACAGAGACAGAGAGAGAATCAGAAAGAGGGACAGACAGACAGGAACGGAGAGAGATGAGAAGCATCAACCATCAGTTTCTTGTTGGGACACCTTAGTTTATTGATTGCTTTCTTTTTTTTTTATAGGAGAGAGATGAGAAGCATCAATCATCAGTTTCTTGTTGGGACACCTTAGTTTATTGATTGCTTTCTTTTTTTTTTTTTTATAGAGTCAGAGAGAGAGACAGACAGGGACAGACAGACAGGAATGGAGAGAGATGAGAAACATCAATCATCGGTTTTCCGTTGCGACACCTTGGTTCATTGATTGCTTTCTCATATGTGCCTTGACCTCGGGCCTTCAGCAGACTGAGTAACCCCTTGCTCGAGCCAGCAACCTTGGGTCCAAGCTGGCGACCTCGGGTTTCGAACTTGGGTCCTCCGCATCCCAGTTCGACCCTTTATCCACTGCGCCATCGCCTGGTCAGGCATCGTTTTTGTTTTTGTTAACCTGGTTTCTGTCTTTTTAGAAAAACAAAACAAAAGAAGGTTATTTATGGTGGCTTCATGGCACGTGCTAATTTGCATTGCCGCGGTTTTAAAAATGCACAATTTCTCCATCTCCTTGAGAAGGCGATTACTGGCTGGTGAGCTGCTCCGAATCCGGGGTCGCTAATCCTCCATCGACTGGTTCTGTGCGTTCGGGGTCAGATTTCTGAACCCCAGATTCGCCGTGTTGACGTGTTTTTATCCCCACAACCCCAGGATAGATAGCAGAAATGGGCCTGTGTGGCCTGCGGCTGAAGTGGTCTTTTACAGCCAAGCTATCCAGCCGTGTACTAGAAATCGCTAAGTTAACGGGTACACCTGGGCTGCCTTCGTGGGATGAGCAGGGGTTTGCACGATAGGAAGAGGGAGAGGGCAGCCGTAGACGGAGACACCGAAGAGACAAGGGGCGGTGTCTAAAAGAGCTCGTGATTGTCAGGGGACAGTTGTTTGCTGTGACTACAGTGTTAGGAGAATTGTGGAAGGGAGGAACTGGAGAGATTGAGAAAATAAAGTAGACTGGGTCCAGTTAGGACGAGATTTTAAACTTCATATAGCAGACAGTGGGGCGCTAGGAAGGTTTTCAGCAGAAAAATTATTTGACCAGATTGGTGCTTTCTAGGGTAACCGGTGGTAGGTAGTAGCATAGAGGATGGATCGGCGTAAGGAGGAAGTGGAGACAAACCAATTGGAGAACTCTTTAAAAAAAAAATTTATTTTATTTATTCACTTTAGAAAGCAGAGAGAGAAGGGGGAGGAGCAGGAAGCATCAACTCCCGTGTGTGCCTTGACCAGGCAAGCCCAGGGCTTCGAACCGGTGACCTCAGCATTCCAGGACACTTTATCCACTGCGCCACCACACCACAGGTCAGGCAGGAAAACTCTTAAAGCAGGTACAGCCAGAACTTTGAGGGCCTTTGCTTCTGCAGCGATTGGCATCCTAGATTTGGAGAGGGGAGTCTAAGGCTACTCTGGGAATAGTTTTAAAAACTGGCACCCAGTTTCTGAGATTTTTTTTTTTTTTTTGTATTGTTCTGAAGCTGGAAACGAGGAGAGACAGTCAGACAGACTCCCGCATGCGCCCGACCCGGTTCCACCCGGCACGCCCACCAGGGGCGAAGCTCTGCCCACCAGGGGGCGATGCTCTGCCCCTCTGGGGCGTCGCTCTGCCGAGACCAGAGCCACTCTAGCACCTGGGGCAGAGGCCAAGGAGCCATCCCCAGCGCCCGGGCCATCTTTGCTCCAATGGAGCCTTAGCTGTGGGAGGGGAAGAGAGAGACAGAGAGGAAGGGGGGGGGTTGGAGAAGCAAATGGGCGCTTCTCCTATGTGCCCTGGCCAGGAATCGAACCCGGGTCCCCCGCATGCCAGGCCGACGCTCTACCGCTGTGCCAACCGGCCAGGGCCTCTGAGATGGTTTTGACGGAAGCCATGTCTATTTCCCACCCTACTCTTGGTTTTTCTAATTGTGTGAAAATTGTTGCTTTTACTTTTCAAGAAAGAAGGTACAGTTGTTGCAAGATTAGTGTCTCATAGCTTGAGGGATACATGTGTCTCCTCTGTGTAGATCTCAGAATAATTAGATTTTTAAAAATATGGCATTCGAAGTATCCAGCCAAGATTTTTTTGACAAATGTTTAAGAATTGTAGAATATTTAACATCAATGAATATAATAAATGAACACGTTAGGCCCATTGACTATTAACAAATGAATCACTTCCTACAGTGGATGGAAAAATATATAAATGCATACTTGCTTTGTTTCTTGTAACTGGTTTCTTCAGTACAGAACTTGCTAAGACCATCAAACCCATTGATCGGAGGTCGGTCCATCAGATTTGTTCCGGGCAAGTGGTACTGAGTCTAAGCTCTGCTGTGAAGGAGTTGGTAGAAAATAGTGTGGATGCCAAGGCCACTAATATAGGTAAGTTTGGGATTTATAAACTGCAAGAAATAGTTTATGCTATTTTTTTTTAAATGTATCCAGCTGGACCCCACCAACTTGATACTTTTTTTTTTTTTTTTCATTTTTCTGAAGCTGGAAATGGGGAGGCAGTCAGACAGACTCCCGCATGCACCCGACCGGGATCCACCCGGCACGCCCACCAGGGGGCGACACTGCCCCTCTGGGGAGTTGCTCCGTTTAGTCCAGGTCCAGAGCCATTCTAGCGCCTGAGGCAGAGGCCACAGACCCATCCCCAGCGCCCGGGCCATCTTTGCTCCAATGGAGCCTCGCTGCGGGAGGGGAAGAGAGAGACAGAGAGGAAGGAGAGGGGGAGGGGTGGAGAGGCAAATGGGCGCCTCTCCTGTGTGCCCTGGCCGGGAATCGGACCCAGGACTCCTGCACGCCAGGCCGACGCTCTACCGCTGTGCCAACCGGCCAGGGCCAGTTTATGCTATTTTATACAAGCAGTATTTATTTCTGTAATAAGACACTCAAGTTTGATATTCTGAGAAATTATTATATTTTAACTTAAATTTATAGCCCTGGCCTGTTGGCTCAGTGGATAGAGCATTGGCCTGGTGTATGGACATCCTGGGTTTGATTCCTGGTCAGGGCACACAGGAGAAGCAACCATCTGCTTCTCTCCCTTTCCTCTCCCCCTTCTCTCCCTCTTCCTCTCCTGCAGCCAGTGGCTTGATATGTTTGAACATTGGCCCCAGGCACTGAGGATTGCTCAGCTGGTCCAAGTGTCTACCTCACGCACTAAAAATAGCTTGGTTGATTTGAGCATTGGCCCCAGATGGGTTGCTGGGTGAATCCCAGTCAGGCCATATGTGGCAGTCTGCCGCACTATCTCCTCTCTTCCAACCTAAAAAATAAAACAAAACTTAAATTTAGTTATTTAATTTACTTAATAAATTACTATGTGCCTAGTTCTTAGCTAGGTGGTAGTAATAATAATTAACTTTTATAGGCAGACATTGTGCTAGAACTCTGGGTGGTATACCTTATTTAATCTGCAGAATAGCCTTATGAGGTAGGAATTACTACTATTGTTATGCTATTTATTTTACAAATGAGGAAATTAAGGCACGGGGAATTTACTTTTTTTGTGGTTATCCAGCCACTAAAATATGACCCCAGGAAATCTGATTCCATGGCCTATTCTCTTTAATGGGTAGGTTAAAATGATCTTTTTTAAAGAAAGAAAGAGAGAAAGGAAGAAAATAAAATAGAACTATTTTAGTAGGGCTAGTTAAGTAGCCAAGAAGGACTTCAAAAAATAAAACCTACAAAATGACAAGAATGCATTTAAATGAATGCAGTTATGACTCAAATTTGCATTATGTAAGTTATAAATATGATCAATGTAAAGGCTTTTCACATGGATCAATTCTTTGCGAAATAAATATTTTAACCTTTTTAGATCTGAGGCTTAAGGACTATGGGGTGGAGCTCATTGAAGTGTCAGACAATGGATGCGGTGTAGAAGAAGAAAACTTTGAAGGCTTAAGTAAGTTGAATTTTTCTAACCCTGTTCTAAAGTACTTGGCCAAAGTATTTCAGATTTTTGAGCAAACTCAAAAACAGCCTTTCAAACCCAGTTACGTGTATGTGTATTGCTATAGCCCTTGAGATACCCTGAACCTGACTTTGCACCTCTCTTTCAGCTCTGAAGCACCACACCTCTAAGATTCAAGAGTTTGCTGACCTAACTCAGGTCGAAACTTTTGGCTTCCGGGGGGAAGCGCTGAGCTCCCTTTGTGCACTGAGGTGATGCAATGTTTTTATTCTCTAACTTGGACTCCTTTTAAAAAAAATAAAAACCTCTCTAAAAATTGAGAAGTACGATTAGAATCATGATTGGTTTACACCTTTCCATTGGATGTCTCAACTTTTCATTTCTGCATTCTGTTTTATCTTAACTACCAATCTAAGTGGCAGTGCCTCTGAACTGTAAGCAATGAATGAACGAGTGAAACGAAGCAAATAGTATTGTAGAAAAAATTGTTACCCTTATTAAAGCAGCGACTTCTCCATTTTAAACTAAAATAGAGATGATAAATTATAGATGCCATTGGTTTTAGTTTATTTCAATTTTTAAGGGAAAAATTTTTTTTAAAAGACTTTATTTATTTTTAAAGAGAGAGAGAGATGGGAGAGAGGAGCAGGAGACCTCCGGGCCCTATGTGCCTTGACTAGGGAAGCCCGGGGTTTTAAACTGGTGACCTCAAGCTTTCCAGGTCAATACTTGATTAGGGCCTGACCAGGCGGTGGCGCAGTGGATAGAGCGTTGAACTGGAATGCCAAGGTTCGAGACCCTGAGGTCGCCAGCTTGAGCATGGGCTCATCTGGCTTGAGCAAAATAAAAAAAATGCTCACCAGCTTAGACCCAAGGTTGCTGGGGCTCAAGCAAGGGGTTACTCAGTCTGCTGAAGGCCCGCAGTCAAGGCACATATGAGAAAGCAATCAATGAACAACTAAGGTGTCGCAATGAAAAACTGATGATTGATGCTTCTCATCGCTCTTCATTCCTGTCTGTCCCTATCTATCCCTCTCTCTGACTCTCTCTCTGTCCCTGTAAAGACAAAAAAAATACTTGATTAGGGAAAAGATTGAACAAGTATTTATTTAATTATACAACAGGTTTTAAGATTTTGTAAATAATTATACATTTGACTATAATATCTTTTGGATCCTTTTAAAATTTTGTTAGAACATTGGTAACAAAACAAATAAATTTCTATTTGTGAATAGGTAAGTTTTGAGATCTTTTACTGTTTTGCAGGTCAAGCAAGAGAAAAATACCAAAGCTTTTATAAAAACCAAGCATTTACAGAACTCTGTCTTGCTGTCTGTTAGGCACCAAAATTTAGTGGTTTTGATGATGCCTCACGCATTGAAACTCATGATTATCTCAGTGGGATCGTAATCCCTTATGAGAGTGTTGAGGGAACTGAAATGAGAGAGTGAGGGTGTGAAGTCCAGCACCCGTGAGTCTGGCTGACGGTGCCACCTGGCGTTCTCTTCCAGTGATGTCACCATTTCTACCTGCCACTCCTCTGCCAGCGTCGGGACTCGGCTGGTGTTTGATCACAATGGGAAAATCATCCAGAAAACCCCACACCCACGGCCTAGAGGGACAACGGTCAGCGTCCAGCAGTTGTTTTACACACTGCCTGTGCGCCATAAGGAGTTTCAAAGGAATATTAAAAAGGTGAGGCCAGTTCCGGATCCCAGCTTCCGGAAGCATCGAGCCGTAGCGCACACCCACAGCAAAGACCTGCTGGAGGGCTGTCGTCTCCGCCTGTTCTCTTGTGGCGTCTCACACCCGTGCTTTTTAAACAGGAGTTTGCCAAAATGGTTCATGTCCTCCATGCATACTGCATCATCCCCTTGGGCATCCGTGTAAGCTGCACCAACCAGGTGGGACAGGGAAAACGGCAGCCGGTGGTGGGCACAGGTGGCAGCTGCAGCGTCAAGGACAATCTCGGATCTGTGTTTGGGCAGAAGCAGGTAGTGGCGCCAGTTTATGTAAGAACATCTTCCCGCTCGAGTGATTCTGGCGGGTTTCTGTTGTCCATTCCAATGGAATAGAGAATAAAATCCAAGAATTGATTTTTTTATTAGGGACCTGTCAAGAAAATAATGTTGAGTTTTGGGATATTTTGTTTTACTCTTGTCTCTACAAGTTATTATTATTATTATAAAATAATACTTGGACTTGTATTTGTATGAATAAAGACAAAGTACTGTGGGCAGTAAGTAGATTGATTATGGGTAAGTGGGAGCTACGTATCTTTCTCCATTTCATCTTTCTAGAGAAAAATCAAAACTATTCTAGTGCTGCCAAAGCAGCTGTCGAGATTCTTGGTGCTCTTACGTGTGGTTAGCTGACAATAAGGAAAACACGGACGCCCTCGCATCTCCTTCGGGAGGTCAGGGCCGCTCTGCTGGGAAGTGACTTGGGATCTCTGTCTTTCTCAGTTGCAGAGCCTCGTTCCGTTTGTCCAGCTGCCCCCGAGTGACACCGTCTGCGAGGAGTTCGGGCTGAGCTGCTCCGACTCTCTGCATAATCTCTTTGGGTGAGTAGATTGCCACCAGGAAAAGGACAGTCTTTCTTGAGTTTTTTTTTATTTTTTATTTATTTATTTATTTTGTATTTTTCTGAAGTTGGAAACAGGGAGAGACAGTCAGACAGACTCCCGCATGCGCCCGACCGGGATCCACCCGGCACGGCCACCAGGGGTGACGCTCTGCCCACCAGGGGGCGACGCTCTGCCCCTCCGGGGCGTCGCTCTGCCACGACCAGAGCCACTCTAGCGCCTGGGGCAGAGGTCAAGGAGCCATCCCCAGCACCCGGGCCATCTTTGCTCCATTGGAGCCTTGGCTGCGGGAGGGGAAGAGAGAGACAGAGAGGAAGGAGGGGGGGGGGGTGGAGAAGCAAATGGGCGCTTCTCCTATGTGCCCTGGCCGGGAATCGAACCTGAGTCCCCTGCACGCCAGGCCGACGCTCTACCACTGAGCCAACCGGCCAGGGCAAGTTTTTTGTTTTTAAAAATAGTGATTTAAAGGCTTTTAGTTTAGTTTTGTTTATTTGTTTTTTGCCATTATAAACCTCTAAGCAGTATTACTCCTGAGAAAGAATTTATATAAAGGAGTCAGTTACTTAATTCAAACAATATTCTGGGTAACTGGTACGTTTCAGGGAGTTTTCTATTGAATTAGTCTTTGAAGCAAAGGTTGTGTTTAGTGAACAATTAGAAAAACTTTTATAAGTTATTTTATGTATAAAGTCTCACTTCATTGGGACCTGGCAGAGAACAGTAGAGGCTGTTTCCTTTCATTCTTGCCTCACTGGAGTCCAGTCCAGCATGATTGCTTTTAGTGTAAGAAAAATAGACTTTTTTTTTTTTTTAAGTGAGAGGAAGGGAGATAGATAGACTCCTGCATGTGCCCCTACTGGGGCCATGTCTGGGGCCAATGCTAGAGTCAACTGAGCTATCCTCAGCGCCTGAGGCTGACGCTTGACCAACTGAGCTATTCTTAGTGTCTGGGGCCAATGCTTGAACCAATTGAGCCACTGGCTGTGAGAGGGGAAGAGAGAGAGAAGATGGAGAAGGAGGGGAAGAGAGAGAGAAGGTGGAGAAGGAGGGGAAGAGAAGCAGATGGTCGTTTCTCATGTGCCTTGACCTGAGATCAAACCCGGGACGTCTACACGCTGGGCTGGCTCTCTATCCACTTAGCCAACTGGCCAGGGCCTAAGGAATCTTTCTTATGGAAATACAGATGTCTCTGAGGTTAATCTCAGGCGGAATGAACACCTTACCAGCTCCTTAGTAGATAGAAGTGTGCTGACAGAACAGATTTTAATGTTTATTTTATGGATTTTTTTTTAAAGGAAGAGGAAGTAGGAGAGAGACAGGAACATTGATCTGTCCCTGTATGGGCCCCGACTGGGGATAATCTGCACTTTAGGACGATGCTCTAACCAACTGAGTTATCCAGCCAGGGCCTGAACGGATTTGTAAAGGGCAGGGAATGTGGGGAGAGATCCTGGTGACAAGCAGTCGAATTCCTTGGGCCACTGGTGGGGACAGCACAAAGGTTCTACAATGTGAGTTTGCAGTGAGGCCCACTCCTTGTGTCCAGGACCTAACAGGGAAGGTCAGAGGAGAGCTGAAGCAAGTGATGCTGACCCCACGGCATTCCCTGCAGCAGGTTTGCCCTGGGAGAGCACTAGCGCCTCTCTCAGAAGGCCTGTGGTCTTGTTACGATTCACCAGCGCGGAACACAGATGCATATTCACTGAAATGTTGGTACTTAGCAGGCCACCAGGTATTTTGTTTTTTATTTCTTTTTTTACTTTAAGAATGTGCCATATCATACGTGTTTCTAATCCTTTTCACTCTGGACTCCTGCCCTCGTTCACACTGAATAGCATCTCGGGCTTCATTTCCCACTGTACTCATGGTGTTGGACGGAGTTCAATGGACAGACAATTCTTTTTTATCAATTGGCGGCCTTGTGACCTAGCAAAGGTATTTAATTTTTTTGTGTGTAACTTTTTTTTCAAGTCATGTACATTTCTATGAACATTTGAATGTGTTTTATGAGTATTTCAACTGTATCTGTGTTGTTTGGAGTGTCTTCAAGAGCGTCTGTAGATTGGAAAATAGTCAGTCTTAGGAATCTGTAATGGAGGGGCACAAGGAATATTTTTTGGGTGATGGATGTATTCATTATCTTGATTACAAAACTTACCAAATTGTACACTTTATGTGTAATTTATTGAAGGCCAGTTATACCCCATGAAAGCTGTTAAAAATGTTTCCCTTTAGAGATTGGTTAGAATAGCATTTGTTAACAACTTTGGGGGAAGGTAACACTCTTTCCTTATCTTTGTTTTGTTTGTAGGTTTCCAGACTTGTGAATGAGGTCTATCACATGTATAACAGACATCAATACCCCTTTGTTGTACTTAACATTTCTGTTGATGCCGGTAAGTGCCACCAACATTTCAGTAAAATCTGTAACTTAACTCCTAAAAGAATAAAGTGAAACTATGAAGCTCTGATGTGATAGGAAACAGACTCTTGTAGTAATAATTAACGGCCATGCATTTTATTTTTTTTAATGTAATTGATGATTTTCTTTTTTTTCTTTTTTTTCTTTTTTTTTTTTACAGAGACAGAGAGTCAGGGACAGATAGACAGGAACGGAGAGATGAGAAGCATCAATCATTAGTTTTTCGTTGCGCATTGCAACACCTTAGTTGTTCATTGATTGCTTTCTCATATGTGCCTTGACCGTGAGCCTTCAGCAGACCAAGCAACTCCTTGCTCGAGCCAGCGACCTTGGGTCCAAGCTGGTGGGCTTTTGCTCAAACCAGATGAGCCCGTGCTCAAGCTGGCGACCTTGGGGTCTCGAACCTGGGTCTTCCACATCCCAGTCTGACGCTCTATCCACTGCGCCACCGCCTGGTCAGGCACATTTTATTTTTTTTTAGACTTTTGATTTTACTTTATAGACTTGTATTTATATATATATATATATATATATATATATATATATATATATACACACACACACACACACACACAGATTTTTTTTCTACTTGAAACTATGTTAAATGTATTAGAAAACTGTGACTCTTTTATCTCAACCAAGGGAGAATGTGGACTAAATGTTCTATCTGATTTTAATAATAATTCATTTCATATTTTTCTTTTGATTGATAAAGTTCCGGCTTATTGTTTTCCGGTATTTTTTCTGGGTGCTTAGAAATACATATGTGTCCACCTTGAAAAATATGTCATGATCTATAGATCTGCCCCTGTCCTTCGGGGTGAGAAAAGAGTTCTGGGTAGCGCTCTTTATTTTTAGATGTGAACATTTTCCTTTCCATGTCATTAAAATTATTCAGAAACATTATTTTAATAGTTACATTCATTATATTCCAGTGGATAAATATTTCCTAATTAAAAAAAATTTTTTAATTGTTATGTAATAATTGAGAGAGAGACACAGACACATTCATTTGTTGTTTCACTTATTTATGCATTCATTGGTTGGTTCTTGTCTGTGCCCTGACTGGGGATCAAAGCCGCAACTCTGTATCAGGATGATACTCTAACCAACTGAGCTATGTGTCCAGGGCAAGGATATATCTTTTTTTAATTTTTTAATTTTTTTAAAGAGACAGAATCAGAAAGACGGACTGATAGGGGCAGGCAGACAGGAAGGGAGAGAGATGAGAAGCATCAACTATTCATTGCGGTACCTTAGTTATTCATTGATTGCTTTCTCATATGTGCCTTGACCGGGTGCTCCAGCAGAGCGAGTGAGCCCTTGCTCAAGCCAGCAACCTTGGGCTCAAGCCAGTGACCTTGGGCTTCAAGCCAGTGACCTTTGGACTTAAGCCAATGACCATGGGGTCATGTCTATGATCCCATGCTCAAACTAGCGACCCTCCACTCAAGCTGGGGAGCCCACACTCACGCCGGTGACCTTGGGGTTTCAAACCTGGGTCCTTCATGTTCCAGTCCAACATTCTATCCACTGCACCACCGCCTGTTTAGGCAGGATATATCTTAATTCTAAACTTTTTTATTTCAATTTTTATATATTTAAGCAGAATCCTTATAATTAAACCACTTATATACTGATTGTTTCTTTAAGGTAAATTCCTAGAATTAGAATCACTACATTAGTGGATATGACTGTGATGTACCAATTTCCACATCTATCAACATGTATTAGGCATTATAATTTTTAATGAAATTCTGTCGGTATTAAAATGACATCTTACTTGAGTTCTAATCCTTACATACTTTGTCTATTTAAAAAATTGTTCTTAGCCCTGGCCGGTTGGCTCAGCGGTAGAGCATTGGCCTAGTGTGCGGAGGACCCGGGTTCGATTCCGGCCAGGGCACACAGGAGAAGCGCCCATTTGCTTCTCCACCCCTCCGCCGCGCTTTCCCTCTCTGTCTCTCTCTTCCCCTCCCGCAGCCAGGGCTCCGTTGGAGCAAGGATGGCCCGGGCGCTGGGGATGGCTCTGTGGCCTCTGCCCCAGGCGCTAGAGTGGCTCTGGTCGCAACATGGCGACGCCCAGGATGGGCAGAGCATCGCCCCCTGGTGGGCAGAGCGTCGCCCTTGGTGGGCGTGCCGGGTGGATCCCGGTCGGGCGCATGCGGGAGTCTGTCTGGCTGTCTCTCCCTGTTTCCAGCTTCAGAAGAATGAAAAAAAATAAAATAAAATAAAAAATTGTTCTTGGCCCTGGATGGATGGCTCAGCGGTAGAGCGTCGGCCCGGCATGTGGAAGTTCCAGGTTCGATTCCCAGCTAGGGCACACAGGAGAAGTGCCCATCTGCTTCTCTACCCCTCCCCCTCTCCTTTCTATCTCTGTCTTCTCTTCTCGCAGCCAAGGCTCCATTGGAGCAAAGTTGGACCAGGCGCCAGGCGCTGAGGATGGCTCCATGGCCTCAGCCTCAGGCACTAGAATGGCTCTGGTTGCAACAGAGCAACGCCCCAGATGGGCAGAGCATCGCCCCCTGGTGGGCATGCCGGGTGGATTCCAGTCAGGTGCATGCGGGAGTCTGTCTCTCTGCCTCCCCGCTTCTCACTTCAGAAAAATTAAAAAAAATATATTGTTCTTCTTTTCCTTGTTTATTTGAAAGAGTGAATTATCTTATAGTTTATGATGAGTAGTCTGGACACCATCATGTTTCGTTTCGTTTCTTTTTTTTTTTTTTTGTATTTTTCTGAAGCTGGAAATGGAGAGAGACAGCCAGACAGACTCCCACATGCGCCCGACCGGATCCACCCGGCATGCCCACCAGGGGCGATGCTCTTGCCCACCAGGGGGTGATGCTGTGCCCCTCCGGGGCGTCGCTCTGCCGAGACCAGAGCCACTCTAGCACCTGGGGCAGAGGCCAAGGAGCCATCCCCAGCGCCCAGGCCATCTTTGCTCCAGTGGAGCCTTGGCTGCGGGAGGGGAAGAGAGAGACAGAGAGGATGGAGGGGGGGAGGTGGAGAAGCAAATGGGCACTTCTCCTGTGTGCCCTGGCCGGGAATCGAACCCAGGTCCCCTGCATGCCAGGCCGACGCTCTACCACTAAGCCAACTGGCCAGGGCCACCATCATGTTTCTAATAGTACTTTTGGTCTGCAGAAGTGAATAAAAGGTAAGTGGAGAAATCTCTATTGTTAAAGTGAATTTAAACACACTAAGTGTCCTTTCTTTTTTGCTTTAGGATGTGTTGATATCAATGTTACTCCAGATAAAAGGCAGATTTTTCTACAAGAGGAGAAACTTTTGTTGGCAGTTTTAAAGACGTCTCTGATAGGAATGTTCGATGGTGATGTCAACAAACTTAATGTCCGTCAGCAACCACTGCTGGATGTCGAGGGTAAAAAAAAAAACTACAAGTATCAGCTTCTAAGACACAATCATTGTGATATTTCCCTTAGTATTTTCAGATACAAAGTAAACTCTCCTTTTCAAGAGAGAAAAGATGTATCTCAGAAGTAATCTATTTACAAAGAACATAAACACCACATTTATTACACAGGGATGTGTTCTTAACCAGGACTCAGCTGATTGCTGCAAGCCTGTTAATTTGCAGAGTTCTGAGAAAGTTGATTTTGACAATCTTTGCCCATTTTCTCATTCCTTTTTGGGAGGAGGGAGTTGGAGGCCCTTACTCTGCCGGTTCCTCACGTCCCAGAACTGATCTGACATCTGTAATAATGTGCATAATCATCTTCCTACCTGATCAAAATTTATCAGCCATTTCTTGTGTGTGTGTGTGTGGCAGAGAGTCAGAGAAAGGGACAGACAGATAGGAAGGGACAGAGATGAGAAACATCAATTCTTCGTTGTGGCTCCTTAGTTGTTCATTGATTGATTTCTCATATGTGCTGACCGGGGGGCTACAGCAGACCGAGTGACCCCTTGCTTGAGCCAGCAACCTTGGGCTCAAGCTGGTGACCTCGGGGTCTCGAACCTGGGTCCTCTGCATTCCAGTCTGATGCTCTATCCACTGCGCCACCACCTGGTCAGGCTATCAGCCATTTCTTGAAGCAGTTAGTTTTATTCTTTTTTTTTTTACAGAGACAGAGACAGAGAGAGAGTCAGAGAGAGGGATAGTTAGGGACAGACGGGAACAGAGAGAGATGAGAAGCATCAATCATTAGTTTTTTGTTGTAACACCTTAGCTGCTCATCGATTGCCCTCTCACACGTGCCTTGACCGTGAGCCTTCGGCAGACTGAGTAACCCCTTGTTCAAGCCAGCAACCTTGGGTCCAAGCTGGTGAGCCTTGCTCAAACCAGATGAGCCCACACTCAAGCTGGTGACCTCAGGGTCTCGAACTTGGGTCCTCCACATCCCAGTCCGACGCTCTATCCACTGCACCACCGCCTGGTCAGGCTAGTTTTATTTTCATTCGTATAAACCAAGTACGTCTGGGAGAGGGGCCAGACTTGAGCCCCTGCTGCCTCTGTGGACAGAAGGAACCGTTGACCGTCCCCCACTCTGATGACCAGCTTCCCTCCTTGGAGTGGACACTGTCTTTAAGCTAGCTGCCTGCACTCTCCATGTCTCTGTGTAAAGATAGAGGCAGTGGGTACCCATCACTCTGTCCTCAGAGGAGCAAAGGACCAGAGAGCTGGTCCAGAGGAAGCTGAAGCAGGGTCCACTGGAAAGCTGAGGTGACAGATGAGCACTGCTCCCTATGAGAGGAAGTTGTGGGTGCAGCTCTGCAAACTGAGGCTGGCAGGAGCCATAGATGGGCTGAGCGGAGGGGCGGGCACAGCTGCTCTGTCCTAATGTTTCCCGGCCCCCCAGGGTAGGGGCAGGTCTGTTCAGGAGATGCTGGGGTCAGCTCTCCTGGGTTGATTGACGGGAAGTTTAATAATAATCAGAGGATATGTGGAGGCATGCGGCCCCCCCAGGGGTGCAGTCGGAGAGGCGCCCAGAAACGCTGATGTTGCTGTGGCAGAGCTGTAGACTTGTGCCTGGTGGGTCCCACACGGTGGGTCCCACGTCTGCCCGGCCCTGCTCGGCATGGGTATCACGGGTGTGTATATGAGGGAGGGGAGGTAGCACACGTCTGTGTGAAGTCCGCTGGTGGTGGCCTCGGAACTCGCGCATAGACACTGCCAGAGAGGCCACCCCTTAAAGAGAAGCCAGTCGGCTTCTCTGTGACCTTCAATTAGCTGCTTTCCTGAACAACAGCGTTCCCACAGAGACCGACATGAGAACTGGCCTGGCTGACAAGTGTATCAGCCCCGAGGTCAAGAAGTAGCACCCGCAGAACCGCCTTACAACCCTTTCCACTCAGTGACCCCCGTGGTAGCCATTTTCCTGACTGTCACACCGTGGATTCGTGTGACCGGTTTTATTTGAAAACATCCAGTGTGTTCATTTTGGGGTGATTTCTTTCTTTCTTTCAATATTTTGCTTGTTAGAGATTTAGACAACTGTGGTGATGACCGGAGGGGACGGGGCATGGGAGGAGGTAGAAGAGGACACAGGCTAAGCGGTGGTGGAGGGAGACCTGCCCTGGGGTGCTGAACACACCATACAGTCTACAGAAGATGTGTTGGAGAACTGTACGCCTGAAATCTGGATCATTCTTTAACCGATGTCACCCCAGTAAATTCAATTAAAAAGAAAAAAATTAAAAATAGTTTGGGGAGCATAGGCAGACATCTGTAGCAGGAGAGGCCGAGCTGGGCCACGGTCCTGCGTGCGTTTAGATGCAGGGGGTCTCCCAGGGAGTTGACCAGAGCTGTGTGCCAGTCTCACTGTCACCAGCCACGTTGAAGCATTCCATCCGATCCTCAGCCTGGTGAGCATTTGTTCTTTAAATTCTACCCCTTCTGCCTGACCTGTGGTGGCGCAGTGGGATAAAGCGTCGACCTGGAACACTGAGGTTGCCGGTTCGAAACCTTGGGCTTGCCTGGTCAAGGCACATATGGGAGTTGATGCTTCCTGCTTCTCCCCCTTCTCTCTCTCTCACTCCTCTCTCTCTAAAAAATCAATAAATAAAATATTTAAAAAAAAAAAAATTCTACCCCTTCTGCTGAGCATTTGGCAGCATCATTTGAGATTTTAATTTGTATCTTTATGATTAACCTAGAACCTAGTTTCCTTATGTTTTGTCAATTTGGATCTTTTGTCACATAAAAGAATCCTCTAACCCACTTCAGTGCAGCCCTGACGCTCTCCTCTGTTCACATCTGCTTAGGTCATTTAATAAAAATGCACCCGGCAGAGATGGAGAAGCCTCCTCCAGGAAACCAGGGGACTCCCGCTGCGTCCCAGACACGAGGAGAAGAGAAAAGGGCAGTGACCGTGTCCAGGCTGAGGGAGGCCTTTTCTCTTCGTCACATAGCAGAGGGCAAGCCGCAGGGCCTGCCGTCCGTGGGACTGAGACAGCAGAGGAGTGTGCCATCGTCCAGGCCTGCAGACTCTCTCTGCCCCCCGGTGGCCAGCTTGGGGGCAGGCTCGTCCAGCCCTCTGCAAGGAGGGGTGAGTTCAGGTGACAGAGTGGAGGCAGAGAGGGACTCGGAGCGTGGCGGCACCTCGGCTGGCTCGGAGGAGGGGTTCGGCACCCCAGACGTGGGCAGTCGCTCCAGCAGTGACCAAGCAGCCAGCTCCCCTGAAGACAGGCTTCCACAAGAAAAGATGGAGTCATGCAAGAACCTTCCTGACACTGAACATTGTGTTTCAGACATGGAAGGCCGTTCAGACCAGGAAGGTACTGGATATAAGTTTAGAGTGTTGCCTCAGCCAACCAGTCTCTCAAACACCAAGCGTTTTAAAAAAGAAGGAATTCCTTTAGATTCTGACACCCTTCCAGCGTTGGTTAATATGCAGAACATGTCAGTGGCTCAGGTTGACGTAGCTGTTAAAATTCAGAAGAGCGTCGTGCCCCTTGACTTTTCTATGAGTTCTTTAGCTAAGCGCGTAAAGCAGTTACATCACCAAGAGCAGCAAAGAGAAGGCGAGCACAATTACAGGAAGTTCAGGGCAAAGATTTGTCCTGGAGAAAATCAAGCAGCAGAAGATGAACTAAGGAAAGAGATAAGGTAAGGGTTTTTCTTAGGAGTATTTTTGCTCGTTTTGGGAGAGGCTGCGGAGTGTGAGCCGAGGGCGGTCCTTCCAGAGTCTGCTTTTGCCCCTCTGAGTGTGTGTGCCCTGCCCTGGTGGCATCTCCTCTGGGTCGGGGCTGGGGCTCTGCCTTGGCACCGGCGTCTGGTGGTTTGGCCCCTGCTACCTGTCAGGGCGGCCCTGCCTGGGGTCTTCCCTGAACCATAGGCTTGTATCTCAAAATGTCAGAGGTTGAATTTTCCGGCAATTATGTTTATTTTAATGATTTTAGAGAAAGAGAAAGAGGAAGGGAGAGAAAGAGGAAGGGAGGAAACAAGAGCATTGAGTTGTTCCTGTATGTGCCCTAAGCAGGTATCGAACCAGCAACCTCTGCACTTAAGGATGATGCTTGAACCAGCGGAGCAGTTAGGCCAGGGCTTCCTGAAATTCTTAACTTTTATCTTTTTCAACTTTGTCTCACCATTTACTGAAATGTGCCAGCCACGCACACAGTATAGCTCGGTTATTACATTGAATTGACTACACTTTGAGTCTGGACCACAGGCTTTGCCCAATTTAGATGATAAATTCTTCAATGATGAGTTTTTATATCATGTAATTCCTCTGATACTCATAGTGCCTAGCTTACATTGAGAAAGGTCTTCAGGAAATACTTCCTTTCGAAAGTGTAGCTCCTGAAGGTGAACTTGGGTGTGATCCTGGGGATCGTGAAGTCGGCTGCAGGTGGGGAGAGCCAGTTCCTGCAGACACACGGACACATTCACACCGAATCACAGCACGTGTGGGCTTGCTGGGCCAGGACAGGTCGGTGCTCCAGGATACAGCGCCTGGCCCTGACCTTTGCATTCATTTAGCCCTCCAAAGGCGGAGTTAACTGCGATTTTAAAAATGGAGATTTGACCTAGTTCAGCAAGCATTTATTGATGGTCTTTTAGCGTGGTTCTTGAGTTTTTTTCATCAGAAAAACCACCCTTTAAAATGCCTCACAATGGACATTTTCTCCGTGCAGTAAAACAATGTTCGCAGAAATGGAAATCATTGGTCAGTTCAACTTGGGATTCATCATCACCAAGCTGGGCCCGGACATCTTCATTGTGGACCAGCACGCCACGGATGAGAAGTACAACTTCGAGATGCTGCAGCAGCACACTGTCCTCCAGGGCCAGAGGCTGATCACGTGGGTTCATTTCAGCGGTCGGAGTTGTCAGTGTTGTTTCACCTCCCATGTTTAAGCTCTGATAGCTTACGTGTGTGTCTATTTACATATATTTTTTTTGCCATAAGCTTTTCTACAGAAGATTTTTTTAATTAATTAATTTATTTATTTATTTTAGAGAGGAGAGGGAGAGACAGAGGGAGAGAGAGGAGAGACAGAGATAGAGAAGGGGGGGGGAGCTGGAAGCATCAACTCCCATATGTGCCTTGACCAGGCAAGCCCAGGGTTTCGAACTGGCGACCTCAGCATTTCCAGGTCGACATTTTATCCACTGCGCCACCACAGGTCAGGCTACAGAAGATTTTTATGCTTTTTTTTTTATAATGGTCATCCCTGCCATTTATTGAGTGCTTATTACGTGCCAGGCACGGCTGAAGCAGATTACATTCTTTAATTCATGTAGTTCTCACAGACCTATGTGGTAGTTCTTATTACCATCAACATTTCCCTGGTGAGAAAACTGAGGCACACAGAGTCTAACCAACTTGCTCAGGGGCACACAGTGACCTTGTTCTTGTGTCAGACCTTGTTCGCTATCACAAATGTCGATCGCTGCAGTTTATATTTATAGCACGTAGAGTTTATATGTTCGGAAGGGACAGTACTGCCTGTGTGTCTGTCCTCAGCTGTGGTAGATCATTGATCATTCCAGTGACTATGTAGTCCCTGCAGGTTCTCGCAGTTCTCTCTCCTCTGCCAGAGTGGATATTGGCAGCTGTCCGCATGGTGGTGTGACGGTGTGCTGCTTAAACCAGAAGTCTTCCCTTCAGCGAAGTTATTAGGATTTTCATTTAGGAAAGTAAAGTGCATGGAGAAATAAACTGATCCTGGCATGCAGAAACATACCACAGAACAGTCCCTCAGCTGGGAAAATACACCTGGGTTACAGTGTAGTCTGTTTCCTCTGGAATGCACTAATGGTGTCTATTTTCAGTCGAAGTAAAGGGTAATAGTCGAGACCTTTCATAAGCTACTGTGTAAGAATTCACTAGCGAAATCTTCCCGGACCCCCTCTCGCTCCAGGCCAAGACTCCCTTGCTCTCTGCTCTTAGGCCTTGCTATCTCTTCTTCCTGCTTCTCAGTGTGGTGTTACTGTCATTTCTTTGCCTGTCTGATTCCATGAGGCAGAGACTGGGGCTGCGTTTTTCTACCCTCCTGTCTTACTGAGCGCTGGGCAAATCCGGGAGGAGGAGGCAGCGTTGCTGATGGGAGATGGGGAGACAGCGCGGGCAGAGGAAGGGGCCGGCTGCAGAGCCAGTGCCACTTACTCTGTTTCCAAGTGCCAGTAATGTCCCAGCCCAGCTTTTCTCTCTGTCTTCATTCTGAGAGGAGGAACGCAGCATTTTTTATGTTGTATTTAAGAAGAGGGTTCAAAAATAAAAAAGATGAGGTCATTTGTGTGGGATGGCAGATTGAGGAAAAGCAAACTACTTTTGCACTTTATCTTCTGAAAGGAACTTTAAAGAAAGGAAAATCGAAAGGCAGTTCTCAAAGTTGTGTGACAGGGAAGGCGCATAGCTCAGTAAGTGTTGTTAGGTTCATTTTTTTTTTAATGACTTCAAGGACTCATGGTATTTTGTTTTAATTTCGTGCCTGCTATATAGCTAAATGTTTGACTTCAAGATAGGGTTTGACGCTCTCCTTTGTTATTCAGACCCCAGACTCTCAACCTAACTGCAGTCAACGAAGCTGTCCTGATAGAAAACCTGGAAATATTCAGAAAGAATGGCTTTGATTTTGTGATCGATAGAAGTGGTAAGTTCTTAATTCTAGCTGTAGCAAACATGTCCTTTTAGAGCTGGGAACGATCTTTGGGGTCACGTCGATGCATGAATTTTACCAGAGATAAAGACGGTGGCCCTCTCCTTCAAATGTTTATTACCATTAGCACTCAGACAAAACACATTTTTAAAATAATGATGTTTTCTCCCAAATTTTCATTCTTTTAGCTCCGGTCACTGAAAGGGCTAAGTTGATTTCCTTGCCAACTAGTAAAAACTGGACCTTCGGCCCCCAGGACATAGACGAACTGATCTTCATGCTGAGTGACAGCCCCGGGGTCATGTGCCGGCCCTCCCGGGTCCGGCAGATGTTCGCCTCCAGAGCCTGCCGGAAGTCGGTAAGGAAAGAGAGCTCATCTGTCAGGGTCCGGGGGCTCTGCTGGAGCTCCCAGTCCCCAGAACCCCTCAGGTCAGCCGCTGACCAGTCAGTGTTGATCCTGTGGCTGTCACTGCCGTGGGTCATTTTATGTATAGAGCCTCATCGCTGTCTGTCTGCGTAACGCCCCTCCACACATCCGTGTTCCCTTTGATCTCTAGCCCGTCGTCACTGCTGTTTCTCCATTTTCTTTAAGTGTAGTCTCTCTGAGCCTCGATCCCAGCGCAGGTAGCTGTCCATGCACGTTGTTTGCCTGTGGACCTTAAGGGTATTAACAGCATTAACAGATGGAGATCCACTGCTCCCCTGCCTCAGTGACACTGCGCGGTCACGCCGAGTCTGTGGGTCAGCAGGCGTTTGCCAGTGTGCCCCGTGAAGCATTGCACATCCATTCCCTGCTCAGCCTGGGACTGGAAAGTGGTCGCAGTGGCTGACAATTAGCCTGATGTCCAGGTGGAGTAAGAGAATCGCTCAGCTGACTTACTGGAAAGGCCAGGATGCGATTCCTTCGCTCATCCACCCAGTACTCCTTGAGCCCGTGCTGTGAGGCGGGCTTTCCTCGGCCGCCCCAGGGGACCGGGCTCCAGCTGTCTTGACCTTCCAGCCCCATCTGCAGACCAGTCACTTGAGTCTCCTTCCCATCTGAAGCCCTTTGTGCTCGTCCGTCCCTCTTCCTGGATTCCCTGGCTCTTGCCTGTCCCCAGGGCCTGAGCACCCGGCTGAAGTGGGCTCTCCCAGGCACTCGGGCACAGCACCCCTGGGTGACATTCGTCTTGTTTCTGTTAACTTGTCTGTCTACTGTGTTCCTCCAGCATGGCAGAACCCTGCCCTATATCCTGCCTCTGGGACTGTGCTGGTGGCTTGTCACCTCCTGCCACCAACCCTTGTTTCTCAGGGCCTCAGTTTCTCTGTGCTTACTGTGGCGTCTGCTCATCTCCCTGTTTCTGTCAAGTAGTGATATGTGCCGTGGACCAGAAGTAGGGCAAGGGCTGCAGAGGGATAGACAGGGAGGGCTGTTTCACTTCAAGGAGGCAGGGACGTTAGAGCAGAAGCTGGAAAGGAGAGGGAAAACGAGGCGTGCAGACATTGAAGGAGGTTCTCCCGGTAGAGGACACACCCAGTACCGAGGACATGAGGCAGATACTTGCTTCATGTGCTCATAGAGGAGGAGAGGTGCCCGTGTAGCTGGCGTGGGGGGAGGGACGGCTGTGTGCTGGCAGGTGCGGGCGGGAAGACCAGTGAGGGCCAAATCAGATGATGCATTGAGCTTTTATTTCCGTGAGGGGGAGGGTCGTGTAGAGGAGCCACGAGGTCACTGGCTGCTGAGTGGAGAACAGTGGGTGGTGGATGAGGTGCAAGAGGAAGCAGGGAGGCCGCTAGGAGGTCGCTGCAGTTGCCAAGGTGACGGGTGTGGGCGGTCCGCACAGAAATCGTTCTCGTGCTGTCGAGACTGGTTGGATTCTGGACAGGTGTGGGCATCTCAAGCGAAGGTGAAGAAGGGGCTGGATTTCACAGAAAGGTGGAGGCCAGGATATTAGAAGGAAGGGTTTTTTGGGGGGGAGATTTTTGAGGGAATGTTGTTCTTGAGTTGTAATCTTGTCTAGCCTTGTTTCAGAGAAAAAGATGGCTGCAGAATTGTTGTGCTAACCAAAACCCAGTAAAACTTGAAAACATTGTGTCTCATGTTCAGGTGATGATTGGAACTGCTCTCAATACAAGTGAGATGAAGAAACTCATCACCCATATGGGTGAGATGGACCATCCCTGGAACTGTCCCCACGGCAGGCCGACCATGAGACACATCGCTAATCTGGATGTCATTTCTCCAAACTGACATTTCTGACTATATGGAACTAGACAGTTTATTGCAGATTTTCCTGTTTTGAAAGGCAGGTTTTTGTTTTGTTTCCATTTCAAAATTATGTTGCTACTTTAAAAAAGAGTACCAAGGCCATTTAGAAATAATGCTGAAAACCTCTTGAACCATGTGGAGCACCGCTCCAGTGTTTTTGTTCTGGGTTTGTGTGTGTCCGTGTTGTGCATGTGTGTACACAGGCAAGAGCATGTTTTTTTCAAAAACAGGAAGAAGAGCCCTTGTGAGGTTACCCAGGCCTCTGCTCTGGCCCAGTGTATTTTAAGCTGCAACTTGAAACCCTTAATGGTGATTAAATTTGTAATGGTTTAATTTCATGAATTTAAAATTATGGTCCTTTTGCATTAGTGGTTCTCTACCCTGATGCATATTAAAATTTTAAAAAAGGAGTAATCTTACCTGATCAGGTGGTGGTGCAGTGGACAGAGTGTCAACCTGGGATGCTGAGGACTCAGATTTCGAAAACCCAAGTTTGCCAGTTTGAGCGCGGGCTTGTCTGGCTTGACCATGGGGTCTCCGTCTTGAGTGGGATCATAAACATGAACCCATGGTCTCTGGCTTGAGTCCAAGGTTGCTGGCTCAGCAAGGGTCCCCCGGACAAGGCAAGAATGAGAAAGCAATCAGTGAACAACTAAAGTGCTGCAACTGCTGAGTTGATGCTTCTCATTTCTCTCCCTTCCTGTCTGCTGTCTGTCTCTCTCTCTCTTAAAAAAAAACAAACAAAAAAACCCTGGAATTCTTTGCCCAGCTAGAAGAATAACCCAGGTGGGGCTGAGATCACAATTTTTAAATGTTCCCCTGTGCAGCCAGGACGTAAGACGCTGCTGTAGGCAAGGGGAAATAAAAAGTTTGGATTTGTCCATAATTCAATGCTGTGATGTGGTTTCCTTGGGATGTGAACTGCAAGATATCTAGTGACAGGCTCTGTGTGGTATTGCAGAGGAAGCCCTGTGTTTCGTCCATTTGAACTCTGCCAAAAATGCAAGTAAAAATGCTATCCATGAAGTTGGTGTAGCAGTGGTTGGCGCACAGTGGGGAGTGGAGGTACCCCCCGGTCTTACCCTCCCTGCCCAGATCACAGGCCTCCTGGGAGAGATGGCTTCCATTTGCAAACTTAGCGTTCCTTAGCTGTAACAATCCAGCCAAGAAATAATTATTACCACTTACTGTGTCAAGCACTATGCTGTTGTGCTTGTCTACAGGGTCTCATGTATTCTCCTGCACTCTGCAAATCGGGGTCTTCGATAAGCAGGCCTCCAGTGATGGCCGTGTCCTAATCCTAGAACCCTTGACTCGGGGGCTCTGCAGGGGTGATTAAGGAATGGGCTGAGAAATGGGGGACGGATCCTGGCTTGGCTAAGAGGCCCGCCCTAGCCCACGACTTAAATGTGGGGACCTCTCCCAGCTGCCAGAGAGATGCAAACTGTAGCACTCGCCCGGTAAAACAGACACTGGAGACGCTTGGAGAGTCTAAGACAAATCTTTATGGCCAAAAGAATTAGAGAACAAAACAAAGGAAAATAAACCTGCGCAGGGGTGGACTCTAATGGATAGTAACAAGAGCCACACCGAGCGCCTACAGTCTAGGGGTTTTTATAGCGTAGCAAGCAAGCAGTTCATACAGAAGCAAATTTGGCATTTAGCAATTGGCTCCCCTAAATTAAATTCTAGTCACGTGCCTTAGTAACCAGTCATACAGTTGAAAGCCCCAGCTGGAAATATCCCTATCTATCCCCTAGGATGTGGTTACATTTACTGTCTTAGGAGTTCTTGTGACTTCCTTATCTCAAGGACTCCTTAGCTCCTAACCATCCTGGGAGTCTAACGACTTCTCTATCTCAAGGACTCTTCAGCTCCTAGCCATCCTGGGAGTCTGGGCTCACCTGTTTACTGGACTAGTTCCTTTGAAGTTATTTCTAAAGCCTATTAATATATTTTATAGCTTTTATTCGAATGTCACATTTCCTCCTCTTCTTTGTCCTAGTTAAATCCTTAACTATAACGGAAAGCAGGTACTGGTTTAATACTGAACAACATACAAAAGAAAACTATTGCTACAATTCGGGTAAGAACCGCACTTTTAAGGGATTGTGGGGATCCGCTTCGACTCTCTATTTTGCTTCCTTCAAGCTCGGTTCTTGAGCTAACTTTACATGTGATAGATGAATCCAGTAAGGTTTTTCAGCTATTCTCACAGCCGTGGGCGTGCTGAACAGTACCTGGAACGGTCCTTGCCACCGAGCGTCAAGGTTCCCGCGACGGTGGTTAAGAATCCATACCCATTGTCCTGGCTCCGGTGGAGTTGGCAGTGGAAGTCCTTTGAGTTGGTCCTTCTGCTGGTCTCTAAGCGCCCGTACTTCTGCACGTATCAGTTGTAATGCCTGTAAGGACTTTAGAAAACTTTGATTAGAACCCTCAATTTCTTCCCTTGTTATTTGTGGAACCAAAGGAGTTGGTTGCCTATACATTAACTCATAAGGAGTCTATTTTCCTGTATAAGGTGTGTTTCGAACCCTATATAATGCAAAAGGGAGTAGCTCTACCCAGTTTTCGCCAGTCTCCTCTCTTAACTTAATTATAGTCTCTTTAAGGGTCCTATTCATCCTCTCGACTTGCCCTGAACTTTGAGGCCGATAAATGTAGTGTAATTTCCAATTGATCCCTAATCTTTTTGCCAATTCTTGTGATACTTTGGACACAAAAGCAGGTCCATTATCTGACCCTATAGCAATGGGAATGCCATATCGTGGAATGATTTCTCTTAAAAGTATTTTACAAACTGTTGAAGCAGTCTCTCCTTTTGTAGGAAAAGCCTCAGTCCATCCAGTAAAGGTGTCTATTAGAACAAGCAAATATTTGTAGCCTAATTTCCCTGGAGTCATTTCGGTAAAGTCTACTTCCTACAGCTCTCCAGGAGCTTTTCCTCGGTGCCTGATGAGAGGAGGTAATTTCTTATTGACAGCATTTACTTTGACACAGGCTTGACACCTAGACACAACAGAGTGTATGATATCTCTGATTTCTGCTCCCTCATAATATTTTCTTAATAGATGTTCTAGTTTTTGTTGTCCTAAGTGGGAGCTGCTATGTATTTCTTGAATTATTTGTCTTAACACTCCTTGTGGTAGGTATATGCTGTTGTCTGGTAATTCTATCTATCCCTGTTTACTTTTTTTACCCCCCTAGTTGCTCACCTTTCTCTTCTTCTTTAGGCTCATACCTCGGTTCTATTTGCAAAGTAGGGGGTGGGATGAGTAGCAGTTGGTTAACGTGTTCTTCCTCTTCTGCTGCATTCCGTGCCGCTCGATCAGCAAAGTGGTTTCCTTTTACTATAGGGGAATCCCCCTATACATTGATGTCCTTTGCAATGTATTATTGCCACCTTTTTAGGCAACCAAATGGCTTCTAATAAAGCTACAATTTCATTCTTATTTTTAATTTCTTTTCCTGCAGTAGTCAACAACCCACGCTCCCGGTAGATGGCGCCATGTACATGGGCAGTGGCAAAGGCATATCTACTGTCTGTATAGATGTTGGCACTTTTCCCTTCAGCAATTCTAAGGGCCTGTGTGAGTCCGATAAGCTCAGCCTGTTGTGCAGATGTGCCTTTAGGCAGTGCCTTTTTCCATAACACAGTATCTTGAGTGGTCACTGCGGTTCCAGCATACCTTTGCCCATCCCGAACATAGCTACTTCCATCTGTGAACAGGGTTAAATCTACCTTCTCATAGGCCTGATCCCGTAGATCTGGTCTGGCTCCTGTAATGCTATCTAATACTTGTCTACAGTCATGGATCACCGATGAGTCTGGCAACGGGAGCAATGTAGCAGGATTCAAAGCCGTTGTTTTCAAAAATTGTATTGCGGGGGGGTTCAGCAACTGTGCCTGATACTGTGTTAGTCGGGCGTTCGAGATCCACCTATCCGGTGGAGCCCGCAGCACTTGTTCTAAATAGTGCTCTCCAATGACCTGAATGTCTTGACCCAGAGTCAGTTTACTGGCCTCCTTAACAAGGATGGAGGTAGCAGCAAGTGCTCTCAAACAATTGGGCCATCCTGAGGACACGGGATCTAGTCTTCTGGACAGATAGGCTATTGGTCTCTTCCAAGGTCCCAGTTCTTGACAGAGGACCCCTAGAGCAATGCCCTTTTTCTCAGTTACAAATAGTTGAAAGGACGTAGACAAGTCTGGCAGGGTTAATGCCGGGGCTGTAACTAGGGCCTCCTTAAGTTTTTGAAAAGACTCTCGTGCCTCCTCTGTCCATACAAATTGTTCCTCTTTTCCCCATGTTAACTCATGCAAAGGTTTGGCCAGTTCTGCAAATCCCAGTATCCAAAGTCTGCAATATCCCACAGCACCTAAAATTCTCGCACTTGTCTTTTACTGACAGGCTCAGGAATCTGTAATATGGTCTGAATTCTTTGGCTAGACAAACTACGTTGTCCTCTCCTCAAGTCATACCCCAAGTAACTCACGGTTTGGGTGACAATTTGGGCCTTCTTAGCAGATACTCGATAGCCCATCCGTTGCAATTCTTGGAGTAGTTCTAACGTAGCTTCCTGGCAACTCTCCTGGTTTGGGGCCGCGATAAGGAGATCGTCCACATACTGCAGCAGTACAATTGAAGAGTGGCCGGCTCGAAACTCCTGTAAGTCTTTGCATAAAGCCTCATTAAATATGGTTGGGGAGTTCTTAAAACCCTGAGGGAGCCTGGTCCAAGTGTATTGGCCTGAAAGTCCATTCTCGGGATCATTCCACTCAAAGGCAAACATTTCCTGACTTTGCTTTGCTAATGGAATGCAAAAGAAGGCATCTTTCAAATCTAATACTGAATAGAAAACATGAGTCGGTGGCAATGAACTTAATAGGGTATAAGGGTTTGGCACAGTAGGATGTATGGTCTCTACCCGAGCATTCACTTCACGCAGGTCCTGCACTGGGCGATAGTCTTGAGTTCCAGGCTTTTGTACTGGTAGCAAAGGAGTGTTCCAGGCAGATTGGCATTCCCGGAGAATCCCGGCTTCCAATAAGCGCCTCAAGTGCTGCGCTATACCCTGTTTAGCCCGAGCAGGCACAGGATACTGCCTGATGCGTACTGGGCTAGCATCGCTCCGCAACAGCACTACTACAGGCGGCTGATGTATTGCCAATCCCAGAGGATTGTTCTCTGCCCAAACTCCAGGAACCTGCTGCTTTACTTCCTCGGGGACGCCCTTAAACCCGCTCTTACCTTCCGGGAGGGAGGCAATCAGGTATTCTTCTGATATTGGCACAGTCACTAATACCTTGCCTTCTGCATCCTTCTCCTGGTTGAAGGTTATTGTTGCTTGAAATTTTTGCAACAGATCTCGTCCCAACAGCGGGTAAGGGCAGTCTGGAATAATCAGGAAGGAATGAGTAATAGTCCCTCGCGCCAGGTCCGTAATCCGTGCAGTGGCTCGAGGATATGTGACAGCTTTGCCAGTGACCCCTATTACCTTTGTGGATTCCTTTTGTAATGTCCCAAGTGGTCTCTTTAGGACGGAATAAGTGGCCCCCGTGTCAACTAGAAAGGTAGTTGGTTTCCCTTCAATTGACAGTGTGACCATAGGCTCCTGGGGGCCAACGGAAATGGAGCCTTGGCCCCGTCAATCTAATTGGAGCAAAACTTGTGAGCCTTGTTCCTGATTTACGGCCTGTAGCTTAGGGCAATCCTTCTTCCAATGACCCTTCTCTTTGCAATAAGCACACTGGTCTCTATCTAATTGCTTCTGCGGGAAAGTTTCCTTCTTTCCCTTAAAGGGCTGCTGTTTCCCTTTCTTTCCTTTTGATTGCTGTGCCAAGAGTAGTTTTACAGCTGCTCTCCCTAACTCAGGGTCATCGCAATTGACAAAGACTCTCTGTGCTATTTCTAATAATTCACTCCTATTCTTTCCCTCAAATCCTTCTATTTTCTGGAGCTTCTTTCTAATGTCTGGGGCTGCCTGAGTGACAAAGGTTATGTTTATTAGCTTGCGATTTTCCTCTACCTCAGGATCAATAGGGGTATAAACCCGGTAGGCCTCCATTAGCCGCTCTAAATATGCAGCAGGGGACTCATCCCTCCCCTGAGTTACCTCACCTACCTTACTAAAGTTGGTTGGTTTCTTAGCAGCTGCCCTTATTCCCCTTAATAGCGCCTGGCGATATTGAGTAAGCGATTCCCTATCCCTGTCATTGTTTGGATCCCAACTGGGGGGGCTCCTGGGGAGAGTCCTCTCTAGGTCCCTTTTAGTGCCCCCTTCTTCCCTAAATACTTTTTCAGCTTCTTGGCTGATGCGGGTTCTTTCTTCTGTTGTGAACAAAGTGTGCAAAAGCTGCTGACAATCATCCCAAGTTGGTTGATGGGTCCTGAAAACAGTCTCAAGCAAAGAAATTAACCCCTGAGGTTTCTCTGAAAATGGCGGGGTCTGATGTTTCCAATTATAAATGTCACTAGTAGAAAAAGGAATATAAATCATTCGGGACGGTGCATGTGATCCTTCATCTAGTGGGGGCAACACCTCCCTAAGAGGTAACATTGGGGCACCTCCGGCAAAGGAAGGTTGAGCATAAGGAGTTCCCCCCCGGGTGTGGGGAGGACTCTGGACATTCTCGGGCACAGTTGAATCTGGCTCCCTGGGCTTCTGATAAGGAGGAGGATAATTTACAGGGTCTGCTATATCCTCAGTAACATCAGAAAGGACCGGATACGATTTGGGATGCTCTTTTTCAGGTGCAGGTGGAGCGGAGGGAGGGCGAGGCTTAATGTCCGCAGCGCTCACACAAATAGCTCTCTTAACCTTTTGATTTGCTTTTATGCACCTCTTAATGTACCCAGGTTTATCTGTAGCTATATCTATCCAAACATCTATATACACATATTGGTCTGGGTGAGGTACCTGATATATAATAGCTCTTACTGCAAAAACTATGGGCAGATCAAAAGTTCCTTCAGATGGCCATCCAACCTTAAGAGATGGCCACTCTACTTGGCTTAAGGTCCGGAGAGTTTCTCGATCGGGTGGAGGTCCCCCATAACCCTGAGCTCTCTTCTGAAAATCAGAGAAGTTACTTAAAATGCAATCAAGAGGGGACTTAAGAGTAGATTCTTGCTGTCCCATCTCGCGGTGCTTGTTCTTCTCAGCCAGGTATGCTTCTAGTCCTACAAAGACAACACACAGGATTCCCCACCCTATAAGCAGGGTAATCCAAATAGATGAGCGCTGATCACACTGTACTGGCAAACAAATTAACACTAAACACAACAATGCAGCAAATCCCAGGAGGGCAATACACAAAATTTCCCACACAGTCATTCAGGCTAAACAGACAACCAGACAGCAGCGCGGCGCAGCGCGAGTGAGCTCACTACTTTGAAACGATCGATCGATTTCAGACAGAAACAGAAACCTCGGCCGGCAGCGTCCTGCCCTTTGGCCCGAGTGTCTGGGCGGGTCACTGACAGCGTCCTGTCTGCCACCACAGACTGTAAGAGCTCCGGAGCCAGAATACAAAACCAAGAAATTCTACAACAAAATACTCACCAGCTTAAACAGCTGTTCCGCCTGTCTCCAGTCAAGATACCCGTAATGGGCAGTCCCGGGCGAGCCCCCATAAAATGTAGCACTCGCCCGGTAAAACAGACACTGGAGACGCTTGGAGAGTTTAAGACAAATCTTTATGGCCAAAAGAATTAGAGAACAAAACAAAGGAAAATAAACCTGCGCAGGGGTGGACTCTAATGGATAGTAACAAGAGCCACACCGAGCGCCTACAGTCTAGGGGTTTTTATAGCGTAGCAAGCAAGCAGTTCATACAGAAGCAAATTTGGCATTTAGCAATTGGCTCCCCCAAATTAAATTCTAGTCACGTGCCTTAGTAACCAGTCATACAGTTGAAAGCCCCAGCTGGAAATATCCCTATCTATCCCCTAGGATGTGGTTACATTTACTGTCTTAGGAGTTCTTGTGACTTCCTTATCTCAAGGACTCCTTAGCTCCTAACCATCCTGGGAGTCTAACGACTTCTCTATCTCAAGGACTCTTCAGCTCCTAGCCATCCTGGGAGTCTGGGCTCACCTGTTTACTGGACTAGTTCCTTTGAAGTTATTTCTAAAGCCTATTAATATATTTTATAGCTTTTATTCGAATGTCACACAAACGTGCTACTTTCAGGATGCCAGAAGGCAGCCTCCAGAAGCTGGAAAAGACAAAACATTCTCCCCTGGAGCCACCAGGATGAATGGGTCCTGTTGGGACTTGAACTTACAGAACCAGAAGATAAGTTTGTGTTCCTTAACTCCACTAAGCAAGTTTGTTTACAGCACAAAGAAAACCTAATGCCCGAATTAATCATTCCTGTGTTACAGTGAAAAGAAAGGGTGGGAGAGGCGAAGCGGCTCTTAGCAGAACTGGGGATACTCAGGTCGGGTGTACCCAGCTCTAGATTTTCACCCAGCCTTGTGGAGCAGAAGGCCAGAGAACACTAATGCTCTGTGGCTTCTTGGACGCCCGGCCCTTTTAAGGGTGGGGAGGGGCGGGGCTCGCGGTTGCCTGGAGACCGGTAGCGTTTGGACACACAGCCTGCAGCGCATCACCTTGATTGGCTGAACCCGGATCCCAGCACCGCAGGCCGTTGTGGAAACAGACTTGGCCGCCGAGCTGACCGGTCTCAGAGGACCTGAGCAGGTGTGTGACGGACGGACGAGGAGGGGTAGAAAGTGCGGGGACCCCCGGCTCAGAACTCGCGCTCCTTTTGTGCTTCCTCGGGAAAGAACAGGTGCGAGAACACGGTGTCAAGCCAGGGAGAAGAGATGAAACAGAAATTAATGGGAAACACGCCACGAGAAACGGAATCTGCGTTGTAGTTCAGCCTTCCCTGATACGGGACCAGAAAGCCTATGATAAAGGGCCGCCCGAGCTCAGAAGTGAGAGTGGCTTGCTTCCCGAGGACACAGTAATGGGGTGGGGGTGGGGGGCTGAGGCTGAAAGGGGGTTTTGAAGGAGGGAAGAAGCAGTGTAATTGGGAAGCCTAGAGGCGGGGTGGAGCTGGTGGGCGGGGTGTCCAGAGGCAGCCCCCACGCAGTGGGGGGCGGGGAGCACCCTCTGTGGCCTCTGGGCACAGGAGCTAGGATGTTGCCTGGTAATCCAGAACTCGTCAGTGCTCCACCTCCCGTTTTATTTTTTTAAAATTTCTTTCTTTTACGTGGTGGTGAGGGGGGAAAGATAAAGCGAAACATCAGTTTGCTGACCCACCCATTTATGTACTCATTGGCAGTTCCTTGTCTGTGTCCTGACCAGAAATCAAGCCCACAATCTTGGTGTATCGGGTCAATGTTGTAACCAGTTGAGTTACCTGGCCAGGGCTCTGCTCCTGCTTGATGGACTGGGATACTTTCAGTGGGGCCAGTTTTTGAGGACCGTGGATACTATGGCTTTGGAGTCCTGCCCCTCAGCTTGGACCTCAGTACCCTGTTTGTTGTTTGGCATAGGGGCCACTTGGTCAATGGTAGAGCTGTCCTAGAGAGTGGGCAGCCAAGGATTTCAAGTACCGAAACAGGAAAGTGACAAAATGATCACTGCATTATTGATTGTGCGCCCTTTCCCATACTTTAGAAATGTGTGCATCAATTTATTTAATCCATACAAGGAAACAGGTACTGCTGTTCCTATTTGGTGTCTGAAGCAGAAGGACATTAAGTAACTTGCTCAGGAACACACAGCTGGTCGGGGGAACGGGCGGAGCCTGAGTCCAGCTCTGAGCATTTTACTGTGCTGACATACCAGGAGACAGGCTTTTTTTTTGTTTTTTGTTTTGTTTTGTTTGTTTGTTTGTTTGTTTTTTTCTGAAGCTGGAAACAGGGAGAGACAGTCAGACAGACTCCCGCATGCGCCCGACCGGGATCCACCCGGCACGCCCACCATGGGGCGAAGCTCTGCCCACCAGGGGGCGATGCTCTGCCCATGCTGGGCGTCGCCATGTTGCGACCAGAGCCACTCTAGCGCCTGAGGCAGAGGCCACAGAGCCATCCCCAGCGCCCGGGCCATCTTTGCTCCAATGGAGCCTTGGCTGCGGGAGGGGAAGAGAGAGACAGAGAGGAAGGAGCGGCGGAGGGGTGGAGAAGCAAATGGGCGCTTCTCCTGTGTGCCCTGGCCGGGAATCGAACCCGGGTCCTCCGCACGCTAGGCCGACGCTCTACCGCTGAGCCAACCGGCCAGGGCCTGTTTTTTGTTTTTTTCCTGTATTTTTCTGAAGCCGGAAACGAGGAGAGACAGTCAGACAGACTCCCGCATGCGCCCGATCGGGATCCACCCGGCACGCCCACCAGGGGGCGATGCTCTGCCCCTCCGGGGCGTCGCTTTGTTGCGACCAGAGCCACTCCAGCGCCTGAGGCAGAGGCCAAGGAGCCATCCCCAGTGCCCGGGCCATCTTTGCTCCATTGGAGCCTCGGCTGCGGGAGGGGAAGAGAGAGACAGAGAGGAAGGAGAGGGGGAGGGGTGGAGAAGCAGATGGGCGCTTCTCCTGTGTGCCCTGGCCGGGAATCAAACCCAGGACTTCTGCACTCCAGGCCAATGCTCTACCACTGAGCCAACCGGCCAGGGCCAGGAGACAAGCTTTTAAAGTATGGACTGAGCCCTGGCCAGGTGGTTCAGGGAATGAAGCATCATCCCAGTGTACCAAGGTCACGGGTTCGATCCCCGGTCAGGGCATGTACAATAAGCAATCGATGAGTACACAACTAAAGGGAACAACTAAGTGGAACATGAGTTGATGCTTCTCTCTCTTCTTTTCTCTCTCTCTCTCTCTCAATGGGTAACTTTTTTTTTAATTTAAAGAATTTCTTCAAAAAAGTAAATAAGAAATAAAGTATGGACTGACAGCATGCGAGGCCTTAGAGGTTATTTAACCTTAGAGGTTCAGTAGCCATTTTTCTTGGACAGGGTTACCCTTCTTACTAGAACACTATTTGAAAACAAATGGTAGACACATGGTTTCAGTTTAAAGACTTTTAGGAACAACCAGTGCAATATTGAGGCTGTCTGACTCTTATAAACTGGTGATACGTGTTGTAATTTTTCAGGCTTTAGGAGAATGATAATGATATTGGGATGTAAAGCGAAAATTTTAATTGCAAGTGAAACCCTCAAGTCTTTAGAGACGCAATTTTTATTTTTCAGGTAAAACTCTTCGGTGCTTTGAAACAAACAGCTCTCAACCAAAGGAATCATTTGATACTTTAAAATAGATACCATCTGCCTGACCTGTGGTGGCGCAGTGGATAAAGTGTCAACCTGGAAATGCTGAGGTTGCCGGTTCGAAACCCTGGTCTTGCCTGGTCAAGGCACATATGGAGTTGATGCTTCCTGCTCCTCCCCCCTTCACTCTCTCTGTCTCTCTCTCTTCTCTTTCTTTCTCTCTCTCTCTCTCTCTCTCCTTTCTAAAATGGATAAATAAAAACAAAAATTAAAATAGATACCATCCACTTCAGGTCTTCTGAAGGCAATGGAGAAAGAAAAGAAAAAAACAGACAAAAAAGTGGATAAGTCGGCCCGCTCGCCCTCATCTCTCTCAGATAATCCAGAGTTTCCCAAGCAAGATAGCAGTTCTGCTAGACAGGAAACGTCCCCAACCATCGTCCCCTCGTTGGAAGCGCAGCTCAACGAACCGGGATTCCCAAGGGGGTCCAGAGTCGATCAGCAGCAGAATGAAGAGGCCGCTCAATACGAAGAGCCCGTGCTGAACAATCTCATCGTGGAAAGGTTGGGTCTGAATGGGCAGGGCCATCCACGCTCCCTTTTCTACCACGTGGACGCCCTCCATTCTCTCTCCCTGTAGCTTCCTCAACTGCCCCCACCCCCTCAGGTGACTGAGAACCTACGTTGTTAGCACTGTCCCCTCTCCTAGAGCTTGAGGTTCACGTGTCTAACTCCCTACTTACTGGACGTTGTCCACCGGACTTGACCCTCCCTGTGTCCAAAAGCAGAGACTGTGGGGCTTGAAATACGGTGAGCTGGATTTGGGTCAGCTGTAGGACAGAACCCCATCACTGAGTCTTTCTAAGCCTCGGGATCTTAATGAGGGACAATAAGAGAATAACACACTTCAGAAGGTTCCTCTGAGTGTGTCTGTTTCTCCCCCGGACGTTGGCTCCTCCTCTGGTCCCCATTTCTGTAAGAGCACCACCATTTTCTTGTGTTTCTGGGCTTGAGATCGGAGAGCTGCCCTCCTCCTCCTCCCCTGGACCTTTCATATTTCTTTTTTTCTTCCTCTCTCATTAGTCTCTTGCTCTGTGCAGACTCATCACCTCTTGACTTGGCTATTGGACTCACTTCCTAAAGACTTCTCTCCTTCTCATCTCTCTTCCCAAGCCTCCTGTATAGATTTACTTTCCTGTTTACATCACTCTCTGTATTATCTATCTCTGTAACAGAACACCCTAGAACATGACAGGAAGTATCGTCTCATACAGTTTATGGGAGTCAGGAGTCTGGGAGTGTCTGTTGAGTGAATGAATGTGAGATGTGCTTTGTTACCTTAACCCACTGGCACCGAGGTTTACTCATACTATTCATGACCTAGAATTTTACTTCTCTGTAGCTATCAAGGGGAAAAAGTCCGTGGACTATATGAGGGAGAAGGCACTGCAGTCTTCCAAGGCGGTTGTACCTACCGTGTGAGTTATATACATTTGGGGAGTGGGCAGGGAGGAAGGTATGGGGTGGGAGTTATAGGTTTGCATCTTCAGACAAATCCATTGATTCTGCAAAAGAACTTGGAAGTACTTAATGCTGATTTTATTTCGAACCTTGATGACATATTTTAAGGTAAAAACATGGCTCAGTACAACTGAAGTAGTCATCTTATTTTTCTTTTCCTGCTTATTATTTTGTTGTATGAACAACATTAGGATCACTACAGTAATTAATGAAGAGTAAAACCCCAGTACCATCATCCTTTTGCCGTAAATGTTTTTAATTTGCTATGTTCTTTTCATTCCTTGCGTGGATAAATGTATCAGCATTTTTACCTAGGCATGTTCATTTTACAGGAAACATTTTGGATCTTTTGTCACTTATGAATCCTTTGTACTGCTACATGGCTTCCTAGCTTCAGTTTTTGTATTGTGGAAAATACATACGACATAAAATGTATCATTTCAACCATTTGTAAGTGTCCATCCAGTTCAGTGGCGTTGTTGTCCAGCCTTGACCTCTATCCAATTCCGGAACTTTTTCATCATCCCAAACAAACCCTGTACCTGTGAAACACTAACTCCCCACTCCCTCCTCCCTAACAATTGTCTTAAACACTGCATAGTGTTCTGATTCACTATTCACAGCCATCCTAGAGTTGTTGGATACTTTGGGGGTGTTTTCATTTTTTTGTCTTTATTCCTAAGCCTCAAATGAAGATATTCAGTCATTCATTGAGCTTATATGATTGTTATAGGAGCACAAATTTTTGTGGCTGAAGCCATAGATAGGCATGGGTTTTCCTACCCCGATCTGTTTTGTTTTTCTCCTTAACATACAACATGTTCAACTTCCTGTGTCACAACCACTCTCTACGACCGACGCAGAGGCAGACTGAATTCAGGCTCCTGGTTAACCAAGGTGCAGGAATGGGACCGCCTGGGGTCCGTTGTAGGGCACTCACAGGATGAGTGCCAGCGCCGTGCCAGCTCGAAGGCGGGCCCGGCAGCCGTTGCTGAACCCGTGGACAGCCACATTCGTGGGTGTGAGTGAGGAGGAGAGGCTGACGCTGTGTGCAGCAGCTGTCACGTGAAATCCGTGACTGGTCCCAAGAGCGTGTCTTTGTTCTGTTTTGAAGGGTATGTTTTCAGAAGGACTCTTGCATGGACAAGGCACCTACATTTGGGCCAATGGATTGAAATATGAGGTAAAGCATATAACACGTTATAGTTCTCCCCTGTAATTATGAGATTGAAGGGTCAGGTTCCCACAATTAAACATACTATTTTCCTAAAAGTGATTCAGCACATGGGTTAAAGAAATGCACAGAACCAAAGAATAACAGGTGAAAAGTTATTCGTTATGGTCGGGGACCCTCTGATGTTCCTGTTAGCGGCGTCATAGGTATGTTCTGGAGGGCTCTGTGTTCTGTGCACGGAACAGCACACCTGCCTGTACTGGGCCTCTCCTACTTTTTACAGGTAGCTCATTATACACTCTTTTCTGTGCCTGCATTTTGAGCGATCAAGCCATAGCCATTCATGCGGCTCTACCTGTTTTTCCTGGCTGCTGTGTTCCGCTCTGTGGACTTCACTTAACCTGTCTTGCTGGGTTGAGGAAATATGTGTTTAACTAGATGGCTAGAAATGAACTGCCCCCCGAGAGAGGGCACAGACGTCACCTTCCACTCACAGCCTCCTTCGGGGTGGGTTCCAAGAAGTCCCAAGTTCCCAAGGCCAGGTGTCACCAGCTTGCTGCTCGGAGCACAGTGTGCACACAGCCTACCAGATATTTTTTTTCTACCTGGGCTTCTCGCCAGTGGAGGGATCCGGTGAGGGAGGGTGGGGTATGTAGAGAAGGAAGGAGGAGGGTGGTTGCTGGGGGGGAGGGTATTCGGGGGGGTGCGCGGGAGGAGAGACAGGTACAGTGTCGGTAGTCAAGAACGCGTCTCATACGTCCCACTGCCTTCTTTCTGTCACTCTTGTGGCCATTTTGCCTCAGGGGGAGTTTGTGAAGAACGTCCCCATGAACTATGGCATGTACACATGGCCCGATGGCAGCACCTACGAAGGAGAAGTGGTCAACGGCATGAGGAACGGAGTTGGTATCTTCAAGTTCAGCACCCGGCCCGTGTCCTATGTCGGCCTCTGGTGCTGCGGCACGAGACACGGGAAGGTGGGTATGGCAACCACATGCCAGTCACCTGTGCATCGACTGTTCCCACATGGAGGGCGGGAAGTGGGGGCTGTGAAGATCTAGCCACTTTGGGTTTATTTGTATTTATTTATGTAAGTGACAGGAGGGGACATAGTGAGACAGCCTCCTGCATGCTCCCCGACTGGGATCCACTGGCAACCCCCATCTGGGGCTGATGTCCTACCCAGCGGGGGCCATGCTCGCAACCGAGCTATTTTTAGTGCCTGAAGCTGATGTAGTCAGACCAACCAAGCTATCCTCAGTGCCCGGGGCCATGCTCTAACCAATCGAGCCACTGGCTGTGGGAGGGGAAGAGGGAGAGAAGGGGGAGAGAAGCAGATGATCACTTCTCCTGTGTGCCCTGACTGGAGTCGAACCCAAGAAATCCATCTGCCAGGCCGGGGCTCCACCAGCCAGGTCCACTTTTTGTTTATTGAGGTGAAATTCACATGACATGAAATTAACCATTTTAGAGTGAGCAGTTCAGTGGCATTTGGTGCATTCTCAATGTTGTACAAACACAACCTCTATTTTGTCCCAAAACATTTCACCACTCCAGAATAAACCCCATATCTATTAGGTAGTTCCTCCATAAACCCCCACCCCCGAACAATTTGCCTTCTGTCTCCTATGGGTTTACCTGTTCTGGACATTTCATATGAAACAGAATCATACAATATATGACCTTTCACTTAACATCATGTTTTTGAAGTTCATCCATAATGTAGGTAGTTCATTCCTTTTTACAGGTGAATAATATTCCAAGGTGTGGCTGTACTGCATTCTGTTTGTCCATTCACCCACTGCTGCACATTTGGGCTATTTCCATCTTTTGGCTACAGTGAAAGTGCTGTTATGAATGTCTGCAAGGATTCATTTGAGGACTTGTTTTTAGACCTTTTGGGTATATGTCTAGGCGTGAAATCACTAGGTCACATGGTATCTTGATACTTAATTTTTTTTTAATTTTTTTATTCATTTTTAGAGAGGAGAGAGAGAGACAGAGAGGGAGAGGAGAGAGAGACAGAGAGAAGGGGGGAGGAGCTGGAAGCATCAACTCCCATATATGCCTTGACCAGGCAAGCCCAGGGTTTCGAACCGGCGACCTCAGCATTTCCAGGTCAACGCTTTATCCACTGCGCCACCACAAGTCAGGCTTGATACTTAATTTGAAGAACCACCAAACTGTTTCCCCACAGTGGCTTCACCATTTACATTCTCACCATTGTGTAAGTTATATTCGCTTTTAAGCAAGGTGGTTGTTTTTGATAGCATCGTGTGCTTTTGTATGGGATGATAATATACTGTAGCAATGTTTTTGTTTTTTTTGTTTGTTTGTTTGTTTCTTTCTGAAGCTGGAAACAGGGAGGCAATCAGACAAACTCCTGCATGTGCCTGACTGGGATCCACCCGGCACGCCCACCAGGGGGCGATGCTCTGTCACGACCAGAGCCACTCCAGCGCCTGGGGCAGAGGCTAAGGAGCCATTCCCAGTGCCTGGGCCATCTTTTGCTCCAATGGAGCCTCGGCTGCAGGAGGGGAAGAGAGAGATAGAGAGGAAGGAGAGGGGGAGGGATGGAGAAGCAGATGGGCGCTTCTCCTGTGTGCCCTGGCCAGGAATTGAACCCGGGTCCCCCGCACGCCAGGCCGACGCTCTACCACGGAGCCAACCAGCCAGGGCCTGTAGCAATGTTTTTAGAAGGTGTCACAAGAGCCCTGGCTGAATAGCTCTGTTGGTTTTATTGTCACCATATAACTGAAGGTCGTTCATTATATTTGTAACTATTTGATTAATAGTTACAAATATAACAAACATACTGAACCTAATGAATGCAGTTGATGATCCATGCCCTCCTCTGGCACTTTGTCATTAAGGAGTAGTTGATTTGTGATATTATCTCTTTCTCCCTTGTTGTATACTTTACCATGTTCTTGATTTGCAAAATAGAAACATAACATGGATGATATATCTTGCCTAAGTGTGATGTTTGACTTCTGCATAGTTGAGGCTTCTTAAATTCATATAATATAATTTTAGCTTTACCTTTTAAAAAAAAGTTTGTTTTACATGGTTTGATGTTTTTTAATAATATTATTTATTTTAGGGTGCCATATATTACAATCAAGAGGGTACCTCTTGGTACGAGGGAACTTGGTTTCACAACACCAGAAAGGGCTGGGGGATAAGATGGTAGGTATCTCCACTCCTCGTTTTGGGTGTGGGGGCTTAAACGGTGTTCTCTTCGGCTACTTAAAGATAAGGTGCAGAAATCACAGAGAACACATTGTCTGTATAAGCAGGGTGGGATATTTAAATTAACCCCAAGAAAACCTCCATGGAGATGAACCTATGCTTCAGATAATTTAGAAAACCACCACATTAAATGTCTAATGATACTATTTTACTTTATGATATGTGGAAACTGTCTTTGTTCTTTGTATTCATCATGGATCTCCGTGGTAAGTTTTTCATTTTCTAAAGAATGTTGACACATATGATTGATTTTTTAGATTGCGCTGATAGAATCAAAATACTTGGGGGGCAGACCCTCGCTAGTTAGCTCAGTTAGTTAGAGTGTCACCCCCACATGCTGAGGTTGATTTGATCCCCGGTCAGGTCACATAGAAGAATCAACCAATGAATGCCTAACTAAATAGAACAAGAGATGAATGCTTCTCTCTCTCTGCCTCTGTCTCTGTCTCTCTCCCTTCCCCTCTCTCTAAAAATAAAATTTAAAGAGTACTTAATAAAATATTTGGGGGCAAAAGATTAACTGTTTATAATACTACAGGGAATTATTTTTAAAGATTTAAAATCCTGCCTGACCTGTGGTGGTGCAATGGATATAGCACCTACCTGGAATGTTGAGGTCGCCAGTTCAAACCCCCGGGCTTGCTGGGAAGCAACTATGAGTTGATACTTCCTGCTCCACCCTCTGCCTTTCTCTCTCTCTCTCTCTCTCTCTCTCTCTCTCTCTCTCTCTCTCCCCCCCTTACCTTTCTCTAAAATCAATAAATAAAATATTTTTTTTTAAATCAAAGATTTAAAATCCCTGCTCTTATCCACTTTCCTGCCTTATTAAATGATCAGAAGAAAGTTTAATAAAGTGACTAAGATGGTTTTTTACCGACCGCCGACTTATCCATGGAATTTAAATACAGGGAAGATTGTATGGGCAAGAGAGTTGGATAGCTTCGTGAGAGTTCGGGGAGAACATCTAAAATTCTTAGAGGTTCATGTATCTGAGATTAACTGGCTGTTGTTTTTGTTGTTTGTTTTTGGTCCCAGTTACCCATCTGGAAATACGTATGAAGGTCAGTGGGAGAACAACGTGCGCCACGGGATGGGCACGATGCACTGGCTGACCAGGAACGAAGAGTACAGCGGTCAGTGGGAGAGGGGCATCCAGGTACCCGTTAGCTGGCCGTGGCAGCGTGTTCCCGGAGGCAGGCCCTGTGCAGACCCGCAGCGCATGTCACTTGATACGGTGTCCTGTGGTCATCTGAAATTCAAGCTCTGCTAAATTCGGACACTCAACTTATGATTTACTGGTCAAAACCAGACTTTTATTTTTATTTTTTATTTATGTATGTATTTTTTTTTTCAGAGACAGAGAGTGAGTCAGAAAGAGGGATAGACAGAGACAGACAGACAGGAACGGAGAGAGATGAGAAGCATCAATCATTAGTTTTTCGTTGCGTGTTGCAACACCTTAGTTGTTCATAGATTGCTTTCTCATATGTGCCTTGACCGCGGGCCTTCAGCAGACTGAGTAACCCCTTGCTGGAGCCAGCGACCTTGGGTCCAAGCTGGTGAGCTTTTGCTCAAACCAGATGAGCCCGCGCTCAAGCTGGAGACCTCAGGGTCTCGAACCTGGGCCCTCTGCATCCCAGTCCAACGCTCCATCCACTGCGCCACCGCCTGGTCAGGCGACTTTTTTTTTTTTTTAGTGCTGTTTTATTACTTACTTTTCTCTAAAGGTCTTTCACACAAGCCAGGTTCTGCTATTGGCGAATCCACCATGCCTATGTTACCTATAAAGATGGAGACCATTATTTATGAATTAGAAGCTTGTACTTCCTGCACAGAAAAGAAAAGTTGTATGTGGTTAATTTTATATAGTTTATATAGCTAGGATTTTCTGTATTTTTTTTAGATTTAATTTATTCATTTTTTATTTTTTTATTTTTTTTGTATTTTTCTGAAGCTGGAAATGGGGAGAGACAGTCAGACAGACTCCCGCACGCACCCCACCAGGATCCACCCGGCACGCCCACCAGGGGCGAAGCTCTGCCCACCAGGGGGCGACGCTCTGCCTCTCCGGGGCGTTGCCCTGCTGCCACCACAGCCACTCTAGCGCCTGGGGCAGAGGCCAAGGAGCTATCCCCAGCGCCCGGCCATCTCCGCCCAACGGAGCCTAGGCTGCGAGAGGGGAAGAGAGAGACAGGAAGGAGGGGGGGGGGTGGAGAAGCAAATGGCGCTTCTCCTATGTGCCCTGGCTGGGAATCGAACCCGGGTCCCCCGCACGCCAGGCTGACGCTCTACCACTGAGCCAACCGGCCAGGGCCAATTTATTCATTTTTAGAGAGAGAGAGAGAGATAAGGATGGAGGAGCAAGAAGCATCAGCTCTCATATATGCCTTGACCGGGCAAGCCCAGAGCTTCAAACCGGTGACCTCAGCATTCCCAGATTAACGCTTTATCCACGGTGCCACCACAGGTCAGGCAATATAGCTAGGATTTTCTTTTTCTTTTTTTTTTTTCTTTTGCATTTTTCTGAAGCAGGAAACAGGGAGAGACAGTCAGATAGACTCCCGCATGCGCCTGACCGGGATCCACCCGGCACGCCCACCAGGGGGCGACGCTCTGTCCATCCTGGGCGTCGCCATGTTGCAACCAGAGCCACTCCAATGCCTGAGGCAGAAGCCACAGAGCCATCCCCAGCGCCCGGGCCATCTTTGCTCCAATGGAGCCTTGGCTGCGGGAGGGGAAGAGAGAGAGACAGAGAGGAAGGCACGGCGGAGGGGTGGAGAAGCAAATGGGCGCTTCTCCTGTGTGCTCTGGCTGGGAATCGAACCCGGGTCCTCCGCACGCTAGGCCGACGCTCTACCGCTGAGCCAACCGGCCAGGGCAGGATTTTCTGATGGTATCTTATATATAATAATCTGGTAACCAGGGAACTTCCTAAACTCAATATAATAGTTCTAGTCACGTTTCTGTAGGTTCCTTGGAATTTTATTTTATTTTATTTTATTTTTATTTATTTATTTAATTCATTTTTAGAGAGGAGAGAGAGGGAGAGAGAGGAGAGACAGAGAGAGAGAAGGGGGGAGGAGCTGGAAGCATCAACTCCCATATGTGCCTTGACCAGGCAAGCCCAGGGTTTCGAACCGGTGACCTCAGCATTTCCAAGTCGACGCTTTATCCACTGCGCCACCACAGGTCAGGCAGGATTTTATTTTATCTAGACATCATATTGTCTATAAATAGTCACCCTTGTATCTTTCTAACCGGTGTGCCATCTATTTTCCCTCTTGCCAGTTGCCCACTGGCTAAGACTGCCAGTGTGATACTGGATAGGAGCGGAGAGAGCAGACATCCCAGTATTGTTCCTGATCTTGGTGGGCAAGAATTATCTTCTGTCAAGTGTGATGTTAGCTGTAGGTTTCCGATAGATGCCCTTTATCAGGTTGAGGGACCTCTCTTTAATTTTTTAATTTGCTTACAGTTTTTTTTTTGTTTGTTTGTTTTTTTTAACACAAATGGATGTTGAATATTGTCTATCTAATGCTTTTTCTGCCTCTAGTCAGATGATCGTGTGGCTTTTCTTCCCTAGCCCGCTGATACGTTGAATAACATTCGTTGATTTTCAAATGTGGAACCAACCTTGCATTCCTGGGGTAAACCAGCTTGGTCATGATGATATTATCCTTTTTTTGTCTTCTGGATTCCTTTCCCTAATGCTTCGCTGGAGAATGTTTATGTCTCTGTTCATGAGGGATATTGATCTTTTAGTGTTCTTTCTTTATAGTATCTTTGTAACCTTTTAGTAATCAGGGTATTGTTGGCCTCCTAACACAAGTCGGAAAGTGTTCTCTTTAGTTTTCTGAAAGTTTGTAGAATTGGTGCTTTCCCTGTCTTAGCTGTTCACGCCAGGGAAGCCTTCTGGGTCTGCAGTTGTCTTTGTGGGAAGATTAACTGTAAATTAACTATGTATTAACTATAAAACATATTTCTTTGGTAAATAGTGTGCTACTCAGGTTCCTCATTTCTTCTTCAGTAAGCTTTGGAGGTTTGTGCTATTGAGGGAATTTGTCCATTTCATATAACTTGTTGAATTTATTGTCATTAAGTTGTTCATAATATTCATTTATTGTTTTTACATATGTAGGATCTATAGGGGTGTTCCCTCTTCTGATACTAGTAAATTGTGCTTTATTTTTTCATTAGTCAATCTAATTTTGATACATTTTGTTTTAATTTTTGTTCTATTCAATATATTTCCTAATTTCCCCATGACTTCCTCTTTAACGCATAAATTATTTTGAAGTATGTTGTTTAATTTTCAAATATTTGAGTGTGTTTTTTTTTCCAGATATCTTTCTATCGTTGATTTTATGGTTTAATTCCACTGTGTTCCGAGAGCATACTTTGTTTGGCTGCATTTCTTTTAAATACGTTGAGGTTCATTGTGTGGCCCAGAATATGGTCTGACTTGGTGAACGTTAGATGTATTTCCACTTTTGCTGAGTGGAGTGCTCTATAAATGTCAGCTATAGATGAATTTGGTTGTTCAGGCCTTCTATATCATTACTCATTTTCTGTCTACTTTTTTCTATCCATTTCTAAGAGTGTCGAAGGGTCCAAATTGTAGATTTGTCTATTTCTCTATTCCGACCTTACAGTTTTTCCTTCATATATTTTGAAGCTCTGACGTTTTAAGTGCATAGACGTTTAGGACTTAGTAGTGGTTACCTCTGGGAAGTGGGATTCAGGAAGGGTCACTTTTTTTTTTATTTTTATCAATCTGTACGCTAAAAATAAGTTAAATGTAAAATAATAGTTAAAATAGTCCGTATCAAGCCAGGCACCTTATAGGCACTGTCTTCAATCTTAATTTTTTTGTATTTTTCTGAAGTTGGAAACTGGGAGGTAGTCAGACAGATTCCCACATGCAGGATCCACCCGGCATGCCCACCAGGGGGCGATGCTCTGCCCATCTGGGGCGTCGCTCTGTTGCAACCAGAGCCATTCTAGTGCCTGAGGCAGAGGCCACAGAGCCATCCTCAGCACCTAGGCCAACTTTGCTCCAGTGGAGCCTTGATTGCGGAGGGGAAGAGAGAGACAGAGAGGAAGGAGAGGAGGAGGGGTAGAGAAGCAGATGGACGCTTCTCTTATGTTCCCTGGCCGGGAATCAAACCCGGGACTCCTACACGCCAGGCCGATGCTCTACCACTGAGCCAACCGGCCAGGGCCGCTGTCTTCAATCTTTACACCCAAACTTCAGGGTAGATGTTATTTCCATTTTCCAGGTGAAAGACAGAGAGGGCCAGAATAACACGCCTTCGGTCAGAAGGCTGTTTAGTCGGGAGCCGAGCTGGAACTGACCCTGATTCTGTGTGGCGCTGCGGGCTGTGCTCGCCTTCAGACGAGCCCTTGTGTTTTATCCACACCTCATTGTCAGTAGGTCCAAATAAAGAGAGGACCTGTTTTGAACATGTCTCATGGAAATTCTCTTTCTTTTCAGAATGGTATAGGAACTCACACATGGTTTCTAAAGAGAGTCCCCAACTCCCAGTATCCTCGGAGAAATGAATACAGAGGGAACTTCGTAAACGGGCGTCGTCACGGCTATGGAAAGTTTTACTATGCCAGTGGGGCCACATACGAGGGAGAATGGGTTGACAATAAGAAACATGGCATGGTGAGTACCAGCCTGTGATGATAACGTTGTCAAGATCATGAAGGCACTTGAAAGACGGAAGAGGCGTGCCATTCTCTAGCTCAGGGGTCCCCAAACTTTTTACACAGGGGGCCAGTTCACTGTCCCTCAGACCGTTGGAGGGCTGGACTATAAAAAAAACTATGAATAAATCTCTATGCACACTGCACATATCTTATTTTAAAGTAAAAAAACAAAATGGGAACAAATACAATATATATATATTTTTTTATTTATTTATTTTACAGAGACAGAGAGTGAGTCAGAGAGAGGGATGGACAGGGACAGACAGACAGGAACGAAGAGAGATGAGAAGCATCAATTATTAGTTTTTCATTGCGCGTTGCGACACCTTAGTTGTTCATTCATTGCTTTCTCATATGTGCCTTGACCAGGGGCCTTCAGCAGACTGAGTAACCCCTTGCTGGAGCCAGCGACCTTGGGTTCAAGCTGGTGGGCTTTTGCTCAAACCAGATGAGCCCGCGCTCAAGCTGGCAACATTGGGGTCTCGAACCTGGGTCCTCTGCATCCCAGTCCGACGCTCTATCCACTGCGTCACCGCCTGGTTAGGCCAATATTTAAAATAAAGAACAAGTAAATTTAAATCAACAAACTGACCAGTATTTCAATGGGAACTATGGGCCTGCTTTTGGCTAATGAGATGGTCAATGCCTGGTTCCATATTTGTCACTGCTAGCTGTAACAAGTGATATGATGCGCATCCGGAGCCGTGACGCGTGCATCCCGCGTCACCGGAAGTAGTACTGTACGTGAGCAACGCCGCGCTTTGCAGCGCCACCACATATAGTACTCCAGGAGCACAGGATGCGGACCACCAATGGAAGAGGTGCCCCTTCCAGAAGTGTGGCGGGGGCCGGATAAATGGCCTCAGGAGGACACATGCAGCCGCGGGCCGTAGTTTGGCGACCCCTGCTCTAGCTAGTCAAGTGCATTATCTGTTCTGCATGGGATCACTTCCTACCTTGTTAAGACAATTACATGAACTTTATAAATAACTACCAACATATCATCAACTTCCTGTACATTGAGAAATGATGTAATACGTTTGTGTTATATGTGTACATCTGTTTGAGGGTGATTTTAGTGGCAAGTAAAAGAAAATCTACCTTAGTCCTCTAGGAGTTATAAAAAAAAGGTGGGCCTCTCTGTGTTGGTGTGATTCAGCAACCCCGTGATGTCAGGGTTCCCCCCATCCATCCAGATGTCTCCTGCTGTGTCAGCCCCACCCTTACGCTGCCCTCCCCTCATCATGGCCAGATGGCCGCTGAGGTGCCCGACTTCACGTCCATGAACCACACTGAGTGGGAAAAGCAGAAATTGTTTTTCAAGAAGCTTGCCACAGATAATTAAAAAATTAATTAATTAATTAAAAATAAATAGTAAAGGGGGGAGAGAAGATGGCAGCGGAGTAGGCGGATGCACAGACACCCAGCTCTCAACACCAAACTGGAATACAAATCAATTTAGAAAAAATCAGCATGAAAAACCAACACTGAACTGCAAAAACAGCTCTCAAAAAATAAGGAGCAAAGAGGAAGCCACAATAATCCTGGTAAGGAGTGCCTGAATCTCCTCTGCTTACAGGAAGGGAAGGAGGGGGGTGAGGCTGAGAGCCCAGAGAGGATTTCACAGAGGAAAAAGAGCAGAAACTACTGCTCACAGCCACTTACCTGGCGACCAGGGAGCAAGGTGGGTTGAAAAGACCAGCTTATCTCCCAAGTGGAAAAGACAGGGAGAGGGACAGACTGTGAGGGGCTAAGGTATGCAAGAAACAAAATAAACAAGCTGACTCATTCGTGCTGGAGGCGGCCATAGCTGGGGGAGGGACTGAACCTTTCACAAAACAGAGCTGAAGTGCTTCTGGATCAGAGATCTCCGGACATCTATCCAGCTCCAATCAGCACAACAAGACACAGCTGAAAACAAGAAGTGGGGAGGAGGGGCAGTAACTCAGGTCTCCATGGAGATCTGAGATACACCTCCCCCTACTGAAGCTGAGAGAAAAAACCCTGCCCCCAGTGAGATTAGTTGGAGGAAGAGACCTTCAGCGTCTCAGGTTACACCCACAGCATTCCTGGATACAGTTTCAAGGAAGCCCCCTGCTGAGATCAGTTAACAAGACTATCACCTGTTAAGAAAACAAACAAATCAAGACTTCAAAGCTGCCCAAATCCGAAAGTGGATTACAAATAATAGCTGATACCAACCCACAAAGACCTAAAAATAACACAACTGAAAACTGGAGGCAGACAACACCAAGCCTAGACTCAATCAACTCTACAAATAAAAAAAGAGAAGAAGATGAGAAAACAAAGGAGTGCAATCCAAATGAAACCACAAGAGACACTTTCGAGAGATGAACTGAGTGATATGGAAATAATCAAACTTCCAGATGCGGAGTTCAAAATAATGATTGTAAGGATGCTTAGGGATCTTAGAACAACAATGGAGGGGGAGTTTGAAAACCTAAATAAAGAAATAACAAGTATAAAAAAGAATCAGTTGGAGACGACAAATACAATATCAGAAATAAAGACCACAATGGAAGGAATTAAAAACAGGATAGATAGAGCAGAGGATCGAATCAGCGAGTTAGAAGACAACTGGAATGAAGGCATGAAAGCAGAGAAGAAAAGAGAAAAAAGACTCAAAAAGTCAGAGGAAACTCTTAGAGAGCTCTGTGACAACATGAAGAGAAATAACATCCGCATCATAGGGGTTCCTGAAGAAGAAGAAAAAGAACAAGGGATAGAGACTTTGTTCAATCATATCATAGCTGAAAACTTCCCTAAATTAATGCAAGAGAAACTCTCACAAATCCAAGAAGCACAGAGGACTCCATTAAAGAGAAACACAAAGAAACCTACACCAAGACACATCATAATTAAAATACCAAAGCTAAGCGATAAAGAGAAAATATTAAAAGCTGCAAGAAAAAAAAAAGTTATCACCTACAAAGGAGCCCCCATAAGGATGACATCTGACTTCTCAACAGAAACACTTGAGGCCAGAAGGGAATGGCAAGAAATATTCAAAGTAATGCAGAACAAGAACCTACAACCAAGACTACTTTATCCAGCAAGGCTATCGTTTAAAATTGAAGGAGAAATAAAAAGCTTCCCAGACAAAAAACAACTCAAGGAATTCATTACAACCAAACCAATGCTGCAGGAAATATTAAGGGGCCTGGTGTAAACAGATAAAGTGGGAAAAGAATACAGAAAAAAAAAAAAAAAAAAAAAAAAAAAAAAAAAAGAAAAAGGAATACACCTTTAAAGAAGAAAATGGCAATAAACAACTACATATCAATAATAACCTTAAATGTAAATGGATTAAGTGATCCAATCAAAAGACATAGGGTAGCTGCGTGGATAAGAAAACAGGACCCATACATATGTTGTCTACAAGAGACACACCTTAGAACAAAAGACACACACAGATTGAAGGTAAAAGGATGGAAAAAAATGTTTCATGCAAATGGAAATGAAAAAAAATCTGGGGTAGCAATACTTATATCAGACAAATTGGACTTTAAAACAAAGGATATAGTAAGAGATAAAGAAGGCCACTACAGGCCTGACCTGTGGTGGCGCAGTGGGATAAGGCGTCGACCTGGAACACTGAGGTTGCCGGTTCGAAATCCTGGGCTTACCTGGTCAAGGCACATATGGGAGTTGATGCTTCCTGCTCCTCTCCTTTCTCTCTCTCTCTCTCTCTCTCTCTTTCTCTCTCCCCTCTCTCTAAAAATCAATAAATAAAATATTTAAAAAAAAAAAAAAAAAAAGAAGGCCACTACATAATGATAAAGGGAGTAATCCAACAGGAAGATATAACTATTATAAATATCTATGCACCTAATATAGGAGCACCCAAATATATAAAACAGACTTTGATGGATTTAAAGGGCGAGATCAACAGCAATACTATAATAGTAGGGGATTTCAATACCCCACTAACATCACTAGATAGATCCTCAAGAAAGAAAATTAACAAAGAAACAGCAGACTTATTGGAAACACTAGATCAACTCGATTTAATAGATATCTTCAGAACCTTTCACCCTAAAGCAGCAGAATATACATTCTTTTCAAGTGCTCATGGTACATTCTCTAGGATAGACCACATGTTAGGGCACAAAAGTGCTCTCAACAAATTTAAGAAGACTGAAATCATATCAAGCACTTTCTCCGATCACAACGGCATGAAACTAGAAATGAATCACAGCAGAAAAGCTCAAAAATTCTCAAACACATGGAAACTAAATAGCAGGGTGTTAAATAATGAATGGATTAAGAATGAGATCAAAGAAGAAATAAAGAAATTCCTAGAAACAAATGACAATGAGCATACAACAACTCAAAATTTATGGGACACAGTGAAAGCAGTGCTGAGAGGGAAGTTCATAGCACTACAGGCACACTTTCAGAAGCTAGAAAAAGCTCAAATAAACAACTTAACCCAGCATCTAAAAGATTTAGAAAAAGAACAGCAAGTAAAGCCCAAATGTAGTAGAAGGAAGGAAATAATAAAGATCAGAGCAGAAATAAATGACATAGAGGCTAAAGAAACAATACAGAGGATCAATGAAACTAGGAGCTGGTTCTTTGAAAAGGTAAACAAGATTGATGCACCTTTAAGTAGACTCACCAAGAAAAAGAGAGAGAGGACTCAAATAAATAAAATTAGAAATGAGAGAGGAGAAATAACAACTGACACAACAGAAATACAAAATATTGTAAGAAAATACTATGAAGAACTGTATGCCAAAACACTAGACAACCTAGATGAAATGGACAAATTCCTTGAAACGTACAATCTTCCAAAAATCAATCTGGAAGAATCAGAAAACTTAAACAGACCAATTACACCAAAGGAGATCGAAACAGTTATCAAAAAACTCCCAACAAAGAAAAGTCCGGGGCCCGATGGCTTCACAACGGAATTCTACCAAATATTCAAAGAAGAACTAACTCCTATCCTTCTCAAACTATTTCAAAAAATTCAAGAGGAAGGAAGACTTCCAAACTCCTTTTATGAGGCGAGCATAATTCTGATTCCAAAACCAGGCAAAGACAACACAAAGAAAGAAAATTATAGGCCAATATCTCTGATGAATATAGATGCTAAAATCCTCAACAAAATATTAGCAAACCGGATCCAACAATATATGGAAAAAATCATACACCATGATCAAGTGGGATTTATTCTGGGGAGGCAAGGCTGGTACAATATTCGTAAATCAATCAATGTGATTCATCACATAAACAAAAAGAAGGAGAAAAACCATATGATAATTTCAATAGATGCAGAAAAAGCATTTGATAAAATCCAGCACCCATTCATGATCAAAACTCTCAGCAAAGTGGGAATACAGGGAACATACCTCAACATGATAAAAGCCATCTATGAGAAACCCACAGCCAACATCATACTCAATGGGCAAAAATTAAAAGCAATACCCTTAAGATCAGGAACAAGGCAGGGGTGCCCCCTTTCACCACTCTTATTTAACATAGTCCTGGAAGTCCTAGCCACAGCAATCAGACAAGAAGAAGAAATAAAAGGCATTCAAGTTGGAAAAGAAGAAGTAAAACTATCATTATTTGCAGATGATATGATATTGTATATAGAAAACCCTAAAGTCTCAGTCAAAAAACTACTGGACCTGATAAATAAATTCAGCAAAGTGGCAGGATATAAAATCAATACTCAGAAATCAGAAGCATTTTTATACACCAACAATGAACAGTCAGAAAGAGAAATTAAGGAAACAATCCCCTTCACAATTACAACCAAAAAAATAAAGTACCTAGGAGTAAACTTAACCAAGGAGACTAAAGACTTGTACTCGGAAAATTACAAAACATTGATAAAAGAAATCAAGGAAGATACTAACAAGTGGAAGCATATACCGTGCTCATGGTTAGGAAGAATAAACATCATTAAAATGTCTATATTACCCAAAGCAATTTATAAATTCAATGCAATACCAATTAAAATACCAATGACATACTTCAAAGATATAGAACACATATTCCAAAAATTTATATGGAACCAAAAAAGGACACGAATAGCCTCAGCAATCTTAAAAAAGAAGAATAAAGTGGGAGGTATCACACTTCCTGATATCAAGTTATACTACAAGGCCATTGTACTCAAAACAGCCTGGTACTGGCATAAGAACAGGCATATAGATCAATGGAATAGAACAGAGAACCCAGAAATAAACCCACAGTTCTATGGACAACTGATATTTGACAAAGGAGGTAAGGAAATACAATGGAGTAAAGACAGCCTCTTTAACAAATGGTGTTGGGAAAATTGGACAGCTACCTGCAAAAAAATGAAACTAGATCACCAGCTTACACCACTCACAAAAATAAACTCAAAATGGATAAAAGACTTGAATGTAGGCCGTGAAACCATAAGCATCTTAGAAGAAAACATAGGCAGTAAGCTCTCCGACATCTCTCGGAGCAATATATTTGCTGATTTATCTCCACGGGGAAGTGAAATAAAAGACAGGATAAACAAATGGGACTATATCAAACTAAAAAGCTTTTGCACAGCTAAAGACAAGAACAGAATAAAAAGACAAACTACACAATGGGAGAACATATTTGACAATACGTCTGATAAGGGGTTAATAACCAAAATTTATAAAGAACTTGTAAAACTCAACACCAGGAAGACAAACAACCCAATCCAAAAATGGGCAAAAGAGATGAATAGACACTTCTCCAAAGAGGACATACAGATGGCCAATAGGCATATGAAAAAATGCTCAACATAACTAATCATTAGAGAAATGCAAATTAAAACCACAATGAGATATCACCTTACACCAGTCAGAATGGCGCTTATCAACAAAACAACACAGAATAAGTGCTGGCGAGGATGTGGAGAAAAGGGGACCCTCCTGCACTGCTGGTGGGAATGCAGACTGGTGCAGCCACTGTGGAAAACAGTATGGAGATTCCTCAAAAAACTGAAAATCGAACCGCCTTTTGACCCAGCTATACCACTTTTAGGAATATACCCCAAGGACACCATAGAACGGCTCGAAAAGGAGAAATGCACCCGCATGTTTGTGGCAGCATTGTTCACAATAGCGAAGATCTGGAAACAGCCCAAGTGTCCGTCAGAGGACGAGTGGATTAAAAAACTTTGGTACATATATACTATGGAATACTACTCAGCCATAAGAAATGATGACATCGGATCATTTACAATAACATGGATGGACCTTGATAACATTATACGGAGTGAAATAAGTAAATCAGAAAAAAAACTGAGATGAATCCATACATAGAAGGGACATAAAAATGAGACTCAGAGACATGAACAAGAATGTGATGGCAACAGGGGCGGGGGGGTTGGGGGAGGGGGGAGGAGGTGAAGAAGGAGAGAGGGGTTAGGGGAGGGGAGGGGCACAAAGAAAACCAGATAGAAGGTGACAGAAGACAATTTAACTTTGCGGGAGGGGTATACAGCACAATCAAATGTCAAAATAATCTAGAGATATTTTCTCTCAACATATGTACCCTGATTTATCAATGTCACTGTATTAAATTTAATAAAATAAATAAATAAATAAATAAATAGTAAAAAAGAAGCTTTCCACAGATGTCTTGAGTTTTATTGAGCTGAACTGGATCGTTGGTCCCTCTCTGAGTCAGACTGACTATGGGTCTGGGTTTGACAGATATAAAGATTGGGTTCCCAAGCCCTGGCCAGTTAGCTCAGTGGTAGAGCGTCAGCCTGGCGTGTGGAAGTCCCGGGTTCAATTCCCGGTCAGGGCACACAAGAGAATCACCCATCTGCTTCTCCACCCTTCCCCCTCTCTTTCCTCTCTATCTCTCTCTTTTCCTCCCACAGCCAAGGCTCCACTGGAGCAAAGTTGGCCAAGGCACTGAGGATGGCTCCATGGCCTCCACCTCAGGCGCTAGAATGGCTCCAGCTGCAACAGAGCAACGGCCCAGATGGGCAGAGCATCGCCCCCTGGTGGGCATGCCGAGTGGATCCCGGTTGGGTGCATGTGGGAGTCTGTCTGATTGCCTCCCCGCTTCTCACTTCAGAAAAATACAAGAAAAAGAAAAAAAAATAAAAAGAATTTAAAGCTCCCCCCTCAAAATGATTGGGTCTGTGTTCTGTGGTGGGTGCTCTGCTGGTCGTTAGCACAGTTTAGTCAGACACATTCTGTGACCTAAGGTGTTTAAAGCTGGGACGAGGGCTTGCGGCAGGTACAGCCAGAAGAGCGGAGAGAAGGAGGCCCAGGTCGGGGGAGGAGGAGGGCGTACACAGTGACTCAAGAGTCGAGGACGTGTGTGGAACTAAGCGCTTCTCTTAAAAACAAACAAGCAAGCAAGCAAACAAATGAAAAAAAAACACCACTCAAAACTCTTGAGAAAAACCGTAGTGCACATTTACCCATGTTTTTCTAAGAAATTTTTTCCTAAACTGCTAAGGTGACCTTTCTGTCTGCAGGGCCGATACACTTTCAAGAGCGGACGTGTGTATACTGGCCCGTTTTCCAATGACCACATGGTGGAGCTTCCGGATCTTGAAGATGAGCTGGTCAATGGCACAGACCCGGCCTCGGGACCCGCCCCCAGGAACCCATACAGTAGTGCTGGTAGGGAGCGCTCGCCTGTCGGTTGAAAGTTCAGTATTGTATGTTATCCATGGGATCCACTCATCAAAATATACATCCTACTTCAGAAAACAGAAGTTTGCTGAGCAACTGTTTTCTTTTTCTTTCTTTTTTTTTTTTTTTTTTTGCATTTTTCTGAAGCTGAAAATGGGGAGGCAGTCAGACAGACTCCTGCATGCGCCCGACCGGGATCCACCCAGCATGCCCACCAGGGGGCGATGCTCTGCCCATCTGGGGCATTGCTCTGTTGCAACCAGAGCCATTCTAGCGCCCGAGGCAGAGGCCACAGAGCCATCCTCAGCACCCGAGCCATCTTTGCTCCAATGGAGCCTTGGCTGCAGGAGGGGAAGAGAGAGACAGAGAGGAAGGAGAGGGGGAGGGGTGGAGAAGCAGATGGGTGCTTCTCCTGTGTGCCCTGGCCGGGAATTGAACCCAGGACTCCTGCACGCCAGGCCGACGCTCTACCACTGAGCCAACTGGCCAGGGCCTCTTCGTAGGTTTTTAAAAATACTCTTTTTTTTTTTTTTTTTTTTTTTTTCTGAAGCTGGAAACAGGGAGAGACAGTCAGACAGACTCCCGCATGCGCCCGACCGGGATCCACCCGGCACGCCCACCAGGGGCGATGCTCTGCCCACCAGGGGGCGATGCTCTGCCCCTCTGGGGCGTCGCTCTGTCACAACCAGAGCCACTCTAGCGCCTGGGGCCGAGGCCAAGGAGCCATCCCCAGCACCCGGGCCATCTTTGCTCCAATGGAGCCTTGGCTGCGGGAGGGGAAGAGAGAGACAGAGAGAAAGGAGGGGTGGGGTGGAGAAGCAAATGGGCGCCTCTCCTATGTGCCCTGGCCGGGAATCGAACCCGGGTCCCCCGCACGCCAGGCCGACGCTCTACTGCTGAGCCAACCGACCAGAGCCTTAAAAATACTCTTGTATCGCACTTATGTGGAAAATTATTTTGCCATAATGGAGAAAGATGTTAGCATTGCCTTCCCCAGTGATGCCCTGTATCTGCCTTCATTTGCTAGAAATGATCAGGAAGCTTGACACCAGCGACAGCAGTTCCATGTTAGGATTGGGCATCGAGCTGGACCTACGTTCGTTGCTAAGTGTGTACCCTGAGGAAGACCAGCCAGAGGAAAAGAAGCAGGTAGAAACTCGTACTGTTACACATCTGCATTTTAGGCTTTTAAAAATGATTTATTTTTCAGTTACAGTTGACGCGCAATAGTATATTAGTTTTAGGTGTACCACCCCGTGGCTGTACATTATATAACTCACTACGTGATCATCCCGATAAATCTTGCACCCGTCTGACGCCGTACGTAGTTATTTCAGTAGTACTGACTGTATTCCCTACTGCTTGTTCATTTGTTTTTTAGGTTACACATAGAAGCGACATCACCTGGCATTTGTCTTTCTCTGTCTGACTTATTTCACTCAGCACAGTACCCGCTAGATCAGGTGTCCCCAAACTACGGCCTGCAGGCCGCATGCAGCCCCCTGAGGCCATTTATCCAGCCCCCCCCACCGCACTCCCGGAAGGGGCACCTCTTTCATTGGTGGTCAGTGAGAGGAGCACTGTATGTGGTGGCCCTCCAACGGTCTGAGAGACAGTGAACTGGCCCCCTATGTAAAAAGTTTGGGGACTCCTTCTCTAAATTCATCCATGTTGTTGCAGATGGCAAGATTCCATTCTTTTTTCAGGCTGAGCCGTATCCCATGGTATGTATGGTACCACTTTTTCTTCATCTGCTCATCTATTGATGGACACTTGGGCTGCTTCCGTATCTTGGCTATTGTAAATAACGCTGCAATGAACATACAGATGTACATGTCTTTGATTAGTGTTTTGAGATTCTAATTTTATTTATTTATTTGTTTGTTTGTTTTTTTGAGACAGAGCAAGAGTCAGAAAGAGGGATAGATAGGGACAAACCTACAGGAACAGAGAGAGATGAGAAGCATCAATCATCAGTTTTTTGTTGCGACACCTTAGTTGTTCATTGATTGCTTTCTCATATGTGCCTTGACCACAGTACTTCAGCAGACCGAGGAACCCCTTGCTCAAACCAGCGACCTAGGGTCTAAGCTGGTAAGCTTTGCTCACACCAGATGAGCCTGCACTCAAGCTGGCGAGCTTAGGGTCTCGAACCTGGGTCCTCCACATCCCAGTCCGACGCTCCATCCACTGAGCCACCGCCTGGTCAGGCGAGTGTTTTGAGATTCTTTGGATAAATATCCTGAAGGGGAACTCCTGAGTCCCTCTTTGTCTCTTGTCATAGGCTTAAATACCAGGTCTACCGGAAAGTTCTGTTCGTTTCTATCACAACAAGTTTTGACACATAAGCACATGTTTATTTGGCGCATGTGTGCCTCTCTATTTTTATTACTTAATGTATACATACTGACGTAGCAAATTAACTAAAACAAAGTTGATTCACGTTAGTCTTATGTGTGAAGCGATAGTGTACCCATGGCTACTGATAAAGTTCATTTACACCACTGTAATTTTTACAAATTTCAACAAGGAAGAAATGCTACAGAAGCATGTAGAAATTTATTGAAAGTGTTTGGTGAAGGTGCAGTTTCTGATAGGACATGCAGAAGATGGTTTGAAAAATTCGAAACAGGTGATTTCGACCTTTCTGATAAGCCACATTCTGGGCGACCATCTTTCATCGATGACGATGTTGTTAAGACCATGTTGGAGCAAGATCCTTTTCTGACAATATCGGAGATTGCAGAAAGGCTTAATTTAGTTCAGCAAACCATTTCGGACCATATTCGGAAGATAGGATTGGTGTGGAAATATTCAAGATGGGTGCCACATGAATTAAGTCAGAAGAATTTGGATGATCGAGTCGTCATATGCACATCTCTGCTTGCTCGGAACAAAATCGAGCCCTTCTTGAACCGGATGATAACTGGGGATGAAAAGTAGACTACCTACGAAAACATTGTAAGGAAAAGGGCATATTGTGAACCCAGAAAACCTAGCCCTTCCACCTCTAAACCAAATTTGACTCTGAATAAGAAAATGTTGTGTATATGGTGGGACATTCAAGGACCAATACATTATGAGCTTTTAAAACTGAATGAAAAGCTCAATTCGGAGAAGTATTGTCAGCAACTGGATAATTTAAAGACAGCAGTCCAAGAAAAGAGGCCAGCGATGTTCAATAGGAAGAACATCATACTGCATCATGATAATGCCAGGCCACATGCTGCTTTGGGGACTGTCAAAAAAATTGCAGAACTAGGCTGGAAATTCTGTCGCATCCACCATATTCCCTGGACTTAGTACCCTCCGACTATCACTTGTTTTTGTCCTTACAAAATTCTTTGAAGGGCAAAAAATTCAACAATGAAGAAGATATCAAACAAGCACTGGTTCAATTTTTCGCATCAAAAGATAAAACATTTTTCAAAAATGGGATATACAAATTGCCCTCATGCTGGCAAGAAATCATTAATAATAATGGCAATTATATTATTTAATAAAGTTTATTGACAGTAAGAAAAATCTGTATTTTGTTTTATTCCAAAAACAGACAGAACTTTCCGGTAGACTGTATATTAATCAGGGTTTCCACAGTCCTAGGAAAATACCGTTGATGATGGCTGTCTTTTATATGAGTGTCTTTTATATGCCCGATGGGAGGTAGCTGTGAGCGAGGAGGCGTTATGAGGAAATGGAAGCCGGATGTAGGGACTCAGTGAATTATTAGTAACCCAGATCCCCAGAGCTCAAAGGGCCGAGTCACCCTGACACCCAGACTGGTCTGAAGGCCTAGGCTGTGGCCACCCCACTCAGCAGGACATTAATTCTACTGTGCATTGTTATGGGTTACCGAGGTTCAAAGAACCTCAAACCCTTTGAAATCATCAGAATCTAGGAATCCTTAGAGATGGAAAAATTGCGTGTACCTGGACCTCATGCAATTAGCATCTGGCCTCTATGTGTCTTCTGTGAAACTGCTGTTGAAGACGTTGCTTGTGACAAGAGAACCATTGGTACCTCGAAACTGCAAGGCATCTTTGCCCCTTGTCCCTTGCTCATTGCTGCCCCTTCTGGCCCCCAGGTTTTCGGGCCTCGGAAGGGACGCCCCCCCCCCCCCCCCCCCCCCGGCCCTGTCTCCTGGTCAACGCTGTACTCCGGGCTCCTGCGTCACTCACTCCATCTGTCAAGATTCCCATTAAAAATAGGAACCTTTATTACTTTCTCTGGTTACACAGGTTACACATGGTACTTGTAGAAAATTTAGAAAATTTCAATAAGAAAAAGTAGTACAGAAGAGCCTTGAGGAACCTGGACAAAATCTTGTTACCATCTCCCACTGATTTTTTTCCTGTGCAAATCCATCTCGTCGTGGGTCATTTTGTTTATGTAATGTCTCTTTGCAGGTCACATGTCACATGTAATGGTAGCTCTTCAGTGCCATGAAGGATATTCTGCCTCAATATTCAGATAAACAAATATAGATACTGATTTACCAACACAAGAAGGGATCACATTGTTTCACCGTATATACAGTTTTGTTTCACATACATATTATTTGTACTTTGGAGTTCTATTTTGAAACATGGGTCTTTCAAAACCTATGTACCGTATTTTTCGCTCCATAAGACACACTTTTTCCCCCCAAAAGAGGAGGGGAAAATGCCCATGCATCTTATGGAGCGAAAAATACAGTATTTTATTAAATATTTTAATATACCATTTGGTTCAGAATATTTTTTTTTCTTATTTTCCTCCTTAAAACCCTCGGTGCATCTTATGATCAGGTGCGTCTTATGGAGCAAAAAATTCGGTATTTGAAAAATATACCTCGACTGTTTTATAATTACAAAAGTAACACATGCTCTTACAAAAATCCAAACAGAAATCTTTGACATAGAAAGTGAAAGAATTCTGTAATTCCACACTTGAGGAATACCTTTAAAATATTTAATTATTAAAATCTTAAAAAAAAAATCTTGCCTGACCTGTGGTGGCGCAGTGGATAAAGCATCGACCTGGAAATGCTGAGGTCACCGATTCAAAACCCTGGGCTTGCCTGGCCAAGGCACATATGGGAGTTGATGCTTCCAGCTCCTCCCCCTTCTCTCTCTCTGTCTCTCTTCTCTCTCTCCCTCTCTGTTTCTCCCTCTCCTCTCTAAAATGAATAAATAAAAAAAAATTTTTAAAAATCTTTAATGGTAATATTTCACAACATGAACATACTACAATGTAGTTAGCAAAATCTACTTACTTTTTACTTATTTTTTTTTCTTTTTTCTTTTTTTTTTTCATTTTTCTGAAGCTGGAAACAGGGAGAGACAGTCAGACAGACTCCCGCATGCGCCCGACCGGGATCCACCCGGCACGCCCACCATGGGGCAACGCTCTGCCCACCAGGGGGCGATGCTCTGCCCATCCTGGGCATCGCCATGTTGCGACCAGAGCCACTCTAGCGCCTGAGGCAGAGGCCACAGAGCCATCCCCAGTGCCCGGGCCATCTTTGCTCCCATGGAGCCTTGGTTGCAGGAGGGGAAGAGAGAGACAGAGAGGAAAGCGCGGTGGAGGGGTGGAGAAGCAAATGGGCGCTTCTCCTATGTGCCCTGGCCGGGAATCAAACCCGGGTCCTCCGCACGCTAGGCCGACACTCTACCGCTGAGCCAACCGGCCAGGGCCAATTTTTACTTATTTATTTTACTTTTTATGTGAGATGATTTCAGACTTACAGAAGAGTTGGCAAAAGTAATACCGTTCCCATATTTCTCTCACCAAACCTCTCCCCATGTTGCCTATGTCACCATAGCATCTTAATCTAGCCCAAGAAATTAACTTGGCTACAGCGCTAGAACCCAACTACGGACTTGGTGGTCCCCCAGTGCCTCCTAATGCCCTTTCCTGTGTCCCAGGATTGCCCCCCCCCCAGGGTCCCGCACTGCATTTCGGCTGCACGCCTCTTTGTCCTCCCCCAACTTGTCCTGGCTCTTCCGTCCCTCACAACCTCAGGCTTTTTTTTTTTTAAAGAACTTTTTTTATTTTTATTTTTTGTATTTTTCTGAAGTTGGAAACGGGGAGGCAGTCAGACAGACTCCTGCATGTGCCCAACCGGGATCCACCTGGCACGCCCACCAGGGGGCGATGCTCTGCCCATCTGGGGTGTTGCTCTGTTGCAACCAGAGCCACTCTAGCGCCTGAGGCAGAGGCCACAGAGCCATCCCCAGCACCCAGGCCATCTTGGCTGCAGGAGGGGAAGAGAGAGACAGAGAGGAAGGAGAGGGGGAGGGGTGGAGAAGCAGATGGGCGCTTCTCCTGTGTGCCCTGGCCGGGAATCGAACTCGGGACTCCTGCACGCCAGGCTGACGCTCTACCACTGAGCCAACCGGCCAGGGCTTACCTCCAGGCTTTTGAAGAGCACTGGTCACTTACTCGGAAGAATGTCCCTCAACCTGGGTTTAGCTGATTCCCCCCCACACACATGATTATATGTTTTTATGATCTGTTATTAGAATCATTTGGTCCAAAGGTGGGTGTCTTCTCTTGAGCAGGGTTCTGGATCATTCTCTCTTCAGCTGGGACGAGCAGAAGCCTCCCCAGTGTATCCTTTCTCCTCCATGGCTGCCTTTGTCAGTCAGTTCAGTGTCACTGGTTAATCGGGGCTTCGGGGTGCGACAGGACAGAAGCCCGTCCTTCCAGCCTGCCTCTGTCAGCTCCCCACGCCTTGCCGTGCAGACATATTTTTTGAGCTATATCGCTAGATTCCATTTGCTAAGATTTTGTTGAGGATTTTTATATCTGTGTTCATGAGGGATATTTGTACGTAAGAGAATTTTATTGCTGCCATTCAAATAGGATGGCATCACATAGAAGCAGAAAGTAATTCCATTGTCCTGATAACAGCTTGTTTTTGTTTTTGTTTTTTTTTGTATTTTTTTTTCTGAAGCTGGAAACGGGGAGAGACAGTCAGACAGACTCCCGCATGCGCCTGACCGGGATCCACCCGGCAAGCCCATCAGGGGCGACGCTCTGCTCCTCCGGGACGTCGCTCTGTCACGACCAGAGCCACTCTAGCGCCTGGGGCAGAGGCCAAGGAGCCATCCCCAGCGCCCGGGCCATCTTTGCTCCAATGGAGCCTTGGCTGCGGGAGGGGAAGAGAGAGACAGAGAGGAAGGAGAGGGGGAGGGGTGGAGAAGCAGATGGACGCTTCTCCTGTGTGCCCTGGCCGGGAATCGAACCCGGGTCCCCCGCACGCCAGGCCGACGCTCTACCGCTGAGCCAACCAGCCAGGGCCAACAGCTTGTTTTTTACTGTTATTCAGAAATTGCATTTTATTGACCTGGGGATGGGTGGGTGGGTGGGTGGGACAAGTAACATTTATTGAGCTCTCACAGTGACAAGAGGTAGATACTATTTGTGTTTGTTATCTCGTTTAGTTTAGAAAGCAGGTGTTTCTTTTGCTTTTGTTATTCTTGGGTAAGTTTCAGATGGGCATGGCCTTCTCTTTCCAGGTGGAATTTGCTCTCTTAAGAAACATTACAGAATTAAGGAGAATCTATAACTTCTACAGCAGCCTAGGATGTGAGCGCCTCATGGACAACACCTTTCTGATGACAAAGCTTCACTTCTGGAGGTTTCTAAAGGATTGCAAACTTCATCACCACAAAATAACTCTTGCTGACATGGATAGGGTATTAAGTGGTGAGTATTCCAGGTCCTTCACACCTCGATGCCAGTTAGGAAATGTTGAGGAGTGACGGCGGCGGTTGGGAGAGGTGTTGTAGAAATCGACACCTGGGCTTCTTTCTTCACGAGGTGATTGAAACGTTCTTGAAGAGGCAGTCTCGTGATCTAACAGTAACAGCAAGACCATTTACAGCAGGGGTCAGCAAAACAGGGGTCCACCCCGCCTGTTCTTGTAAGTTAAGATTTACTGGGCCTGGCCAGTGGTGGCGTCTGGAATGCTGAGGTCCCAGGTTTGAAACCCTGAGGTCACCGGCTTGAGTGAGGGCTCAGCTGGCTTGAGAGTGCGCTCACCAGCTCGAGCGCAGAATGATTGACACGACCCCTTGGTCTCTGGCTCGAGCCCAGAAGTCCCTAGTTTGAGCCCAAATGTCACTGGCTTGAGCCGAAGGTTGCTGGCGTGAGCCCTAGGTTCCTGGCTTGACCAAGGGGTCGCTGGCTCGGCTGGAGTCCCCCGGCCAAGGCACATATGAGAAGCAATCAATGAACAGCTAAGGTGCCACAACTACAAGTTGATGTTTCTCATTCCTCATCCGTTCCTGTCTCTCACTCTTGCTTAAAAAAAAAAAAAATTATTATTTTTTTTGGAACACAGCCATGCCCATTTGGTTACATATTATCTATGGCTTCCTAAAACACCAGAACTCAGTGGTTGTGACAGAGGCTGGCCCACCTAGCCTAAAATATTTACCGTCCGGACCTTTGTAGAGACATTGCCTACTTCTGATCTATAGGAAAAACATGCTAAATTGTCAGGTCAGAAGCAGAGAGGGTCAGGGAGGGCTTGGAGCAGTTTAGGAAAGGCTCTAGGTGGTCTTGGGCTTGGGCTTGATTTCAAAGTAGAAAGTTCATGCAGTAAATTTAACTACTTTGAAGATTTTAAACCTTTCAGCCGAGTTTTGGGAGGCCGTTTCAAGTTATCTACGTGAAAAAATAAAATACTAGAACATTGTAATACCTCTTTACTTCAAGTCGGAGTTTGAAATAGACATAGAATCCATTTAGAATTACCAGCATTAATCACAGTGTGGCTCAGAAGACTTTGAAAAACCGCTGGGACGCGGCATCTTAAGTTTCTTATAAAGTGACCAGACACAGATCTTTCGAGGGAGACTTCATTTTTAGTTGGAAGTGGATCTGCAGGTCGGAGTAGTCTCTGGGGAGAAAAAGGACTCAGTTCTTGGAAATGGGTACCGACATTCAGATCCTTGAATTGTGGATCAGGAGCAAGTAAGGTAGAAGGTTCTAGAAAACACCAGGCATCCTCTCCACTTTTTCTTGTTTTAGCCAGTAATGACATCCCAGTTGAAGAGATTCATTTTCCATTTGCAAAAATACTTTTGAGGACATTTCTGAATTACCTCCTGCAGTTGGCCTACCACATTCATCACAAAGAGTTCCAGTAAGTACTTCCCTCTGGGCCCTGTGCGAGGAGGGGGTTCCAGCGTCAGGCCCCTGGCCTTGGGCGCCCGTAGACCTGCAGGACCAGGACAAAGCCGTTCGCCGCCAAACCCCCAGATGCCGGCTGAGAAACTGGGACGCCCTCCAGCTGTCACTCACTGGTTTAATACTGCAGACAGTCCTCGGGTTTCGTTCTCAATGGTCACAACCAGCTTCTCCTGAGGCCAGAATTTCCTGTCTGTCTCAGAGCAAAACTGATAGGTGGACCCTTCGCCCCTTCCCCGAATAACATCTGACCGACCGAGGTACACTTACGGAAATTGAGGCACTAAATACGGCTGTCATACCGTGACGTAAATGATAGACAGTCTGTGGATTTTCCAGGTTTTCCCGCTGACGTCCCTTTTCTATTCCCGGATCTAACCCAGGATCCCACATTGTGTGAAGCCGTCGTGTTTTAGCCTCCCTGCTCTCCTCTTCGTGACTGTTTCTCAGACTTTGTCTTTTATGCCCTTAACACTTTTGAAGAATATTTGTCAGTTATTCTGTAAACTGTCCCTTGAGTTCTGTCTGCTGACGTTTTCTCCTGATTACGCCGAACTGGTGGGCTTTGGGGGAAGTATGCCCAGGAGGTGAGCTGCCGTTCCTGTCATGGCCGGTCCGGGTCTCGTATCACGGGTGATGTTAACCCTGACCACCTGCTCACGGTGGTGTCGGCAGGACCGCCTTCTGCACACGCCCTCTTTCCCCCTTTCTCTGCTGGTAGAAGCCAGTCCCTGAGCCCACCTCCCACTCTGAGAGGGGCGTTGCGGCCCACTTCCTGCAGGGAGGAGTGACGGTGGCGTCCTTTCTAACCGCAGACACAGAAGCCCCTCGCTCTCCTTGTGTTTTACAAAGCTGATGAACGAGAACATTCATCCCAACGCCTGCTGCGTAAAAGGTGAGCGCAGAACCAGACCGTTCCACTGAGCACTCTTTCTCCAAAATATAATTTTGTGATAGTTTTTTTTTTCCCCAAATATTTCTTTCTGTGGTATTTTCAGGCAATTTATTCAGCGAGAGACAGCTGGCACTCTGCTTCCTGAATTACAGCGACAGGTGCTGGGAGGTATACACGGCGTACTGCCGGCCGAACGCGGAGCCGCCCCACGAGCTCACCATGAAGATGAGACACTTCCTCTGGATGCTCAGAGTAAGCGCTCACCGTGGACACTAGCCTTCTGTCCACAGGCATTCTGATTTCAATTAAGGGCGAAAGACGCTAGCCATGTTATGTGAATAATGAGGTGAAGACCTGGGATGCGTTTTCATAGCCATCAAACGTTTCCTGGGTCTCCTGTGGCAGAAAAGAGAAATTCCACTGGCCCGTGGTAGTGGGTGGCTGGAAACAGGGAGTGCCCGCCACTGTGCTTCCCACGGAGGGGAGTGGAAGGTGCAGTCGGGGCCTCTGATGTCTTCACTAATGCAGACCTTGCCATTAAAGGAAGGTGGGATGGCCTGACCAGGAGGTGGCGCAGTGGATAGAGCATCGAACTGGGATGCGGAAGGACCCAGGTTCGAGACCCCGAGGTCGCCAGCTTGAGTGCAGACTCATCTGGTTTGAGCAAAGTTCACCAGCTTGGACCCAGGGTCGCTGGCTCAAGCAAGGGGTTACTCAGTCTACTGAAGGCCCGTGGTCAAGGCACATATGAGAAAGCAATCAATGAACAACTAAGGTGTTGCAACGCGCAATGAAAAACTAATGATTGATGCTTCTCATCTCTCTCCATTCCTGTCTGTCTGTCCCTGTCTATCCCTCTCTCTGACTCACTCTCTGTCTCTGTAAAAAATTAAATAAATAAATAAAAATTAAAAAAAAAAAAGGAAGGTGGGATGGATATCATTTAAGAAAATTAGCATTCATCAAAAATGTAATTCTAGACCCTGGCTGGGTGCTCAGTGGATGGAACATCAGCCTGGTGTATGGACATCCTGGGTTTGACTGGGAGGTCAGGGCACACAAGAGAAGCAACCATCTCCTTCTTTCCCCCTTTCTATCCCCCTTCTCTCCCTCTTCGCCTCCTGCAGCCAGTGGTTTGAGTGTCAGCCCTGGGCACTAAAAATAGCTCAGTTGATTTGAGCATCGGCCCCAGACAGGATTGCCAGTTGGATCTTGATTGGGGCACATGTGGAAGAGTCTGTCTCACTATCTCCCCTCTTCTCACATTAAAAAAAAAAAGTAATTTTAAAAAGTTACCAGTTTAGAAAATAGAACATCAAATTTATACAATATTCTCATACTACTGGTATTTTTTGTTTCATAATACTTTTGATTTATCTTGTGGGAAGAAAAATGCTAAAACTAAAAGCAAGGAATACCAGTAGGAGATAGACTGCTTTAAGAAATTTAAGTGTTGTCTATATATATGAAAAACTGACAACCTAGTGTCTATAGGAAAATAGTGGGTTTTTTTAAAATTTTTTAAATTCATTTTTAGAGAGGAGAGAGAAAGGGAGAGAGAGAGAGACAGAGAGGAGAGAGAGACACAGAGAGAAGGTGGGGAGGAGCTGGAAGCATCAACTCCCATATGTGCTTTGACTAGGCAAGCCCAGGGTTTCGAACTGGCGACCTCAGCATTTCCAGGTCAACGCTTTATCCACTGCGCCACCACAGGTCAGGCAATAGTGGGTTTTTTAAGTAGGTGATTTTACACAGTGGATAGAGTGTTGGCCTGGGACGCTGAGAACTCTGGTTTGAAACCCTGGGGTTGCCTGCCTGAGTGTGGGATCATAGACATGACCCCATGGACGTTGGCTTGAGCCCAAAGGTCGCTGGCTTGAGCAAAGGGTCACTGGCTTGGCTGGAGCCCCCCGGTCAAGGCATGTGTGAGAAAGCAGTCAATGAACAACTAAGGTGCCGCAACTATGAGTTGATGCCTTTCATCTATCCCTGTCTGTCCCTCTTGCAAAACAAACAAACAAAAAAAGTATGTGATTTTTATTTTTGGGTGGAATATTATATAACTATTGATTTGTTCACTTTCCCCGGTTCTTCACTGTCCTTTATAATTGAAGAAAGGAGGTCGTGTGTCCCTGCAGATTGGTCAGTTTGGGCTGGCTGCAGCCTCCGAGTTGATGAACTTGTTTCTCCTTGAAGTTAGTTAGAAGCTTGGTTGGATTCAGGCTTTTTCCCCTGGCAGAGCCACAGCGGTTCTGCACACTACCTGTTGCATCACACCCAACGCTCCCTCTCAGGGCCGCTGACACAGACCAGCGGGTTATACGGTGTCAGCACAATCCTTCCATCAGCTCTACCCCGTAAGCCTTTCTGTCATGGCTGAGCAGCCCTGGGGGGTCACGGCTAACACCCACACTTCATAACGTGTCCCCCAACCGTAACTCTAATTCTGTCATTCCACCTGCATTGGTTAGCTGTGAATCCTATTTAAAGTCAAGAAGGTGACCTCATCAGCTATTTGATTACTCCGAAATCCAGCCCATCCAGGAAGGAGGGAGAGATGCTCTATTTCCCCTTTTTATTAATTTTCAGGATAAAGATCTGTGTCTTAGTAATTCTTCAAAGGTGACTGGTAAACTTTTCAAAAAATGATCATCAACTCTTGGATTTGTACATATTTTATGTGTTTTCAATCCATTGCCGTCATTTCTTTGTTGATGGTCAAAGAGTCTCTTCAAGTCGGGACCTGTTACCGTGAATCTATTGATGCTGTTTATCAGTTTTGAAAATTTCCCCAGTGTTACTACTTGAATCATTGCTTCTGAACCATTTCTCTCTCTGGGACTCTAACTAAAATATTTTACACTTTATAACACTGTAGCCTCTATTTCTTTTCTCACGTCCCATTCTTTTTTTCTCTTTGTAGCATACTCAGCATTACTTTTTAAAAAGAATTTACTGACTTTTATAGAGAGAGGAGGAAGGAGGAGTGAGAAGGATTGACTCATGGTTGCTTTACTTGAGTTGTTCATTGCTTGCTTGTCGTCTGTGCCTTGACCTGGGCGAGCCCAGGGTTTCAAACCAGCAACCTCAGCGTCCTGGGTCGATGCTCTGTCCACTATGCCACCACAGGCCAGGCATCAGCATAATTATTTTGAGATTCATCCAGGTTGTACTTATAGTTCTTCATTGCTGATTATATCCCATTTGATGACTGCAGTACACAGATTTGTTTATGCGCTCACCTATGGCCACCTGAGTTGTTTACAGTTTGCAGCTGTAATGAGTAAAGACAGTATGGCCTGACCAGATGGTGGCACATATGATATTCTATCCAGGTTTATTTATTCTGACCACCGCCTGGTCAGGATAGAGCGTCGGACTGGGATGTGGAAGATCCAGGTTCGACACCCCGAGGTCACTAACTTGAGCGCAGGCTCATCTGGTTTGAGCAAAAGCTCACCAGATTGGACCCAAGGTCACTGGCTCGAGCAAGAGGTTACTCGGTCTGCTGAAGGCCCGCGGTCAAGGCACATAAGAGAAAGCATTCAATGAACAACTAAGGTGTCACAACGAAAAACTGATGATTGATGCTTCTCATCTCTCTCCGTTCCTGTCTCTCTGTCCCTATCTATCCCTCTCTCTGACTCTCTCTGTCTCTGTAAAAAAAAAAAAAAAAAAAAAAGACAGTATGAAAAATTGTGTACAGGTTTTTCTATGGACACTTTTTATTTCTCTGGGGTAAATGCCCAAGACTGTAGTTGTTAGGTTGTGTAATAAATATTAAATTTTTTTAACATTATTTTTTAATCTTTTTTTAAAATTTTATTTATTCATTTTTAGAGAGGAGAGAGAGAGACAGAGAGGGAGAGAGAGGAGAGACAGAAAGAAGGAGCTGGAAGCATCAACTCCCATATGTGCCTTGACTAGGCAAGCCCAGGGTTTCGAACCGGCGACCTCGGCATTTCCAGGTCGACGCTTTATCCACTGCGCCACCACAGGTCAGGCTAAATATTAATTTCTTTTTAAAACTGCTATATTATCTTTGAACCCTCCTATCGTATGTCTCATTTCTGCTGGTCATATTCTTAATTTCCAAAAGCGTTCTTCGTTCTTTATCTCTTTTTTCAAGCACTTATTTTTTTATTTTTATACAGGACAGAGAGAGAGTCAGAGAGAGGGATAGACAGGGACAGACAGAGAGGAACGGAGAAAGATGAGAAGAATCAATCATCAGTTTTTTGTTGCGATCAAGCTGGCGACCTCAGGGTCTTGAACTTGGGTCCTCCGCATCCCAGTCTGAGGCTCTATCCACTGCGCCACCGCCTGGTCAGGCACAAGCACTGTTATTTTTTAAACCTGGATAGAATATCATTGTTTTCTTATGCCTCTGAACAAATGAGTGATCTGTGGGAGGGCGCTAAATGGAACGTGTTTTTCTGCACTCCGCCTCTGTGCCCTCCAAGTCCTGTTCCCCCCACCCCCATCTTGGTTTGGTCCTCTGTTGTGTGAAGGCTTTCGCTTTAATGTGTGGTGAACCTGGCTGGCCAGTCTTACATAGGACTGGGGCGTGATGAGCTGCCCGGGGCCTCTTTGTGGATGAGGGGCACTTGTCACAGATGAGGTTAGATTTCGTGGAGCAGCCAGGTCACTCTGTCCTCCCCCGCCAACGCTCCAGACACCCCTCTCTTCTCTCGGATGTGTCATTTTCCAGGAGAGGATTTCTCCTCACTCACTCCTGAGGGACGTAAACCTGGTTTCCAGTTCCTAGAACAGAGCGGAGGGGGAGGGTCCGTGGAGAGGCAGGGCCTTCCCAGGATGTACTCCACCTAATCCTTGGTTCAGCAGCACTGTGACGGTTACACAGGATTGACTGTTCTCCAGGCCAGATGCGTTCTGGTTCAGTATCGCAGAGAGCAGACCTGCCTTCTGCTCGAAGGTGGAAAGGGCCTTCACCTAGACTGTCACCTCGTCTCCGTGTGTTCAGCCCTACCTGCCGTGGGACTTCCAGAGGTGCCTCTGCTCCCCGAGTTCCCACAGCGTCTGCTGACTGTCCTCCCCCCTCCAGCTCTCCGTTCCTCTGCTCTGATGAGTCCGCCACCCAACATGTTCCCACTAACAGAACTGCGCTGATACCTCACGTCCAGATTACCTACGTTCCCATTCTCACTGTGCTGTGTTTATGCCTCTAAAAGAATCTTCCCTGTTACCTTTTAAAAGGATTTTAGGTTAGGAAAAAAGAGGCGACTACTGATGTTAATCCAGAATGCTTTACAAAATTACCAGGTTTTTTTGTTTTTGTTTGTTTGTTTTTGTATTTTTCTGAAGTTGGAAACGGGAGGCAGTCAGACAGACTCCTGCACGCGCCCAACCAGGATCCACCCAGCATGCCCACCAGGGGGCGATGCTCTGCCCATCTGGGGCATTGCTCCACTGCAACCAGAGCCATTCTAGCGCCTGAGGCAGAGGCCATAGAGCCATCCCCAGCGCCCGGGCCAACTTTGCTCCAATGGAGCATTGGCTGTGGGAAGAGAGAGACAGTGAGGAAGGAGAGGGGGAAATGTGGAGAAGCAGATGGGCACTTCTCCTGTGTGCCCTGGCCAGGAATCAAACCTGAGACTCCTGCACGCCAGGCCGATGCTCTACCACTGAGCCAACTGGCCAGGGCCAATTTTTTTTTTTTTTGTATTTTTTCAAAGTTAGAAGCGGAGAGGCAGTCAGACAGACTCCCACATGTGCCCAACCAGGATCTACCCGGCATGCCCACCAGGGGGCAATGCTCTGCCCATCTGGGGCATTGCTCCACTGCAACCAGAGCCATTCTAGCGCCTGAGGCAGAGGCCATTGAGGGGTCCTCAGTGCCCGGTCCAACTTTGCTGCAATGGAGCCTTGACTGCAGGAGAAGAGAGAGATAGAGAGAAAGGAGAGGGGAAGAGTAGAGTAGCAGATGGGCGCTTCTCCTGTGTGCCCTAACCGGGAATCGAACCTAGGACTTCCACAGGTTGGGCTGATGCACTACCACTGAGCCAACTGGCCAGGGCCCCAAATTACCAGTTTTTAATATAATTCATTTCTGGTACATTTTCTTAAAAGTGTTGTATCAATATAAGCTGACATTAAAAAAATATATGCCCTGGCCGGTTGGCTCAGCGGTTGAGCGTCGGCCTAGCGTGCGGAGGACCCGGGTTCGATTCCCGGCCAGGGCACACAGGAGAAGCGCACATTTGCTTCTCCACCCCTCCGCCGCGCCTTCCTCTCTGTCTCTCTCTTCCCCTCCTGCAGCCAAGGCTCCATTGGAGCAAAGATGGCCCGGGCGCTGGGGATGGCTCTGTGGCCTCTGCCCCAGGCGCTAGAGAGTGGCTCTGGTCGCAACATGGCGACGCCCGGGATGGGCAGAGCATCGCCCCCTGGTGGGCAGAGCCTCGCCCCTGGTGGGCGTGCCGGGTGAATCCCGGTCGGGCGCATGCGGGAGTCTGTCTGACTGTCTCTCCCTGTTTCCAGCTTCAGAAAAATGAAAAAAAAAATAAATAAATAAATAAATATATAGCTGTGTGTAATTATAGGCCATTACGGTCTGATTGGCTGTGTTTCTTTTACAGGACTTTAAAATGATAAATAAAGAATTAACAGCAACCAAATTTGTGGAGGTCATAGCAGAAGACAATCCTTTTGTATATGACGGAATTGACTACAACTGTGAACTTGAGGTCTGTAACGAGGTGACGCAAGTGGTAATGATCTAATTCAGGCTGTTTGTTTTACCTTGAATACCAAGAACCAAGATTTGATTGAAAGGAATTCTAACTCAAATACATAAAATTGTGTGTGTGTGTGTGTGTGTTTATCTCCTTGATTATATTAGAAACCTAGAGATTAACATTAAAAATCCTTCTGTCAGGACATGATGAACAAAGTCGAAAGAATATAAAGGTACCATATTATTTCATGGATAATTTACTGAGCAATTTAATACATATTCACGTCCTGTGCTTTACATGTCATATACTCCAAGAGGCTAATTGATCTGCAGCGAATTAGGGATGAGGGTCTGGGCTTGTTAGTGGTTCTTGTAGCAGGCAAACACCTCCTTGTGCCAGTTAGTTCAGTGGTCGGCAAACTCATGAGTCAACAGAGCCAAATATCAACAGTGTAACAATTGAAATTTCTTTTGAGAGCCAAATTTTTTAAACTTAAACTATATAGGTAGGTACATTCCTTATCGAGGTAGCGCCCACACGTGGTGTTTTGTGGAAGAGCCACACTCATGGGGCCAAAGAGCTGCATGTGGCTCGCGAGCCGTGGTTTGCTGACCAAGGTAATGGACCCACCTTCGGGCAGGTCTCAGCCCATCAGACCAGACACCCTGGTGCTGAGGGGATGCTGAGCAGACCCCCTTGGAGAAGCAAGTTTTGGGTCTTCGCTGGAAGCGATGTTCTTCTCCCTGGAAGCAGGCAGAGCTCAGGACCGACAGACATAAGAGGTGGACAAAGCCAGTCCACGCCGGCCATCTCCACACACACACACACACACACACACACTCTGCAGGCCCACGTGCTGGGGCCACAGAGGGTGGCAGGGAGGGCCGCAGCTGCTGAGTGGATAACACTTGCACGTCACAATTGGTGACCAGGTGCCACTTTGCTAATATTCAAGAAAAAAGGAAACGCTTTGGAAAATGACGGTTTTCAATTAGCTATATTACAAAATGTTTCCATCAAAGTAGGAAAAGTGACTTACAAATCTAATGCTAAAACATATATCATAATAGGTTGTTATTCTTTTTTAGTGAGAGGAAGAGAGAGAGAAAGAGAGAGAAGCAGCATCAACCTGCAGTTGCGTCACTTTAGTTGTTCACTGATTTCTTCTCATCCGTGCCTTGACCTGGGGGCTCAAGCCAAGCCAGTGACCCCTTGCTCAAGCTGGCAACCTTGGGCTTCATGCCGCGACCATGGGGTCATATTTATGATCCCACGCTCATGCTGGCGAGCCTGCACTCAAGCTGGATGAGCCTGTGCTCAAGCCAGCAACCTTGGGGTTCTGAACCTGGGACGTCAGTGTCCCAGGTCAACACCCAATGCACTGCACTACCACCGGTCAGGCCATAATAGGTCTCTTATTTATTTATTTATTTATTTATTGTATTTTTCTGAAGTTGGAAATGGGGAGGCAGACAGACTCCCGCATGTGCCCGACCGGGATCCACCCAGCATACCCACCAGGGGGCGATGCTCTGCCCATCTGGGGCATCACTCTGTTGCAACCAGAGCCATTCTAGCGCCTGAGGCAGAGGTCATAGAGCCGTCCCCAGCGCCCGGGCCAACTTTGCTCCAATGGAGCCTTGGCTGCGGGAGAGGAAGAGAGAGACAGAGAGAAAGGAGAGGGGGAGAGGTGGAGAAGCAGATGGGCGCTTCTCCTGTGTGCCCTGGCCGGGAATTGAACCCAGGACTCCTGCACGCCAGGCCGACGCTCTACCATTGAGCCAACTGGCCAGGGCCCATAGTAGGTCTTTTAAATGAAGTAGGTTTGATTGCAAATTGGTATACCCACGATCCTTAAGCACTGAAGAGGCGTTTCCTCTGGAGTGTAGGACTCTGAGGTGAGGTGCTGACTGAGCACAAGGTCAGGATGAACAAGACCATTTTCCTCTGTTTCAGCTGGTTTTCCTGGAATTCTTTGAAGCTCTCTTAAGCTTTGCATTCATCTCCGTTACTGACCGAATGACTAAGTCATCTATAAGTTTTCCAAATGATGACTTCACTGTAAACAAACCTGGAAGAAGTTCTAGGACAGAAAATAAGGTAACGAGCAATATCTTAGCATGCAGAGCAAGAAATGGTTTTATTCTGGAATGGTTAAACCATCCTCAAAACTGTCCTCAGCTTTTGTAACCCTTCAAGAAATAATTTAAGACTTCTCTTCACATTTTGGTTTTTTTTTTTTTAAGTTAGAGAAAATGTATTTCCTGGCCACAACCCAGGAAGCAGACTCCTAGCCACCAAAAAAAAAAAATAATAATAATAATAAAAAAATAAAGTAATGAAGGTCAGAGTGCTTACAAACTTGCTGGGTGGGCTGTGAGTCTTAGAACGCCGGAGAAGTATTGTTCTGAGATGTTTCGTTACACAATGCAGCGTGTGCGAGGGTGGTGAGCCTGCCCCCGGGGTGAAGTGCTGAGGGACAGCTCCTGAGTGTGTGTGGGATGCCAGATGGGTCCCTGGGGTGGGGGACCGTCTCACGGGGCTGGGCCCTGGCCTTCCCTGAGAGACTGCGGGGGGTTGGGGGCAGGGGCAGTAATTTACTGAAGGCGAGATCCGGTGCTGGGCACCCTGAGACAAAGCAGTTCTGGGTGGGGGTTTGAGGTTGATGGGCTCAAATGATTTCTGATTTTTTTTTTTTTTTGTATTTTTCTGAAGCTGGAAATGGGGAGAGACAGTCAGACAGACTCCCGCATGCGCCTGACCGGGATCCACCCGGCACACCCACCAGGGGCGAAGCTCTGCCCACCAGGGGGTGATGCTCTGCCCCTCCGGGGCGTCATTCTGCCGCGACCAGAGCCACTCTAGCACCTGGGGCAGAGGCCAAGGAGCCATCCGCAGCGCCCGGGCCATCTTTGCGCCAATGGAGCCTTGGCTGCGGGAGGGGAAGAGAGAGACAGAGAGGAAGGAGGGGGGGGGTGGAGAAGCAAATGGGCGCTTCTCCTATGTGCCCTGGCCGAAAATCGAACCCGAGTCCCCCGCACGCCAGGCTGACGCTCTACCGCTGAGCCAACCGGCCAGGGTGATTTCTGATTTTTGAGCCATTTATTTGGAGCCATAAGGGAGTCTTGGGGGCCAGGGAGCCCCACAGCTGCGAAATTCTTCAGAGCTGCTCATGCAGGAGCCCTCTCATTGTGGTTGGTCTAAGGACAGACGACATGAACCCTGGGCTGGACTTTGGGCCCTTCGTGTGCTGGAAGCTTCCTGTTCAACTTGAGCGGCTCAGGGTTCACCCCTGCAGCCAGATACGCCTCCTCCGGGCTGAAGACGTGACTGGGGTCCAGCTCTCGGCTCTGAGGGAACTGCATGTCCACCTTAAGTCCATCCATGATCTTATGGGTGGTGTCACCACGGCCTCTGGCCACCGACTGTGAACATTCTGGTCCAGGGATCGTCCTCAGACACCATCAGACCTGCTTCACTTCTGGATGTCGGTGTGGTGTTTCAAAATAAACAAACACTTACATTCATACAGGGGAGCGTGAGTCAGTGATGAAACAACTCATGACACACATAACACCACACATGAATCAAAACGAATATGCTGGCTGAAAGAAGGGTATATGCTGCTGTGATGATACAAGGTATATAAAATTCTAGAAAGTGCACAGTAACCTGTGGGGACAGAAAAAGCATGTCAGCGGCGCCTGAGGGTAGGGACGGGGGAGTTTAGCAAGAGGCACAGGAAATTTTCGGGGGTGACAGATATATTCACTGTTTTGACTGAGGTGGTTTCATCCATTAGGACACTATGTGTAGTTTATTGTAAATAGCACTTTATTAAAATTGCGTGCGGCCTAGCGTGCGGAGGACCCGGGTTCGATTCCCAGCCAGGGCACACAGGAGAAGCGCACATTTGCTTCTCCACCCCTCCGCCGCGCTTTCCTCTCTGTCTCTCTCTTCCCCTCCCGCAGCCAAGGCTCCATTGGAGCAAAGATGGCCCGGGCGCTGGGGATGGCTCTGTGGCCTCTGCCTCAGGCGCTAGAGTGGCTCTGGTCGCAACATGGCGATGCCCAGGATGGGCAGAGCATCGCCCCCTGGTGGGCAGAGCGTCGCCCCATGGTGGGCGTGCCGGGTGGATCCCGGTCGGGCGCATGCAGGAGTCTGTCTGACTGTCTCTCCCTGTTTCCTGCTTCAGAAAAATGAAAAAAAAAAAAAATTGCGTGGCCCTGGCCGATTGGCTCAGTGGTAGAGTGTCGGCCTGGCATGTGGAAGTCCCAGGTTCAATTCCCAGTCAGGACACCAGAAGAAGCACCCATCTGATTCTCCACCCTTCCCCTTCTCCTGTCTCTCTGCCTCTCTCTTCCCCTCCCGCAGCCAAGGCTCCATTGGAGCAAAATTGGCCCGGGCACTGAGGATGGCTCCATGGCCTCTGCCTCAGGCGCTAGAATGGCTCCAGCCGCAACAGAGCAATGCCCAGATGGGCAGAGCATCGCCCCCTGGTGGGCATGCCGGGTGGATCCCGGTCAGGCACATGTGGGAGTCTGCCTGACTGCCTCCCTGCTTCTAACTTCAGAAAAATACAAAACAAAAGAAAAAAACATATAAAATCGTGTGTATTTATGTCTGTCTCCACGGAAACCAGGAATTCTCTCACGGGTTTGTCCTTGCTTCGCATCCCCAGAACAGGAGTCTGGCCACAGTCACGAGCGAGGACTCCGATGCGACCGGGGGAGGCACCACGTCCTCTTCCAGCAAGATGGGGCTCCTGTTTGATTTCAGCAAAGTCAAGCTACCAGAGGTTAGTATTTACAGCGAACCCCAGAGACACAGCACGTGGTTGTGGTTTCACCACTGTTGTGCACCTGCTGTGTGAGGACGCTCTTCTCTGTGCTCGGGAATCGTGCCGTGAACAGAAGCCCGTCCTCTCGTGGACTGGATCTTCTAGTGAGATGGTGACAGGTGCCCTCAGGAACAGCTAACACCCGTGGGGTGCTTGCCAGGCACTTCCTGGGCACTCGCCCCCGCAATGCCCCCCGCAGCAGTTCGGGGCTGTTACCGTCTGTAGGCGGGAAGGGGGGCACAGAAAGGTTAAGTGACGTTTCCACAGCCTCGGAACCAGGACGCGGCGGAGTTGGGGACCGTATGCGGTGGTCTGGCTCCGGCTCTGCCTGTGAGCACGGCGCCACCGTACTTGACTCTTAGGGGGCAGAAGCGGCAGGAAGCGGCAGGCTCTGGTCTGCGTGGCAGCGGGGCAGGTAGGGAGGTCTTCTGACAAAGTGACCTTCCAGCATTCCTGAAGGAAGGGAGGTGCCCCCGTGTAATGACCCGGGGCTTGCGTTGTGGACGGGACCGGGCAGCAGCGAGCAGAGCCGCGCGGCACGGCTCAGGAAGGTGCACGCGGGCAGCGGAGGGCCAGCCCAGGGCAGCGTCTGGCCCTGGTGGGGGAGGTGAAGGCCCCCGCCACCCCCCCCCCCCGAGCAGAGGGGCCAACGGGCTCGCTGTGGCTTCGCTGCTGCCCAGTCAGGGGAATCATCTGAAGGCATTTTGAAAGCCATGGAGTCTGAGAGGGAAAGACAGGCGAAGATGATTGCAAGACTTCTGGCCAGAACGACTGGAATTCCGTGTAGAGTCACCATTGACCGTGGAGGGGAGATGAGATTGGGGCAAAATGAAGGGGTTGGTTTTGGACTAAGACACATGTCATCCAAGTGGTGACAGCAAGTGGCACGGCCGGATACACAGATGTCGAGGGTGAGAGCTAGCTGGAGACAGAAGTGTGGGTGCAAACAGCATGCCTATGGCAATTAAAGCATTAACATAGGAACGTCAGTAGGGTTAACTCTGTACAGTACTGTCTCAAATCTTTGGTTTCTTAGGGCTTGCAGTAGGTGCAAGAACTGTTACTCATTTCCTTAGTAGTATATCACTATTTTATACAGGTTAAAAATAGTCAAGGTAGCTTAAAGAGAAGGGCCTCATGAACAATTTTCTAAATTACTTATAATATAGAAAATTAGTTTTAGTCCATAATGATGCAGAAATAATATTTTGCTTTGTGATTATTTAAAATATAAAAGCGCAAGTCCGGAAGGTCTCTAAGTGATGACAGAATTTCCAAGATGAATTTCAGATGTCTAGGAAAAGGGCTAACCTCTCCTTTGTCTCAAAATGGTGAGTATTTGAATTGTAGAACTTTAATTTTGACAAAACTGTTGCTTATAAATGATTTAGTTTATAAAAAAAATGTATGACTCTTTTAAAACAAACACCGTTTTATGTATGTATATAAAGTTAGGCTGGTACTCCTGCTTCCAATTCTGCCGCCTGCTTGACCGAGTTCGCTTTGAAGGCGTGATCTTACTAAGGTTGTTTTTGTTTATGTTTTTTCAGTTTTATTGAGGTATAATTGACTTACATTGCTGTATAAGTTTAAGGTATACAACATAATGATCTGACATACCGTATTTTTTGCTCCATAAGATGCACCTGACCATAAGACACACCTAGAGTTTTAAGGAGGAAAATAAGAAAAAAAAACAAACATTCTGAACCAAATGGTATGTTAAAATATTTAATAAAATACCGTATTTTTCGCTTCACAGGATGGACGGGCATTTTCCCGTCCACTTTTGGGGGGGGGGAAGTGCGTCTTATGGAGTGAAAAATACGGTGGTATATATTATGAAATGATTATCACAATGTTTAATTAATAGCCATCATGTCATAGAGATACTAAAAAAAGAAATGTTTTCCTTGTGATTGAGAACTCTTATGATTTGCACTCTTAACGATAGCCTTCATGCTGTACATTGTATCCCTGCTGCTATTTATCTTATACATGGGTCTGTTCTTCTTGACTGCCATCTAATTCCCCTTCCCCCGCTTCCGGTAACCACAAATCGGATCTCCTTTTCTATGAACTTTTTTTTTTTTTTTTTTTTCATTTTTCTGAAGCAGGAAACAGGGAGAGACAGTCAGACAGACTCCCGCATGCGCCCGACCGGGATCCACCCGGCACGCCCACCATGGGGCGAAGCTCTGCCCACTAGGGGGCGATGCTCTGCCCATCCTGGGCGTCACCATGTTGCGACCAGAGCCACTCTAGCGCCTGAGGCAGAGGCCACAGAGCCATCCCCAGCGCCCGGGCCATCTTTGCTCCAATGGAGCCTTGGCTGCGGGAGGGGAAGAGAGAGACAGAGAGGAAAGTGCGGCGGAGGGGTGGAGAAGCAAAGGTGCGCTTCTCCTGTGTGCCCTGGCCGGGATTCGAACCCGGGTCCTCCGCACGCTAGGCCGACGCTCTACCGCTGAGCCAACCGGCCAGGGCTTCTATGAACTTTTTAAATGGTGGTGTTGGGATTACGTATAAGTGAGATCATAAGTGTTTGTCTTTCATTGCTTGACTTCCCTCACTTAGCATAATACCCTCAAGTCCGTCCCTATTGTTGCAAATGACAGGATTTCCTCCTTTTTTATGGCTGAACTATTGAATATATGGACCACAACTTCTTCATCCGTTCCTCTGTTGAATACTGGGGTTGTGTGAATATTGTGAGTCCTGCTGCTATGAACAAGGGGCACAGATACGTCTTTGACCCTGTCTTTTCCTTTTCCTGTGGCTAAACACCCAGAAGTGGGATTGCGGGATGATCAGGTCGTTCTATTTTTTTTTTTTTTTTTTTTTCATTTTTCTGAAGCTGGAAACAGGGAGAGACAGTCAGACAGACTCCCGCATGCGCCCGACTGGGATCCACCCGGCACGCCCACCAGGGGCGAAGCTCTGCCCACCAGGGGGCGATGCTCTGCCCATCCTGGGCGTCGCCATGTTGCGACCAGAGCAACTCTAGCGCCTGAGGCAGAGGCCACAGAGCCATCCCCAGCGCCCGGGCCATCTTTGCTCCAATGGAGCCTTGGCTGCCGGAGGGAACGAGAGAGACAGAGAGGAAAGCGCGACGGAGGGGTGGAGAAGCAAATGGGCGCTTCTCCTGTGTGCCCTGGCTGGGAATCGAACCCGGGTCCTCCGCACGCTAGGCCGACGCTCTACCGCTGAGCCAACCGGCCAGGGCTGGTCGTTCTATTTTTAACATTTTGAGGAACTGCCACACTATTTTCCATAGTGGTTGCCCCAGTTTACATTCCTCCAGTATGCAAGGGGTCCCTTTCCTCTACATCCTCACCGAGTTGTTTCTTGTCTTTTTGATGATGGCCATTCTCATAGGCCTGAGGTACTATCCCAGATGGTTTTGATTTGCATTTCCCTGATTAGTGACATGTGGAGCTGCTTTTCATGTTCCTGTTGACCGTATGGATGTCTTTGGAAAGAAGTCTACTTGAGTTCTCTGCTCATTCTTTTTTTTTTTTTTTGGTATTTTTCTGAAGTTGGAAAAGGGAGGCAGTCGGACAGACTCCCGCATGCGCCCAACTGGGATCCACCTGGCATGCCCACCAGGGGGCGATGCTCTGCCCATCCGGGGTGTTGCTCTGTTGCAACCAGAGCCATTCTAGCGCCTGAGGCAGAGGCCATGGAGCCATCCTCAGTGCCCGGGCCATCTTTGCTCCAATGGAGCCTCGGCTGCGGGAGGGGAAGAGAGAGACAGAGAGGAAGGAGAGGGGGAGGGGTGGAGAAGCAGATGGGTGCTTTTCCGGTGTGCCCTGGCCGGGAATCGAACCCGGGACTTCCACACGCCAGGCCGATGCTCTACCACTGAGCAAACCGGCCAGGACCCCTCTGCTCATTCTTAAATTAGATTGCATTTTGTTATTGAGTTGTATGAGGTCTTTAGGTATTTTGGATATTAACCCCTTCTCAGACAGATGACTTGCAAACATTTCCTCCATTCTGTATGTTTCCATTTTGCTGATGGTTCCTTTGCTGTGCAGAAGCTTCTTACTGTCCCTAAAGCTTCTGTATGCCTAAATAATATAGATAATTAGTTTAGGACAGAGATGCCTGAGTGGCAGTGCTGACTGCCAGGAGAGAAACCTATCGGAGATTTAACTAACAAGTGACACTGAGGGGGTCTCATTTGCTTTGGTTTTTAAAGATGCTCAAGTTAGGTCCTGGCTGGTTGGCTCAGTAGATAGAGCATTGGCCAGGTGTGTGAAAGTCCTGGGTTCTATCCCTGGTCATGGCACACAGGAGAAGTGACCATCTGTTTCTCTTCCCCTCCCTCTCTCCCTTCTCTCCCTCTTCTCCTCTCACAGCTAGTCAAGCATTGGCCCTGGGTGCTGAGGATAGCTTGGTTGATCTGAGCATTGGCCCTGGACAGGAGTTGCTGGGTGGGTCCTGGTTGGGGCACATGCAGGAGTCTCTATCTCTTCTCAACTCACTTTAAAACAAAAAAAAAAGCCTGACCAGGCAGTGGCGCAGTGGATAGAGTGTCGGACTGGGATGCAGAGGACGCAGGTTCGAGACCCTGAGGTCACCAGCTTGAGCACAGGCTCATCTGGCTTGAGCAAAAAGCTCACCAGCTTGGACCCAAGGTCACTGGCTTGAGCAAGGGGTTACTCGTTCTGAAGGCCCGTGGTCAAGGCACATATGAGAGGGCAGTCAATGAACAACTAAGGTGTCGCAACAAAAAACTAATGATTGATGCTTCTCATTTCTCTCGATTCCTGTCTGTCTGTCCCTATCTATCCCTCTCTCTGACTCTCTATCTCTGAAAAACAAACAAAAAACCCTCAAAACCAAAAAAACAAAAACAAAGGCTCAAATTATAAAGAACAGAATAAAACCCTTATTCAGTCTCTCAAATTCCTCTTAATACAATGAATCCGTAAAGTCATGGTGCACTTTTGACTGATCACAGGAAAGCAACAAAAGATGACAGAAATGTGAAATCTGCACCAAATAAAAGGAAAACCCTCCCAGTTTCTGTAGGATGATGTGGCAGCATGTGTGCATGCACAGATGATGACGTAACACCGTGTATACAGCGGAGCAGCCCACGGCCATACCAGTGTAGATGTGGACGGTACAGAGGAAAGCTTAGTGAGTTCTGTGGCTCGCTAAATTCGAATCCGTGAACAAAGTGCAACGTGAATATCGGCGTGTTTATAACGAGGCACCCCCACATAGGAATAACATTACTTGGTGGGATAAGCAGTTGAAGAAACCGGCAGTTTGGTGGAGAAACCCGTTCTGGTAGGCCATCAGTCAGTGACGAGTCTGTAGAGGCTATATGGGATAGCTACCGAAGGAGCCCTAAAAAATCTGTGCGTGAGCCCACATCGAACTGCACTGAATAGGTATGAAACTGGGAGAGTTTTCCTTTTATTTGGTGCAGATTTCACATTTCTGTCGTCTTTTGTTGCTTTCCTGTGACCGGTCAAAAGTGCACCATGACTTTACGGACACACTGTATATATTTTTTCATAGTCGAGTCACTCTATCATTCTGTCTGCTGACTCCATTTTGTCCTCTCCCAGCTGCTCCTCAGCCCTGTCCACAGTGGCCGCCACCTTCATGCCTCTCCTTCTGTTGGGGTCACCCAGAGCCTCATGGTCTTCTTACTAAAGAAGAACCAGGTATGTTGGGCTTGAAAAGCAACACACCATCCAACCACTTGGAAACTGAATGCAAACCAAACAACAAAAAGCCCCACCAAAACCACAGTCCTCTATTCTTCTTAGAGAAAATAAAATCGCATTGCTGAGAATACTCAGAAAATTGAAATAGCTTAAACACCACCCAGAAGGTATGGTCAAAACCATAAAGTAAATCTATAGAATTAAACGTGTTCGCTATCAAACAAGAAAACATCGTAACTTACACGTGCAGCCCAGAACGAGGAGAGCAAGGAGAAAAGCATTAACAAAATAAACTCACAAGTGATATGTAAGAAAACAGAAAATATTAATGCTCATCGTGATATCTCCCGGAGAGCCCCGAACTACCGGGGCACTGTCTGCCCAGAATCAACTGTTTTACACCCGCTCCGCAGCGGGTCTCTGCGGCCTCTGGATGGCGAAGCCGCCTCCTATGCAAGCCTGCGCTGTTATTTACCTTCCTGTTCGGCTGGGAGTTCAAGGCTGCCCATTATTTTCTTAATGGGCACTTGGACACTGCCTTTAAAGACGATATACTCAAATGCCAAGGGTCTCCCCCCCGCTCCGAAATAGGGAAAGTGGTGTACATTTTCTAAAACTGTACTTTTAGGAAACAACAAAAAAGCAAGCTATTTAGAAAATAAAGCCCAGGTACCAGGAGACTCCAAGGAAATGGTGACAGTCACAGCTACGGCCGACCTGGTGATTCGGCCTCTCGGCCTCGTCCCAGGTCGTCCGAGCAGCTACTTCAGCCCCCCCCCCCCCCCCCCCCCCGTCCTCCAGGGGGTGGGGGAACCGCCACAGTGAGGGGCAGAGGGTGGGCACTGGCCCGGAGGTCACTGCAGAACTGAACGGAAGTTCACGGAAGTCCCACCTTCTTGCAGAGCAGAAGGAACCACTCGAGGACGAACAAAACCACAGTCCCGCCCCGGGCGTCACCAGCGTGCACCCGTGCGTCACCAGCGTGCACGTCTTCCTCGTGCACATCCTCTTCCAAGCACACAGGCACGAGGAGGCCCTCCGGGAGACGGCGAGGGAGAAGGGGCTCTGGCACACGGTGACGGCCACCCAGCTGCCGGCGGAGGACGGCGAGCTGGAGGCCAGGTAAGGAGCGCGCCGCGCGGCTGCACTCCCGCCACCGCACACAGCCCCCACCCTTCCTTCCGCGGGCTCTCAAGACCAGGACACGGCTTCCTAAGGGCGGCCTGTCCTCAGGGGGTCCCGACAGCCTGTGGCCACCTGTTCTCTCTCCTGGTTGTCCGAGATGGTGGTGACATCTGTGTCCCCAGGCTCACACGAAGAGGCAGGGCGATGCGGTGGCTGAGAGACCACAGAGCTCGACTGCCTAGGTTCAAATCCCAGGTGGCCCTGGGCAGGGTCCGCCACTGTGTGCCTCTGTTTCCTCGTCTGTAAGCCGGAGACGATACCCCATAGGACCATGGGGAGGATTCAGTGACCTAAGGTTTGGAAGGCGTCTAAAACAATGACTGGCACCCAGGGGGAGCCCCATAAAACTGCTCATGCACCTTTCTAGAGCCGCTGTCTGGGGACAGTTCTAGGCAGGCACGCTGGCCCCAAGGACAGACCCCTGCTTTCAGGGCAGTGGTGCATCTCAAGCCTGTAGGTCTGCTGAAGGCATTAAACTATTACATAAGAAAAAATACTATACTAAGAAGTATAGTATTTTCAAAAGGCTATTTACCAGCTGCTGGTTGTTGCAGAGAAGAATGGTTCACAAGTCCCTGTAGATCAGGGGTCCCCAAACTACGGCCCGCAGGCCACATGTGGCCCCCTGAGGCCATTTATCCACCCCCCCACCCCCCGCACTTCTGGAAGGGGCACCTCTTTCATTGGTGGTCAGTGAGAGGAGCATAGTTCCCATTGAAATACTGGTCAGTTTGTTGATTTAAATTTACTTGTTCTTTATTTTAAATATTGTATTTGTTCCCGTTTTGTTTTTTTACTTTAAAATAAGATATGTGCAGTGTGCATAGGGATTTGTTCAGTTTTTTTTTATAGTCTGGTCCTCCAACAGTCTGAAGGACAGTGAACTGGCCCCCTGTGTAAAAAGTTTGGGGACCCCTGCTGTAGATATTTTCTAGGGATCACTTTGTTTCCGGGAAAGCGATAACTTAGTTTTGTTGACAAAAACTATTGACATCAAGGTAGGGACTACTTTACACCCCACATATACCATAACGCTGGGAAATTATCAAGGAAAAAGAAAAAACACCCTGCTGTTTGCTTCTGGTAATAGGCTGAATAGCTTGCGAGAGGAAGAAGCCAGAAGACCAGAGTATGAGGTGGACATCATGGTGATCAAGGAACCGGTGGAGGTCTCTTCCTCACCCGTCACACCGAGCCCCCCGAAAGAGGACACAGTGGTGGCCCAATCCAAATCCATCATAACTAAGAGAAAGAAAAAGTAGAGGTTCCTGGGTTAGTGAAGGAGCCACAAGAATAAACAGTTGGAAAAGGAGTTTAGAACCAGTGCACTGTCACCAACTTCCTGACCAGCACAGGTGTCTGACTTCCTGTCCCGGCGTGTCTGAAGTTGCACCACCTGGGCCCTCTGCGTTCCGACTTTTTTCTAAGGCGGGGGTCACTGAAATGCCTGCATTGGACAACTGAGCTGAATGAAAATACATGTGTGTGGGTAGTAAATGAGTGTATATTCAGTATGATTTTTATTCAGTATGACTGGGGATCAAGCTTAGAATCTGATAAAACCCATCAGATACCAGCGGTGAGTAGATGCAGTTCACGAAACATTTCTTCAGGCTCCCTTCCCCAGAACAGCTCCTTTGCCCCTGGTAACCCTGTGTCCACGTCCCACCTGGCCTTCATACGCCGCCTCGGACGTGGCTCTTCTCCTGCCCCTTGCCCACGAGTCACAGCACTGCAGACAACATGGTGTGGGGCAGAGGCTGAATGACAGGACCAGGAGCTGGTGTGCCGTCGGGGTTAAATGAGTACTTGGTCTCTGCTAGAAAAATGTAAGAGCTAATAGTTTATTTTAAAATTTATGAACCATTTGACCAGGTTGTGGCGCCGTGGATAGAGTGTTGGACTGGGATGCGGAGGACCCAGTTTCGAGACCCCGAGGTCGCCAGCTTGAGCGCAGGCTCATCTGGTTTGAGCAAAAGCTCACCAGCTTGGACCCAAGGTTGCTGGCTTGAGCAAGGGGTTACTCGGTCTGCTGAAGGCCCATGGTCAGGGCACATATGAGAAAGCAATCGGTGAACTACTAAGGTGTCACAATGAAAAACTGATGATTGATGCTTCTCATCTCTCTCTGTTCCTGTCTGTCTGTCTCTGTCTATCCCTCTCTCTGATTCTCTCTGTCTCTAAAAAAAAACAACTATAGCCCTGGCCGGTTGGCTCAGCGGTAGAACGTCGGCCTAGCGTGTGGAGGACCCGGGTTCGATTCCCGGCCAGGGCACACAGGAGAAGCGCCCATTTGCTTCTCCACCCCTCCGCCGCGCTTTCCTCTCTGTCTCTCTCTTCCCCTCCCGCAGCCAAGGCTCCATTGGAGCAAAGATGGCCCAGGCGCTGGGGATGGCTCTGTGGCCTCTGCCCCAGGTGCTAGAGTGGCTCTGGTCGCAACATGGCGACGCCCAGGATGGGCAGAGCGTCGCCCCTGGTGGGCGTGGCGGGTGGATCCCGGTCGGGCGCATGCGGGAGTCTGTCTGACTGTCTCTCCCTGTTTCCAGCTTCAGAAAAATGAAAAACAAAAACAAAAACAAAAAACAACTATGAATCAATAAAAACACAATCTATAGCTTCCAAAGTAGCAGAAGGAAGGAAACCACCATCCAACACAAACCTGGGAAAAGGAAAAACAACAAAAAAGAAAGATGGAAACAGAAAACAGAAGATGGTGGGAGAAGTCCCAGGATGGCAGGAGTCACCTGGTGAAACAGGCTCAACCCACCTCGTCCCCAGAGATACTTAGATTGGGTTAAAAAATCAAAATTCACTTCACTGTTACTCTTTACAAGGGAAACATCTTCCACACAAAGCCATACTGAGGCCCTGGCTGGGCAGATAGGTCAGTCAGAACATCATCCATAAGCCAAGGTTGCGGGTTCAATCCTTGGGCAGGGAGGGCACATACAAGAACCAACCAGTGAATGCATGGATGAGTGGAACAACAAAGTGATGTTTCTCACTAAAATCAAAAATAAAATTTAAAACCATATAGAAAGGATAAAATATGAAAAAAGGATGTACTAGGAAAATCTAATCATGATGATTAGACTAGCAAGCAATATTTTAAAGGTAGACAAAATAGAAATTAAGGCAAACATCTGCATTATATGGATAAAAATAAAAATGAAAAAGGACCAACAACCAGAAGGATGCAGGCTCAGGTGCATCTCACGTGCTAGCCTTGCAAAAGCAGTCTCAGGGAAGAAATCCTGAGGGAAGAAAGGGATCAGGAAGAGAAACATTTAGTAAGGATATAGATAATTTAAGCAACTATTTATTGATAAAAAGTCTGAACTAACACAGAAACCAGAATGCAACAGAAGAAACAATGACTACCTTTTTGGTAGAAATGTGTAACAGTTTCAAATCTTACATCAGATACCTACTCTAATTACACTGCAATTAATGTCAGTAATGAATGCACACTATTAAGCAAGCCTCAGATCATGGAAAACTGAACCCATACAATCTTAAGTAACTCCTGGTTAAGAGGAAATCCTGACGGAAAGTTGTGAATTACGAAGTTGTGAATTACGTAAGACATTAAAGAGACTGCCAGCTGATGCAAAGTTTGCCCCCTCCTCCCTAACTCAGCAGGCTCATGCGGGTCAGGGGGAGGGGGAGTCTAGAGCCCCTGCTGGGACCAGGGTAGTTCCAGTGTTCTAAGGCCATACCTGGCTAGTTTTCACCTAAACTCCGGGATGTCCCAACCACTAAAGGTTAGCTTATGTTAAATAAAATTCAGCCGGCTCCATCCCAGCCGTCCGGCTGCATGCAGAGTGTGGTGACCTGGGAGTTCTACGTGACAGACAAAAATGCTTTATGTTTAAATCACACTGGGGCACCTTCACCAATAGGTCTAAAAATCACATCAGCACTCAAGAGAAAAACCAAGTCTAGCAATTACTTTGGGCAAATGCCTTAATTCACCACGTGAGGTCCAGTGACCATGGAAGGGACCCAAACTCTGAGAAGCTCTCACTGCTGGTCCCCCCCCTCCAGGACGCGCCAGGGACCCGCTGGCCAGTGTGGTCTATGAACAGGCGACAGGAGAGAGACTTGGTGCAGAACCAGAGTTTAAAAAACTTTACCAATTTATTAGTCTTATTTTCCAGTAAAATAGTTGCATAATGCCACAAAAGAATGGAATGATAGAGATGTAGCTGACTACCTGTAACCAATTCCACATAAATATTTAAAATCTAAAAACTTGAGGGGATCATCAGACTGAGTAGAAATTTGATTTCTTCAGAGCAAGTATTGCTTTACTATTGTCATTAATCCAGTCAATAAAATGACCAATAACTTGCAGTGGTAAACAAAACACTTGCTGAGTTGTTTTGAGCCGTGATCGGTCAATCCAAGAAGAAGATGTTATTGAACTGCGTCGCGCAAAGTTTCTTTACTTCCTCTGCGAAAAGAACAGAAAACAGTGAGCAAGAGGTTTTCACATAGCCTGACCTGTGGTGGTGCAGTGGATAAAGCATCGACCTGGAATGCTGAGGTCACCAGTTCAAAACCCTGCCCTTGCCTGGTCAAGGCACATATGGGAGTTGATGCTTCCTGCTCCTCCCCTTCTCTCTCTTTCTCTCTCTTTCTCTCTCTCTCTCTCTCTCTCCTCTCTCCTCTCTAAAATGAATAAATAAATACAAAAAAAAATTTAAAAAAAAAAAAAAAAAAAAAGAGGTTTTCACATAAAGCTTATATAATACACATTAGTACCTTAAATTCTTCTGGAATCAAGCTGGGAATAAGGAAATGTCTGCATTAATTTGGACCTTATTTCTAAGAAGCTTACGGAGCAACGAGGCTAAACCGAGAGAAGAAAAAGCCTCACGTGCCCACGAGACCTCGATGCTCTAACAGAGACACACTGCTTCCCTGGGCCCGAGGAAGCTCGAACCCGGCACCCAGTGTCTGACACCCATGGGTTAGCGGGTTAGAAGCGCAACTTCTAAAACCTTGAGAACTCTGATGCACACACAGCACAACACTCCAGCCGCGGCCACACGGGCATCGCTGTCTTAGTGCCCCTGCACTGAGCCGTGTCTGCACCGAGGTTTCTACTGCACACAACTATCAGTCTGTGTTAATAAAAGAGAAAATTTAATATGCCCTAGAAGACATGCAGAAGGAAACCTCACACCTAACCTTCCTCACAGGTGGCACTTGGGGTGCATGCCCCCAACTGTCCACTCCATGCTCAGGGTCTCTTACAGAGCCACAGAGGAGCCGGATGCAGTAAAGGCGACACCCCCTTTCCTCCAGGGCAACAGAACTGCCAGGATCAGTCAGAGCAGCTGTTTGGATCACTCTGAGCAGAGGACCAGAGCTGCTGCTTTAGCCCTTTGGCCGAGACGGAAGGACACGTCCGCAGTGTCACCCTGCTCTGCACACAGGCAGGTGGCTATAAGCTGCTACAGGGACCTGGCAGCTTGGCACCAAAACGTGTCTTCTTATTACAGGAAATAAAAATGACCTGTTTAGCCGGACCAGTGGTGGTGCAGTGGATAGAGTGTTAGCCTGGGATGCTGAGGGTCTCTGGTCTGAGTGTGGGATCACAGACATGACCCCATGGTAGCTGGCTTGAGCCCAAGGTCACTGGCTTGAGCAAGGGGTCACTGGCTCAGCTGGAGCCCCCTGGCCAAGGCATGTATGAGAAGCCATCAGTGAACAATTAAAATGCTGCAACTATGAGTTGATGCTTCTCATCTCTCTCCCTTCCTGTCTCTCTCTCACTTAAAAAAAAAAAAAGACCTGCTTAGACACAGTAGATAAAGCCTGGGGCTTTTTTTTTCCTTTAGCATTATAAAAAAAATAATTTTCTTTTGGGCAATGTCACGTTTCCCATGACACAGGAAAATTTCTTACATACTTTTTCGAGGAACTAAGCTACAGAAAACATAGAATGGATTCAGTGGTTTCCTTTAAGCAAAAGGGGCATCTGCTTAAAACCTCGCAGGCTGCGATGTTCTGTTTGGCCCTTCTCAGTACAGTGAAAAGACAGCAGTTTTTAAATATCAGAAGCATTAAAATTCTGCTCACACACCACGTCCTACTTACCATTTACTTCAATCAGGTTTGCATTTTTTTGATTCAAAATAACATAGAGCTCCCGCTGATCAGACTTTTTCCCAACAACCCAATAATCGCTCATGGCTTTCACAATGATCTCCTCGTCCTCATCCACCCTGCAAGACAACGGTTTCAGAATGCCATCGTTTATTACAGATATAGCCAGACTCTGAAAAACAAAACAATCTAAAATAAAAACAGGAAACTTGAGTCACGTGTGAGGGACCAGGGACGTCTGGGCCTAACGGTCAGTCCGGAAGTGGCACCCGGAACTGTGGTCTAGCAGGAGCCCCTTCAAGGGGCCCTGGGTGACTGGATTTTGAAGATGGTTCCTTTCGTGGCTCGGGTCTTATTAGGAAGGGGACGCCTTGTTTGAGGCGTGGTCAGAGGTACCTCGTGAATTTATCAGGAAGGGGACGCCTTGTCGGAGGCGTGGTCAGAGGTACCTCGTGAATCTATCAGGAAGGGGACGCCTTGTCTGAGGCGTGGTCAGAGGTACCTCGTGAATTTATCAGGAAGGGGACGCCTTGTTGAGGCGTGGTCAGAGGTACCTCGTGAATTTATCAGGAAGGGGACGCCTTGTTGAGGCGTGGTCAGAGGTACCTCGTGAATCTATCAGGAAGGGGACGCCTTGTCTGAGGCGTGGTCAGAGGTACCTCGTGAATTTATCAGGAAGGGACGCCTTGTCGGAGGCGTCAGAGGTACCTCGTGAATTTATCAGGAAGGGGACACCTTGTCGGAGGCGTGGTCAGAGGTACCTCGTGAAGTCACTGTTGATGTCCCCCAGAATCTTCATTAAATCCGGGTGAACAGACGTCAGCGACACGCTCGGCGTTTTCCTCATGTGAATTGTGCTTTTTTCTGCTAAATTCATGTGGTTGAAGTAGATAAACTTAAACTGGGGCTCTTTCTCAGACCTGTGAAAACAGATCAGTGGAATGGTAACATTCTGAAAGGATTATCCAGACTATATGACCATGTCGTTAAAGTTTGGAAGTCGTGTGGCTAAGCTCTGTATTTCCAAGGGCTGGGTCAAGTCAAGAATCTCAGTTAGGACGCAATAGGCTCCTCATTCATTAGTAACTTACTTGATATTGTGAGGTATTCGATACGATGGAGTTTTCCAGAGAGCTGAAGTATACTTTTTTAAAAAACACGTATTTAAATCATTTTATGATTTTCTCAATAAAAGTAAAATGTTTTATAATGGCACTCGGCTATTCCCTCACTGTGCCCTCACTTAAGCCAGTCCTGGGTCTGGGTGCAAGCCTGGGAGGCTCAGAGCCTTCTCTGCTTACGTCAGGGCTAGCAGCCACGTTCTGGAGGGCTGAGGGTGCTGGAAATCCGACCTCCAGATAAGAAGGGCTACTACTATAATACTTTACATCCAGGCGAAGAAAGAATGTGGATGATTTAGTTTCCAGGAAAATGAAGAGGGAGTTCTTATAAAAGCAGATTTTTTTTTTTTAAAGATTTTATTTATTCATTTTAGAGAAAGGGGGAGAGAGGGAGGGGAGGAGCAGGAAGCATCAACTCCCATATGTGCCTTGACTGGGCAAGCCCAGGGTTTCGAACCGGCGACCTCAGCGTTCCAGGTCGACGCTTTATCCACTGCGCCACCACAGGTCAGGCAGTTTTGTTTTTTTTTAAGTGAGAGGAGGGGGGAGAGAGAGAGAGAGACAGACTCCTACATGCGTCCTAACTCCTACATGGATCCACACAGTAACACCTATCTGGGGCCGATGTTCGACAAGCTATCCCCAGAGCCCAGGGCTGATACTCAAACCAGCTGAGCTACTGGCCGCAGGAGGGGAAGAGGGAAAGAATGGGGAGTGGGAGGGGGAGGGGTGGAGAAGCAGATAGTTGCTTCTCCTGTGTGCCCTGACCAGGAATCGAACCTGGGACGTCCAAATGCCAGGCTGATTCTCTATCCACTGAGCCAACCGGCCAGGGCCTAAAAACAGAACTTTCTAGTAGACCCCCTGAAACTAAGACAAGAATACTTACAAGAAAAACTGGAAAGACAAAATATTAAAAGGTGTTTGGAAAGAGTCGGAAATTTAGTTGTTTGGTAGACAGACTTCCACCCAACTTCAATTGGACTTAAAAAGTTACGGCTGTTCCATCTAATCCAGTGGTCCCCAACCTTTTCTGGGCCACGGACCGGTTTAATGCATTCAGAAAATATTTTCACGGACCGGCCTTTAGGGTGGGACGGATAAATGTATCATGTGACCAACACAAGCATCAAGAGTGAGTCTTAGACGGATGTAACAGAGGCAATCTGGTAATTTTTAAAAAATAAAACATCGTTCAGACTTAAATATAAATAAAACGGAAATAATGTAAGCTATTTATTCTTTCTCTGTGGACTGGTACCAAATGGCCCACGGACCAGTACCAGTCCGCGGCCTGGGGGTTGGGGACCACTGAGCTAACCCCAAACATACAGTCTGGCTTTGCTCTTTCCCTCGTTTATAAGATATAAACTCTTCTCAAACTGAAATGATTTCTTTTTCTTATTTAGGTAGCTAAGGCAGGCAGAAGCGGCCTCTTCCCACTCCCCCTTCCACAAAAGATGATTATATTTAAAAACACATAGAAAATAGTGACTTGCAGTGTACTGTTAATAAAAAAAAAAGCCCTCACATTAAAAATAACAAGGATCATCTTCATCCTACAAGCGTGTTAGTTATCAAAATTAACATCTAACAGCGCATTAGTTCGAATTAGCAAGCAGCCACATTTATCTGGTATCTTTTCCAAAGAGATAAAACGTATTCTTTTTAAACACAAAAGCATTTTTTTCCAAACATGAGATGATACACTCTTGCCTCCCCCCCCCCCCCCGTGAGTAAACAGCACCAATTTTATTGAAATGCAAGATTTACATGTGTGAGGACCAGGTATGTGAAAACCTTCCCAAACTGCAAAAGCAAGCCAGGAATAGGTTTTTCACAGATTTCTTCAAAACGACCGATAAAAAAGGATTGTAAAGAAATTGCTCACATGACAGAGGTTCCTTTTCTCATAACTATATGTACTCCTCACACCTTCTCAAATTTAGTATTAGAACTGGCTAGTGTATGTGAAGGAAACAGAAACTAAAGACTCGCATCTTTAAAATCACTGACGTGTTCGAAAATTTTCATAATACTGTAAAATACTGGAGAGGAAAACTGCTTTCCAATTGTTGGAGAATCATTATCCAAGGCCCCCTTTCTTCTGTGCTAGGAAATCCTAAGGAGAGTTCATCCTATTTGCAGAATAGGAGGTGCGTGCGTGAGCCACACCTGATCTGTGGTGTGTGCTGATGAGTTACCCGAGACCCATCCCATCTACCAGAAGCACACACACGACGGCCAACCTGGCCAGCCGTCTCCCAGGGAGCTGGGGAGGAAGGCAGCTACCCTGGATCACTCCTGACTTAGTGCGTAACCCAAAGTTGATTTAACCCACTTACGCGTCCGCTAAAATAAAACATCTGGCAGTCTCATGTCTTAGAACCAAGAGGAGTTTGACTTTGAGTTCCTGGGTGCTTGGGGAGCGCCTTTTGGGGCCGCCGGCCTCAGCACCAGGGCCCAGACAGCTTCCAGCACAGGCCGCTGCGCCCGACACGTTTCTGCACAGTAAGGCAGAGGGCGTTCAGTCTCTGCAGAGCCAGCCCTGCTGGTGACTGCTGCCAGTGTAAGTACCACAGCCGAGGCTGGTCAAGTGGCAGGTCAGATGGCCCTCAAGGCCCAGTTCACAGGCCTGGCTAGCACACCTCAACCCACATTCCTGCCGCACTCAGGGGAGGGCCAGCCCCAGGCGTCCTCATGGGGCAGAAAACTCAGGAGCACTTCCCCAGGACGCTCTGCAGACAGGACCAGACAGCGCACTGCCGTTCTCTGGATGCAGAGAAGATGTAAATGTTAACACCGTCCACATCCTCAAGGAAAAAACACCCTGATCTTCCAAGCCCAGGTAAGTGCTTGAAAATAAACACAAAGCAAAGTACAAACCCAGACACTCTTTTGTTGATGTGAAATTGCTCACAAATGTCGGATGCCAGCACTGTGAGCTGGGGCCCCACAATGCTGTCCAGTCTCCGGCAGAAGTCCAGCGTAGGCTGTAGAGAGGCTAACAAGCAATTAAAAAAAATACCAGTGAGTGTTATCATACTTTGTGTTAAAATGGTCAATATTCATTTTATATCGTCTTAAGAATAATTCTGCCATCTTTACTGAGTTAACAATTCAATCTAAACTTTTACTGGATCTGGGAAATAAAATAATTAAGTGATCAGATCTCCCTGTCTACTCCCCTCCTCCAAATATAAGAGAAACAGAAAAATCAAAATTATCTTTACAATAAAAAAAAAATTCAGACCTATCCCACTGGGCATGCTGATTTAAGCACGTCCTACGGGGCGGTAAACGGGCTTGTCCACCCCAAGTAGACCTAGAAGGTCAAATATTTAACAAACATTACACAGCACTCCCCGGCCACATTTAGTGCTTTTCAAAGACTACTTCATTTGACCTTCAGAACTCCTACTGAGACGGGTGCTACTGTGACCACTCCTGGTCAGGGAGGCAGAGAAAGGTGCCCAGGACTTACTGCTGACAAGTGGGGAAACCAGGACCTGCAGGGGTCCCAGACGGGGCCCAGGCCTAATACAGCCTCTGAGTTGCTTATGACAACCTAGTTCTGACTTAGGAATGCAGCATAGCAAACTGCAAGGAGAAAAGCTTTCTTGGAGGCTGAAATCAGATACAGGATGTACCTACCGTCAATCATAAAGCAGACGGCAGCACTCATGGCCTGGGAGGGAGAACAGACAGGTTACCACGCGCCGCAGAAAGGAAGAGTCCTAACCCCGTGCTGTCCCCTTGGGCGACTCCTGACTGGGACAGACCAGCTTGATCAGGATATTGTTTAGTCAACTAGAGAAATCTGGGTAGGGACCGAGCATTAGATGATATTAAGGAAGAAATGCTTATTTCGTCAGGTGAGACAGCAGCAGGGAGCTACATTCAACAGATGTCCTTGTTAGAGCAGCACACTGAGGTATTCGGACAGAAAAAGTTGTTACCTTATAAACGATTAAGTGGAGGGCTTCGTAAGTGTCGTCTGTATTTACAAAGATTTTGGGGAATCTGCATTTTGCTTCTGGATCATTAAGGTTCAAGGGTCCAGTCAGAAATCTGAGAAGTGAGCAGAGAGATGATTCAATTCAAGCAGGTGAATTATAAACGGGAATTTACAGGGTGGGTAAAAGTAGGCTGACAGCTGTGACCACATGAAACAGTTTTTCTTGTAGTATCATTTATTAATTGTATTACTTTCCACAGGAACAACTGTAAAACCTACTTTTGTCCCACCCTGTATGGACGGGGTGCATTCCTACGTAACATACAGCCGTTTTTTTGGAAGGCAGACACTGCTTGGAAAGTACCAAGTCAGAATATAAAAATATAATAGTATTAATTCACTGGTAACAAGAGAATTCCTTTGTTGATTATTGTCAACAAAAATAGCACAAAGGCAATTCAGGGTTCATGATTTTATGTCTACCAAGAAAGATAATAAAAACCCAAAGCTGTGTATCAAAGAACAGAAGTCCTACCTTCCGTAGTGCTGAAGATTTCCTGGCATTTCTGTCCTTATGGGAGAATCCCTTCCTGCCAACTGTAAACACATGTAATGTTGAGAAATGACTTATTAGATTATCTACTTTCAAAGCTTTGAGCAACAGCCTCCATATCTACGAGCTGGCTCCGTGCCACTTTTTTCTGCATCAATTTCCCATAGTCCTGCCCACCAGAAAAGGGAAGATTACAGATAACTCATTTTAGCCAGAACGATCTTAACATAATAACTTCACTCCTCTACTCAGTGAACTGCTCAATGCTACTGCCACTGAACGTAACAAGACGAAGAAGAGCTAACACACCGGGTTTCTGTGTTAAAGTGATACACAACTAAATAGATCTCACTGAACATCACACTGGTGGTGTGAAACAGGGAGCAGAGCTGCCCTGCACGACCACCAACCCTGCGCGAGACACACATGCCTGCGTACCTATCGACGCGGTATTAGCACCCGGCCGTACCTCAGGTTCGATGTGCCTTGGAAATAGGGATGTGGTGAGGTATTTGTATAAAATTCTCATGTCGTCTTGCTCCAATCCACTCCTGAAACATCAAACACTGTGTTAGAAGCTTGGAACTGGTCTTGTCTTCCTGCTGCTCTACGATCAAGCTCATCCTTCTCCTTTCACATTATGCCCGGCAGTCCTTTGCTTTGCCAGGGAGGCCCACGAGGGAAGGACTCCCACTTGAGTCTGGCACTAGATCCTGGGCTGAAGCCACTGCTGCGTAGTCTTGTGTTTTCTGCGCCATTTAAAGTAAAATGTCACAAGACTTGATGCTCCGGTTGGAGTCCACCCGGGACCCTTCAGGAAGCATCAATAACCACAACGCTCCACTTCAGATCAAAGATCTCCCTCGGCTTTCGGGGCTGCAGGGCAATGCCATGCTCTTTCGCTCGGCATCCGAGGAGTACTGGATGCTGAGGACCAGGAACTGATGCTACTCTCAGAAGTGGAGTGGGTTTAAATTCTCTGGAGTTCAGTGTAGGCAAAAAGGAGGAAGAGAAAGAAGCCAACCCCGGGCAAACCATCTAACCTGAAATGCAACAATGAACAGCATGTGGGAAGATTACTGTGAAACGAGCAGGCATCGGACTCAATTTGAAGTTTTTGTTTTGTTTTTTTTTAATTTTAAGACTTTATTTACTTTAGAGAAGAAAGAGAGAAGGGGGGAGGAGCTGGAAGCATCAACTCCCATATGTGCCTTGACCAGGCAAGCCCAGGGTTTTGAACCGACGACCTCAGCATTTCCAGGTCGACGCTTTATCCACTGCACCACCACAGGTCGGGCCTGAAGTTTTGTTTTAGGTAGAATAGAAATAGTTGATGAGTCTGTATTTGTTTTTTGTTTTTTTCTGTTCAGGATAAATTTAAAAATCGTGTGAGGAAAGCTACCTTCACATGAATCAAGCCTCCATCCTGTACGCCAGTGGCTGTCCCCTCTTTTCCCGCTAAAACCATGTTAGAAGTGGTCTGTCCTGTCAAATGGGTGCTTCCCACCTCCCTGGACCCTCCGCTTTCTGTCTCTCCCCCACCACCTCGCTCCTTTCCAGGTCCGACCCCACGTCTGGGCCACAGCTGAAGCCAGGAGCCCTGCACCCTCAGCCTGGTCTGTCCCGTTTCCTGCCCAGGACAAGGAGGAGTTCCGGGTCCACAGGGAAAACCGGAGGGGAAGCCATGGAGGGGAACACGGAGGCTGGTCCTGCCCATGACAGCAACTCTGAAAGTGTCTCACAGCCAACCAGGCAGACGGAATTTCCAAATCAAACACATGGCAAGGTCACCCACTGTTTTTCTTTTTGCAGAAATAATTGAGATAAGGTGGGGGAGGGGGAGAAAAAAACAGCTTCTGAACTTTCTCTTTCCTTTTAAGACATAACTGTCAGGGGGAGGGGCTGTTAAGGATCGGCTGATGACAGTGTGTGAAGAACCGGGCGCTGGGCAGGTGCTTCCGTCGCTGCACCTCCAGTAACAGTGGCTGCTGGGCACAGCTGCCTGCTCAACACTTGAAATGCAGCTGGTCGGATGGGGGGGAATGTGCACTGGATCTCTGAGCTTTAGCACAAATGCAGCGCCTTACACAGGCAGCTTGCATTATATTCTCACCGGACGGTGCTGCTCTAGACCAGAGGACACTGCGCAGACAACGCCCTAGGACAGGAAACAGCGCAGAGTTCCTTAACTGCTCCCCCTGTGCACTGCGGGCAGGGCTCTGGTCTCACGACTGCCCTGGAAACCTAATGCTAGGCGTGCAACACTTTGCGCTGGTTTTCTGAGTAGGACTGTTTTCTGGGTAGGTTTGCTGGTTTCTGGGTAGGACTGTTTTCTGGGTAGGTTTGCTGGTTTCTGGGTAGGATGGTTTTCTGGGTAGGTTTGCTGGTTTCTGGGTAGGTTTTTTTTTTTTTTTTTTTTTTAATTTTCCTGAAGCTGGAAACAGGGAGAGACAGTCAGACAGACTCCCGCATGCGCCCGACCGGGATCCACCCGGCACGCCCACCAGGGGCGGTGCTCTGCCCCCCAGGGGGCGATGCTCTGCCCATCCTGGGCGTCGCCATATTGCGACCAGAGCCACTCTAGTGCCTGAGGCAGAGGCCACAGAGCCATCCCCAGCGCCCGGGCCATCTCTGCTCCAATGGAGCCTTGGCTGCGGGAGGGGAAGAGAGAGACAGAGAGGAAAGCGCGGCGGAGGGGTGGAGAAGCAAATGGGCGCTTCTCCTGTGTGCCCTGGCCGGGAATCGAACCCGGGTCCTCCGCACGCTAGGCCGACGCTCTACCGCTGAGCCAACCGGCCAGGGCCTGGGTAGGTTTTTTAAAAGAAAAAAAAAAACACAACAGTGCGCTGCAGCCAGCTGTTCAGAGCACAAAGCATCAGCAGGCGACTCCCGCTCTGCCCACGGAGAGGCGTGCCCAGGGGTAGGGTCTCCGCCAGCTCTGATCACAGCAGCGCTCTCCTGTGTCTGCCGCCCTGTCCCTACCCCTGCTCCCCTACAGGAGCAGATGACGTCATGTCCTATTATAGCTATGCAAGATGGTCCATCTGCAAAAAGTTATTATAACTGTATGGCAATATTCAACAATCTCAAATTAAAAAAAAAAATCAAACAAGTTCTTTCTTTAGAACAGGGGTAGTCAACCTTTTTATACCTACCGCCCACTTTTGTATCTCTGTTAGTAGTAAAATTTTCTAACCGCCCACCGGTTCTACAGTAATGGTGAGTTATAAAGTAGGGAAGTAACTTTACTTTATAAAATTTATAAAACAGAATTATAGCAAGTTAAAGCATATAATAATTACTAAGTACTTTATGTCGGATTTTCACTTAAGTTTGGCAGAATAAATCTTTATAAAACAACTTACTCTAGTTCAATCTATCTTTTTATTTATACTTTGGTTGCTCCGCTCCCGCCCACCATTGAAGCTGAAGCGCCCCCTAGTGGGCGGCAGGGACCAGGTTGACTACCACTGCTTTAGAACAAATAGGCAAACACACACATGAAGCCAACAAAACCCTGCAATGACAGGCCCAGTGACTCAGGACCCATCAGCGGCTCAATGACAGGCCCAGTGACTCAGGACCCATCAGCGGCTCACAGTGGACAGGACGCAGCCCTCTAGTGCTCAGAAGCGCATGTGTCCTCAAGCCTGAGGCTGCACCTACCAGATGAGCTGATCGTTGTACAGAAAGGCAGTGTACTTGACTACGCTCAGGCTTTCCTCCATCCTATTGATAAAGGACTGGATTTTCAAATAAGTCATTTTATCCAATGGGAAGAAGCTGATTCCACCAAAAATGTCAAGAAGATCACATGACTGCAGGTGCAACGTTTGCAAATACTGTAGAAAAAAGAAGGCATGGAATATTTACTAGTAAGTACACTGAATGCGGTCCTCTCTGACAACTGAAAACAACTAGTCCTGATCTATAGCACAATGCAAGGACACACTAGCAAACAGCACACTAACAAGTCAGCAGGTAGGGCAATAGGGGCCTGTGTCTGAAATCAGTACCATTTTCAGAATAAGTGTTCATGTTTACTCAGTGTTGTGGTTTTATCTCTGAAGTATTTAATTCCTTGTATTAGTGCTCTTCAAATTAGGTGAGCCTCATTAGGGAGGCACCCAGCTTTATAATGGACACCACTTAGGGCCTTCTTACACGTGGTCATAGAAGGGCAATAAACCCAAGAACGGGAATCAGGGGAGAGCACGAGAGTGAATAATTAGCCACTGAAGTGAAAAAGCAAGAAAAGTAATTCACAAAAATAATTTAGAAATTGGTATCAAAGGGAGAAAGAAAATTGAGCATGATTCTCCCAGACAAGCTGAGTTTGAACAGAGGCGGGGTGAGCAACGCAAAATTCAACTCCAGTGACGGAGAAGGGCTCCCACTGAGGGACGTTCGTGCGTCACTCCGCAAAAACCACACAAGGAACTGCTAACATGATAAAGTCTGTGCCCCAGCCAAAAACCTTCACCTTGAGTCAACACTGTTCAGTGGACAGAATCAATCGGTAAGAACGTGCAGCTCAGTGAAGAGTTTCAATTTTGCCAACTAACCAGCCCACCACACAGTAAGTTCAACTCTTGAGTCAGCTCACTCTGACCGCTGCAGGGGAAACGGATGAAGCCAAAAAATGTCTCCAGGAGCCATGCACCGATGCTAAAGGGCTCTGGTCCTACCCCCAGGGGAGGACAGTGAGTTTCCTCACTGGGAAGGTTCGGCCACAGTATATCTTAGGCTTTTGGCCACTTTCAACTTCTGGGGGGGGGTTTTGTATAGAAAAAAGAAACTTGTCTGTATAGTTCTCTAAAGGTTTGTCTAAACACTACCAAGATTATAAATAATATTCAAAATACTTACCCGATGGAAGAATTTCTCTAATCTTTCTTTTAGAAGCTTGACACCTCCGTCTTCCATGGCTCTCAGAAATGTACCATTAAAAAGCTAATGGTATAAAAGATTTTAAAAAGTCAGTTTTCTATGCCCTTCAAGTACCCAGAATGACAAGTTCTTATACTTTTAGATGAATTGTTGTAAGTCACCAAAAACTTAATGCACTGTTAAGTGCTATAATTTTTACAAAATCATCTAATCATTTTAATCTCAACTCATACCTAAGTTTAACTTTTTTTTTTTTGGACAGGGAGAGTCAGAGAGAGGGACAGACAGACAAGAAGGGAGAGAAATCAGAAACATCAGTTCTTTGTTGTGGCACCTTAGTTGTTCATTGATTGCTTTATCATATGTGCCTTGACTGGGGGACTACAGCAGAGCGAGTGACCCCTTGCTCAAGCCAGCGACCTTGAGCTTCAAGCCATCGACCCCACGCTCAAGCCAGATGAACCTGCACTCAAGCTGGCAACCTCAGGGCTTCGCACCTGGGTCCTCCGCATCCCAGTCCGAGGCTCTATCCACTGAGCCACCGCTTGGTCAGACCCTAAGTTTAACTTTATAAATAATATCACCAGACTTCTTAAACCATACAGTGTGTATTTTCCTCAAGAACCTGGACTGTCTTGTTTACCACTGGGGATACAATTTGTGGTCCAAGGCCAGGAAGAGAGAACAGAGAAGAGCTCAGGCCTCAGCGACAAGTGTCCATACAAACTCAGTACTGTTCCAAAGGCTACCAACAGATACACCGGCACCTTCCAGTCATCTAAAGGATTAAGAATCATGTAAACAGGGGTGACGGGCTAGCGTCCATGCAGAAGGCAGCCCGGCTTACCTTGTACATGCTGTAGCACTGCTGGAGAACCGAGCTGTAGACCTTGTCCTACAAACGACAGAGACGGAGCACAAATCTCAAGTTGAAAGGGAAAACAAATTCTGTGACAGAGCAGAGATACAGCGGCGCTTGGCAAAGCAATACAATGCTTGTAAAACCTGCTCCCGCAACAGCTGTGTGCTGAAAACAGCAATATTTAAACTCAATTATAAACCAGTAAGCCTAATTTTAGGAGGGAGTCAAACATAGATAACGAGGAGAAGGTATCAGTGAGACACGGTACATCCACATTTTCGTAAGACTGTACTAATGTCAATAGTTGACAGGAAAGCCTCCCTTTGTGGACACCCTGAGAACACACTTCTGCAAGGCAGCACAGCTTTCAAACTGACCCAGTCAGTCATTCAACATTTCGTAATACACTTTTTTCTAAAAACATGAAAGAGGACGAGTGGATTAAAAAGCTTTGGTACATTTATACTATGGAATACTACTCAGCCATAAGAAATGATGACATCGGATCATTTACAATAACATGGATGGACCTTGACAACATTATATGGAGTGAAATAAGTAAATCAGAAAAAAAACTAAGAACTATTATGAATCCATACATAGAAGGGACATAAAAATGAGACTCAGGGACATGAACAAGAATGTGATGGCAACAGGGGTGCGGGGTGGGGGGAGGGGGTGAAGAAGGAGAGAGGGGTTGGAGGAGGGGAGGGGCACAAAGAAAACCAGATAGAAGGTGACAAACGACAATTTAACTTTGGGGGAGGGGTATACAGCACAATCAAATGTCAAAATAATCTAGAGATGTTTTCTCTCAACATATGTACCTTGATTTATCAATGTCACTGCATTAAATTTAATAAATAAATTTTAAAAATAAAATATCTTAGTGTGTAAGTTAGACAAAAAAAAATATTACCAACAACTCTTCCTCTTGGTATTCAACAACTGGTTTTCCATCTTTGCTTTGCTTTTCAATTATAGGATTCCGAACAACCTATAAAATTCAGTAAACTGAAATTATACAATGGATCAATTATATGTGTTACATTTCCCCCAAAATTTAAATATTTGAGCATGCCACAACACCAGAAACACACTTCTCAAAACTTCCCTGAGGCCTGACCTGTGGTGGCGCAGTGGATAAAGCGTTGACCTGGAATGCTGAGGTCACCGGTTCAAAACCCTGGGCTTGCCTGGTCAAGGCACATATGGGAGTTGATGCTTCCTGCTCCTCCCCCCTTTCTCTCTCTCTCTCTCTCTTTCTCTCTCTCTCTCTCTCTTTCTCTCTCTCTCTCCTCTCTAAAAATGAATAAATAAATAAAATTAAAAAAAAAAAAAACTTCCCTGAGAACAAATACACCGAATGTGAATTTGATTTCAAAATTGCAACCAATTTTATTGTAATTCTACTTCGATGCAATAGCCACAAGACTTTTCTAAATTCCTAACAGTAAAAGATCACCCACAACTTTGCTATACAAATTCAAAAAGATGTACTGTGTATGTAAGTACCATGACCATCCAGAAATTTTCTTCTGGTTCATTGAAGAACTGTCTATTCTTCTGTGTATGTAAAGATTTTGCAGGTTTTGATGGGCTAAAGGTCCTAAAAGAGTTAAAAGAATATGTTGGGGACAACTCTCCAGTTTAAGTGGTAAGAATTCACTGACTAAGCTATGCAGAAGCACATTTAAAGGCATTACCTTGTAAACTGTACAATAGCTTCACATAATCCAACATTCCTAATTTTTTCATTCTTCTCTACTTCATTTGGATAATAAAACAAAATTTTATTTTCTTCCTAAAGTACAAAGAAACAGAATCACAACAGTAAACATTTTTTTATCTTAGCTGTTAAAAATGCTGTTTAATGTCAACCTCTTGTGTCATATATGCTATAGGCAAAACAAACAAAAAAGAAGTCCCAAAGCAAAAAACCCTTTTTTAAAAAAAGAATGAGCTTGCCTGATTAGGCAGTGGCACAGTGGATAGAGCTCTGGCCAGGGATGCAGAGGACCCAAGTTCATAACCCCGAGGTTCCCAGCTTGAGCGTGGGCACACCAGCTTGAGTGCGGGGTCCCTGGCTTGAGAGTGGGATCATAGACATGACCCCGTGGTCGCTGGCTTGAGCAAGGGGGTCACTGACTTAGCTGTAGAACCCCCCCACACCACCCGCACATATGAGAAAGCAATCAATGAACAACGGAGGTGCCACAAGAAAGAAATGATGCTTCTCATCTCCCTTCCTGTCTGTCTGTCCCTATCTGTCCCTCTGTCTCTAAAAAAAATAATGATCTCACTGTGTAAAACGCTTATCAGACTGAAAGACAATTGTGATACATTAAGTCACCTGTCATCTGAAGTAGCACTACTAGACAACTGTTTGGAGTTCTTTCCTCGTGCTAATTTGTAAAAAATACACCAACGCCTGTAAGAAATAAGCGTGGGCGTGTGCAAGTGCATAGGCTAATACCGCCCGCCTGCAAAATTAAACCCAGCAGGTTCACGGACACTTAGCCAGTCTTTTAAAGGACTGATCGGCTGCCAACAAAACCTAGCTCCGGATATCCTTTGAGGAAGTCACCGTCGCCAGCTAAAACATCAACACAAAACTCCTGCCACTTATTTATTTATGTAGGACTACATCGGAAATCCTTCCGAGGGTCCTCCAAGTCTGCATCGCTCTTCTTCCACGCTTCTCGTCGGGGACTTCCCGCAATAAAGACACAAGCTCGTTCTGAATCACTCCAGGATGAGCACAAAGGAAAAAAAGACTCAACCCGCGTGGAGGAATTCGTCTGAAGAACCTTCTATTCTAGACCCAGGCGCTGACCCGGGACCTGAAACAGATCCCACCCGCGCGGTCCGGCCCCCCGCCGCAGGCGTCTCACAGCCCCGCGCACACCTGGCGCCCGGCAGTCTCGCCAATGCGGCTCGAGGAGGGCAGAGTGGCAGGTGCTTCCCCGCGCTGGGCGGGCCAGGGCCGCCTCGGGGTACGTGCACCCCGCGGCTCCCCAGCCGGATGCCCGCCCGGCGGCCCCACTCCGCCTACCTCTCCCTCACGCGGCCCGAAACGCGGGTTGTAGATAAAGAAGCTCAGCAAGGCCGGCGGGAACTGCTTCTCTTGGGCAGTCCCGACCCCAGCCGCCGCTGCCGCCATCCCGGCCCGCTCACCACCCCCGCCTCGGGAGCCTCTGCGGGTCCGGAGACAGCCGCCGCTGGGAAACCGCACTTCCGCCTCGCTTGCGGCCGCCCCGGAAGTAGTCGCCACCGGCCCGGAAGTAAAAACACGCAGCCGAGTGTCTTTTTCTGACGCGTTCGTCTGGGTTTCTTCCTGGGTAGGCGTTTCTTATGTTAGAGGTAAGGTAAAGGTGAAATGTATTTGCTGTTGTTTGCGCCCAGATTTGTGTCCTGGATAAAAAGGGAGGTCACTTGCTTAACGAAAAACGGATGGAGCATAGCTTTTTGTAGAAGGGAGCGTGGAAGCCCAAAAGAAGCCCCTGCGTTCATTCAGCCGGAGAGATGTGCACTTCAGCGTCCCGCCGAGCATTGAAGGGTTTTTTGTTGTTTTTATTTTTATTTTTAAATCCCAGTTTGAGAGGCCTCAGATGACCATGAATGAAATAAACCGACAAGACTTTGCACTTTTCCTCAACTCCTCTGGCTCCAGGCAGAAGAAAAACTGCCCCAGAGCTGAAGGCGCCGCCCTGGGGAGGCGCCGCGCGTGTGCCTGGCGGGACCAGAGCGTGGCTTCCTCCGGAGTACCAGTTCCCTGGGCTCGGCACACAGGGCATTGCCCTTTGCAGCTTTTGGAATTCCCTTGCTTTTGAGTCCTGTGAATTGTAACACCGTTGGGATGGCTTGTTGCTTCTAGTAGTTGGAGTTCAAGCCCCTATAGCCCACTGCTTGGCCAAATTCAAGAAGACCTCGGTTTTAGGCTGTCTCACGTCCACCCACTGTTATCGGTGTCAATTCAACCAAGGAGTCCCCCATTTTGGGGTACAGAAAAGGGGGGGAGAAGTTATTCAGTACAAACATCTCGACTGTGATACCGCACAGCTGTGGAACAGCAGGGCTGTGGGCAGAAGTGGATTAAGGTCGGTTGAGTCCCTGGGCGCAGAAGAAAATATTGGGCCCCTGTCATTGGAGAAAAGTGTCAAGTTGGGGTTTCGCGGGACCCTTCAGAAGTCGGGGCCCATGTGGGTGCACGCCTGGTGCACCCGCCCGTTAAATCTGCCCTTGGCTCTGGGGCAGTTCAGGTGTGAGGCAGCCCAGTGTTGTATTGATAGCTTGGCCCCTCTCTGGCAAGGTAGCTCTGGCTCCACAACCCTCCACTCCAGCGAGACTCCGCTGCGCAGGTCCACTCTGGTCTGGCCAGCAAGACGACTTAGGCAGTACAGGACCACAGAGAGAGCCTTCCCCGAGTCAGAGGGAAGCTAACTTTAATATAGAGCCCCTGGTTCCTGATTGGGCTATTCTCATGCAAATGAGAACAACTAAACCTATTCTCATACAAATGAGGGCTCCTAAACCTCAGTTTGATTGGTCCAAAAAACAGCGTCCTGATTGGTCCTGATGGAAGCATCTGTTTGGTCAGTGAAAATGGTAATAAGGATATAGCTGTATAGTTCTAGGACAGGGAAGGTTACAGTTGTATTGATTGAAATAGGATTCCAGGGGTTTCTTTAGAAGGGTTGGCTCCGATGACAGGCAGGCAATTCAGTGCAGGCTTTTCTCTGAGGTGTGCCTTGTGCCAGAGGCCCCTATGTAGCAATGGTTACTAGTCCCTGCTTTTAAATTTGACCCAGTTAGGCCTTGGCTGGTGGCTCAGTGGATAGAGCTTTGCCAGTGTATGGACGTCATAGGATCCATTCCCCATCAGGGCACACAGGAGAAGTGACCATCTGCTTCCCTACCCATCCCTTTTCCTCTCCAGCAACCAGTGGCTTGACTGGTTCCAGCATGGCCCCAGACACTGAGGATAGCTTGGTTGCTCTGAACACATCAGTGTCAGGTGCTATTAGCGCCGTACTCAAGCATCAGCCCCAGAAAGGGGTTGCTAGGTGGATCGTGGTCTGGGCACATGCTGGAGTCTGACTATCTCTCCTCCTCTCACCTATTAAAGTTGGCTCAATTAGCCACCAAGAGCTCTTCTTGGTATTTTCTTTCTTGCAGTCAACAGTTGTCTGTCTCAGATGAAGTTTAGAAACAGGGCATCTTATCCAGCCTTGCAAAATGGATCTGCACATTAAGGGAGGCAATGTTGGAAATTGGACCTGAGACAGATCTGGGTACTTATCCTAGATCTATCACTCACTAGGTGTGAGACTTCTGACTGATTACCTAAACCTTCTCCAGCCTGTGTCTCATTTGTAAAATGACTAATAATAAATGCTTTCCTTGAAGAAATTTCACTGTAAGAATTAAATGAGAGTATGAATTGGACATCTAGTGCCCAGCATGTAATCATTATTCAGCAAATGATTATTATTATTTGCTCTTGAAAGACTCTCAACATTTGCAAATCAATATATGTGATACACCACATTAACAAAAGACAGTAAAAATCATATGATTGTCTGAATAGATGAGAGGCATTTGACAAAATTCAATATCCTATCATGCCTGACAAGGTGGTGGTGCAGTGGATAGAGTGTCGGACTGGGATGCAGAGGACCCAGGTTCAAGACCCCGAGGTCGCCAGCTTGAGCGCGGGCTCATCTGGTTTGAGCAAGACTCACCAGCTTGGACCCAAGGTCACTGGCTCGAGCAAGGGGTTACTCGGTCTGCTGAAGGCCCATGGTCAAGGCACATCATGGTCAAGGCACATATGAGAAAGCAATCAATGAACAACTAAGGTGTCACAATGAAAAACTAATGATTGATGCTTCTCACCTCTCTCCGTTCCTGTCTGTTTCTGTCCCTATATATCCCTCTCTCTGACTCTCTCTCTGTCTCTGAAAAAAAAAACTTTAAAAAATATCCTTTCATGATAAAAATTCAATAAACTGGGTATAGAAAGGATATATCAATACATCAGCCTAATAAACGTCATATTCATATAGTTTATTTACCCACAGCTAACATCATGTTCAATGGTGAAAGGTTGAAAGCTTTTCCTCTAAGATCAGGAACAAGACAAGCCATTTTTAGCTACTTTTATTCAACATAGTACTGAAATCCTAGCCAGAACAATTAGGCAAGAAAAAGAAATAAAAGGCATCCAGTCATAAAGGAAGAAATAAAATTGTCTCTGTTTGGAGATAACATTATCTTATATATAGAAAACCATAAAGACCCCACCAAAAATCTCTTAGAACTAATAAAGGAAGTCAGTGAAGTTGCAGGATACAATATCAATATATAAAAATCAGGGTTTTTTACATTAACAATGAACTATCGGAGAAATAAGAAAACTATTTACATTAACATCCAAAAGAATACTTAAGAATAAATTTAACCAAGGAGGTGAAAGGTCTGTGCACTGAAAACTATAAAACACCGATGAACAAGAAGAAGACACAAATAAATAGAAAGATATTCTGTGTTCAAGGATTGCAAGAATTAATATTGTTAAAATATGCATACTACCTAAAGTGATCTACAAGTTCAAAATGCCAGTGATGATTTTTATAGAGACAGAAAACCAATCCTAAAATTTGTATGAAACTACAAAGACCTTGAGTAGCCAAAGAAATCTTGAGAAAGAAGAACAAAACTGGAAGCATGTGGTCCCTGATTTCAAAGTATATTGCAAAGCTATAGAAATCAAAACAATATGGTATTGGCATAAAAACGGACATAAAATCATTGGAACAGAATAGAGAGCCCAGAAATAAGCCCATGCACATATGGTCAATTCGTTTATGATAGGAGGCAAAAATATACCATGGAGAGAGGATAGTCTCTTCAATAAATGGTGTTGGGAAAACTGGATAGCCACATGCAAAAGAATGAAACGATCTCTATTTTGCACATATGTAAAAATTCAAGATGGATTAAAGACTTGAACATAAAAGCTGAAACCATAAAACTAGAAGACAGGCAAGCTCCTTGCCATTGGTCTTGGCAATGACTTTTTGGATTTGAATCAAAAAGTGAATGCAGCAAAATAAGAAATAAACTACCAAGCTTCTGCACAGCAAAGGAAACCATCAATGAAATAAAAAGTCCATCTATAGAGTAAGAGAAAATACTTCCAAACCACACATCTGGTAAAGGGTTACTATCCAACATATCAAGGAACTCATTCAAACAATAAAAAAAAACCACCCTCAAATAACCCAATTTAAAAATGGGCAAAGGACTTGAGTAGACAGTTTTCCAAAGAAGATGTACATGATAAGATGCTCAACATCATTAATAATTAGCAAAATGCAAATCAAAACCACAATGACATAGCACCTCACATCTGTTAGGTCTATCTTCAGAAAGACAAGAGATAACAAATTCTGGCCAGGATGTGGAGAAAGGGGAACCCTTGTGCACAATTATTGGTAATGTAAATTGTAGCCACTATGGAAAACAGTACAGAGATTCCTCAAAAAAAAAAAATAAATAGAACTACCTTATGACCCAGCAATCTCACATCTGGTTATATAGTCAAAGGAAATAAAAATCATTATCTATATGAGATATCTGTGCTCCTCTGTTCATTGTAGTATCAGTCACAATAGCCAAGGTATGGAAACAAGTGTCTGTTGACAGATGAATGAGTAAACAGAATGTGGTACATATGGATACAGGAGGATATTATTCAGCCATGAGAAAGAAGGAAATCCCGCCGTTTGTGACATGATTGAGCCTAGAGAGCATTATGCATAGTGAAATTAGCCAGCCAAGGAAAGACAAATGCTTCATGGTATCACTTATAGGTGGAATCTTTAAAAAAAAGAAAAAGTCAAACTCAAAGAAACAGTAGTATAGTAGTTGCCATGGGCTGGAGAGAGAGGGGAAAAGGGAGAGACTAGTAACGGGGTACAAACTTTCAGTTATAAGATAAAGTCTAAGGATCGATCGTACAACATGGTAACTGTAGTTGATAACACTGTGCTTTATAATTGAAACTTGCTGAGAATAGAATTAGGTTTTCAAGCCCTGCCTCCCCCTTCCCCCCACACACAAAAGGTAAATATGTAAGGTAAGGAATGTGTTTCTTAGCTCGATGGTGGAAATCCTTTCACAAAGCATACGTACATGAAAGTATCACATTGTACATTTTAAATACATTACCATTTTACATGTCAATTATACCTCAATAAAGCTGAAAAAAGAATTTGTGAGCCCCAGTTCTGAGGGAATGGGAGGTAAGACAAGCATGTTTTTTTTTGGGGGGGGGGCAAGGGTGTAGAAGGGTGCACAGTTCCAGGTAGAAAGTCAGAGTTCCTGGGTGGGAGGCTCTGGATACGTTCTCACCTATATCAGGAGACCCCTGCTAACAAGAAAACTGAGCATCTACATGGTAGGACGATTGGGTCATTACTGTGGTCCCATTGTCCGGCCCAGTGCCTGTGTTAAAGGACACCGTGTGTGTGTGTGTGTGTGTGTGTGTGTGTGTGTGTGTGTAATGGATGAGCTTTGGCGGTTAGGAACAGAGTGGGTGGAGACACTTCAGAGATGGATTTCCTCCTTCCGAGTTCTGCCTGCTGCAGAACATGCCCACAGCGCTCAGTCACTGGCTGACCTCACACGCCAGCGCGTTCTCTCCTCCCTGTACTCCACTCAGTACTGAGCTCCGAGAGGAGGCTGCTGGGCAGAGGGCAGGGTGTGACAGACTCCTCCGAGGACATCTGTACAAAGGGCCACTTCATCCCACTCTGTAGGTTGAAATAACAGACGTGTGCGTCAAGGGTCCAATCCGTACTCTGCTGATTTCGAGTCGATACTCTGTCATTCAGAGGTGACTTGTCATCTTGAGGGTACACTTCTCTGTAGTGAAAACTGTCCTCAGTCTTCAAAAATGCGTGATTCTTTTTATTAAACAACGAAAAATCTGAAGCAAACTCTGTAAGTCTGTATTCAATTGGAGAATAGGACCCACTAGGAAAAAAATATACCATTCATCTCTATGTATATTCTATATCATGTAATTTTTAGATATTTATTGCAGGTATTATGCTATGATGTAGCCATGTAATATATAGTCAGAGGCAGGGATGAGCAAAAGTAGGTTAAATGACCAGCCATCATTGCCTAAAAGATAAATCATAAGGACACTGAATAATAATAAGACAAATAATACAAATAGATAATATAATAATGAATAAAATAATGAAGAACACAAGGATAAACTCTGTGTTTCACATACAGCTGAAAACCTACTTTTGTCCACCCTGTATGTATCTTTCTATCTTACAGGTCTGGGCTTGTTGAGCTAGAGAGCTAGTTCGACAGCCCCCTCAAGGCCGTTGCCTTCATCCACTGTGGAAGCTTTAAGTCAGGCAGTCAGGAAAGGATGACGGCCGTGAGCGAGGCCGTCGGAACCCACGACTGTAGACGGGAATTAATGTCAGTCTCGCATCGCCACCCCAACTCGGATCATAGGGTTCCTCCAGGAAGAGCTGGTGTCCTTTGTCACAGAAGAAAACACACACTTAGAACTGGACCCCACACCAAGGAAGGGAGCCTGAAGGTAGGTGACCCCCCTCCCCCATGGAAGGTAAAAACTTTGGCTGCTACTTCAAACCCACCCTCCAAATCTCAGGCAAAATGGCTCTTGTGGTCCACCCTAACTGGGTACTACAGCCTAAGCTGGTGGACAGATTACTAAGCCACCAGGCAGCTCATGCCAAGATTTGATGAAGTGAGGTGGTACCCGGGTGTTGATTTTGCTGCATAGTCTCAGCTGAATGCCTGAAAATACTCTGCAACTTAAAAATTATTGAAGCTGTGCTTTCATGTATTCATTGTAGAAGTCCTATAAAAATGATGTCGAAATTCATTCCCTGCCAAAAAAAAAAAAAGTTGCTTTTTAAAACCAGTTAAAACATTATGTAAATGAATAGCCTTTAGAGTGAATAAATTAACAGGCCTGGTGGAAACCATCCTGATGATTCCAATTTCATCTGTCGTCTTAAGTGTTTGCGAGGTAATGCCATACCTTAATATTAGCAGAGGAGATAGAAGATAGGTTTTTGCTTGAAATTGGATTCCTGAGTACTCATTACACAAAATTAAACTGCAGCCATTACACAGAATTAACTATGGAACTTGTACACCTGAACAAATAGGCAACTATTTCAGAAATCTTCGCTGATTTGCTATACTTTTTATTTGAGCTGAAAAGAACCGTGAATGTCTGCACATGTTTTTTAAAAAATCATATGACTCTTATATAATGTGCTGTGCTGAAGCAAAATACCAAGTCATGTTTGAAGTGTTTTAATCATTCTTATTAGCCTCAACAATTAAAACACATTCATGAAGCTGACATTGAGATCGTATTCCATTAAATTATAAAGTACCCTACCAAACTATAAGCCAAAATGATAAGGAAGTAAAAATCCTCCAAATTAAAGTCACCGTGGCTTCCCTATTTTATAAGCAATCAGGAAAGATAACAGATACGAGGTTTTCAGCTCTGCAAACTGTGATGCCATCAAGACCCTCATTTTAAAGTCAAACTACATCATTTCACTGCTGAGAACACACTCTCCTGAGGCAGGTCAGTGATCATCCGCAAATGAGGAAAGCAGAGAAAACAACCATGAAAATCAGGTTGTTTAGATGCTTGTCAGTTCCTTTCCTGGATTGTTGGAAATTTTGTTTAGGGTTTTTCCAATTTGGACTTCACTCTGGATATGTTACATTTAAGATTTTGCCTGACCTGTGGTGGCACAGTGGATAAAGCATCTACCTGAAGTGCTGAGGTTGCTGGTTCAAAACCCTGGGCTTATCCGGTCAAGGCACCTGGGGGAGTTGATGCTTCCTGCTCCTCCCCCTTCTCTCTCTCTCTCTCTTTCTCCTCACTAAATAAATAAGAATTAAAAAAAAATTTTTTTTTTCATTTTTCCGAAGCTGGAAACGGGGAGGCAGTCAGACAGACTCCTGCATGCGCCCGACCGGGATCCAGCCGGCATGCCCACCAGGGGGCGATGTTCTGCCCCTCTGGGGCGTCGCTCTGTTGCATCCAGAGCCATTCTAGCACCTGAGGCAGAGGCCACAGAACCATCCCCAGCACCCGGGCCATCTTTGCTCTAATGGAGCCTCGGCTACGGGAGGGGAAGAGAGAGGCAGAGAAGAAGGAGAGGGGGAGGGGTGGAGAAGCAGATGGGCGCTTCTCCTGTGTGCCCTGGCCGGGAATTGAACCCGGGACTCCTGCACGCCAGGCCGAAGCTCTACCGCTGAGCCAACCGGCCAGGGCCCCACAGAAATATTTTTTAAGATTTTAAAATTCTGCCCTGGCCAGGGCCCCACAGAAATATTTTTTAAAGATTTTAAAATTCTGCCCTGGCCAGGGCCCCACAGAAATATTTTTTAAGATTTTAAAATTCTGCCCTGGCCAGGGCCCCACAGAAATATTTTTTAAGATTTTAAAATTCTGCCCTGGCCAGGGCCCCACAGAAATATTTTTTAAAGATTTTAAAATTCTGCCCTGGCCGGTTGGCTCAGCGGTAGAGCGTCGGCCTGGCGTGCAGGAGTCCCGGGTTCAATTCCCGGCCAGGGCACACAGGAGAAGCACCCATCTGCTTCTCCACCCCTCCCCCTCTCCTTCCTCTCTGCCTCTCTCTTTCCCTCCCGCAGCCGAGGCTCCATTGGAGCAAAGATGGCCCGGGCGCTGGGGATGGCTCTGTGGCCTCTGCCTCAGGTGCTAGAATGGCTCTGGATGCAACAGAGCGACGCCCCAGAAGGGCAGAACATCGCCCCCTGGTGGGCGTGCCGGCTGGATCCCGGTCGGGCGCATGCGGGAGTCTGTCTGACTGCCTCCCTGTTTCCAGCTTCGGAAAAATGAAAAAAAAAAAAATTTTCTGTGGTACATAAATTACAGTTGAGTCTAAAAAAATGAGTAGAAATTTCAGGTACATAATAAGTATACAAGGCTTTCATTATTTTGAGTGTGGGGTGAAGTTTTTAAAAAAATTGTAATATATTGTTACTTGGGCTTCATGACAATTAATGGGTAAACTCTCCAGTTTGTGTTTACTTCTCTGTAATGACTAAGTTCTGCTTCTAGAAGGGCTTCGTTCCTACCGTTCCGTAACCCCACCCGAGGAGATAATGCTGGTAATGCTTTGCTCTGGGTCCTTTTCTTCTTTTCTCGTGACTGAGGTGCATATTGAATAGGACCCATTTAAAAATGAATGGCTTCATATGAAATTTACATAATAACTAAACCTGGCTGGTTATTGAAAACATTTTTTGTTTTCAAATCATACTTCACCAAAGATTTGGAAATGTTATGTTTCTGCAATATTTAAACCTAAAAAAATAACAACAACAAAAAGGTGGTACCTGACCAGGTGGTGGCACAGTGGATAGAGCGTCAGACTGGGATGTGGAGGACCCAGGTTTGAGACCCCGAGGTCGCCAGCTAGAGCGCGGGCTCATCTGGTTTGAGCAAAGCTCACCAGCTTGGACCCAAGGCCGCTGGCTCCAGCAGGGGGTTACTCGGTCTGCAGCAGCCCCACGGTCAGGGTACATATGAGAAAGCAATCAATGAACAACTAAGGCGTCGCAACAAAAAACTAATGATTGATGCTTCTCATCTCTCTCTGTTCCTGTCTGTCTGTCCCTATCTATCTCTCTTTCTGTAAAAAAAAAAAAAAAAAAGGTGCTAATGAACAAATATGATCAAATGCCCAGAGCTGTTATCACCTGCCTTCAGAGGTGGAATACTCACCCCCACACCCGAAAACACTCAAATCCAAACAACATGATGAAAAACTGATGCCAGTGAAGACAAGATTATTGCTTCTTTTAAGCATACCCCTCGACACTGTATGGGTGTTGGATACAGAGAGATGTCGCCTTTGATTGCTACTTCTTGTCTGTTGGCGGAGACTCTAAAATCAATTTCTTAAAACTGGGCTGGAAGAATGGAACATGACTATCTTTGAAATGGGCAAAAATAATTTGAGTTATACTTTCGTAACAGTAGACTGAACATAATCCATGAATAACTGACCGTCAATCTGTCTATCGAATATTTGTGGCAGTTTATCCTCTTGTATATATGTGTCCTCTAAGCATTTCCCCAAGGCAGTCAGAATGTCAGTGTGACCCGAGGACACAGCGTCCTGTGGGTGTTCCAAATAACCCTCTAGTCATCATTCCTACGCAGATGCCCTCCTGAGCGCCAGAAAAGAAATAAGAGAAACCCACATCTTCACCTCAGGTGGGAGTCGAGGTGGCCTTTGCTGGTCCAGAGGGTGTCGGGTGGCTTTCAATGGACTAGTTAAAAGCTAACAACCATCATTTTTAAAGCACCGCCATTCACATTGTTTCTCGGAAGCATGCAGTGGCCAGGACCCTGTGGGCATAGGGTGGCAGGATCACTCTGAGTTACTCGGAGGACCCCTTTGCTGAGCAAAGCTAATGGAGTGAATCCAAAGTAAGGGAAGGGCCTGCGTGTCCAGGTGTGGCGTGGAGGCCAGGGGCCACCTGGGGTATGTTTTAAGAATCAAGGCTCCCAGGTCCTCAGTAGCAGCCAGGAAGACCCTCCGGCTGTCTCCATGTGAAGCGGTTCACTGGTGCATCTGGGAGACGTTTGGGGAGGAGCTGGAAGTGGGGGGGGGGGGAAGTAGCCCGGGTCCTGCCAGGAAGGCTGGGGCGGGGGAGAGGAGGGGAGTGCAGACGTGTGCAGGGAGAGGCCACACACAAGGGGCTGAACACGAAATGACAGAGCCGTTCTCTGCCCCCCTCCCAAGAGTTCTTCATTTCCCAGCTGCGTTTCCCCATTTGGATGCATTTGGAGACCACCTTCGTGAGTCTGTCCCTCCCACTACCATCTCCGTTATTACTCTTTCTTCCTCAAGTGGCTGTCCTCCCCAATGTCTAACACTCCCTTTAGCCTCACTCTAAAGTACTGAGACCATGTGTTTGTGTGTTATTTTTCTTACGTGTATTAAAATAAGCGCATGGCTATTAAAATAAGAAGTGTTGACCCTCTCCCCTTGAAGTCATTCTGAGGCGCCCTAGAGGTCCACGTCCCCACCCTCGGACAAGAGGCTCTCACATGACCCTCCGAAACACAGGGGTTCAAAGTCACTGAGTGAGGTAGTGTGATGGAAGAGCCGAGGGCCTTGTGAGCTTGGGGGTTTGGGGAAAAGCTGAGTTTTTAAAGGAGCACCCAGAAAAATGCGTCTGTTCTGCCCAGGAGTCCTCAACCCGCGGGGTCAGCCGGAGGGAGCAGCTTCAAGCTGCCACCTGGAAACCGGCCTAATGAGAATTTCCTGGCTGGAGATCACCCCGCCCGCCTGAGCCAAAGCCCTGTAACAGGACCCCCGCGGCTGGCCTCCGGTGTTAGGGTGTACCTGCTGCAGGCGGTATCAAATACGAGCCAGGAAAATAGTGTCTGAGGACTGGGAGGGGGAGGCGGCAGGAGGGTGGGTCAGAGCAGGCAAGTCTTGTTTTTCTAAGAAGAAACAAAGTTTCACTGCCGGTCTGTTTGTGCTCAGCTAGCCTCGCAGGCCTCCTTAGCTTTACTGCCTACTGCAGCCTCACACTTTTTTCTGTCTTCCTTACATCTTTCTCATGGGAAATCTAACATCCGGTAGCAGAAAACACGTTAGCAAGAGTGGTTTTCAGCTGGCTCAAATGTCTTCTTGTTAATTTCCGACTGGGATAAACTGCTGAGAAATCCTAGCTTGACAATGCCACTTATTTGTGAATTTGCTTTTCAACCTGTTTCCCTGTTGGCTCCTGCACAGCACAAAGATTGTTTGCTCAAGGCTTGGTAGGACCAGGTATCTTAGGTCCCCAAATTGCTTTCATCCATCTCCCTTCCTGAGGAAAAAAAAACAACAACACACCCACATGTCACAGATGATGAGAAACATGTCTTTATTGGACGATTTTTAAGGGCATTGTCTGCTGAGGGCCTTACGGGAGTCGCTGGGGCGTACCCACCACCCAAAAGTCATGAGTGATCGTCTATTACCTCACTAAGATACCAAGCAAGTCGCAGAAGCATTTCAGGGGAGATTAATAAATAAATCAGGGGGAAGATGTGGGGGTTTCCCATTTTCCTGGGGGTTTGGAGGCCTTCCAGCTGAATATGTCTATCTCCATAGTCTGGGATCTTTAAGAATGTACCATTTCCTGGAATTCTAGAACAGAAGAGGTGAGAAGAGAGTCAGTGGAGATGGCTCGGTACTTTCCGGACACGTGATGGCCAGTGGGAGTTCTGAAGGGGAAGGGGAAAGTCAGTGGAGCAAACTGTCCAGCCTTTGTTGGGTGGGCAGGGTCCCAAAGGGGCTCCCAAGGAAGAAAATGTGTGTCACCGCGTGCGGGTCCAGGTAGCCGAAGTGTTTGTTCTTTCTGCATAGTCTAATTTTAACAAACGTCACTACCTTTGCAATAAGGCCCCTTGGATCAGAACTTGTCAACCCAGTCACCCCTCTCTGGTAATGAGTAAACTGGGTACAATGGCCGATCACAACCTGTGATCTTTGAGCTTTTTGTCGAGTCGGTTTAAAACATAAATGGGAGATTTTCTTCTGTTCTATAGCTACATTATGCGTTTTTAAGAAACATTCAATAGATTGAACTAACTTTTCTCTTTGAACCCTAACTGTACCCCCAAAAGTTTATATTACTAAAGGGTAACTGATGATGATGATGATGATGATGTATGGATACTACAGGTAGGAATTGGAAACTGGGGATTCACTCCCTACTTACTAGTAAGCCTTGCCAATTTGCCTCTTTCCCAGCTAGGTTGAAACAAATCAAGGTTTCCTTACCTGCACCATTTTTCTGAGTTATTATAGAAGCTACGTTAACTCCCATGTGGTAAGTTATAGTGGCGTTGCTTTGACTGGGTTTATCAAATAAGGATCTAAAGTAGCAGTTTTAACTTTCAAATTAATACCACCATAAGGTCCACACAGAAGTCCTCCTGAGCCAGCATACCCACAGAGTAGTCAAAGAGCATGTAGGCAACACGACAAAATCAGGTGAAAACAGTTCTACAGCCATGAAAATTAGGCTAAATTGACTATCGGGCTCTGCACACAGAGGATGATATTAGTAGTGTTTGAATTGGTTTATGTGTTCTCTGATATTGTCCAGTTGAATAAAATACATTTGTTTAAACCCTTGAAAGCTTAAGAGGCTTTCCTACTCTAGGCAATAGACCCTTGAGTATGAAACACGTTTGAGAATGTCAATTCTTCCCTTATTCAGGGGGGCTGAAAAGCCTCGGGTGGAAATTCCTTGTGCTGTTTTCAAGGAATAATTTGCCAGGCAACGAGCTAGTTCCCCCAGTCAGGTGAAGGGTATTTTCTCGTTCATAGACAGTGACCAGCGGGACCAGCATCTATGGAGCATCCCCAGGCATTATGCCCGAGTCGTCCCTTAGATCATTTGCACCCGCACTTCAGTCCCATGTTACAGATGAGAAGACTGAGGCTCAGCAAGGTGAAGAAAGGGGGCTTTGAACCTCCATCCATCTGACCTCACGGCCCACGCCCCTGGATGCTCCCTGAGCTAGTCTTTTGTGCTGTGTGCAAGGGTGAACATACCTTCAGCCCCAATCTTTCCATCTCCATCGTTATCTGCAGCCGCCATCAGGGACTTGGTTTCTGACTCGGTCAGTTCTCTAGCACCACTCTCAAACTTCTGGAGGAAAAACCTGCAGGACAACAGAGAGCCAGGGGGACTTTCTGAAGGACCGCGCCTTTCTCCGCTAACCCTTTCTCTTTGTCTTGAAGCAAACAAACCCTCTGTTCCCAGCCACGGGTCCTCAGTCAAGGTCTTCGCAAGCAAAGGTTTCCATCGTTGTGGAAAGTTTTGATGGGCATTTTGCTTCTGAAAATTGCTTTCATTGTTTTATTGATAAGTCCATTTGCCAAAGAAAATCCCTGTAACTGGTGAATTTTGACACCTCCAGTCTTAAGAAGGTGCCCGTGTTTAGATGTGCGGCCAACTGCCTCTCCTCCTTCCCTTTCCTGAGGCCCCCGCCGCATGACAGGTGTCAAGGCCCCAGGAGAAAGACCGAGCAGACCGACCTCCACGGCACCCCAGCCCCACCGGCGACGCCCGGCGCCACATGGGCTTAGGACAAAGCTTACTTCAGTTCTTCTTCATCCAGGAATCCACTCTGGTCGTTGTCTATGAACCGGAAAACATCCTTCACCTGACTGGCTGACATCTTGGCCAGGCCTGATGTCTGGAAGAATTTTTGAGGTTCAAAAGTATCTGGGTCTGAAGAACAGAGGATAGGTTATTCTGGTGCCACTGACTGGATCACATCCTGTGTTTGGGCCGATGTGGTGAAAACACGGGTTATTAAAAGTGCTTTTCATAATAGCATTGAGCTACAAGGATGCTCTACTCAAAAAACAGAACAAAAAACTTTTTTTAAGACAAAGAGGGCTGTGACTGGTTCAAGATTTTTAAGCAGCCGAGACTAGATGGCTTTGGGTGTCATCCCCCCCCCCCGCATTCCCTCTCCACTGGACTTGTCCTTCTCCCCCCTGTCCTCCTCTCCCGACCCATTTTACGGGCTGTGTCTTCAAGACTCCAGCATCCCTGGTCTAATCAGTGAAGGGAAAGGAAATCATTGGCGTCAAACGGGCCACCTGGCAGCCACTGACCTCTTTTCCCAGGTTGAGTCTCTCTCGCCTTACAGAAATGTCATCTTAGGTTCAGATCTCATCTCCTTATAACTTTAGTGAGTTAAAAGCAGTTTTATTCTCTGGCCCCATGAATTTCTGACAAAGTTCCCATTTAAAAATTTTTGTGGCTTTGCCGAAAGGGCGAATACGTGAAGCGACCCCTCTGTGGCCCGTTACCTTGGCACTCCTGCAGGGCCGCCGCGATGTCATCCGCACTGAGGACGTCTGTGATGCTCATGGTCCCACCTGTTCATGCAGAATAAACAACATCTGGTGAACGGCGAGCAGGAACATGCACATCTGTGGGGGAGCCCGCCCTCTTCGGCCCACAGAAACTGCACATTTGTTGAGAATTTTTTCAACAACAACAAAAAAATTGGTGAGCGTGGCATTGAGTGATGGGGTTGAGTATCCAAACAAAAGCCAACTACTGAGTAGACACCAGCCCCCTTTGTCTTGGGGCTCTCCCCTGAATATACCCCAAAGAGGAAATGAAAAGTACAATCTAGAGACCAATGTGGTTTCATTTTCTTATAAAAACTATATTTACATAATTGACCACTTACTGTCCTATATGTGCTACCCCGAGGCGAGCACGACTTGGTCACTGATAGAAGCATCTACCCACCACTCAGAAGTAAACCACGTCACTATCGCAAACAGCCCTTTCCTGCACCAGCCAGAGGAATGCAGTGCTGCACATTCCACCTGGGAGAGGCTAGAGCGTGGGCTGCCTGCAGCCCTTCTGTGGAAGAGACGCCATTTCTCCTGAAGGGTGGGAACCGGCGACGGGAAGAGCCCATCTTCCCAGAGGTCAGCATCCTCCCGGCCGTCAACGGCATAGGAAAAGAGAAATCTGAGCACAGCATGCACCAGCCTACTATGAATTCATGTAGGAAAGAAGAGTCTGGGGTCTAGCAGGTCCACCCGCTACTCACCGTTTTAGATTTTCCCTCAAGAAGAATCAGAAAAAAAATTGTTGGAGGAGCAAAAAAAAAAAAAAAAAAAAAAAAAAAAGACCGGCCGCGCTTTTGCTGTCTTACTGACCTACCTTATATAGGATTGAAAAAGTGATAGTAAGAACCTCTTAGATTTCCTTTTCAAGGATCAAGTGGACATAGCTCGAATGTCTTGCCTTGCTAATTAAACCTCTTTTTTTTCTATTTATATCTCAAGGGAATGTGGGTGGGAACAGCCAATTTTTTAAAAAAACCTCAACACACCTTAACTAAGGTTTCGGTTCTGCAGATGAGCTGCTCTGGCGAAGCGTGGAGCAGACACCAGAGGCCCGGTAAAGTGGCTGGAGGGAGCTAGACACGCGCGGGGTGCTCTGTCAACCACAAAGGGCACCCCAGATGCCGTTAGTAGCTGCCACCCGAGCAACGTCCATTGCCAACCTCTGAACCTGCGGCTGTGAGGCCGGCCTCAGTCCAGAGTGGAGATTCAAAGTCGTTGTGTCAGATGGCCACACAGGACTTGTCCAGCGGATGGGTGGCACTTGGAGAGATGACTTTCCAAAAACGGCTTAACCGGGATGTCCCCCAGCTACGTCTTAAATTGCACACACTAAAGAGGCAACAAGGGGAGGGACACCAACCACTCCCAACCCCAGAGCTGAAGTTTTCAGAAAAAAATATGAGGCCCGGATTTGAGACTACAGGATGCTTTGTTTTTAAAACTTATGTATTGATTTTATTTTGTTTTTGTTTTTGTTTTGTTTTTTTATTTTTCCGAAGCTGGAAACGGGGAGGCAGTCAGACAGAAACCCCAGAGCTGAAGTTTTCAGAAAAAAATATGAGGCCCGGATTTGAGACTACAGGATGCTTTGTTTTAAAAACTTATGTATTGATTTTATTTTGTTTTTGTTTTTGTTTTGTTTTTTTATTTTTCCGAAGCTGGAAACGGGGAGGCAGTCAGACAGACTCCCGCATGCGCCCGACCAGGATCCACCTGGCATGCCCACCAGGGGACGATGCTTTGCCCCTCTGGGGCGTCGTTCTGTTGTGTCCAGAGCCATTCTAGCGCCTGAGGCAGAGGCCAAGGAGCCATCCCCAGCGCCCGGGCCATCTTTGCTCCAATGGAGCCTCGCTGTGGGAGGGGAAGAGAGAGACAGAGAGGAAGGAGAGGGGGAGGGGTGGAGAAGCAAATGAGCGCCTCTCCTGTGTGCCCTGGCCGGAAATCGAACCCAGGACTCCTGCACGCCAGGCCGACGCTCTACCACTGAGCCAACCGGCCAGGGCCTGTATTAGTTTTAGATAGAGAAAGGGATAGAGAGACAAGACAGAAACTTCGATCTGTTCCTGTATGGACCCTGACCGGGATTGAACCATCAACCTTTGAGCATCGGGACGATGCTTTAACCAACTGAGCTATCTGGCCAGGGCTACAAGATGAGTTTTGCTGTGAGCAAACTATTTATTTATTTTTTTAAATTTATTTATTTTTAAATTTATTATTATTATTATTATTATTTTTACAGGGACAGAGAGAGAGTCAGAGAGAGGGATAGATAGGGACAGACAGGAACGGAGAGAGATGAGAAGAATCAATCATCAGTTTCTCGTTGCGACACCTTAGTTGTTCATTGATTGCTTTCTCATATGTGCCTTGACAGTGGGCCTTCAGCAGACCAAGTGACCCCTTGCTCAGGGACATTAGGTTCGAGCTGGTGAGGTTTGTATTTTTTTGTTGCTCAACTTAGATGAGTTCGTGCTCAAGCTGGTGACCTCGGGGTCTCGAACCTGGGTCTTCCCCATCACAGTCCGACGCTCTATCCACTGCGCCACTGCCTGGTCAGACTCTGAGCAAACTATTAATTGAGTCCCCTATATGTCCAGGACTGTGCTAGGCTCTTTTTTTTTTTACTTGTGGTAAAGAACATAGAACATGTAATTTATGATCTTTTTTTTTTAATATTTTTTTTATTTATTCATTTTAGAGAGGAGAGGGAGAGACAGAGGGAGAGAGAGAGAGGAGAGACAGAGAGAGCGAAGGGGGAAGGAGCTGGAAGCATCAACTCCCATATGTGCCTTGACCAAGCAAGCCCAGGGTTTCCAACCGGCGACCTCAGCATTTCCAGGTTGACGCTTTATCCACTGCGCCACCACAGGTCAGACCATAATTTACTATCTTAATCACTTTACGTGTAGCTACAGTAACTATATGCACATGGTTGTAAAGCAGAGCTCTAGAAGGTTTTCATCTTGCAAAACTGAACTCTATATCCATTGAACAAGAACTCCCCATTCCTCCCCCCCCCCAGCCCCTGGCAACCACCGTTCTACCTTCTGTCTCTAGGAGTTTGAACACATTAGATACGTCTGTAAATGGAATCCTAGTGTGTTGGTCTTTTTTGTGACTGGCTTATTTCCCTTAGCATAATGTCCTCAAGGTTCATCCATGTGGTAGCATATGTCAGAATTTCCTTCTTTTTTAAAGGCTGAATCCAAGTTTTTTTAAAAAGTAGAAGACAAACCCCATGCTGAAATCAGAACTATTCAGTGGCTTAGACAATTCAGGAGCTCTGGACAGAGGCCTCAGACTCTTCCCTGTGTAATACACCCTGGACCGTCATCTTCAATTTGCCCCAAATATGTTCCCCTGTCCCCTCCCAGGCATTGTGCTTTAGCTAGTATCCTCAATGAAAAATTTCTGTCAGGAGCACCTGCAACATTTCTCCAATTACCAAGCCACAGGCCAGCACCATCTCTGTCCTGCCGCGTTAGATGCCCCGGTGCTCACCAGCACTGTGCCCGACCCGGTCAGGCGCTCAGTAAGTATTTGATGAACAGATACAGAAAAACAGCAAAAAGAACTTGAAAAACAGGATTACCAGCCAACATCAACTTGCCCAACTCTTAAAAAACAGTTTCTGAAAATAAGTCTCAAGGGTTTTGAGTTAGGTTTCTGACATTAAGTTGCTATAGAAACTCTTCGAGTCCCTTTTCTTCCATAGAAGGGTTTACGCATGTCTCTAGAGATTTAAAAAGCGTTTCAAAAAATCTGCCCACTTAAATGAAACAGCATATGGGTTAAACTAAGACACTCCAGATTGCCATGTTGTTTTTCCAATAGAAAGTAAAGATAGCAGAGACCCAGTGAACACGTCATTGGAATCAGCTTAAATTCCATGTGTGCAATCCGGCGTAAAAATGTTGATGCACACAGAAGGACAGACCATGTGTGGGTCCGCTAATACGAGGTAGCTGGAGTAGTCAGGTTCACAGAAATAGAAAGGAGAGGGTGGGGGCGGGCATGGTGAGTACTGCCAGATGGGTGCAGAGTTTCAGTTTGGGAAGATGCACAAATTCTGTGGATAGATGGTGGTGATGGTTGCACAACAACATGAAAAGCCACAGACACTTAAAAATGGTTAAAATGGTACATTTGATGTTATGTATATTCTACCACAATAAAAAAAAATGCTGATCCAGTAGTCTTCATTATGTTGGCCACCCAATTCACAACTGCTTCCAAGAAAGCATAGAAGGAAGATTTGGAAGTAGATTTTCATTGGAGCCCAGCTCTGTCCTTTACCGGCCATGGGGTTCTGGGCCTCCGTTTCCTCTCGAAAACAGGAGTAATGCAAGCACCTTCTCTGTCAACTTCCCCCGGTTCCTTTGAGGATCAAGGGACCAAGTGCAGATCTGTACACGTCTGGAGAAGTTTCAGAGTCCCCTGTGGAATCCCACCCCTGTCCTGGGATGGCAAGAAGGTTTCATCTGTATCCATTCTGCTTGGTCGGTAGGGGCTTCCGGAGTGGAAGGGGTGGATGTGGGGATCGGGCTAGCCGTGTCTGCAGTGGGGAAGACAGACTCTGTATTTGAGCTCTGCCAACGGCCCTGGGACTCTCAGATCACATTTCTGTCTCAGATATTTGATGCGGTTCCAGTCGATCACCTATTCTAATCCAGATCCCCAATGTGCCTCTTAATCCCCAGACGTCCTCCACCCAGAGCCTTCACACTGACCTCCTGCTTCCTGCTTATTGTGCAGCCCTGGGCTGTCTCTCCGGCCATGCTGGCCCGACCCACTTCCTGACTCCCTGCCCTGCGCTAGGTATCCTCGCAGCCTGTGCCCACCTTGTTGGTGACAAATCTCTTGAACGTGTCTGAGGCCCACTTTTCAATGTGTTTGCCACTTCCATGCCATCCCAATGGATGTCGCCTCCTACACAGGCCTCAGCTTCACCTTCTTTCCGTACCTCACTGTCACCACCCTAGCCCACGGCACCATCATCTCTTTTGGGGACAACTGTGGTATATTCCCAACCGGTCAACCCTCATCCACTTGGACTCCCCTCCAACCTAGCTGGGTGGATCATTTTAAAGCCCAAGTGAGTTAGTGTCTTAGGGCTGCCATAGCAAAGTACCATAGACTGAGTGGCTGAGAACAAGAGCAATCTATTGTCTTAGGGTCTGGGGTCTGGAGTCCAAAATCGAGGTGTTCCAAGGCTCCCTCTGAAGGTCTAGGGGAGGATCCTTTCTTGCCCTCTCCAGCTTCTGGTGTTTGCTGGCCGTGCGCGGCGTCCCTTGACTTGAAGCTGTATCACTCCAAACTCAGTTGTCACATGGCCAATGTCTCCCTTTGTGTCTGTAGTCTTCTTACAAGGACACCAAGAAATTCAGTGGGATTTAGGAGATCCATATCAGGAAACCAGAGTCAAAGACGAAATGTTTGAATGAAAGGTCTCCCTAGTGCTAGTACTTTTACCACTTAGGGAATTACAAGGGTTTTAGAAGCTTTGTGTAAGGAACTGGGAGAGACACCAATATATATAAGGTCTACCGGAAAGTTCTGTCCGTTTTTGGAATAAAACAAAATACAAATTTTTCTTACCATCAATAAACTTTATTAAATAATATAGCCATTATTATTAATGATTTCTTGCCAGCGTGAGGGCAATTTTTATATCCCTTTTTTTTTTTTTTGTATTTTTCTGAAGCTAGAAACAGGGAGAGACAGTCAGACAGACTCCCACATGCGCCCGACCGGGATCCACCCGGCACGTCCACCAAGGGGTGACACTCTGCCCACCAGGGGGCGATGCTCTGCCCCTCTGGGGCATCACTCTGTTGCGACCAGAGCCACTCTAGCGCCTGGGGCAGAGACCACAGAGCCATCCCCAGCGCCTGGGCCATCTTGGCTCCAATGGAGCCTCGGCTGTGGGAGGGGAAGAGAGAGACAGAGAGGAAGGAGAGGGGGAGGGGTGGAGAAGCAGATGGGCGCTTCTCCTGTGTGCCCTGGCCGGGAATTGAACCCGGGACTTCTGCACGCCAGGCCGACGCTCTACCACTGAGCCAACCGGTCAGGGCCTGTATATCCCATTTTTGAAAAATGTTTTATCTTTTGATGAGAAAAATTGAACCAGTGCTTGTTTGGTATCTTCTTCATTTTTGAGTTTTTTGCCCTTCAAAAAATTTTGTAAGGACAAAAACAAGTGATAGTCAGAGGGTGCTAAGCCCGGGGAATATGGTGGATGCGACAGACATGCTTCTGTAGCATTTCTTCCTTGTTGAAATTTGTAAAAATTACAGTGGTGTAAATGAACTTTATCAGTAGCCATGGGTACACGGTCGCTTCACACATAAGACTAACGTGAATCTACTTTGTTTTAGTTAATTTGCTACGTCAGTATGTATACATTAAGTGATAAAAATAGAGAGGCACACATGTGCCAAATAAACAGGTGCTTACGTGTCGAAACTTGTTGTGATAGAAATGGACAGAACTTTCCGGTAGACCTTATATATATATATGCACATTCTATAAATATTATCTTACAATTACATGATGAGATCTCAAGGGCTCTGTGATATAGATACTCATTTTATATTATTTCTACATCAGCAATATTTATTCAATTAATTAATCGATCACTTAAACTAATAACTTTTATTCCTCGTGCCAGGCACACATAATAAGCACCCCATAATAATTTACTGAGTAAATGAATATGAAAACTGATGTCCTAAGAGCTTGAGCGAGTTCCCCAAGGCCAGACAGCTGGGAAAGTCAGAGGAAGGGTGGGGCTCCCATGTTCCTGGCTGTCATATTCAAGGCCCTGTCCAGAGACGAACGTGAGGCTTTAGAACAATCTCCTAGATTTGGACCTGGCTCCGACATCTGAGGTCTCCAGAGTTTTGGGGTGACAATGCCCCTTCCTGGCTTCCTGGAAGTTTGTCTTATTGGATGGCTTTCCCTGAGGTCTGATTCTCGGGGGGGGGGGATGTCTACCCAGGACAAGGATCCCCCAGCACCTATAACCGTGGGGAGGAGCAGACAGAGAAGAGGGCCCCGGAGCAAGAGCAGCACCAGGACAAGGATCCCTCCAGCACCTATAACCGTGGGGAGGAGCAGACAGAGAAGAGGGCCCCGGAGCAAGAGCAGCACCAGGACAAGGATCCCCCAGCACCTATAATCGTGGGGAGGAGCAGACAGAGAAGAGGGCCCCGGAGCAAGAGCAGCACCAGGACAAGGATCCCCCAGCACCTATAATCGTGGGGAGGAGCAGACAGAGAAGAGGGCCCCGGAGCAAGAGCAGCCGCCCTCTCATCATGTCGGGTTTAGTTGCAATTTCTCCTTAATTAACTCGCTTAGCGTCCATTAAATGTTACCTCCAGCCCAACCGTAAGCTGAGATGCCGATGCTCACATTTCTTGTTCATGAAAAAATCAGCCTTTCTGAAGCATTTTGTTTCTTTTTCTCCTCTGACATTTCATACATGCCTGAGCAGTTTGGGGCTCTCCTGATATTTTCGCCCTTGGTCAAAAAAAAATCAACGAATCGATGAAATAAACCACAGAGTCAGCCCGGTGGCAAAAACTCCAGGAAGGGGTTTTTCGTAGAGGGTAGAAAAAAAAAACAAAACATTCAGAAGCTTCTTGCCAAGAAGTCCTTGAGCGTGGAAGCCCCGGGCAGCTTCCCACCACTGACACAGCGTGGGCTGCCACAGGGGCTGGGGGCTGCAGCGGTGGCTGTTTGTAACGGGAGGGGGTGGGAGGCTGTGCTCAGGAATCCCAGTGGCCCGGTGGAGGAAGCTGCAGCGGCATAGCTGGGTCCTACGGTTGTTGTAACATTGTAAGACTGTGCCAACCTGTTTCCAAAGAAGAGTAAATTCGGGAGGGAAAACCCATTGATAAGTAACCAAAGAGCCCATGAGAACTGCTCAGCACTTGGGAAACACACGCCTGTTCCCTCAGAGGTCGCGAGTTCGGCGGTGAGTGAGAGTTCCAGACCTCCATAGCCTCGCCAACACCTGACGGGGTCAGTCTTCTTCACCTGGGACATTTTCATCGGTGCGCAATGGCATCTTGTTCGAATCCCCATTTCCCTAATGACAGTGATGTTGAGTATCTTTGCATGCGCTTGTGCTGTAGACTAAATGTTTGTGTCTCCCCCAGCCCCAATTCATGTGTTGAAATTCATTGTTGATGGTATTTGGAATTGGGGGTCTTTGGTAGGAGATTAAGTCATGAGGATGGAGCCCTCATGAATGGGATTAGTGCCCTTATCAAAGAGACCCCATAGAGTCCCTCACCAACTTCTGCCATGTAAGCAAATGACAAGAAGCTGGTCGTCTGTGAACCAGAAAGCAGGCCCTCACCAGACACAAATCTGTCTTTACCTTGATATCGGACTTTCCATCCTCCAGAACTGTGAGAGACAAATGTGTGTGTGTGTGTGTGTGTGCGTGTGTGTTTTGCATTTTTCTGAACTGAGAAGCAGGGAGGCAGACTCCTGCATGCGCCCGACCAGGATCCACCTGGCATGCCCACCAGGGGGCGATGCTCTGCCCATCTGGGGCGTCGCTCCATTGCAACCAGAGCCATTCTAGTGCCTGAGGCAGAGGCCATGGAGCCATCCTCAGCGCCGCCCGGGCCAACTTTGCTCCAATGGAGCCTTGGCTGTGGGAGGGGAAGAGAGAGATAGAGAGGAAGGAGAGGGAGAGGGGTGGAGAAGCAGATGGGCGCTTCCCGTGTGCCCTGGCTGGGAACTGAACCCAGGACTTCCACATGCCAGAGGATGCTCTACCACTGAGCCTACTGGTCAGGGCCAGAATGTCTGTTGTTTTTAAGGCCCCAGTCTGTGGTGTTCTGTTAGAGCAGCCTGAATGAATTTTGACAGCTTCTTTGGCATTCAAATCGTGAATTAATTTTAAAGATAGGATCGATGGAAACCATGTTTACATGCTGATGAGGAAGACGTATTAGGCAATAAAAAGTTGATGATGAAGAAGAGGGAGCTGAGAGTAAGCAGAGGGATGTCCTTGAGAGATTGAGAGGGGATGGGGTCCAGTGATACATGGAGGGGGGGTTGGCAGAGCTCGGTCATGATCAGTTCATCTTATAGCTGAGGCAAGAAGGCAGAGTGTGTGGGTTGCAGATGCTGGCGACGGGCCAATGGGGTCTGGGGGCAGACGGCTCTCTTCTGATGGTTTCTGTTTTCTCAGTGAAGGAGGGAGCCAGGCGACCTGTTGAGAACAAGGATGTGTTGGGCTTTGAGGAGTGAATGAGTGATGGGGGAGGCGAGAGAGAAAGAGCTGGGGTTGCAGAGGGTGATTTCCTGGCAGCAGTTTTACTTGCAGGAGACGCTGCAGACTTCAACGACCTGAAAAATGTGACGGGCACTGTCAGTAGTTCGATACCACTGGGCATGACCTGGGATTCCCATTAACCAAATTTGGTGTCATCATGACCCAGTCACCTGATCTAGTCACCTTGAGCCTCTTTGTAAGTGCTCAAGGTGTTTTTTGGCCAGTGTCAGCACAACTGAGCAGTATGGTTCACAAATAACTGAATTATTCATGTTTTTGACCTATTCTAATGAGAACTTTGCCCAAAAGGCTAAATTATTAAGCACCTGGGTGCGATCTTGGAGGCCGCTGTCTAGTGAAACCAGGACATGGTGAATTTTCTTGCTGACGTTGCTTCTTAAGGGAGTTGAGCCCTTGCTAACGATTCACAACTGTTCCCCAAATAAAAGTGGTGACGCCAAGTGTCATTAACATGGCAGGACACAGAGGAGGCGAGAGAACCCTGACTCGTTAGACAGGAGAGAGCACCAGTCCTTAGCTGGCCCGAAAGCCAGTGTCCTTGAGCACGTTGTGAGTATTGTCGAGGGCGGCCACGCCACACCCTTTCCTCCTCAGGCTGAGACAATTGTTTTTAATAAACATAAATCCCTTCTGGCAACAGAAGAAAATGAAGTTCAGAAAATAAAGCACATTTCACAGTGCCCAGGAGCTCATGAGAACTGCTCAGCACTCGGGCAACGCATATCCAATTCATTTAGAGACAGTGAGCTTGGCTCTACATTTAAACAAACAGATAACAGTACTGAAATCCTCCGTTCTTTTATTCACTTTTGGAAAACAGAAGGAAGGCACACATCTAGATGTGAGGTAAATATGCCAATCTTTTATTAAAGTTATAGTTGTCTGTTTTTGTTTTCCACTTGGATAAAGATTGTAATTGCACCTGACCAGGCAGTGGCGCAGTGGATAGAGTGTCGGACTGGGACGCGGAAGACCCAGGTTCGGACCCCGAGGTCATCAGCTTGAGCACGGGCTCATCTGGTTTGAGCAAAGCTCACCTGCTTGAGCCCAAGGTCGCTGGCTCAAGCAAGGAGTCACTCGGGCTGCTGTAGCCCCACCGTCAAGGCACATATGAGAAAGCAATCAATGAACAACTAAGGAGCTGCAGTGAAGAATTGATGTTTCTCATCTCTCTCCCTTCCTGTCTGTCCCTAACTGTCCCTCTCTCTGACTCTGTCTGTCTCTGCCACACACACACACACAAAAAAAAAAAAAAAGAAAAAGAAAAAGAAAAGGGATATGATGGAAACAAAAGGAACTGATTAAAAAAAAGATTGTAATTGCTTCAGTCCGATATCTGCAGGGCAACTTGAAGCCTGTTCATAAATATAATGTTATATGTATCGGTGCACGATTTTCTATATTAGAACTCTAGGCTTTTCCTTGTTTGCTTTCGGGAATTTCTAAGGATGTTGGGTATTATTAAAAGACCACATCAGGCCCTGGCCGGTTGGCTCAGCGGTAGAGCGTCGGCCTGGTGTGCAGGGGACCCGGGTTCGATTCCCGGCCAGGGCACACAGGAGAAGCGCCCATTTGCTTCTCCACCCCCCTCCTTCCTCTCTGTCTCTCTCTTCCCCTCCCGCAGCCAAGGCTCCATTGGAGCAAAGATAGCCCGGGAGCTGGGGATGGCTCCTTGGCCTCTGCCCCAGGCGCTAGAGTGGCTCTGGTCTCGGCAGAGCGACGCCCCGGAGGGGCAGAGCATCGCCCCCTGGTGGGCAGAGCATCGCCCCGGGTGGGCGTGCCGGGTAGATCCCGGTCAGGCGCATGCAGGAGTCTGTCTGACTGTCTCTCCCCGTTTCCAGCTTCAGAAAAATACAAAAAAAAAAAAAAAAAGACCACACCATGTGCCTGACCAGGCGGTGGCGCAGTGGATACAGGGTCAGACTGGGACGTGAAGGACCCAGGTTCGAAACCCCAAGGTCACTGGCTTGAGTGCAGGCTCATCCAGCTTGAGCGCAGGGTCACTAGCTTGAGCCCAAAGGTCGCTGACTTGAAGCCCAACATCACTGGCTTGAGCCCAAACTCACTGGCTTGAGCAAGGGGTCACTCAGTCTGCTGTAGCCCCCCCCCCATTCAAGGCACATATGAGAAAGCAATCAATGAACAACTAAGGTGCCGCAATGAAGAACTGATGCTTATCATCTCTCTCCCTGTCTCTCTGTCCCTCTCTCTGTCTCTTTGTCTCTGTCACATACACATACAAGAAAAGAACACATCTGTGCCTATTGAAGCATCTGTAAGTGACATGACACTCTATCTAGAATTTGCTTTATCATCCAGCATAAGAAAAGAGGGGGAGCTTCTGGGAATAGATGGATCATGGTTAGAAACTTTATGGCTATAGGTGCATAGCAGTTAGTTATACTATTCTCTCCACTTTTGCGTATGTTTGGACATTTACAAAATCAGGTTTAAAAACACACCGTAAGATCTGCTTCTAAACTGAATTTAGCTATAAGCAGGTTTTACTTTCTGAACTAAAATAAAACTTCCATGCATTTCCTGTCTCTCTGACTTCATGTTTCGGTAGTTCCTGACTGACCAAAACCGAGGTGAAGCGAGGGCTGGAGGAGGTAGTTTGCACACCCATGTTCCTAGCGGGTTATCCACAATCGCTGGAACAGGGACGCAGCCCAAGTGTCCACTGACAGATGAGCAAATGAGCAAACCGTGGTCTGCACAGAAAGGATGAAGCTTGAGGACATGATGCTAGGTGAGATAAGCTAGTGACAACAGGACGAATACTGTACAAGTCCCCCTGTGTGAGGTACGGAGAGCAGTCAGAATCGTATAACCAGAAAGCGGAACGCTGGCTGCCCCGGCTGGGGGTGTGGGGCAGGGCTGGGATTCTCCGTGCAGGCAGTGGTCGGTGGTGTGTATGAACCACCGTCTGTGAATTGTAAAGGACTTGTGAAATGCTACATCTGCTGTCGAATATTAATAGTTCACTGCTCTGGGTGGTGGCAACTTAACCACACAAACAGTACACAAACATTTTTCTGGAAACTGAAGCTTCAGCAGAGACTCCCTGAGTCTCAAAGAAGCCTCTGGGAGTGGAAATGCCCCAGACACATAGGGGGACCATGGAGGGTCGTTAATGACCTGACTTACCGACCGAGGCCGTTTAGAACCTAATTCATGGAAGGTCCTACTTGTGTGTTCTGCGGTTGGAGCCTCAAGAATTATAAAACATGGTTCCTGCCCTCAGGCTGCTTGAAATATAAGGGCTTTAGTAAATAATAATAATAATAATAATAATAATCTATAAAGAAAATGTGACTCACCAGTTCTAACAGCCAAGTGCAAATGACGTTGGTGAAGGCAGAGGAAGGTGTCAGTAATCTACATTATTTATTTGTATTTATTTTCCTCCTCCTCTTCCTTACTGTCATCATAGCAAACATGCCATAGAGTAAGTCCTAACCCCTAGTACCTCGGAATGTGCCCTTATTTGAAAATAGGGTTTATTTTTCAGAGGTAATCAAATCAAAATGCGGTCACCAAGGTGGGCTCTAGTCCAGTTTGGCTGGTGTCCTGATAAGAGGGAAATCTGGACACAGGCACAAACACAGTCGGAATGCCCTGTGAAGATGAAGACGGAGATTGGGGCGATGCAGTCACAAGCCAGGAAGTGCCAAAGACACCCAGGAGACTCCCAGAGGCTAGGGGGAGAGGCCAGGAGCAGACCCCCGCTCACAGCCCTCAGAAGGAACCAACACCCTGCCGCCATCTTGATTTTGAACTTCTGGCTTCCAGAGCTGTGAGACCCTATGCTTCTGTCGTTCACGCCACCTGGTGTGTGGTACTTTGTTACTGCTGCTCCTGTAAACTAATACACCAAGTCCAAGTGACAGGGACTGTCTCAAATGCTTTCTGTGTATTAACTCATTTACTGTATTTTCCCATGTACAAGACACACCTTTTTTTGAAAAATTTGAGGTCTAAAAACTGGCTCTGTCTTACACAGTGGTTGTAGTTTTTTTTGTGTGTGTTTTTTTTTTACAGGGACAGAGAGCCAGACAGAGGGATAGATTGGGACAGACAGACAGGATCAGAGAGAGATTAGAAGCATCAATCATCAGTTTTTCATTGGGACACCATAGTTGCTCATTGATTGCCTTCTCATATGTGCCATGACCGCGGGCCTTCAGCAGACTGAGTAACCCCTTGCTTGAGCCAGCAACCTTGGGCTCAAGCTGGTGAGCTTTTTGCTCAAGCCAGATGAGCCCGCGCTCAAGCTGGCAACCCCGGGGTCTCGAACCTGGGTCCTTCCGCATCCCAGTTTGACGCTTTATCCACTGTGCCACCGCCTGGTCAGGCTGTAGATTTTTTTTATACTTGCATTTCCCGCTTTTTCACGTTTGTTTTTAAACTCACTGTTGAAGACAGTGATTCGTCATCAGACGCAGATGAGGACAGGATAATGGATGGGAGTTTTGACAGTGACGAGGAGTTGTATGAATTTTATGATGAATAAAACTTGAGTTCAATAACTTATGTAAGACATCTTTTAAAAATTTTGGGCCCCCGGCCCTGGCCGGTTGGCTCAGCGGTAGAGCGTCGGCCTAGCATGCGGAGGACCCAGGTTCGATTCCCGGCCAGGGCACATAGGAGAAGCGCCCATTTGCTTCTCCACCCCTCTGCCGTGCTTTCCTCTCTGTCTCTCTCTTCCCCTCCCGCAGCCAAGGCTCCATTGGAGCAAAGATGGCCCGGGCGCTGGGGATGGCTCTGTGGCCTCTGCCTCAGGCGCTAGAGTGGCTCTGGTCGCAATATGGCGACACCCAGGATGGGCAAAGCATCGCCCCCTGGAGGGCAGAGCACCGCCCCTGGTGGGCGTGCCGGGTGGATCCCGGTCAGGTGCATGCGGGAGTCTGTCTGACTGTCTCTCCCTGTTTCCAGCTTCAGAAAAAATGAAAAAAAAAAAAATTTTGGGCCCCCAAATTCAGGTGCGTTTTAGACATGGGAGCGTCTGACAGATGGGGAACTAGGGTCATCATCGCAGCAACCCTGTGAGGCTGCTGTTCTGCATCCCACTTTCCAGGGCAGGGCAGGGCAGTAGGCCTGGAGCAAGGCTCAGTGAGGTCACTTGGGCCGTGGGAGCGGGGGCTGCCTGCAGGCATTCCAGGGGAGCAGTGTGGGGCCGGAAGGGGAAGTGTCCACTGTGGGCCCCCGGGAGGCAGTGATGAGGAGAGGGCCTTTCGGTGTTAGTACAGTCAGATGTCATTTCATCTGTGGTGAGGCCCAGTCCCGCTGCCCAGGGGCCATCATGTTCAGCCTTGGATGTCACTGTTATTGCTCTGACCACTGTAGCATCAACCCAGAGAACAATTCCTCCCCCACTCTCTCCCTCGCCCTTCAGGTGGGCTCTGAAGGCCACCCCGTGGAAAGCCGTGGGCAGTGGTCAGTACCCTAATCACAGTCATGGTTGAAAAGCCCCCCCAAAGCATCTAGTGTTGTCCTCTCAATGCAGGTCCCGAGCGACCAGGGGACTTGCTGGAGGCCTCCCATAGTGGGTTGGTGCTCCATGAAAGAGCTAGTTTTACTGTGGCACGGTGACGCTCGAAGGCCGGTGACAAGGGCGTGGCCAGAAAAGCTGAGGTACAGGAGAGTGTCTTCATCCTGGAATACACTTGAAAAGACAGATGCTTCCATTGATTTATTTATTTAGTTAGTTAGTTATTGTGACAGGGACAGAAAGAGACAGAGAGAGGGACAGACAGGAAGACAGAGAGATGAGGAGCATCAGTTCTTCATTGCAGCACCTTAGTTGTTCATTGATTGCTTTCTCATATATGCCTTGACTGGGGGGCTACAGCAGAGCCAGTAATCCCTTGCTCAAGCCAACGACCTTGCTGAAACCAGATGAGCTCGCGTTCAAGGCGGAGACCTTGGGGTTTCGAACCTGGGTCCTCTGCATCCCAGTCTGACGTTCTATCCACTGCGCCACCGCCTGGTCAGGCCAGATGCTTTCATTTAAATGGGCGCTTTCTCATTGCACTTGTCTACCCAGAGGGCCTGGCATGTCTGAATGGCAGAGCAAGTAAATCTGTGGGAAATTTTACCCTAAGCTGAACTCTGGGGGAAGAGAGATTATGTTACAGTCAGTGATATATCTTTTATCCTCATTCCTAGCTCCATTTTTTGTCCTAACCTCTGTTTTCCTGTTTTCTTTCCCACTTTGAATTTAAGCTGTAGGCTGTAAGACACTGTGAATCCATTTCTGAACACACTTGAGTCACAAATATGTAAATAATTAAGCAAATCTGTATCATACTGCTTAGAGGCAGAGCGGGCACTAGGATGCAACACCGACTCTCTCTACCTGCCAGGCCACTGAATAATCCCACTTTATAGACGGTAACACTAAAGCCCAGTGCGCATTCAGCGTTTCCAATGACAATAACAACAGCTAACTTGAACCGGCTGTTTCTTATACCACCTGTTCTGAGTGCTTTAGGTGCATTGGCCTTGCAGTCCTCCACAGAGGGAGGAGTTGACATTATCCTGCTTTTCAAATGAGGAAGCTGAAGCATGTCACTTAGCAGGAAGTACTAGAGCTAGGATTAGAGTCAAAGACGTCTGGCTCCAGGCCTTGGCCAGCTAGCTCAGCTATAGAGCATCAGCCCGGCGTGTGGAAGTCCCAGGTTCAATTCCCAGCCAGGGCACACAGGAGAAGCTCCCATCTGCTTCTCCACCCTTTCTCTCTGTCTCTCTCTTCCTGTCCCGCAGCCAAGGCCCCAGTGGAGCAAAGTTGGCCCAGGTGCTGAGGATGGCTTCATGGCCTCCACCTCAGGGGCTAGAATGGCTCCGGTTGCAATGGAGCAACGGCCCAGATGGGCAGAGCATCACCCCCTGGTGGGCATGCCGGGTGGATCCTGGTTGGGCGCATGCGGGAGTCTGTCTCTCTGCCTCCCCACTAATCACTTCAGAAAAATACAAAAAAAGAAAGAAAAAAAAGAAGTCTGACTCCAGTGCCCGAACTCTTAAGCCTTCCAAATGTTAACAAAGAATGGGAAATGGCTGCACAGCAGCCTGACATGTGGTGGCGCAGTGAAGAGAGCATTGACCCGGAATGCTGAGGTCCCCGGTTCAAAACCCAAGGTTGTTGGTTTGTGTGCAGGCGCAGGGTCGCTGGCTTGAGCAAGGGGTCACTGGCTTGGCTTGAGCCCCCCAGTCAAGGCACGTATGAGAAGCAATCAATGAACCACTAAGGTGATACAACTATGAGTTAATGCATCTCATCTCTTTTTCTTCCCGTCTCTCTCTCTCTCTCTCTCTCAAAAAAAATCAATTAAAAAATGTCAGCAGAATGGAGATGAGGGGACAGCGTGGCCCCATCGTCCAGGCCTCTCACCCACTGTCCATCCTTTCTGGCTCATCCTTTCCTTTATTCTTTTGTCTTTATTTGGGAACACCCCCCCCCCTAAAGCAGACTCAACAATAAAGTTCGAGTGCAAATAGTTTAGGTGGGGGGGTGACCCCAGGAACCATGGCAAAGGTGCAGAATGCATGGGCCACCCCTCCAGACACTCAGAAATGAGGGAGGTGGCCGACAGAAGGTCCAGACGGCCAGAGCCGAGGAAGCGAGTGTGATGTCAAAACCCCAGTCGGCAGGTGTCCGCTCGGCGATGGGAGGTGCGGCTGAGGCAGGATGTGGATCAACGATGAAGATTTGAGAGACAGGAGGGCACAGGGAATGGCTGTGGACAGGCTCGGGCCAGTTCTCTCCTCACGGAAGACTACCTTCCTCCCCAGTGGGGCCAGGGCAGGGACAGAGGCCCAGCAGGGAGGTGATCTTTTTTTTTCTTCACTTTTTAAAAATTGTGGTAAATATACATAACATTAAATTTGTCATCTTAATTATTTTAAATGTACAGTTTTGTGGATTAAGTACATTCCCATTATTTTGCCACCATCATCACCATAATCTCCAGAACTCTCTTTTTTGTGTGTGACAGAGAGAGAGAGAGGGACAGACAGACAGGAAGGGAGAGAGATGGGAAGCATCAATTCTTTTTATTTTTTTATTTATTTTTTTTTTTTGTATTTCTCTGAAGCTGGAAACGGGGAGAGACAGCCAGACAGACTCCCGCATGCGCCCGACCGGGATCCACCCGGCACGCCCACCAGGGGCGACGCTCTGCCCACCAGGGGGTGATGCTCTGGCCTTCCGGGGAGTCGCTCCGTTGCGACCAGAGCCACTCCAGCGCCCGAGGCAGAGGCCAAGGAGCCATCCCCAGCGCCCGGGGCCATCCCTGCTCCAATGGAGCCCCGGCTGCGGGAGGGGAAGACAGAGACAGAGAGGAAGAAGGGGGGGTGGAGAAGCAAATGGGCGCTTCTCTATGTGCCCTGGCCGGGAATCAAACCCGGGTCCCCCGCACGCCAGGCCGACGGTCTACCGCTGAGCCAACCGGCCAGGGCCAGGAAGCATCAATTCTTCATTGCAGCTCCTTAGTTGTTCATTGATAGCTTTCTCATATGTGCCTTGACTGGAGTACAGCAGAGCAAGTGACCTCTTACTCAAGCCAGTGGCCTTTGGGCTCAAGCCAGCGACCATGGGGTCATGTCTATGATCCTGCACTCAAGCTAGTGAGCTCATGCTTCAGCCAGCGACCTCAGGGTTTCAAACCTGGGTCCTCTGCGTCCCAGTCCAATGCTGTATCCACTGCACCACCGCCTGGTCAGGCTCATCTCCAGAGCTCTTATCAGCCCAAACTGAAACTCTGTCCCCATTAAGCACCAACTCTCCCATTGCTCCCCCCCACCCCTGCGACCACCATTCTACTTTCTGTTTATAAAGTAAACGACTCCAGGGACCTCATGTTAATGGAATCATATTTGCCATTTATTTCTAGCTTATTTCACTTAACATATGTCCTCAAGGTTCATCCATGTTGTAGCAGGTGTCGGAATTTCCTTCCTTTTTAAGGCCGAATAATATTCCATCGTGCAGGGGCGGACTTGCTGCATCTGCTTTTGTTTTTGAGGTGGGTCAGCAAGGGTGGCACACCAGGCTGCCTTAACTCTAATCCTGGTGCAGATTTGGGGTGTGACAAGCCCAACCTACCAGAACCCAGTTTTCTTCAACTGTGAAAAGAGATAAGGATGATAATAGTAGTGATGACAAGATTATTTTGAGAGTTATTTCAAATGATACACTTTGTATACTGGACAATGCCTGGCGCCTACCCAGCTTTCAACCATTTTTGCCTTGTTTTTTTTTGTTTTTTTTTACAGAGACAGAGAGAGTCAGAGAGAGGGATAGACAGGGACAGACAGACAGGAATGAAGAGATGAGAAGCATCAATCATCAGTTTTTCGTTGCGACACCTTAGTTGTTCATTGATTGCTTTCTCACATGTGCCTTGACCGTGGGCCTTCAGCAGACCGAGTAACCCCTTGCTTGAGCTAGCGACCTTGGGCTCAAGCTGGTGAGCTTTTTTGCTCAAACCAGATGAGCCCTCGCTCAAGCTGGCGACCTCGGGGTCTCGAATCTAGGTCTTCCGCATCCCAGTCTGACACTCTATCCACTGTGCCACCGCCTGGTCAGGATTTGCCTTGTTTTTGATACACCATATAAACAGAATGAAGGGTAAATAAAAATCACATGATCCTATCAATCAATGCAGAAAAAACATTTGATAAAATCCAGCAATAATCGTTTATGTTAGAAACTCTTAAAAGTGGGAATTGAGAATACATAGCTCAACGTAATAAAGGCCATCTATGACAAACCCATAGCCGACATCATACTCAATGGGCATAAACGACAAGCGTTTAAGGTCAGGAACAAGACAGGGACGTCGGCTGTAAAAATCAGAGAAAGGGGACGCATGTGTCCACCGGCCACCAGGGGTCGCCGCTGTCCGCGGTGCTGAATCCTGGCTGCGCGAGGCCGGCCTCCCGCCTCCACCGTCCACCGGCTCCCAATCATTTTGCCCTCAGCAGTCAGCGAAAGACCTCCAGCTCTGTCGTCCACCCAGTCCCTCCTTATTGTCCAGCTCCATTGGTCTTCCTGTGCCATTGCTTTAACTCAGCAACAAGAAGTTCCCGAATTATCCGGGCCAGCTCATCTCATCGGATGACGTGTGCCTCATCCCTGGGGTAGGGGTGGGGATGGGGGTTCCTCCCACAGGAATTTCAGACCGCCACGTTGGCATATTAATAAGGCCCAAATGACCTCCTGCTGCAGGTAATTGCCGTGTCCTATTTCACTCTCGAAGGCTTTTTCCAGAGCTCAGGTGTGGCCCTGTGCGGGGCCGCTGTAGTGAGTCTGAGACCCGGGCCCTGGGGGTTCCTTCCTCGGTTTGAACGCCCTGCAGGAACGTTTGCGGTTTCTGAGCAGGAATGGAGCGTGTAAGCGTCCACAGGGCCTGAGCTGTCGTGGCCGTGGGAGGGAGAGGCCCATGGTCACTGTGGCCCACTCTAAAGGTGGGGGACAGCTCCTCCTGAAGCTGAGTCCAGGGTCGCTTGCCAGGTCCGAATGGGGGCTCAGTGCGGCCAGATGCTCGGACTCTTCAAGAGGCTCTGAACGTGCAGATATTTTTTTTCATACAAAATCTCCAGCATTCTCGATATGGGCAGTTATCATGTTTTTCAAACTGTGTGCAGCTGTCAGAACTCTCCAGGCGGGTCGGAGCCCGTGGGCACTGGCTTGTAGCCTCTGATGGAGTCTTGTTACAGACCCTGGTCAGTGGCCGATGATGAATACGCTGTGGCATGGGCCATGAGGAAGACCTGGGTTTCAGCTGCCCAGATGCTCTTTGGTGAGGGACGGCCCAGAAGTCCTGACTTCTCCAGTGGGGGTGGTATCTTTTGTCTGTTGCCCCCAAGAAACATCAAGTGCTAGTTGCCTGCTGATGGTGCCATCATCCCGAGAAAGGTCAACCTCGTGCAGTCCTTCTGAGGGGCGGGGGAGGACCTGTCCTCACAGCCCAACAACAGGAACCAGAAGCCAGGCCTGGGAGGAAAGAGTGTCCCTGAGCGTTGGGTCAGAATGTCCCGATGCTCTTCACACCCACCCAGTGAGTGTGATCATGGCTGCGGGCTCCAAAATAGATGTGCTTGGCAGAGGGCCTCGGAAGGCGCTGAAATGGGATTTCACACGCCGGGCTGATGTCTGCATGCAGTAAGGAGCTAGACACTCTGCCCCCGCCCCACCGTGTGTACTAGGGGACAGCACTTCTTGTGGAGGTCCAGTTTGTCTTTGCTTCTGACCCCAAGCAGGCAGCTGGGTCAAGTCATCCTGAGGAGGTAACCCCGCTCCCCAATTTGGGAGTGTGAAATGCAGAGAGCAGCTCTCCCTGGCACATTTACCCTCCCCCCACACACACCCCAGACTTAACATCTGTGGAATGAACCAAGTCCAATTGTAACAAGGATGATATAGCCAAGGGCAAAATAATGCCGATTCTCTCTCTCTGCAGCTCCCCAAAGAGCTGGAAGCACACATGAGTGCCCACACCAACACGCGCACACCCCTTAAATCACTACCGTTGAATTTTAGAAACAGAACTGCTCAAAACAAATGAGGTTAATCACAGCAGCATTTTTCATGATTCTGAAATTTGACATCCAATCGAGGAAAGGGATTCCCCTTGCCAATCCCAAGGAGTGGAGCTCACGACCAGTGCCCCGCCTACTTCGTATCCCCGGTCTAATCTAGTTGTGGGAGGAGCCCTCAGTCTTGCGGAGAAGGGAGAAACACAGCCCGAGTGTCGAGTGTCGCTGAAGTCTCTTTCTGCAGATACGAGGGGGGAGCCTGGTGGGTGTCAGTTCTGGAGGGGAGCTAAGGGGATGGGATCTCTGTTCTTTTCACCACAACAGCCGAAACTCCAACACATACAAACCACTGCTCCCCGACACAGGGCTTCTCAACCTCAGTGCTGTTGACATTTGGGGCAGGATCATTCTTTATTGTGGGGGCCGTCCTGTGCATTGTAGGGTGTTGACCAGTATCTCTGGCCCCCGCCCACTAGATGACCCTAGCTCTCAGTCTCCCCCCCAGTTGTGACAACTGTAGACGTGCCCAGATAGGACAACACTGCCCAGATAGGAGCACTTTACGGCATCTCGTTGGCATATTTGAACTGCTAGGATCACCACTCCTGAGCTTTGGGTCCCTTATTAAGTAACATAAGGGTTATGTGAACAAAAGCACTGTCATACGTTGACAGGTGATCTGATAACCAAGACGGGTGATTCACATCCCAGGCGGGAGGGAGTGAGTGAGACAGCGTGAAATTTCATCACACTACTCAAAATGGCACAGTGCTTAAAACTTATGAAGTGTTTATTTCTGTAACGTTTCACTTCACAAGTTCGGACTGTGGTTGACTGTGGGTGACTGAAGCCGTGGAAAGGAAAACCGTGGATAAGCAGGAACTACTACAATTATAAAGAAGGGGGCTGGGGTTGGCAGCGAGGGCGGTGCACACTGTAGGGATCCAGGAAGGCCTGGGCAGGCAGGGTGGGCGGGGGCACGTGCTCTAGGAGGAAGGGTTCCAGCCTCTCCTGGTCCAATCCCTTCTTTTTTTTTTTTGTATTTTTCTGAAGTTGGAAATGGGGAGGCAGTCAGATAGACTCCCGCATGCGCCTGACCGGGATCCACCTGGCACGCCCACCAGGGGGCGACGCTCTGCCCACCAGGGGGCGATGCTCTGCCCCTCCGGGGCGTTGCTCTGCTGCAACCAGAGCCACTCTAGCGCCTGGGGCAGAGGCCAAGGAGCCATCCCCAGCGCCCGGGCCATCTTTGCTCCAATGGAGCCTTGGCTGCGGGAGGGGAAGAGAGAGACAGAGAGGAAGGAGGGGGGGTGGAGAAGCAAATGGGCGCTTCTCCTATGTGCCCTGGCCGGGAATTGAACCCGGGTCCCCCGCATGCCAGGCCGATGCTCTACCGCTGAGCCAACTGGCCAGGGCCCGGCCCCCTTCTTTTTTTTTTTTTTTTTGTATTTTTCTGAAGTTGGAAATGGGGAGGCAGTCAGACAGACTCCTGCATGCGCCCGACTGGGATCCACCCGGCATGCCTACCAGGGGGCGATGCTCTGCCCATCTGGGCCATTGCTCTGTTGCAACCAGAGCCATTCTAGCGCCTGGGGCAGAGGCCATAGAGCCATCCTCAGTGCCCGGGCCAACTTTGCTCCAGTGGAGCCTTGGCTGTGGGAGGGGAAGAGACAGAGAGGAAGGAGAGAGGGAGGGGTGGGGAAGCAGATGGACGCTTCTCCTGTGTGCCCTGGCCGGGAATTGAACCCAGGACTCCTGCACACCAGACCGACGCTCTACCACTGAGCCAACCGGCCAGGGCTCCAATCCCTTCTTGCCATCTCCATCCAAGTCCTCTGCCTCAAGGAAAAGCCTGGCTCCTTATTGGTCAGGACCAGGGTAGACAGGAGAGAGCTTCTGGATCAGCCTATAGGGACAAGGCACGTTGAAGGGGGCCTGACCAGGGAGGGCAGGATGGAGACCCAGACAGTGCTGAGAGAGGGCTGGGAAAACAAGTCACCTGACTGAGAGTCTGGGACACAGGGAGCTGTCTTCAGATCCCGGCTGGCGTCACTGCCCCAGGGACCTTTAGTTCCGGATTTATCACTCCCCCCCCTCACCCAATAGCATATTGGAAAAGACAGGTTTTTCTGCTTCACTGAAGTGGCTCTTGTCCTGGTCTAAGATCGCAAATGCTTTCCTGACAAGGTCAATGTTCTTGCTGGATAAGCCCACTTGGGAGAAGAAAGCTTTGTGGTTGAAGCTGCCAAGTTCTACAAGATACAGAGATCTTTAAGGGTTTTTTTTTTTTCTTTTGTTTTTAACTTGAGATGTGGCCCAACCCAAAACCAGGAGCCCTGACCTCTGCCGTCTCCACGAAAGTCCTTGTAAATGGGTTATAGGGGTGTGTGTGTGTGTGTGTGTGTGTGTGTGTGTGTGTGTTTATTGGGGTAAAAATTCACCTAACATAATATTAAACATTTTAAAGTGTACAATTCTATGGCATTTCGTACACTCACAGCGTTGTGCAAGCTCTGCCTGTATCCAGTCCCAAATCATTCTCGTCCCCCCAAAAGGAAACCCCGTACCAGCAAGCTGTTGTTCCCCGTGACCCCCTTCTCCCTCCTCTGACAACCCCCACTCTACTCTCTATATTTAGGACTTGCCTATTCTGACTATATATACAGAGATTTATACAATATTTGTCCTTTTGTGACCTGTTTCCTTCACTTAGCATGTTTTCTTTTAAAATTTTAATTTAATTTAATTTTTAGAGAGAAAGATAAGGGCAACAGAGACAGAGAGAAACAATGCTTTGTGGTCCCACTCATCTATGCATTCAGCAGTTGATTCTTGTATGTACGCTGACCAGAGATCAAACCCACAACCTTGGTGCCTCAGCACGACTCCCTAACCGGCTGAGCCAGCTGGCCAGGGCCAGCATAATATTTTCAAGGTTCTTCCATGTTGTCATACAAGTCAGTACTTGACTCCTTTTCGTGGCTGAATACTATTTTATAGTATGTATATACTGCATTTTGTTTTTCCATTCATCCAGGGGTGGGCATTTGAGTTCTTTCTACTTTTGTGCTATTGTGAATAATGCTCCTCTGAACATTGGCGTACAAGTGTTCATTTGAGAGCCGGTTTTCAATTCTTTGGGGTACATACCTAGAAGTGGAATTGCTGGGTCATATGGTAATTCTATATTTAACTTTTTGAGGAACTGCCAAACTGTTTCCCACGGTGGCCGCACCATTTTACATTCCCACCAACACCAGCAATGCATGAAGTGCAAGTCACATCCTCGCCAACAGCTGCTCCTTTCTGTTTTTAGAATTAGAGCCGTCCTAGTGGGCATGAAGGGACGCGGGGCTTTTATAGGATGTAATGGCATATAGTCATTAGGGAAATCATATCAAGTATCATCTTCTAGATGAGTCAAAGTGTCTAGGACTGGAAGTAGCCATCACATATAGTCTTTAAAATGTATATGCTATCGCCTGACCTGTGGTGGCGCAGTGGATAAAGCATCGACCTGGAAATGTTGAGGTCGCCAGTTCAAAACCCTGGGTTTGCCTAGTCAAGGCACATATGGGAGTTGATGCTTCCAGCTCCTCTTCCCCTTCTCTCTTTCTGTCTCTCCTCTCTCTCTTTCCCTCTGTCCCTCCCTCTCCTCTTTAAAATGAATAAATAAATAAAAAATTTTAAAAAAATGTATATGCTATCTTTAGACATGATTGGATGCTAACAGCACCCCTAAGCAAGACATGCTGCAGACCTGGCCACAGATAACAAAGGGACCTCACTTCTTTTGCCAGAATAGAAACTTTCTCTAATTTACAAAGAAGTTGCAATTAAAGATGTCGATGTTAATAATAATAGTATATAGAATTTATTGAGTGCTTAACCACATGTCAGATAGAGATTGGGCATCTATTGTAGGAAATGACTTCTATTTGTATCTCTATTTTACAAATAAACTCTGTGAAGCTAAATGGCTATTTAATGGGAGTTAAGTGGCTGTTCTGTGTCCTAGGGTTGGTGAGTGGCCAAGCAGAGGCTGAACTTGAGCGGTCTGAGCCCAGGGCCTTTGCACATGACCAGGACCCTTTGCTACCTCTTGATACGATGTGCTCCCTTACATCCCGGATGCTACAAGAGGAGCCACGGTCTCCGTGTAGGGAGCAGGACCTGAGGGTCTGGGAGCCCAGCGTTGGCCCTGGTAAGCATCCCCTCTGAGCCTCAGTTTCCTTATCTGAAAGCAAGAGGATTGGACTGAGTGACCTAAGCCACATCTGCTCTGACACCCCAGGGCCCTCCCCAACTGGGAAAAAGAGTAGACCCCCTCACTTTGCACCGGGACAGAGCAGCGTCGATGTCCTTTGGGGAGATGGTATCGATCATCACCGTGGCTAGGCTAAGAAGTAACAAGCACGTATGAGTCCTTGTCCTGGAGTCTTCAACCTGCCTTGCAAACGGTCGAAACCAAAGCCAAGCCGGAGAGTCTGCGGTTTGGTGATGAGGGAGGCGTCTTCAGAAACAGACAAGGGAAGGAGGGGAGCAAACCTCACACTCGGGGCCCATCCATCGCTGTGCTGGCACACCCATACACGTGGTCTGGGGACAGGAAATGCGCTCTTGGTCACCATCCCAGGGGCTGACTTGCACTGGCCCCCCCTGCCAGGAGGGCCCCCACAGACTCTGAACCTAGTCCAGCTCCGAGGCTGGAATCCATCAGTTCTGGTCGGCAGGTGCATTCTCTGTTTAATCAAGGAGAGTGGATCCCTGGACCTCGCTGACGCCACGCTGAGCTAATGCTTTGGAAATAGGGGCCAGGCTGGCAGCCATGGCGGGGGTGGGGGGTTGGGGGGGGAGGAAAAGCTTTTCTGCCTTGTCATTGTGACTCCCTTCACAGGAAGCCAGAAATAGCCATGCAGGGAACAGGGGTTCTGCCTGGGAATGGCAAGGGTCCCCCCAGAGCGCAGGTCTCAACGTGGCCTTTTTGTGGAACTCAAAAGAACTTATCTCGTTAACACGTTAGAGAACTTACAAATCCCTTTGTGTGTGTGGCCGGGGCAAAGTCCTCTTTTCTACAGTAAACGAAGGCGCATCCCTGGGGACAAACCACGCTGCAGGCAGGAAGAAATGCGAAGGGGGGGACAGGATGAGGGAGGGGTCCTGGGGCCGCCGCTACCCTCTCCGGGTCTGCTTCAGGTAAGCCCAATGTGAGGTGCTTCACATTTTTATATGGAGAAGGTATTATGGGGAACTAACACGGCTATTCCTTGGGCAATTACATCTTAATTCTTAAAAGACCATTCAGTTGAAAAACATGGTTTTCCCCCTACAGACCTCAGGGATGTCCTGATTGTCAGGTTACTGTGTTCTTCAGTTTGTTTTCTTCATCAATTAAGGTCATTGAAATTATCTTAAGTATTGGTTCACTTGGGGTGGGGGAGTGTCTGTCTCCACTCGTTAGGAATGTAACAATTATAACGTGATACAGAATTTACTCAGTGCCAGGCATCATTCTAAGTATTGTGTATGTAAATTAACGCATTTAAACATCACCGCAGACACCAGGAGGGACGATTCCTATAAATACCCCATCTGATAGATGAGGAGCTCAGGCCCAGAGAGATGAGATGATTTGCTCAAGGTCATGGCCACCAGGAGTTCAATCAGTCACTGAGCCATTTGACAAAGACAGAGAGGACACATAGGGACAGAAAGACAGGAAAGGAGAGAGATGAGAAGCATCAATTCTTTTTTTTTTTTTTTTTTTTTTCATTTTTCTGAAGCTGGAAACAGGGAGAGACAGCCAGACAGACTCCCGCATGCGCCCGACCGGGATCCACCCGGCACGCCCACCAGGGGCGACGGAGAAGCATCAATTCTTTGTTGCAGCTCTTTAGTTGTTCAATGATTGCTTTCTTATATGTACCTTGACCCGGGGGCTCCGGCAGAGAGTGAGTGACCCCCAGCAAGCTTGGGCTCAAGCCGGTGACCTTGGGGGTCTCAAACCTGGGTCCTGTGCATCCCAGTCCGATGCTCTATCCACTGCGCCACCACCTGGACAGGCAAACCGCTGGTTTTAAAGACAGGACTCAGATAGGTCTCGAGCTTAGTGATCTGGCAGGGTGAGCTTGTTGACTGCCCCACAGGCACGGTGCACCTGTGAGGGAGGAAGGCAGTGCACCTGTGCAGGCTGTGTCTGCAGGGGCTGTTTCTCCTAGCTCATCTGGGCGGGAGTCCTGAGCTCAGCAAGAAAGGGCCCCTTGACGGAGCTCAGGCCCACCCTGGCCCCGCCCTCCAGTTAGTCCCCGCACTCTCAGGGGCTTGACATCCAAACCCACTTACCTCCACGTTGCTGACATCATAACTGGGCCTTCAAGATCCTCCTTGAGAAACACGGTGGGATACCCACGCTTACCTTTGGGTGCTCCTGGGTGGGGCCCCATGGGTGTTCAAGGAGCCAGGTGCCCCGTCCTGTGGGATTTCCCACTTTTCCACAATGTAAGCCGAGTCTATATACAGACCACAGACCCGGCATCCAAATGGGGCCGGCATTAGACGGACCCCTGGATTCATCGCTTCTTGCTATTTTTATCTTGAGAAAATGCATATAATGTTTGCAAACAAAACAGGCTAAGTGGTTAACTCTGGGGAATGTGCAGAGCCAGGCTGAATTTCTTATGATTTAAGCAGAAAGTTTTAAACTTCTCCTCAAGCCCAGAGCCAAGGGCAAAAGACAAGTGCTCGGCTGTGCCCCAGGACGCAGGCCAGCGAGCCAAGCTGACCCGCCAGCAGCAGCGGGGAGCGGAGGGCCAGGGAGACGTGCTAACGTGTTCCCGCTGCGTGCACAGTGCCTGGGGAAGAAACAGCCCTGCGCTGTGCGGCTCAGGCTTTGGTTCTGGGAAAATGAACAGGAAAAAGATCAGTGTTGTTGGCCCTGGCCGGTTGGCTCAGTGGTAGAGCGTCGGCCTGGCGTGCAGGAGTCCCAGGTTCGATTCCCGGCCAGGGCACACAGGAGAAGCGCCCATCTGCTTCTCCACCCCTCCCCCTCTCCTTCCTCTCTGTCTCTCTCTTCCCCTCCCACAGCCAAGGCTCCATTGGAGCAAAGATGGCCTGGGCACTAAGGATGGCTCCATGGCCTCTGCCTCAGGCGCTAGAATGGCTCTGGATTCAACAGAGCGATGCCCCGATGGGCAGAGCATCACCCCCTGGTGGGCATGCCGGGTGGATCCCGGTCGGGCGCATGCGGGAGTCTGTCTGACTGCCTCCCCGTTTCCAGCTTCGGAAAAATGCAAAAAAAAAAAAAAAAAGATCAGTGTTGTATGATCTTTGGAAGTGGAAAATTAAGGAAAGAACAATTAAAGGCGGGGGTTCCCTGATCTGTTCCCTCTTTGTCGGAAGAAGGGGGAGTCCTGTCTCTCGAGGCCCCCACGGATGGCTGCCCATGTCCACCCCTGAAGTTTCTTACTCATCCATGGGTTGGCGATTGCCAGTTTAACATTAGCTTTATGAAAGGGAATCTTGCGCTTAATTTTTGTAGTTCAGAGGTTTTTGTTATTTAAAAATTTTTTTCTTTAGCCCTGGCCGGTTGGCTCAGCGGTAGAGCGTCGGCCTAGCGTGCGGAGGACCCGGGTTCGATTCCCGGCCAGGGCACACAGGAGAAGCGCCCATTTGCTTCTCCACCCCTCCGCCGCGCTTTCCTCTCTGTCTCTCTCTTCCCCTCCCGCAGCCAAGGCTCCATTGGAGCAAAGATGGCCCGGGCGCTGGGGATGGCTCTGTGGCCTCTGCCTCAGGCGCTAGAGTGGCTCTGGTCACAACATGGCGACGCCCAGGATGGGCAGAGCATCGCCCCCTGGTGGGCAGAGCATCGCCCCCTGATGGGCAGAGCGTGGCGTGCCGGGTGGATCCCGGTCGGGCGCATGCGGGAGTCTGTCTGACTGTCTTTCCCTGTTTCCAGCTTCAGAAAAAAAAAAAAAAAAAAAAAAAAAATTTTCTTTTGAATTATGTTCAAATACACATACCATAAAAGTTGCCATCTTAATCACTTTCAAAGTCCACAGTTAGTTCCGTGGTGTGAACGATGCTCACAGCCATTACCACCGTTTATCCTCATAGCTCTTGTAGATCTGACACTCTGTATCTTACTCGCTTAGCATAATGTCTTCAAGGTTCATCCATGTGTCAGAATTTCCTTCCTTTTAAGGCTGAGTCCTACCCCATTGTCTGCATACATCACAGTTTGCTTATCCATTCCTTCACCCATGAACATTTGTATCGCTTCCCCGTTTTACCTGTTGTGAATAACACTGCTCTGAACGTGTGCGTACAAGTATCTCTTGGAGAACCTGCTTTTAAGTCTTTTGAGTATATACCCAGCAGAGGAACTACTGGGTCATATGGTAATTCTATTTGTAATCTTTTGAGGAACACACTGTTTTCCATAGTGCTGAACCACACAGTGCCCAGGATCCCAGTGTCTCTACCTCCTCACCAACAACTTGTCATTTTCTGCTTTTCCTTTTAAATACAGTAACCAGCCTGACCAAGTGGTGGCACAGTGGATAGAGTGTCGGACTGGGATGTGGAGGACCCAGGCTCAAGGCCCCGAGGTCACCAGCTTGAGTGTGGGCTCATCAGGTTTGAGCAAGGCTCACCAGCTTGAGCCTAAGGTCACTGGCTCGAACAAGGGGTCACTCGGTCTGCTGGAGCACCCCGGTCAAGGCACATATGAGAAAGCAATCAATGAACAACTAAGGAACCACAACGAAGAATTGATGTTTCTCATCTCTCTCCCTTCCTGCCTGCCTGTCCCTATCTGTCCCTCTCTCTGACTCTCTCTGTCTCTGCCAGAAAAAAAAAAAAGAGATGATGAGATTAAGCAAAGAAAAAAAAATTAAATACAGTAACCATCCTAATGGGTATGAAGTGCTAGCTCATTGTGGTTTTGAATTTGCATTTCGCTAATGATTAGCATTGAGTATTTTTCATGTGTCTATTGGTCATGTATATATCTTCTTTGGAGAGAGGCCTATTCAAGTCCTTTGCCCATTTTTAATCAGATTGGAGTTTATTTTTTGTTTTGTTTTGTTATTGAATTGTAGGAGTTCTTTATATATTCTGGATATTAACCCCTATCATGTGCATGATTTGCAAATATTTCCCTATTCCATGAGTTGCCTTTTCACTCTGCTGATAACATCCTTTAATGCACAAAAGTTTTTAATTTTGAAGTATTCCAGTATATCCATTTTTTTCCTTTGGGGCTGTGGGTTTTTTTTTGTTTTTTTTTTTTGTTTTTTTTTTTACAGAGGCAGAGATAGACAGGGACAGACAGACAGGAATGGAGAGAGGTGAGAAGCATCAATCATTAGTTTTTTGTTGCACGTTGCGACTTCTTAGTTGTTCATTGATTGCTTTCTCATATGTGCCTTGACCACAGGCCTTCAGCAGACCGAGTAACCCCTTGCTGGAGCCAGCGACCTTGGGTCCAAGCTGGTGAGCTTTTTTTTTTTGCTAAACCCAGATGAGCCCGCGCTCAAGCTGGCGACCTCGGGGTCTCGAACCTGGGTCCTTCTGCATCCCAGTCCGACGCTCTATCCACTGCGCCGCCACCTGGTCAGGCTGGGGCTGTGGTTTTGCTTAACTTTTATTATTTATTTATTATTATTATTATTATTATTATTTTTGTATTTTTCCGAAGTGAGAAGTGGGGAGGCAAACAGACTCCCTCATGTGCCCAACCAGGATCCACCCGGCATGCCCACCAGGGGGCGATGCTCTGCCCATCTGGGGTGTTGCACTGTTGCAACTGGAGCCATTCTAGCACCTGAGGTGGAGGCCATGGAGCCATCCTCAGCGCCCGGGCCAATTTTGCTCCAGTGGAGCCTTGGCTATGGGAGGAGAAGAGAGAGACAAAGAGAAAGGAGAGGGGGAGGGGTAGAGAAGCAGATGGGCGCTTCTCCTATATGCCCTGGCCAGGAATCAAACCCAGGACTTCCACACACCAGGCCGACGTTCTACCGCTGAGCCAACCGGCCAGGGCCATGTGGTTTTGCTTAATTTTTAAAAAGTTATTTTCTTCCCCTTCCTCCCTCCGGGATGCCAGCAGCAACTCCCTCACCAGTCCCCTGCTGCCACCTCTTCCCGCCTCGTCTCCCAGGCTCTGTCACACGGCAGCTCACATGGCAGCCAGATGTCCTTTTAAAAACAGAAGCCTTGGAATGAAGTTCTGATTCATGCTACACCATGGAAACAGCATGAAAACATTCTGTTGAGCAAGAGAGGACAAACAGTGTGTGATCCCATTTATATAAAATATCTAGAATAGAGGAATTCATCCACAGAAAGTAGGATAGAGGTTGCCAGGTGCTGGGATGGAGACAGGCATAGGGGAGTTATTGTTTAATGGGTGCAGTTTAATGCATCAAAATTTTGCCCTCCAATCTCAAGCCAGCATAGGAGGGTGCACCCTGGCCACCTCCCAGATGGTCTCCCAGAGCCCCATGAGATGGAGGAGAAGCTTAAATCACTATGGTTATTTCATTTCCCTGTCAGGGGTGAAAATTTTTTGGACATATGTTGGGCAGATAAAATATATTATGCTTACTTTGTTAAAGATGGCACTGCCCACATGGAAGCCCGTAGCCCAGGTGATTGCTTGGGATGGGCGTGATTATATTAATGTGTGTTGGGGGCGGGCTGTGGGCAGGCAGGATCCTTGTAGCCTGAGGCTTGGTTTTAGGACTAAGCCTTTCCCACCCTTTTTGATGTGGGGTGGTGCATTCTCATGAGGAATCCCATCATACCTCAGATAAGTGACTTTGTATTAGAGACTTCCCTATTTGTATATTGGATTAAAGGTTTGGATTTCTGGCCTGACCTGTGGTGGCGCAGTGGGATAAAGCGTCGACCTGGAACACTGAGGTCGCCGGTTCGAAACCTTGGGCTTGCCTGGTCAAGGCACATATGGGTGTTGATGCTTCCTGCTCCTCCCCCTTCTCTCTCTCTCTGTCTCTCTCTCTCACTCCTCTCTCTCTAAAAAATCAATAAATAAAATATTTAAAAAAAAAAAAAAAAGGTTTGGATTTCTACACTATAAAGAGGGACAGACTGGGAGCTTGCTCTTGCAGTTCCTGAGATTAGCATTAGAGCAGAGAGCAGGTTGAAGAGCAGAGTAAGGCCATGTGGAGGAGAGGAGAGGCAGCCAAGATGGTGGAGTGCTGAAAGAGAAGCCAGTCAGTGCAGAGTTTGTGCAGAGAGAAGGAGATGGGGAACAAAGGAGAATGAGGCTAGTGAGCTAGAAACCTTTGCTTCTAGGAAACTCGGATAAGTCAGTAGCTTTGTGAGTGCTGAATGAGTGGGTTTTGGAGCCCAGTGTGTGTTTTTACTTGCCCGCTGGGGGCAAGCTAGGATTAAAGATAATGGCCCACCAGTTCGTGGCTCTGTTGTTTCGTTACCATCTGTCCGAATCCAATGAGAAGCTGCATGGGCCAGGCAGCTGTGATGGTGGCTGTGGCTACTGGCTTTACAACATAGATGGTTGTATGGTGAAGGGCTGCCATTGTGGCCATGCACATGCAGGTTCCCATCGGATTCGGGCAGCAGGTAAAGAAACAGTGGAGCCAACAAATGTTGGGCCATTCCTTTATTCAAGTCTTGCACTGGCTGATGAGCAACACACAGGGAAACACTTCCCTTTCACTCAGAGCTCCCAAAGCCACTGACGCATTCTCCGGTTCCACAACCAGGAGAATCTTCTCTGGTTTCTCCTAGAATCAAGGCCCCTCAGCTCTGGTTCCCCATCTGCACACCTTCTCCTCTCTGCACAAACTGGCTTCTTCCTCAGCACTCTGCATTCTCTCTGTTCTCTCTCTCTGCAAACATGGCTTCCTTCTTCTTCTCTCCTTCTGCTCTCCCTTTTCAAAGCTTTCTGGCTCGAAAACCTCGCCTCCAGCAAACATTAGCAAAACAATGGCCCTTCCCAAGCAGGAAGGTAATTTGCAATTTCACAGACCACATATACCTGACACTGCCAGCCCCCAATGCAAACTATAAGGGAGCAAACATATAAATCACATTTTACAAACCTATTTGACCAACAATGGTGGAGATTGTTGTAAGATATTGAATAGAATGAATGATGCTGAATTCTACACTTAAGGATAGCTAAAGTGGCAAATTTTATGTTATATATATTTTACCACTTAAAAAAAAATCAATAATGTACTAAAAACCCTTTGTCTTGAACAGTTTAAATGGATGACTTGTATGGTACCTGAATTATATTTCAATAAAGCTGGTTCTTATTTTTTTTAATGGAAGCTTTGCCTGATATCAACGCCTTCCTGAGCTGAAATTTTAACCTGACCAGGCCCTTGGTGACCTGCCTCCTCCTCCTCCTCCTCCTCCTCCTCCTAACTTACTCATCAAACCACATGGGTCACTTTGCTCTTCTTCTGGTGGACTAAGGGCACCTGCACTCGGGGCCTTTGCACGTGCCGTTCCTTCTCCTGGAGTGCTTCCCCAGGTATCTGCGGTATCTGACCTGCACTCGGGGCCTTTGCACGTGCCGTTCCCTCTCCTGGAGTGCTTCCCCAGGTATCTGCGTGTCCCACCATTGGCGTACGGCTTTGTTGAGTTCTTCTGTCAAATTATTGAATTTGAAGCAGGTCAGGGGTCCTTTAATCTTGAATTTATTTTTGCTAAAGATTGGCAGCAACTTAGCCCTGGCCGGTTGGCTCAGCGGTAGAGCGTCGGCCTAGCGTGCGGAGGACCCGGGTTCGATTCCCGGCCAGGGCACATAGGAGAAGCGCCCATTTGCTTCTCCACCCCTCCGCCGCGCCTTCCTCTCTGTCTCTCTCTTCCCCTCCCGCAGCCAAGGCTCCATTGGAGCAAAGATGGCCCGGGCGCTGGGGATGGCTCTGTGGCCTCTGCCCCAGGCGCTAGAGTGGCTCTGGTCGCAACATGGCGACACCCAGGAGGGTCGCAACATGGCGACGCCCAGGATGGGCAGAGCATCGCCCCCTGGTGGGCAGAGCGTCGCCCCCTAGTGGGCGTGCCGGGTGGATCCCGGTCGGGCGCATGCGGGAGTCTGTCTGACTGTCTCTCCCTGTTTCCAGCTTCAGAAAAATGCAAAAAAAAAAAAAAAAAAAAAAAAAAAAGATTGGCAGCAACTTATGTAGCCTGTGTGGGTATCTGTGCTTTCTTCTGCCTGCCTTTCGGGGTCCACTAACGGTCCCAGGTCTCCCCCAACCATAGTTATTTAGTCTTCTGCTCCATCTCATGGGGCTCTGGGAGACCATCCGGGAGGTGGCCAGGGTGCACCTTCCCATGCTGGCTTGAGATCTGAGGACAGCCTGACCAGGCGGTGGCGCAGTGGATAGAGCGTTGGACTGGGATGCTGAGGACCCAGGTTCGAGACCCCGAGGTCGCCAGCTTGAGTGCGGGCTCATCTGGTTTGAGCAAAAGCTCACCAGCTTGGACCCAAGGTCACTGGCTCGAGCAAGGGGTCACTCTGTCTGCTGAAGGCCCACGGTCAAGGCACATATGAGAAAGCAATCAATGAACAACTAAGGTGTCGCAACGAAAAACTGATGATTGATGCTTCTCATCTCTCTCCGTTCCTGTCTGTCTGTCCCTATCTATCCCTCTCTCTGACTCTCTCTCTGTCTCTGTAAAAAGATCTGAGGACAAAATTTTGACACATCAAAGTGCTTGGCTGGCCAGGCCACTCCTGAAAGTTGTGGAAGACTAAAAACAGGCCACACGTCCAAAAGGAGGAGAATGTCAAAATAAATGATGGTACATCTACCAGCTGGGATGTTAAGCAGCTCTTAAAAATAACAGCCACGAGCGCTGCAGCAATGTATAGCAAATGTCCACAGCATTTAAAGTGAAATAAGCAGAACTGAAAAACTGTGTCTGTGCTGACTAGAACTATGTAAACACACACCTGCAGGTGGGCAAAGAGTGGACAGGACGTAGGACAGCGTAGAGCTGGTGTGGACGATTCTTCGTTTCGTCCTTTGTGTAAGTGATGCCACTGACAGACGGAGGGGGAAAGTGCAGAGCCTCCCAAGGCGAGCGGCTCTGCAGGGAGGGCGATGGGGGCTCCCCAGTGTCTGCAGCACTCTGCACACGGGGGCTGGGGTCCTCTGAGGGGGATGTGTAGCTCTGGGACGGATCTCACGCTGCCATCTGCACCTGCGTTTTCCCCAGCGTGAAACATGCCCCGCCTAGATTCTAGACAAGTGGGATATTTCTGCCATTGGTTTTGATTATGGCACCATAGACCTAACATAAAAACTGATCGTTTTAGCCATTTATTGCAAGTACAGTTTCGTGGCATCAAGTTCATTCGCATTGTTGTACAACCATTGTCCACCTCCAGAACTTTTTCATCTTCCCCAAACTGAAACCCTGAGCCCATTAAACACTAACTCCTTCCCCAGACCCTGGCACCCACCCCATCTACTTTCTGTCTCTAAGAATTGGACTGCTCTAGAGACCTGTATAAGAGGGCTCATACATCTGTTTTGAGGCCAGGGCAACCGAAGTCGTGTGGATGGGCCAGTCGTCAAACCAGGCTCCTGGGCGCCACCTGGTGGCCCTTCTGGTGCCATGCTCTGGGAGAGGTCCCAGGTGTGAATTAGAGCAGTGGTCCCCAACCACCCCCCCACCCCAACCCCGCCCCCCACTCCCCCCCCCCCCCCCCGCGTGGACCGGTTTAATATCAGAAAATATTTTCACAGACCAGCCTTTAGGGTGGGATGGATAAATGTATCACGTGACCGAGACAAGCATCAAGAGTGAGTCTTAGATGGATGTAACAGAGGGAATCAGATCATTTTTTAAAAATAAAACATCGTTCAGAGTTAAATATAAATAAAACAGAAATAATGTAAGTTATTTATTCTTTCTCTGCGGACCGGTACCGGTCCATGGCCCAAGGGTTGGGAACCACTGAGTTAGGGGGACCGCTTTGGCGGGCGCTCCTTACTAACCTATAAAGCACAGCGTTGTCGGGTGGCCCCCGGACCCTTGTAGCTGCACTTGCTGCCATCAGGGCAACGGCCATTCATTTCAGAAAATGCTGTCATTAACCTTCGGCTGCAACCATCGACCATCAAGGGTTTGCTGGCGTCTCCTGATGTCCCACAACGCTCTGGGCATTTAGGGGCATATCTTTATTGGAACCCCCAGAGCTCGCAGTTACAAAGCACTTGGAAACCCCTAGAGAGGAGAGGGCTTTATAACATGCCAGTACGGACTTTTACATAGCATATAGCATAAGCCAATTCTTCTGTATGTCTCATAAATTTGTTTTACCCCAAAAGTAACATAAATTTGTAGAATCATGTCTACTCCCACATAACCAGAACTGACATTTGGGTCTTTACCCTCCCAATACATCCCTGTTCTATTCAGTTTTTAGGGGTTAGTTTCTTACAAAACCAGAGTGATTTTCTGCCAGGACCTGGGTTTGCAAACCCAGCTCTTCTGCTTAATTGCCATCGTGGGCAAATGAATGAATTTCTCTACAGCTCAGTCTTCTAACCTGTAAAATGGGAATATTAACTCCGCCTACCTTATAGAGTCATTGGGAAATTTTCAATGATCTGATGTGTATAAAACTCTTAGCCGGGCCTTGGCCGGTTGGCTCAGTGGTAGAGCGTCAGCCTGGCGTGCAGGAGTCCCGGGTTCAATTCCTGGTCAGGGCACACAGGAGAAGCACCCATCTATCTGCTTCTCCACCCCTCCCCCTCTCCTTCCTCTCTGTCTCTCTCTTCCCCTCCCGCAGCCAAGGCTCCACTGGAGCAAAGTTGGCCCGGGTGCTGAAGATGGCTCTGTGGCCTCTGCCTCAGGTGCTAGAATGGCTCTGATTGCAGCAGAGCGACACCCCAAGATGGGCAGAGCATCACCCCCTGGTGGGCATGCTGGGTGGATCCCGGTCGGGCACATGCAGGAGTCTGACTGCCTCCCCTTTTCCAGCTTTGGAAAAATACAAAAAAAAAAAAACCCAACAAAAAAACCCCCCAAAACAAAAACTCTTAGCCGAATTCATAGTAAGCAGCAGAACGTCAGTGAAGTATAGCATGGTACAATTACGACATGATGCAACCCCCTTTCGTCACTTAGCACAAGAAGAGCGTCTTTCCCATGTAGAGGAAAACTTAGCCTTTTCTTTCACCTGTGATCTCACTCTCCTACTCACAGAAAACACTTCACTTCTGAAATTCTGCCCACTGACTGTTTGGCGGTTTTCCCCAACAATAAGCAGTTCTCTGTGACACCCACTGGATGCATTTATATATATAGGCATATACAAAAAAAAAAAATTTTTTTTTTTTTGTATTTTTCTGAAGCTGGAAACGGGGAGGCAGTCAGACAGACAGACTCCCGCATGCACCCGACCGGGATCCACCCGGCATGCCCACTAGGGGCGACGCTCTGCCCACCAGGGGGCGATGCTCTGCCCATTCGGGGCGTCGCTCTGTCGCCACCAGAGCCACTCTAGCGCCTGGGGCAGAGGCCAAGGAGCCATCCCCAGCGCCCGGGCCATCTTTGCTCCAATGGAGCCTCGGCTGCGGGAGGGGAAGAGAGAGACAGAGAGGAAGGAGAGGGGGAGGGGTGGAGAAGCAGATGGATGCCTCTCCTCTGTGCCCTGGTTGGGAATTGAACCCGGGACTTCCACACGCCAGGCTGACGCTCTACCACTGAGCCAACCGGCCAGGGCCGGTGCCTATATTTTAACTCAACTCTAACACTATAGCGGCAAGATCCCAAGATGAAGGGTTCAGTCCCATAAGACTTCCCCCCCTCACCCAACACACACACACACACACACACACACACACACACACACTTCAGATGCCAGTCATCAGCCTGAGTCCCAAGTGCTCTGACCAACCAGCTGCAGGTCAGGGGTTACGAGGAGCCCCTCCATGAGATCTATTAATTTGCTAGAGTGCCTCATAGAACTCAGGGGGACACTTCCTCATGCTTCCTAGTTTATGACATAATAAAAGTTATGATCATGGATACAGGCGGCCAGCCAGGTGAAGCGACGCATAGGGCGCCGTCTCGGAGGGTCCCAATGTAGCATTCCGTCCTTGCGGCGTTGGGGTCCGTCACCCTCCTGGTGTGGATGTGTTCCCCAAGCCAGAAGTTCTCTGAACGCCCTCCTATTGGGATTTCATGGCGGTTTCATCGCGTAGACGCGATCAGTCGTTAACTCCGTTTCCAGCCCCTCTCCCCTCTCTGGGGAGGGGTGTGGGGGGTTGGAAATTCTAAGCTTTTAGTGATGGGTTGGCCTTTCTGGTGACCGGCCCCATCTAAGAGCCATCGAGGAGCCCACCCAGAGTCTCCTTATTAGAAGGAGAGGTGCTCCTGGTGCTCTTGTTACTTAGGGGCCTGGGAGCCCCGTGCAGGAACCCAGAACAGAGACCGGGAAATATTTTCCGTTATCTCACACTCGGATCCTAAGAACATCATTCTTTTTTTTTTTTTTTTTCATTTTTCCGAAGCTGGAAACGGGGAGAGACAGTCAGACAGACTCCACATGCGCCCGACCGGGATTTACCCGGCATGCCCACCAGGGGGCGACGCTCTGCCCACCAGGGGGCGATGCTCTGCCCCTCCGGGGCGTCGCTCTGTTGCGACCAGAGCCACTCTAGCGCCTGGGGCAGAGGCCAAGGAGCCATCCCCAGCGCCCGGGCCATCTTTGCTCCAATGGAACCTTGGCTGCGGGAGGGGAAGAGAGAGACAGAGAGGAAGGAGAGGGGAGGGGTGGAGAAGCAGATGGGCACCTCTCCTGTGTGCCCTGGCCGGGAATCGAACCTAGGACTCCTGCATGCCAGGCCGAAGCTCTACCGCTGAGCCAACCAGCCAGGGCCAAGAACATCATTCTTTTTTTCTTTTTTCTTTTCTTTTTTTTTTTTTTTGTATTTTTCCAAAGCTGGAAACGGGGAGGCAGTCAGATAGACTCCCGCATGCGCCCGACCGGGATCCACCCTGCACACCCACCAGAGGCGATGCTCTGCCCACCAGGGGGCGATGCTCTGCCCCTCCGGGGCGTCACTCTGCCGGAACCAGAGCCACTTCAGCACCTGGGGCAGAGGCCAAGGAGCCATCCCCAGCGCCTGGGCCATCTTTGCTCCAATGGAGCCTCGGCTGCGGGAGGGAAGAGAGAGACAGAGAGGAAGGAGGAGGGGGGGGTGGAGAAATAGATGGGCGCTTCTCCAGTGTGCCCTGGCTGGGAATTGAACCCGGGACTCCTGCACGCCAGGCCGACGCTCTACCGCTGAGCCAACCGGCCAGGGCCAAGAACATCATTCTTAACAATCTCGTATTCCCACCGACGGATGCGTCCAATAACTCGTTTAACCTCCTTTGGATTCGAAGGTTCCTGACTGTTCCTCTTTAGACGCAGGGCATTTCTGGGAGTTGTTTCTTTTATTGGTGATTCCTTCACCTTTATGTTCAGGAAGATCCTCCCCTCCTCGGGATCAGATGAACAACCCCCTCAATGTGTCTAGTTTCTTAGGGCTCCATTTTTTTTTTTTTTTTTTGTATTTTTCCGAAGCTGGAAACGGGGAGAGACAGTCAGACAGACTCCCGCATGAGCCGACCGGGATCCACCCAGCACGCCCACCAGGGGGCGACGCTCTGCCCACCAGGGGGCGATGCTCTGCTGCGACCAGAGTCACTCTAGCGCCTGGGGCAGAGGCCAAGGAGCCATCCCCAGCGCCCGGGCCATCTTTGCTCCAATGGAGCCTTGGCTGCGGGAGGGGAAGAGAGAGACAGAGAGGAAGGAGAGGGGGAGGGGTGGAGAAGCAGATGGGCGCTTCTCCTGTGTGCCCTGGCCGGGAATCGAACCTGGGACTTCTGCATGCCAGGCCGACGCTTTACCACTGAGCCAACCGGCCCAGGGCCAGGGCTCCATATTTTTAACTGGATGCTTGAATCCATTTGAACTGTATTTTGATACCATGCAGTGAGAACCGAGAAGTCTATTTTTACTCTTCTTTCACAATAGCCTAACCCGTTGTCCCAGCATCCTTTATCTGCGCGCCGGTCTCTCCTCAGTGACGGGCTGGACCCTCTTTGGTTGACTCTCAGCCTGTCTCCGTGCTGGCTCTCCGCTGGGCTCGCTCTCTGGTCCCCACGTCCACGTGCTGGATTCGTTCATGGCTCCGGTGGCCACAAGGCATCCCTTTGTCGAGTCCTGTGGGAAGCTCAACCGTACAGCACCTGCCACGCACATCAAGCAGGAGTCGTCACGCCCCGAGCTGTTCTCCAGCCTGCGCTGACTGTCTTTGCTCTCTCTTCCCAGTCCTGAACGATCCTAGATTCCCATGAGCCCCAAACTCACGTTCCCCACGCTCAGCCGTATCCCTCCGCGGTCACGTCCATACTCGGGAAGCTCTCACACTGACGTAGTCAGCCTCCTCGTGCGCAGCAGACTGTCTTCCAAAGAGGACCTCGCCGATATATGTACCATCCTACGTGCTCTTCCTGCAGAAACGGACTGGCTTGCCTCCGCTGACGGGTGGAGTCTGTGTGCCCTCCCCACGAGTCAGGACCTTGTGGCTGCCCTGTCCAATGGAGCACAGCCAGGGTGACGCTATGTGTCTTCCGAGATGAGGCCAGAAAAAAGAAACAGCTCTACTTGGCAATCTCTCTCTCTCCCTCCCTCCCTCACCCCAATGCTGGCCTTTGGAGTTCTTTTTTTGTTTTGTTTTGTTTTGTTTTTGAGAAACCCAGGCCACACGTAGGTGTTCCAGCCTCAGCCCCAGCTAAGATTTCAGACACTCCGGCCAGTATCAGCTGGCAGACCCGTGAGCGGATAAGATGATTCCGGCCCCCAGCCGTCCAGTCCCCAGAATTCCAGCTGAGGACACCGACATCGAGGAGCAAGGAGGACGGGGAAAATGATTGTTTCAAGAGTGCAGAGTTTCTGTTTGCGATGAGGAGAAAGTTCTGGAAATAGATAGTGGACGTGGTCGCACAACAGTGTGAATGTGCTTACACCGGAAGTGGTTAAAATAAGTTTCCATATGTGTAGTTTGCCACTAAGAAAAATACTGGCATCTTCTCCCCTGTGTTCTCACCGGGTCCTCCCCCTGTGCATGTCTGTGTCCCAGTCGCCTCTTAAAAGGACAGCAGTCGTGATGGGTTGGGGCCCGCCAGCCTGACCTCATTTAATTTAATCAGCCCCGGAAACAGACCCATGCTGAGTACTGGGCGTTAGGACTCCAACACTCAGACTCGGGTGGGAATGGGGGGGGGGGGACGGACAGCATTCAGCCCCGGTGGCCCCCTATCCTGTTAGTTTGGGGTTCTAATTCTGAAATAAGCAGAGCTGTAGGTCAGCCCTGGGACGGCAGTTCCAGCATCTCCTGGCTCTCGGGCTGCGTGTCTGGACCTGGAGGAACCACGGGGTTGTTGAGGGAGAACAGCCCGTTCCGCCGGGGCTGCGGCCTCCTGATGGCGCAGCGCCCCTGAGCCTTGGCAGGACTAGAAAGCGGTTGGCTCAGCGGTAGAGCGTCGGCGTGGCATGCAGGGGACCGGGTTCGATTCCCGGCCAGGGCACACAGGAGAAGCGCCCATTTGCTTCTCCACCCCCCCCCCCTTCCTCTCTGTCTCTCTCTTCCCCTCCCGCAGCCAAGGCTCCATTGGAGCAAAGATGGCCCAGGCGCTGGGGATGGCTCCTTGGCCTCTGCCCCAGGCGCCAGAGTGGCTCTGGTCGCGGCAGAGCGATGCCCCGGAGGCCCCGGAGGAGCAGAGCATTGCCCCCTGGTGGGCAGAGCCTCGCCCCTGGTGGGCGTGCCGGGTGGATCCTGGTCGGGCGCATGCGCGAGTCTGTCTGACTGTCTCTCCCTGTTTCCAGCTTCGGAAAAATACAAAAAAAAGAAAAAAAAAAGAAAGCGCCGGCAAAACTGTGCAAAGTGACGGCGGTTCAGACAGGTCTGGGCCGGCAGCGCCCACCTCCACACACAGGCCCGGGAGAGGGGAAAACATCTTTTGGCCAAATGGAAAGGAACAAACCTTCAATGAATGAGTCCCCGGGAGCTGGAGGGGTGAGGACTGCGGGGAGATGGCCAGCAGTTCCATTCTCACCTGCGGTGGCCAGGGAGGGCCTCCGGGGTGCCTGGGCAGGGGAGGCCACGACAAGAAAGACCAAAATGGCGACGTGGCTTCCAGTAATGATGGGGCCCCAAAGAAAGGGCAGGCACGTGATGTGACAAGGGGGTTAGGGGGGCTCTTTGAAGAGGGGGTGTTTGAGCTGAGGCCTGAGAGTCCGGAGGACAGAGTTCTGGAAAGATCTAGAGCAGCGTATGTAGACCTCAGCACGACGGGCCGGTCGGGCAGGACCCTTCTTTGTCGGGAGCACGGTCCTGCGCCTTGTGGGGTGAGGAGCAGTCTCCAAGGCCTCTACCTCCCTACGAGATGCCTGTGGCACCTTCCTTCATTCCTCCAAGTTGTGATGACCAGAAATGTCTGCAGACATCACCAAAGTGTCCCCCGGGAGGCAAAACCACCCAGGTGGCGGACGGCGCTCCTGGAATGGGGCACAACAAACGTGACAGTGCTGAGGTGGGAACAAGCCAGGCCGGTATTCTGGGAACAGAAGTTTCCAGAAATGGAAGTTTTCAAGGAAATGACAGGTCCTGGGCGGAGTCCAGTGAGGGAGGAGATGAGCAGAGAGACAGGCAGGGGCCGGTCCACGGCTGTCGCAAGTGCCGGGCTTTCTTCCGACCCTGGAGGGAAGGGGTGGAATGTGGCCTGACCTGAAAGGTCCCTCCAGAGGCTGGGGCTGGGGGGTGGGGGGTGGGCATGGACTGGGGGACGAGAGTCCTGGGGCTGCTGGAACAAGTGCCCACAGGCTGCGTGGCTCAAAACAACAGAAATGGATTCTCTCGCTCTGGAGCCAGAAGACCAAAAGTCAAGTGTGGGCAGGACCCCGGGCCATCTGAGGCCTCAGAGGACGAGCCCTCCCTGCCTCTTCCAGCTTCTGGTGGCCCCAGGCACGTGTGCCCTGGCTTGTGGCCCTGTCACTCCAATCTCTGCCTCCATTGTCACATGGCCTCCTTCCACGTGTCTTTCTGTGTCCTCTCCTCTTCTTTTTTTTTTTTTTTTGTATTTTTCTGAAGCTGGAAACGGGGAGAGACAGTCAGACAGACTCCCGCGTGCGCCCTACTGGGATCCACCCGGCCCGCCCACCAGGGGTGAAGCTCTGCCCACCAGGGGGCGATGCTCTGCCCCTCCGGGCGTCGCTCTGCCGCCGACCAGAGCCACTCTAGCGCCTGGGGCAGAGGCCAAGGAGCCATCCCCAGCGCCCGGGCCATCTTTGCTCCAATGGAACCTTGGCTGCGGGAGGGGAAGAGAGAGACAGAGAGGAAGGAGGGGGGGGATGGAGAAGCAAATGGGCGCTTCTCCTATGTGCCCTGGCCAGAACCGAACCCCGGGTCCCCCGCACGCCAGGCCGACGCTCTACCGCTGAGCCAACCGGCCAGGGCCCTCTCCTCTTCTTATAACAGGGGTAGTCAACCTTTTTATATCTACTGCCCACTTTTGTATCTCTGTTAGTAGTAAAATTTTCTAACCGCCCACCGGTTCCACAGTCATGGTGATTTATAAAGTAGGAAGTCACTTTACTTTATAAAATTTATGAAGCAGAGTTATAGCAAGTTAAAGCATATAATAATAATTACTTACCAAGTACTTTATGTCGAATTTTTGCTAAGTTTGGCAGAATAAATCTTTATAAAACAACTTACTATAGTTAAATCTATCTTTTTATTTTTTTATTTTTTATTTTTTTTTCTGAAGCTGGAAACAGGGAGAGACAGACAGACTCCCGCATGCGCCCGACCGGGATCCACCCGGCATGCCCACCAGGGGGCGATGTTCTGCCCATCCTGGGCGTTGCCATGTTGCGACCAGAGCCACTCTAGGGCCTGAGGCAGAGGCCACAGAGCCATCCCCAGTGCCCGGGCCATCTTTGCTCCAATGGAGCCTTGGCTGAGGGAAGGGAAGTGAGAGACAGAGAGGAAAGCCCGGCAGAGGGGTAGAGAAGCAAATGGGCGCTTCTCCTGTGTGCCCTGGCCGGGAATCGAACCCGGGTCCTCCGCACGCTAGGCCGACGCTCTACCGCTGAGCCAACCGGCCAGGGCTATCTTTTGATTTATACTTTGGTTGCTCCGCTACTGCCCACCATGAAAGCTGGAACGCCCACCAGTGGGCGGTAGGGACCAGGTTGACTACCACTGTCTTATAAGGACACCGTCATTGGATTTAGGGCCCACCCGAAGTCCAGGATGACTCTGGCTCCAGATCCTTCTCTAATGATGTCGGCGAAGACCCCGTTTCCAAAGAAGGTGACACGGTGAGGTTCAGGGGGAGGTAAATTGGAGGGGATACTGTTGAGGAGGCAGAGGGGGCTGCTGTTGTCTTCAGACAAGAATTGGTGGGGCCTGGGCCACGGGGCACCAAGCAGATGGAAAGCCATGGGCAGGCCGGGCGCTTTACACAGCAGACATCCCCACATCTGCCCGGCCGTGCCGTGCCTGTGTTTGGCGCCCAGGCCCAGGCCTTGCCCCACAACACGTCCTTACCATGGGCAGGAGTCGGCCTCCGCAGGCCCGGGGGGTCAGGGCCACCCTTCTCCCTTCAGGGACCCAGTGCTGCATTGGGGCGCCCCTCCCTTCCCCCAGCACCCTGGGGTCTCCTGAGCTGGGAAGTTTCTGAGAAAGCACACTGTGGTCCCTAACTTCAGCCTTCCTCCTGAAGCTCTCATGGGAGCGTGTTTCTTCAAGAACAGAGATTAGGAGCCTTTTTATCTCTGGGCCAAGAGCAGAACAGAAGAATGCCTCTGGCCTTCCTGCGCATGCCGCCCTGGACAGACGGCGCAGGGCTGGGCTGGTTTTTCAGGTTTTGGTCAATGGAGGGTTTTTGTTCTCTACAGAAACTAGACCGAGGGCCCGGCTCCCCCGTCCTAGTGGGCATATTGGGGCACCGCTGGCAAATGGGCCCGGGTGTTCGTGGCGTGCCCCTCCCCCGTGCCCAGAGCCTCAGTCCTCCTAGGAGTGGGGTGTAACCTCCAGGAAGGAAGCTCCACCAGCAGGAAGGCTCGCTCCCACCCAAGGTCCCTCTGGTGTGACAATTAGGGCCAGGAGTGGGTGGGGACCCCACCCTGTCAGCAGGCCTGGGGCAAAGAGGTAAAACTGGCAAGGAGAGGTCAGGGTGAGGGTGGAGTGGGGAGTGGGCAGGGCCAGGAGGAGGGCAGGGGCACATGAGAAAGGGTGCATTGGTGCCACCCACCGGGAGCGAGTGATGTTGGTTGTGACTCGGGTGGGTCCTGTGTTTCCGCAGAACCCCGTTCTTTGTTTGAGCCGTCTCCGTGGGGTGTATGCTACTTGCATCCCCATGGAAATAGCTCTCCTCGGTGGCCCCCATCATAATGCAGGGGTGATTATGTCCATGTCACAGCTGGTCTCCAGGAGTCTCGGTCACCTGGCTGACCAGGATGTGTTCTGCTGGAAAGAAAAGAACACCTGAGCCCAAGTTGGGTTTAACCATGAAGATCTCGATCTCACAGAACAAGGCGTCTGGAGGGGGATAAATGGTCGTGTCCCGCTGTCCGCCAGCGCTGCCAGGGCCAGTGGGTTGGCTGGACCTCAGGCAGGCTCCGCGAGTGGTTCTGAGACGGCTGATGCCCTTTGAGTGTCCCTTCCAGACGCGTACCTTTCTCAGATAGTCTATTTCTTCTCCTAAGAATGTCCCTTAGGAACAAGACATCTCGTCGCGCAGGATGACACCACACGGCCATATGTGAGCCAATCACTGGCAGGGACGCTGGAATTCTATGACTGGTGGAGACTAATCGGAATCCATCTGGTGGAACTAGGGCTGGTATTGGGGCTCCCCCCCCACCCCCGTCTAGAATCCAATGAATACCTGAATAAAAAGTGGAATCTGACCGGAAGGAGGAGGAAGGTGGGAATAGATGTTGGGGAGTAGCCATCACACCTGAGTTTCAGACCCTCAGTTAAAGGAAGGTGCTACACTCCAGCCTTCCTTAAACAGGCGGCCATTGAGTGTGAACAGGGGTCCCCTCACAAGGGTTTGCTCTCTTCTTCGGGTCACTTATCACAGGGGACAGCCTCACCCAACTTCCTCACTGGGTCTGCCTTCACTTGAAAGGGGGAGTCAGGATGCAAAGTCTGGGGGTCCCCCAGACCATTCCCACCTCTGTTGTCCACTGCCAAGTTCAGAGGTCCCCAAGGCCGCCCTCTGTCACCATGTCTGCACGTGCAAGGTTTTCCCAGGACCACCCTCAGATCTGATGATTAGCCAGAAGGGTTCACAGAACTCACTGAGAGCTGTCCCACTCGCGGCTGTGGGTTTTTTTGTGTTTTTTTGTTTGTTTGTTTGTTTTTGCATTTTTCTGAAGCTGGAAACGGGGAGAGACAGTCAGACTCCTGCATGCGCCTGACCGGGATCTACCTGGCACGCCCACGAGGGGCGACGCTCTGCCCACCAGAGGGCGATGCTCTGCCCCTCCTGGGCGTCGCTCTGCCGCGACCAGAGCCACTCTAGCGCCTGGGGCAGAGGCCAAGGAGCCATCCCCAGCGCCTGGGCCATCTTTGCTCCAATGGAGCCTCACTGCGGGAGGGGAAGAGGGAGACAGAGAGGAAGGAGAGGGGGAGGGGTGGAGAAGCAGATGGGCGCTTCTCCTATGTGCCCTGGCCGGGAATCGAACCTGGGACCCCTGTATGCCAGGCCCGACGCTCTACCACTGAGCCAACCGGCCAGGGCCGCAGCTGTGGTTTTAGTGCAACAAAGGAAACAGAGTGAAGCCAGACAATGGCAGAGACTCGTGGGAGGGGTCCAGGAGGCTTCCATGTGTGGAGCTTCCCGTTGTCGCCTCCCCGTGGAGGCGTGGACGGTGCTACCCTCTCCCAGCCACATGTGACAGTACACAGGGAAACGGCTGGCACCCCAGGAAAGACTTCGGATGCCAACCAGGGAAGTCCCCTGAACTTGGTGTCCCGAGTCTTTACCGGGGCTCCATCAGAAGGACGTGGCTGAGTCCGTGGCTGAACTCAACAATGTCCAGTTCCTCCAGAGGCCGAGCTAATACTGTATGGATTAAAGTCCCCACCATAAATCACAGTGTTTGACTGTCCAGTGTGGGCTGCCCAAGGCCCCAGCGAAATAAAGACATTCTTATCAGGTAAGACACGTAGAGGGTACGCGTAGAAATATCTCCCAGGAGCCCAGGGCAAAGGCCAGACCTTGCTTTGGGCGAGGTCAGTCCTAACAGCTGTCTTTGGAGGCCCTTGGAAACACTAAGTCAAGAAAGATCAGAGAAAAGGCAGGTCCAAAAAACCCAAACTGAGTCCCCCAGAAACATCTGGGGCAGGGCTGGAGGCCACATCCATGGCCCTCTCATCACCTTTGCTTGAGCTTGGCCATCAGTGACACCCTGGGCATCTTGATTAGGGGGCCTTCCTCCACAAGAGTTTTTGGTGGTTAAGTAAAAAACGAAAGGAAGAGGCCCTGGCCAGTTGGCTCAGCGGTAGAGCGTCGGCCTGGCGTGCGGGGGACCCAGGTTCGATTCCCAGCCAGGGCACATAGGAGAAGCGCCCATTTGCTTCTCCACACCCCCCCCTCCTTCCTCTCTGTCTCTCTCTTCCCCTCCTGCAGCCAAGGCTCCATTGGAGCAAAGAAGGCCGGGGCGCTGGGGATGGCTCCTTGGCCTCTGCCCCTGGCGCTAGAGTGGCTCTGGTTGCGACAGAGCGACACCCCGGCGGGGCAGAGCATCACCCCCGGTGGGCAGAGCGGCGCCCCTGGTGGGCTTGCCGGGTGGATCCCGGTCGGGCACATGCGGGAGTCTGTCTGACTGTCTCTCCCCATTTCCAGCTTCAGAAAGAAAAAAACAAACAAAACAAAAGGAAGACATTTAGGGGGTAGGGGGACCCATCTCCAGGCCTAAGGTTTTACAGGAGGGTGAGCAGAGACCTGAATGCTGCCACCTCTCCCTGGTTAACTGTGAGTTTTGTCCCCAAGGGCGTGGATGTTCATTTTTGCTGTAATTAGGTGAGAATTCTGTTGCAATCGGGTCAGTAATTGCTGTGCGGACACCAAAAGGCAGGCTGAGTGGCCAGCCCTCAGGGAACTCAAGCCGGTGGCCCTGCCCGTCTCCCCTGGGAGAGCATGCTTAGCTCAGGTGCCTGGGCCAGGTGCTCGGATTGAGGCTCCTTTATTGCATTTAGTCCTCACAACAGTCCAAAGAGCTGGGTCCCGAGAATCCCTGTTTACAGAGGGGGAGACGGAGGCTGGGAGAAGTGGAGCGACACGCCCACCCAAAGTCACAGGGCTGGAGGTGGCAGGTCTGGGTTGGCGCCCCAGGTGTTTGGGGGAGCCGGAACTCCCTGAAACCCAGGTCTCAATCGTTAAGGTAGAAGACTGCACCCAAGCAGAGGGCGCTGGAGGCCAGCCGAACGGTTTTCCTAAAACACGTGATCCACACCCCGCACTCTCCGGCTGAAACCGTGTTTTAAGTATCAGTAGAAAATGCGGGGTGTAGCAAGGCCAGCAGAATAGGAGATGATGGCAGTCGAAAAAAGTTTTGCTATTCACAGTTCCCAAAAGGGGGGGGCCCACACCATGCCATTCAGGGTCACACAGTGTCGGCCAGAAGGCAGGAGAGCCTTTATTACAGTTTCTCTGGAAGGAACAGGCAAGGCAGGGCCAGTCGGCTGGGCACCGGCTGGTTTGGATTACTTCAGAAGGCTCTGGGACACAGGGTCTCTCTGGGTGTGTGTGTGTGGTGTTCAATCATGGGAGATGCAGGCAGGGGGACAGTGGCCCAGAGAGTAACAGCCCCATAGACTGTGTGGGCACTGAGCTGGTTGGTCTGCATGTGAAAGGCCAGCTGGCCCCTCCCAGGGTTAGTTAGCCATATCCTAAGGTGATAAAGGAATTTCCTGTCTTTCCCTGGATTTTACTACAGAACATCGGTGTAGCTTCAAAACTACGAGAGCCGACTGCCTGGCTGGGATTCCCAGACCCTCACCTGCCCTGTGACTCCGGGGAAAGTTATTGAGTCCTTCTGTACTTTTGTTTCCTCATCTGCAAAATCAAGGTGGCAATCATACCTACCTCTCTGGGTTGATGTGATGATAAAATGAGTTAAGAGGTGGGCCGCACACAGCACAGGGCTGGCTGCTGGCTGCGGCAGTGGTGCACCAGCCGGCCCCACACTCAGAGGCTGCCCTACGCCGTTCCCTGCGGCTCCGCCTTCTCTGTAACCGTGCCCGCATTCTGTGGTTCCACCTAGGACGTCTTTCTGCAGTCCGCCCATCTCTGGTGGTCTCTGCCTGCACCCCCTTTGCCCACCATTTTCCGCCTGAATGACCTGTGCTCTCCCTCCTGACACCTGTCCTTCCCTCTGTCCACATGTCTTTCTGAGACAGCGATTTACTTTCCTTTACTTTCCTTCGGGTAAACACCCAGCCGTGGGGCGGGGGGGCTGCTGGGCCGTATGGGAATGCTAATTTTCATTTTCTGAGGACCCTCCACACTGTTTTCCATAGTGGCCGCACCAATTTACATTCCTACACACAATGCACAAGGGCTCCCTGTTCTCCACGTCCTCACCAACACTTATCTCTTGTCTTTCTGATAATAGGCATCCGAACAGGTGCAAGGTGATATAGCTCGCTGTGGTTTTGATTTGCATGTCCCTGGCGATTAGAGATGTTGAGCTCCTTTTCATGTTCCTGCTGGCCGTTTGTATGTCTTCTTTGGGAGAGTGTCTCTTCAGTTCCTGTGCCCACTTTTTAATTGGAATTTTTTTTTTTTTGCTATTGAGTTGTATGTGTTCTTTATATATTTTAAATATTCATTCCTTATCAGGTATACGACTTGCAAATACTTTCTCCCATTCCTTACATTGCCTTTCCATTTTGTTGACAGTTTCCTTTGCTGTGCAAAAGCTTTTTAGTTTGATGTGGCTGCATATTCTTTTGATAAAAGCCCCCAGTATTTGCCCGCCCTCCCCCACCCCTCTCCTAGGCTGGCCCAGGCTCTGGGCACCTGTCTCCCAGGCCTCTCATTCACTGGGTGTATGGGCATCCCTTCCCCCATCGGGCCTTGGTAAGCACCGCCTGGTGAGCTCTCTCATGCCCCTCTCCTTGGAAAGGTGCTTGTCATGTTATAAAGTAGTGTACCTTAGTTACACAGGTTACGTAGAGACACCAAGGCAGGATACAGAAGAATTTTTATGAGGAAATTTATTAATAGGCTGGCTGCATATATATGACTTACACGGGGTATAGCTGAGCCGAATCGTGTGTGTGCAAAATAGCCCTGAAGCTAGTTATATAGACTTGATCACATACAGGCTGGGGGAAAAGGAGGGGGAGCATGACACAATAAGCTTACAACATTCTTCGTCTATAGGATCTAAAAAAACATTCTTACATATTAAAACTTACAAGGTAACACAATAGTGATGTCGTTTTACATTTCAAAGACATTCACAAATCTTTTAGTGTCTTCCCATCCCTTTGTCTAGAGCAGGGGTCTCAAACTCCCTGCCTGCGGGCCGCATGCGGCCCGCCAAACAATTTTGTGCGGCCCACAGACTAATCCACGAAGTTCAAAATATTTTGGATAAAATTAAGTAAGCCTAGGGGCCTACTTGTATTTTTCATTTCTCTAGCATCCTAGCTAGATATTAGCTTAGTTAACAGCAGTTGTGATGCGAACTACAGTTTCTGGTCGTTTTGTGACACTGAGTAAACTGCATGTACGATTGTGCTTGTTATACTGATTTTTTTTTGTTTTCAACTGCAGTGAGAAAAGTGTTGCATAACAGTTGCCTTTTGTAGACCTAGTGTGGCCTGCCAAAGGGCTGTGATCTTGCTCTGCGGCCCACATGCTGAGTTGAGTTTGAGACCCCTGGTCTAGAGGTACATGTTACTCTTAGGACTCCAGGAAGGGAGGAAGAGTTAAAATCAGTGTAGGGTAAATATTGTCTCTTATTGAAAGGGAAAGGAAGTTCTTCAGATACACTTTATTCTTTCAGAGAGCTATAGTTAAACTAAATGACCCAGTCACCCTTGTTAGCCAGGAAGCTCCCACATCCTTCTCCCTCCATTCTCTAAAGAAAGGAGGGGCAAGAAGCCTGACTTTTCCTCTTTAAAATGGCATTGCCGATACTAAGTTTTACAGTTCTTTGGTACCTTATCACAGTCACAACAGCAGTGTCACACATGTTAGTGTTATTTTTCTAATGGCACCTGTATCAGGGCTCCTTCTGTAACAGAAAGACAAAAATAAGCTAACTTAAGCAAAAAGTGCACATCTTGTGTCGTTAACTGAACAAGAGGTGTGGGCAGCCACGTGCTGGAGCCGCTGACTGACAGTGCGCCCTTCTCCCAGCTCTGAGTTCAGTGAATGGGCCCTGGTGAGAGTATTTACACCCTGGAAATTGGCAGATGCTATGAACCTGGACCTTCTGCTGCACAAAAGTAGCCGTAGACTCCACATGAACAAATGGCCATGGCTGTTTCAATACAACTTTTCTTTTGGATCCTGAAATGCCGCCTCTGGCATTTCCCACGGCCATTGCCAAAGCAGAATCTCCGATGGCTGTTTGCTGAACTGAGCCTCTGGTTCATATTCACGTGGAGGAAATCTCTGATGGACAGCAGCTCATCTCCAGGACTTAACCAGTGGCACCTTTTAATGTGTTATATTGCCTGGCACTTTGGATGTCAAGAGTCAGTGTGGCCTGACCAGGCGGTGGCGCAGTGGGTAAAGCATTGGACTGGGATGCAGAAGACCCAGGTTCGAGACCCCGAGGTCGCCGGTTTGAGCGCGGGCTCATCTGGTTTGAGCAAAAAAGTTCACCAGCTTGAGCCCAAGGTCCCTGGCTCAAGCAAGGGGTTACTCGGTCTGCTGAGGGCCCGCAGTCAAGGCACATATGGGAGGGCAATCAATGAACAACTAAGATGTTGCAACGCGTAACAAAAAACTAATGATTGATGCTTCTCATCTCTCCGTTCCTGTCTGTCTGTCCCTGTCTATCTCTCTCTCTGTCTCTGTAAAAAGAAAAAAAAAAAAGAGTCAGTGTGGTGCCTCTTGAAAAGCCCTCCTCCCGTCTTGAGGAAAAGAATATGGAGGTAGAGCCGGCTGGCCTTGGGGAGCAAGTAGTTTCTGACCCAGTAGAAAATTCCCCCTACAATACCTGCTCCAGAGTTGCAGCTTCTTGTTGCCTTATCCCCAAGAGGAACAGGTCCTAGGCTTCATGACCCGGACAGGGGAACTATCTCCTGCAAGACTTGGGCTCTATGTAGAGTCAACACCCACGAAGAGAGAGCTTGGAGCTCTGTGCTTCTGAAGACCAACAGTTCCAGCTGAAACCGATGTTCCAGGGTTTGATGTTGCTGCATCTTCTGATCTTCCTGGGGTCTCTTCAAGATGCAGGTGTTGACTGACATCAGGCTCCTAGGGAGCCGGAAGACTTTGCAATTGGCCTCATTTCCATTTTTATTAAAATGTCTGCTTGCTCAGCAATTCCACTTCTGGGTACACACTCAGAAAAATTGAATGCAGGGACTTTGGCAGGTATTTGCACTCCCGCGTTCCTGGTAGTATTATTCACACTATCCAAAGGGTGGAAACAACCCAAGTGTCTATGGATAAACAAATGGATAAGCAAGAGCGGTCTATCTGTACAAGGGACTATTATCCAGCTTTCAAAAGGAAAGAGATTCTGACACGTGCTACAACATGGACTGACTTTGAGGATGTTAAGCTAAGTAAAAGAAGCCAGTCACCAAAGGATGGTTATTATGTTTCCATTTGTTTGAGGTACCTAGAGAAGTCAAATTAATAGAGAATTGTTAATGTGGTACATTGTATATTATATATGTGATATATATATATATAATGTATATTAATATGTTACCATAATAATAATTTGAAAATGTCTGCTTGCTCCGAGCCCAGTGTCTTCAAAGACTTTTGGCTGGACTAAATAAGTAACGTGTCAGAACATCTCATCAGCTCACTCAGTTCACTGATAATAGTAATCAATACAGAGGGAACAACCACACTATCCTTTCCTCTGTTCTTATCTAAAAGAGCCAGCGCGTATTGACTGGCCTAGAGATCTGGACCATCAAACCTGACCTTAGGGCAGGTGCTGACTCCGCTTTGATGTTCTGAAATCACATAGCATGTCTCTCCCCCAAATAAGCCAGCTAATGGCCCCAGCTTCCTTCTGAACGTGGGCACACACCCCAGATTGTAACAGAGGCACAACCAATGGAGTGGTGTCTCCACGTCACCTCGCTACCTTGCTCAAAAAGAGAGCTGAGGAACAAGACCCAAAAGCCACACCAGCCAACACCAAACAGTCACAATCTTTCAAGTAAAATGGAAAGAGAATCCATGGACTTTGGCCAAGCATCCCCACCAAAAATAAAACACTCCACTCTCCTAAGCAGATTCAATTATCTCTCTAAAAAAGGGCTTTTTTTTTTTTTTTTTTTTTTTTTTTAACACCTCCCAGCAGGCAGCAGATTCGAGCGCAGAAGCAGGCAGCCAGAGCCCACGGTGTAAAATAAGACACGGACTGGCTCGGCCAGAGCGGGGTGCCCCAGCTATCACCCATTTGGTACCATCTGGAATATTGCCCGCCATGGAAAGCATATTGAAAAGAAATTCTTCGTGATTCTCTAATTGCCAAGCTGTGCTGCTGACAAAGTCTCTGTTCTTGACGCGCTATTGTTCTGAGTTGAGTCTGTGAAATCCACCACCAGTTTAAAACACAAAAAATAAGCACACGATGAAGAAAAAGCCCTCCTTTTACCTATAGATGAACTCAGGCTCATTATAGAAAAGTGAGAAAATACAAAAAGAAAAGAACAGAGGAAGACACATCCGTCGCCTAACCGTTCGGAGAGATCACCACGTTCTCATTCTAACTTTTGGTGATTTCCTTCTATTCCTTGTGAATCTGAATGAATGTGAATATGGGATCATGCTGGCCCCTCTTAGCCTGGTGACACGGCCTTTTCACTTGTGACATGGTCACTCCCGGCCTGGTTGTTTGCATGACTCCCCTTTCCTACCTTCCAGGGCCTCTGGCCTCTGATCTTTGGCTGGACTATCTCTCCTGCCTGCCGGGCACTTCCCTTTCTCACCCTGCTCATTGCCGTGTGATTTTCCTCTCCCACTGGAGTTCCTGTGCTGGCGCCCGAGCAGGGCCATTAAGCCCTTCTGGGGACCCAGGTCCCTGGCCGACACTCCTGCCCACCAGGGCAGCCTCTGCAGACAGCCGCCACTCGCTACCAGCCTCGGTTTAAGTGCCTCGTGAGGCCCCTGTATCTTTTCCATGAAGTTGTTTGTTTGAGGTGTGAAGAAATTTGCCGTCAGTTCTGCCTGGAAGAGTAATTAGCCCACATGGTTTCCATTCCTCGGCCATCTCAGGAAGAAAGCCGCAGGGGGCTGTTCTCAAAGGAATCTGGGCCGTGGTGGCACCAGACCCGTGTACGCACGGTGCCAGCACAGGCAGACGAGGCTGTGTCCAGGGAGTCCCCGGGGTTGTCCCCCACACTGTGCTGTCCCCATTCTCCATGGAAGGGCTAGTTGAGGTCTTCTGTCTTCTCACAGAGCGTCGGACTGGGATGCGGAAGACCCAGGTTCGAGACTCTGAGGTCTCCAGCTTGAGTGCGGGCTCATCTGGATTGAGCAAAAAGCTCACCAGCTTGGACCCAAGGTCACTGGCTCAAGCAAGGGGTTACTCGGTCTGCTGAAGACCCGCGGTCAAGGCACATATGAGAAAGCAATCAATGAACAACTCAGGTGTCGCAATGAAAAACTAATGATTGATGCTTCTCATCTCTCCATCCCTGTCTATCCCTCTCTCTAACTCTCTCTCTCTCTGTCTCTGTAAAAAAAAAAAAAAAAAAAAAAAGAAAGAAAGAAAGACCTGGGACAGACAGTCCTGCTGCCCAGGTCTCCACTGCCCCAGGTCTCCACTGCCCCAGCTCCGCCATCCCACCTGGACTGGGATGAGCCTTACCTGTTCACTAGTGGCAGCTTCGGCCCTTCACAAGGAGAGGGGAGCAGGTGGGACAAAGCCAATCTCCCCCACAGGCGTGGGGAGGGAAGTGCGTGGCTCAAGTGGAGTCTGACTTACAAGGTCAGCCTCCTCATGACCTTTCTGCTGCCAATCACTTACCACCCGCACCCCATCATCCTTGGGAGAAACAAAGCTGTATCTGTGCAGGGTACACAGTGCCAACGCCAGGGGTTGCCCTGGGGAGTAACAAAGTAGTGCTTGGAACGTGGGGTGTCACCTGCACACGACACGTGTCTGAGCATCCTGGACACAGTCTGGAATGGTGTGTGCTCTGTCCCCGAAAATCTGTGAGAGGGACACGCACACTCAGCCTCCTAGAAGAGCTGTGGTTTGGGGCTGCCACCCGCACATGCACGGAACAGTGAAAAAGCCCATTTCTAATAAAATTTTGTGATGAAAAGAAATAGCCACACACCCCTCTCTGCCATAAAATAATAAATCCACTGGGCATTAGAGAAGGAACCACACGTTCTGGATGAGCCTGTTAGCAGATGGTGGAACCACCCTAAACAGCTCCGGGCACAAGCAGGTGGGGCACAGGGAGGTGCAGGAAGTCACCCGGGCCTCCCTGACTCGGGCCCTAGCAGCTGGGGCGCAGGTGCCCGTGCGGGTGCGGGTGCGGTGTGCTGCCGGGAAGGCGCAGCTTCCTGCCGGGCATGGAGCCACAGACAGGGCCAGGCACCAACCCAGCAGTGACTGACCCCAGGTTCTGAGTGGTGGAGTCGAGAGGAGTCATTTCCTCACTCAGTGTCTTTGGGGTCACACGCAGCATTTGTTTCCCTGACGTTTGGGGACAGATGGAAAAGGACAAGCCCTCTTTCCGGTTGCCTCCATTGGGACACCACGGACAACACGTCAGATCAGACAGGGTGGCATCGTGGAAGGAGGTGGAGCAGCCCCGGCAGGCCTTGCCGGAGGGGGCCTTCCTAGGGTTCCCTCTGCTTCAGAGGTTCCGGGCCTCAAGTCTCGAGATCCTCCTCCAGCTCAGTGCCAAGGAGAGGCCAGAGCGTGGCGCAGCGCCGGCTGACTGGTGGGGGCGAGCCCACAGGCCCCTGCCTGTCCTGCCCAGCCACCCTGGGCCCACGTGCCAGCCCCACCCTAGTGAGACTCCCACCTGCACAGGCAGGCCGCCTGGCACCCGCCACCCGGCCTGCCCCAGCTGGCCCACAGGGACTGACGAGGGAGGTTACCCTGGAAGCCAGCCTCGGTTTTACAGGCTCAGGGCAAGGGTCTCGTGACTGGCAGGGATGCTGAGCCAGGCAGGACTTTCCAAACACAGTCTTTTTTTTTTTTTTTCTTCTGAAGCTGGAAATGGGGAGGCAGTCAGACAGACTCCTGCATGCACCCGACCAGGATCCACCCGGCACGCCCACCAGGGGGCGATGCTCTGCCCATCCTGGGGGCCGCCATGTTGCGACCAAAGCCACTCTAGCGCCTGGGGCAGAGGCCAAGGAGCCATCCCCAGCGCCCGGGCCATCTTTTGCTCCAATGGAGCCTCGGCTGCGGGAAGGGAAGAGAGAGACAGAGAGGAAGGAGAGGGGGAGGGGTGGAGAAGCAGATGGGCGCTTCTCCTGTGTGCCCTGGCCGGGAATCGAACCCAGGACTTTCGCACGCCAGGTCGACGCTCTACCACCGAGCCACCCGGCCAGGGCCCAAACACAGTCTTGAATGCCACTCCCTGAGAGCAAGGACCTCATTTTCTTGTTCACCCCAGCGCCTGGAACGTAGCCCGACACATCACAGCCACCTCCTGTGTTTGTTGAAATCATCGTCGAATGATTGGTGAGGAGCAGAGGTGACTGAGACAGGTGCCCTGCCCTAGACCCACGCTGCAGACTGTGAGGGGGGCGTTGGTCGGGCGCACGGGCGTCAGCTCACCCGGGTCCGGCACTCCTTGCACCCTCGGCCGCTCACCAGGGGCTGCCTGAGATCCTGCTGGTGCAGCACTTGCTAGCGGTGGGGATGTGACCACATACTCTACAGGCGGGGTTCCCTTCCTGGGACTTCCGTTCTGCTGGAGGGGTACAGGCCGAGAGGGGAAAGAGCTCTGAGGGACGATGCCATCGAGGAGAGGTCAGACAGGGCCGGGGCGGGGGGTGGGGCCGGGAGGGCCCCTCTGAGGATATCTGGACCTGAGGAAGCCGACAAGCAGAGGTGGGGGTGGCTCTCCAGAGTCAGGCGCTGAGGAGGAAGCTGGGTGGGGTGTTTGACGAGCTGCCAGGAGCCTAACTCCAGCGAAAGGCACATTCGCGGAGGGAAGGACAGGACAGTGTGCAGGGAACTGTCCCTGTGAAGTGTGTGGGTTTGCCCTGCAGCCAGAAACGGAACTCAAGCTCCCCTGACCCCATTCCCAAGGGAGAAATGGGAGCGACCAGGGCCCCTCCCAGCCACCCTCCCACGTCTTCCCAAGTCCTGAGTCGCCACCACGCTCCGGGGGCTGACCCTGCCACACTCCCGTGTTCTCCCCTAACCCCCGTGAGGTGCACCAGACTCTTACCTTTCCCCGTTAAGACTAACCTGTCCGGGGTCCTTCTGTCAGACAGCAACGGCCCCCACTTTGAAAAACCAGTGATAAAACATCACAACCCAGGTTCCTTCCTTCATCCCTTTATTAAACTACCTTCTGTTTATCCTTGGGGTGGCTGCATAAGCGTCCCCTCCTGAGAGAAGCCTTCCTGGATCTCCTGGGCTGAGGAAGGCTGCGTGGCACGCACACTTTTCACGACCTTGCACCGTCACAACAGTACATTCACAATGAATCGTGTCATCGGTGGTACAGTTTCTGTGCCCCATGAGCACAAGTGCCAGGAGGGCAAGGACTGCGTCTGTCTTGGCCAGCACAGCACCTCCGGGGCCCAGCAGTGATTGACACACATAGGTGAGGGCTGATGAACGGTGAGGCCTGGTCGGGGGCAGCCCCTGCGGAGCTGGCTGCGCTCATCAGGAGCGGCCAAGGGTCTCTGCAGAAGTTTGCAGTAGCTGAGTTAGTTGGAGGCATCTTCTTCTTCTTTTTTTTTTGATTGATTGATTTTAAAGAGACAGAGGAAGGGGGAGGAAGGGGGAGGAAGGGGGAGGAAGGGGGAGGAAGGGGGAGGAAGGGGGAGAGGGAAACATGGATCTGTTGTTCCACTTATTTATGCATTCATTGATTGATTCTTGTATGTGCCCTGACTGGGAATCGAACTCGCAACCTTGGCACATGGGATCAACACTCTAACCAACTGAGCTACCCGGCCAGGGCTGGTTGTGGGACATCTTCTGATCTTCAAGAGGCTGAGAGCAGGGTGAAGAGCCATGGACAGCCACAGAAGAGCTGGGCACGTGGGCTCAGGACAGAAAGAGCCACTGTGAGGGGACTGGAGAGTGGGGAGGTCACCAGCCCCACCTTGGGAACTGTGTGCTAGGATGACTCAGCATCTGGCACCATTTTGGACTTAAAAGGATACCTATGCACCCCCTCCTGGCCCCCCCCCGATGGCATATCTGACCCCAAGTCTTCATAGCAGGTGGGTGACCTTCCCACTATCAAGATTCACATCATGGGGCTCTCTCAGTATGGGAGGGGTTCAGCTGCTGGGCAGACCAAAGGGGGGGAAATGCAAGTGCTCATTTCAGGACGACCTGTCTTTCACAATGGAAAAATGCACTTGATTGAGCAACTGTTGCCTTCAGGAGAGTGTCTGTTTCTCCATCTCCACCTCTGTCTGCCTCTTCTCTCTATTCTCCTCTGTCCCCACTAGAAGGCAACCCCTCACAGGGCCTCTCACCTGAGGGCGCACACGGGGCACTTTGGCCCATGCCTCGAATTCACAGAAAGCTTTCAATGAATGCTTTGACATTGGTCAGTTTTTTTGGGAGGGGGAGGGAGTTGTATTTTTTTGAAGTGAGAAGCAGGGAGGCAGATAGACTCCACATGCGCCCAACCAGGATCCACCCAGCATGCCCATCAGGAAGCGATGCTTGGCCCATCTGGGGCGTTGCTCTATTGCAGGGGTAGGGAACCTATGGCTCGCGAGCCAGATGTGGCTCTTTTGATGGCTGCATCTAGCTTGCAGATGAATCTTTAATTAAAAAAATAATAACGTTGGGCCTGACCTGTGGTGGCGCAGTGGATAAAGCGTCAACCTGGAAACGCTGAGGTTGCCGGTTCAAAACCCTGGGCCTGCCTGGTCAAGGCACATATGGGAGTTGATGCTTCCTGCTCCTCCCCCTTCTCTCTTTCTCTCCCCTCTCTATCATGAATAAATAAAATCTTTTTTTTTTTTAATTTTTACTTTTATTAATTTTTAGAGAGGAGAGAGAATGAGAGAGAGAGAGAAGGGGGAGGGAGAAACAGGAAGCATCAACTCCCATATGTGCCTTGATCAGGCAAGCCCAGGGTTCCGAACCGGCGACCTCAGCATTCCAGGTTGACGCTTTATCCACTGCGCCACCACAGGTCAGGCCATGAATAAATAAAATCTTAAAAAAAAAAAAATAATAACGTTAAAAATATTAAGACATTCTCATGTATTATAATCCATTCATTTTCTACCTCTCATGTTCATGGTTGCAGGTGGCTGGAGCCAATCACAGCTGTCCTCCCGGACAACACCAATTTTTTTTTTTTTTTTTTTGTATTTTTCTGAAGCTGGAAACGGGGAGAGACAGTCAGACAGACTCCCGCATGCGCCCGACCGGGATCCACCCGGCACGCCCACCAGGGGCGACGCTCTGCCCACCAGGGGGCGATGCTCTGCCCCTTTAGGGCGTCGCTCTGCCGCGACCAGAGCCACTCCAGCGCCTGGGGCAGAGGCCAAGGAGCCATCCCCAGCGCCCGGGCCATCTTTGCTCCAATGGAGCCTTGGCTGCGGGAGGGAAAGAGAGAGACAGAGAGGAAGGAGGGGGTGGGGGTGGAGAAGCAAATGGGCGCTTCTCCTATGTGCCCTGGCCGGGAATCGAACCCAGGTCCCCCGCATGCCAGGCCGACGCTCTACCGCTGAGCCAACCGGTCAGGGCCACAACACCAAATTTTTATTGGATAATGCATAATGTGCACGGGTTGTTGTATGGCTCTCACGGAATTACATTTTAAAATATGTGGCGTTCATGGCTGTCTCAGCCAAAAAGGTTCCCGACCCCTGCCCTTTTGCAACCAGAGCCATTCTAGCGCCTGAGGTGGAGGCCATAGAGCCATCCTCAGCACCTGGCCCAACTTTGCTCCAATGGACCCTTGGCTGTGGGAGGGGAAGAGAGAGACAGAGATAAAGGAGAGGGGGAAGGGTGGAGAAGCAGATGGGCACTTCTCCTGTGTGCCCTGGCCAGGAACTGAACCCAGGATTTCCACACGCCGGGCTGACTCTCTACCGCTGAGCTAACCAGCCAGGGCCTGACATTGGTCAATTTTGATGTTGAGACTTAGCAAGGACTTGAGCCAGCCTGCCTGAGTTTGGGTCCCACCTGTGCCATGTGACCTTGGCCAAAGTACTTAACCTCTGTGTTTCTCAGTTTCCTCACCTGTAAAATGGGAAAAGTAGCTTAAGCCAGTCACGAAAAGCCACATATTATTTAATTCCATTTATAGGAAATGTCCAGGTTAGGTCAGTTCATAGAGACAAAAATAAAGATTAGTGTTTGACAAGGGCCAGGAGGAGAAGGGAAGTGGGGAGAGACTGCCGATCGGTATAGACTTTGGGGAATGATGAAAATATTTTATAATTAGGTAAAGTTTAAAGAGTAATTACTCATAAAGTGCTTAGAGCGGTGCCTGACACATAGAAAGTGATTTTTAAGTCGTTGTCAAATAGAACTCCCTTCCCAATGAAGGCGTACACACAGACAAGCTTGGAAAGGACATGTTCATAATACAATTTTAAAGTGCAAGCCCTTTGCAGAATCTCGATGTCTGTTGTGTACTTTTTAAAAAGTTTTAAATTTATTTTAAAGAGAAGGGAAGGGATAGAGAGAGAAAGAGAAACATCAATTTGTTGTTCCACCCATTTATGTATTTATTGGTTGACTCTTGTACATGCTCTGACCCAGGATCGAACCACAATCTTGGTGTATGGGGAAGATGCTCTAACAAACCAAGCTAACCAATCAGGGCATGTTGTGTACATTTTATAAACCCTGCAATTATATTGTGGATAGCATCATTATATTGCATTATAAATTATATACTATATTAAAAGTGTTCATTTGTTAGACTTAAACATTAGCAAAAATTTGAGCCTTGCTTCAGCATTTCTTATTTCTATTCATTCATTCATTCACTTTCATATTTTTAACCATATTAGGTGTGCCCCCGGAAAATGAGAGGTGGCTCAGGGCTCTGAAAAGCAAACACACCTGGTGAGCTAGCTGTCCTTGGCTCAGAGAGTTTTAGACAGAGGATCCAGAAGACAACAAAAGGCAAGGACTTCATAGAAAAGCATTTAGGAGGAGAGTTAGGGTGAGGTATGAGACCTTTGATTGGCAGAGAACAAGGGAAAGACTGACTTCCAATCTGCACGGTCTTCTTATTTGCCTAAGGCTGAAGTAAAGTAATGAAACCACAGAAAGGGTTCAAGTCAGCAGGGGCAGTCACTGAGACCCTATGGAGGGTGCCCTACAGCAAGACCACCAGACTGCAGAACAGGCAGCTCTCTGGGAGGAAAAGAGCCCTGGTTAGTACTGTTTGCCAATTTCCTCGGTGTAAATAATCACACTAGGGTTTATTTCAAGCTACACACATGATGTCACTGAAGTTGAAGTTGGTAAGAGGTGTGCAGAAGTACAGCATAATATCATATTTCTACTATACAACTGCAATAGATATAAATAACCCGAAAGCATAGATAACAGTAAAATGTGTTACAGTTCCTTGTACTGTCACCGTTTGGGATTCAATCCCAAATTTGTGCCAAAGGCTGTTTTCTGATCTAGCTGAAACTAAACAAAGCAAACCGTTTTTCACTTGCTTTATAAATTCTGGAAGTCTTCAACAGAAGCACTGGACAAAGGTGTGAGTGGTGAGATGGGTGGTGGGGCGAAGGTTGCCATTAGATAACCTCTGAGGAATGTGTACCTTAACCCCTATTCTGTGAAGTGGCGGGGGGGGGAGTCTGTTTTAAAAAAAAATTGGGGGCTTGCCCAAATAATAACGAAAGCTGCTTTAGGTTTGTGCTCTGACATGTTGTGGTGGTGGTGTACTTCAATTACCACGCACTGCAAACAAGCAGTTGACTCCTCCTGGTGCACAGCCAGAGCATTCCCTGGCTGCCTCAGACTCCAAGTTCCAGCTTCCTGCTGGATGTCGAAGCACAACAGGGTGATTGTGTCTCTTTCCTAGAACTTTGCCTTCTGTTTGGTTCCCATGTAGAGATCAGCAGATAGCCATGGAGCTGTAACTCTGCATTTCCCATTCCAGTTATTTGTTTATTTAGGTGTCTACTGGCTTGCCTTAATCATTCAACAAATATTCCCTGGGCATATATGCTGTGTGTCCAGGGCTGGGTCAGCCCCACAGAAAGCTGGCATTAGTATGGACATTTGAGGAATCTGGAGAATTGAGGGGGCTCCCCTGCTGCCAGTTGGTAGAGCCCCATCTGATTAGCTTCAAATCACTTCCTCTCCTGCACAAACTAGGCTAGAGCGTATTTTCTAGAAAAGCCAAACAATTCCCCAACCTCCAGACCTCCCGTCATTATGTTACTTCTGCCTAGAAAGTGGTTTCTTCCCTCTTTCCACCTGTTGTTTGGACCTTGTCTCTTGGTGGGGAGAGGTCGACACCTGGGAGCCCCTCCGCCCTGCCACCCAGGACCAGGACCAGGACCAGGGCCAGGCACCCTTCCTCTGGAGAATCCCTATTCGGAGCCAGGCCCGGAGCCAGCCCCTTGGAAACCCCAGCTGACACAGGCACAGTTCTTGTCCTCAGGGAGCTTACAGTGACAGAAACCATAAAATATGGTATCTGGGACAGCAGTCTACCCAGGGCGGGGGCGGGGCAACAGGAGACGTTAGTCATTTCTCCTGGGGTTGGGGAGCGGCCTTCCTGGATGACGTCATCCTCAGGTGAGTCGTGACCTATGGAAGAGGGCCAGGTGGTCAAGACGGGACAGGAAGGGACATTCTTGGCGAAGGGAATGGCCTGAGCTCAGGAGCTGTATCAGTGGGTGTGAGGGGAGAGGGATTCTATTCTTGTTAAGTTGAAATAAAAAAACCCAAAGCCCCTTGGTGGCTGATAGGATGTATAAAGTCAATCTAAGGAGAAGAAGATCCTAAAACGACTCTGACACGTGAAAAAGGCAGAAGACAAAACAGGCCTACTTTAAATGTTTTAAAATACTGAGCAAAAAATTTACGGTGGATTCTGGATGCTTTTTATTGTCTTTTTTACACCTCCCTGTCTTTCTGAATTTAAAATAATTGCCGGTATTACCTCCTGCCCACGCACTCCTCTGTCTGCAGGGGGCGCAGCCGCCGACACCCTTTCTCCGCCAGAAAAATGGGCGGGGCCTCCCGGGCTCTGTGGAACTGACGATTGACCAGCTGGGCTGTCTATCATGGCTTCCCGCCCCCCTTTACATCACATGACGCGGCTCATCATGGCGTCGGGATCGCGGCTGCCCGGGCCCGCGGTTCCGCAGGGCTACTGCTGTTGCTGCTGTTGAGAGGCGGCGGCAGCGGCGGCGCGGGCGGGCTGGCGGGCTGGAAGGATGGTGTTTCCGTGGACTGAGGGGCGGGTGCGGACCAGAAGCCGGGCTGAGGTTTGGCCGAGGCGGCGGGCGCTCTGGAGCATTGGGCGCGGGCGCCGCTGAGGCTGTGTAGGGAGGCGGGAGCGACGGGCTGAAGGCGACCCGAGAGCCGACCCCGGGGCCGCGCGGTGGGCGAGATGCCGGGGCCCCCGGCGTCGCCGCTGCCGCTGCCGCTGCTGCTGCTGCTGCTGCTGCTCCTGGACGCCGGCAGTGCCCGGGCCGCGCCACTTCCGCAAACAGGTGCAGGTGAGCGGGCCCGCGGCGGGGACCGGGCGGTGGGGACCGGGCTGCGGGACCGCGGCGACCGGGGGGTCGAGGGGGAGGCAGTAGGCCGGGTCCGGCCTCGGCGCCGAGGGATCGGCGGGCCTGCCGGGCCGGGCGGCCGGGGGAAGCTGGCGAGGAGGGAGGGTTCTGCCGCAGGGACCGGCTGCCTCTCCGGGGCCCAAGCGGGGGCGAGGCGATGCGGTGCGGTCGGGGCCGGGACCGACCCCCGCCCCGGCTGGACTGCGGTACTGGCTCTGGACCTGTTGCCTGGAGGTCCTCAACCCACATCCCTTTCCCGGCAGTTCTGCATCCCTTTCCAGATGTCACCTGCCTCCTGTGAGTTTCTCACGTCTTATACTGAGAACCATTTCTCAGCTCTGATCATCCTGAAATGCACATGGTGATGGGAGAGCTCTTCCGAGTTTCCTTCGTTCCCTGCGACTTATTCTGAAGTTATATGTGCATCGGTTTTTAGACGCTGTGCTTTTTATCCGGATTGTATCTCTGGGGATGAGAAGGAAACACCTCTATAAATATTTCTATTTTAGGAAGCCAGTGATGAGAGTAGCGGCCTTTGAATAACTATTGACAGAATGACCCAAGTGGGATTGAAGTTTCTATTTTAGCTAAATCAGTATGGTTTTCTTTTCTTTCTTTGCATTGTATCAATATCGTTTGTATTTGCGGTTTATTTTCCTAGACGCGATAAAACACCAACCCTAGAAAGCATCCCGAGATCGGTCATTTTTTATTAAAGGAAAAAAACCCAAAAAACTAGGCTTATTTGTAGTTATCATCTGCTTATTTTTGAAATGAAGAGAGACTGGAATTTCATATAGTCATAAAATTTTCGAGTTGGAACAGAAAATTTAGTTCAATTTCTTCATTTTCAGTTGAAGACATTGAGGCCGTGTGTGTGTGTGTGTGTGTGTGTGTGTGTGGGGGGGGTGTCAAATGACCCTACCCAAGGTGACAACTGAATTGTAGGCAGTGTCATAGCTAAAACCCGGGTCTTAGATCTACCTGGTTGTGTAATTCAAGCCTTTTAACTGTTTAGGAATGCTCTTGAAGTCAAGGGTTATTTTAGGATGTTGTTAATTGGGTACAGAATGTGGCAGTTACTGTCCCCAGAAAACACATATTTTTCAAACACATCTGCAATGAAAACTATGTAATTATTTCTAGAGCTATACCAGGTTATGTCATTGAGTGCCCTTTAGTTGAGTATTAACTGTTATCATCGTACCATATAATGCATTGCTAAATTTCTGCCACTCCCTTAGACCAAATATTTGTAAGGTGAATTCTGTTTTCTGATCTGATAGATAAGAAGAGTGAGTATTATTAGAGATGTATAGCAGTGGTCCCCAACCCCAGGCCGCGGACCGCTACCGGTCCGCAGAGAAAGAATAAATAACTTAACATTATATCCGTTTTATTTATATTTAAGTCTGAACGATGTTTTATTTTTAAAAAATGACCAGATTCCCTCTGTTACATCTAAGATTCACTCTTGACACTTGTCTCAGTCACGTGATACATTTATCGGTCCCACCCTAAAGGCCGATCCGTGAAAATATTTTCTGACATTAAACCGGTCCTTGGCCCAGAAAAGGTTGGGGACCACTGATGTATAGGCACCTCAGGTAAGAGTCACAGAAAGTATCTGGGAAATTATAAAAGACTACATGTAAAGGTGTTGATGTTGATATTGGGAGATATTGATGATGAAATTGAAAATTAGCTCTGGGGTAGGATAGTGGGTAAAGAGTGGAAGGGATTCAAGAAGTTTCCAGATGGCTTTGTACTTAATTGAATATTTATATATTTTGAGAAAACAGATTCTATGTAGGCACCTATAGAACTATGCTTTCCTGTAAACCTCTTAACATTTTTTTAATTTCATTCTTTTACTATTTTATGGATGTATAAATCATAAAATCTAAGTTTCTTGGAGTGCTGTAAAACAATCAGGAAAATTCTTTCATAAATAGAAATATGAACTCTTCTTTAAAATTTTTTATTGATTGATTGATTTGAGAGAGAGAGAGATAGGGGAAACATCCATTTGTTGTTCCACTGTTTATGCGTTCATTGGTTGATTTTTGTTTGTGCCCTGCCCAGGGATCAAACCTGCAACTTTTGGAATATTGGGATGATCCCCTAATCCAGTGGTCATCCAAACTCATTAGTCAACAGAGCCAAATATCAACAGTACAACGATTGACATTTCTTTTGAGAGCCAAATTTTTTAAACTTAAACTATATAGGTAGGTACATTCCTTGTCGAGGTAGTGCCCCGCCCGCATGTGGTATTTTGTGGAAGAGCCACACTCAAGGGGCCAAAGAGCCGCATGTGGCTCGCGAGCCGCAGTTTGCCAGCCAGGGCCCTAATCAACTGAGCTGCCTGGCCAGGGTGAAATATCAAATCTTGACATAAGTAAAGCATAAAGAAATATTTGGTGATTTATAGCTGCTTTTTGCAGGTTTCCCTTCGTATTCTGTTACTTGAAAAGAGTATGGTTAGACATGTGGCTTATGAAAGATAGGTGAGTAGAATTAAATTCTGTGGAAAAGATGCACATTCGCACATAGATTTGGGCGTTTGTATTTCCATCTAGAAGAAATTATTAATCCTGGTAGTGGAGATGGATTCTAGACCAAGAAGAAGAAAGAAACCTTTGAGTAATCCTGGCAAGTGAGCTCACTGGTCAAGAGAGAGGAACCCCTTTTAACATGTATGGTAGATAAAAGAGCAGTTAAATGTTGAAAACATAATAAAGCTCAAGCTTTTAATTATCTGGCGTTCTGTACTCCATATGAAGGTAGGGCTGGCCATTGTCAAATTAAGGGTAGATCATTGCATAGAGTTTTTGGCCTCATTGGCCGTTCTCTTTCTACTTAAAGTTCAAACTGGTTCATAGTACCTTGAAGAAAGCATGGCTTATCAGACACAGGTTGGAAAAAAAATACTTGAATTTTATCCTTTGCCAGCCCATTTGCCTGGGGAAAGAAATGAGGCAGTTTACTAAAGTTCAGCATTTAAATAGAAATTCATTTATCCAGAGTTTCTTTGTCATCCAATATCATTTCTGGGTTTAGAAGTTGAAACAAGTATTTACCCATTTAATCATAATAAAGCTTTGTAAATGTGTTGATTGCCTTTGTCCATTAAGAGCAAGAAGGCATTTCTTGGTGGAATTTTATTTTGGGCCTCTCTGTCTCTCTGGGAGCCTCTTTTCCCGAGGGTCTGTATTTCTGCAAGGGCCCTTGTGATGCACACTGAGATCTTAGTGGCCCTCTCACTAGGAAGCTTCCATAGAGGAGAAAGTCTACTGTTTTCACACAGTTAAATTACTAACCTAAGATTACAGGTACATTCTTTTCTACAGATCATAGTTATACAGATGATTTTTAAGAAACATTTATGTGTCTTTTAGAAGAGTCTCCAGATTCACGTCATGAAGAAAGATCTGGTATGTATGCAGGCATTCCTCTCAGTCCAGTTTATTAATATTAGGGTAGTAAGCAGTTAGACAAGGAAACAACTTGTATTGTTCTGTGGCATATTAGGTCACAGAGTACAGAGGAAGCTTTTAGCAGTTCCAGATAAAGGACCTCACGGAAGTCTGTGAAGCCGGTGGGGACTCAGCTCCTGATTAAACAGCAGCTTGTGAAACCAGGACTGACTCTCATATTAGATGAAGCAAACAGACTTGTATTTTGAAAAAGATGTCTGAAGTAAAGGTAGTGCTTTCTACAGTGTGAATTTTTGTGTTTATTGTAACAGCTTCTGAGAAATAAAAAAAAGTTTTTTCAATAAGCTTTCCATGCAGATTATTTCAGGATTTGTGACTATAGGCTTGAGATTTGATTCAGGTTGGAATGTTGTAATTGCTTTCATTTGGTGATATTTTGGGGTTAACTAAATATGCTCATTTGCACATTAATAGGAAGTCTGTCCAACAGTTTTGTAGCTGATTAGCATTGAAGTTATCAAATCAGTTTTGCTGATACCAATGTGCTGTTTATGCAGCTCTTGAAATTTAGAGTCCTTGGGCCCTCTGTGTCCTCTGTGGGCTGTGTCACTTAGATAAGAGCTATACATATAATAAAAAGAGACTTTGTAGTGTAAATAAGGGATGGCCAGGGTTCTGAAACAGTTAAAGCAGTCCTCAAAAAAGTTCTTGTAGATGGACATGTTAAAAGAATCTAGTTTTTCAGTCTAGTTGAGAGTAAAAGTCACGAACCAGTCATAGGAAGAGCAGGTATTATAGACAGAACTTGGACTTTGGAGTTGGTCTGGGTGTGAGCCTTCCTGTGCCACTTCAACAGCTTTACGACCTTGGGCCACTTACTTGCTTCTTAGATCTCAATTATTGAAATAGGATGGTGATAATAATTACCTACAAGGTTGTTGGGCAGGTGAGGTAGAGTCACAGTGGTATGACACGTTGGGCAGTCAGCAACATGGATTTATTCTTTTGTTCCGATTTGTAAATTTGGGAGATTATCATAGAATTGACTGGTGGGTGGTATGGCTTCAAAAAAGGAACTCAAAGTGGAATGCCTAGAACTTGCTGGATTAAAAAACCTTTGTTACTCAAATATGGTGGGTGAAGAAGAGACCCTTTAAATCCAGCTTAAGAATGATATATAAACGATATTGTTACTTTTTTTTTTAACTGATTTTTAGAGGGAAAAGGGGGGGCAGAGAGAGAGAGAGAAATAAGGAAGGAGAGAGTGAGAAAGAAACATCAATTGGTTGTTCCACTAATTCATACCATCATTGGTTGATACTTGTATGTGCCCTGACTGGGGATCGAACCCACAACATTGGCATATTGGAATGATGCTCTACCATCCAGGGCCTGGTATTGTTACTTCTTGAAATTCATAATGTTGGGGAATTACAGTAGAAATTTTAAAGATGATCTGGATTAGTCTACTTTTATGTAATAAACCTGGTTTTAAACATCAAGATGACTAAAGCAAATTTCATGTGAGCAGTTGCTGGTTTTAATTTAACGAAACTGAGCGCACTCTAAGTTCAGTTGATTCTAAACAAAATTGTGTACTCGCATAAAGCACCCTTAAAGGCAGCCAGTCAACCCGGACCAGCACAGGACTGAGGCTTCCCTTAGAAATTGTCATTTGGAGAGATGACTATAAGTATCTCGTCCTCTCTTTTAAAGTCATGTATTTTTGCAGTTTCCTAGCTGTGTTTTATTCTTTTTAACACAGACGTTTGTTGCTCAGACGTAAGGAAAGGAATATTATAGAAAGAAGCTGGACAGATATTCCTGGTCTAAAACAAGCTGCCGTATCTTGGGTTATTTTTAGATTTGATTCCCAACCTTTCTGTGAATCTTCATATGAAGAGACTGCTATAAGAGAAAACTGAAGAAATATGGTAAAACTGGTCTGTCAGAGCAAAATATTGGAATGAAGTATTTTTAAATTATAGCAGGTGACTAATTTAGAACCATGCCTTACCTTTACAGTTATTTGCCAAAAAGGACAGGTGTATCAGAAAAATAACCTCACTATTTCAGAAAAAAAGAAAAAAATTTTTTTGGCAAAGATTACCACAGTGCAGAGATCCCAGATTTCATTTGACTTTGTTGTAATTCATGTGGGGAAAGTGAGAACTGTTGATGCCAAATGTCTCAGCTGCCTGAGAGCTCTTTGCAGCCTCAGTTTCCCTAAGACCTTTCCTCTTGGCTAGTCCTTAGAGATCCCTCTCCTAGGGAACTTCTAGAGAGCTTACTTGTGGGATAGGATGTTCCTTGGGGTGTAGGGTGGAAACACTGGAACTTAATTATATTTCTTTTCACCTTTTAAAAATTTTGGCTTATGTGACTTTTTAAGGTATAGAATATATTGGTACACCAACATTTTTGTGGTTTGTAAATAAGTAAATTTACATAAAATGGAAGGCATGTAAAGAGAATTGACTGATGAGTGGGCTGTGTGATCCAAAAAGGTTGGATTCATCATAGTAGTCTACAGTTCACGTTTAGCGAATACCTCTTGTTTCTTTAAGTTCTGCCTCTTTCTTCACCCAGGTTACAAGGACTGTGTATAATAACATCTTTAGTATTTCTAGTGTCTGCACGGTATCTCTCAGTTTGCAGATGATCAATGAAAGTTTGTGGCTGAGGATGATCAAGATGTGAGTTCACAGACCAGCTGTGTGTGTGTGTGTGTGTTTTAAAAGGAGAGGGTATAAGTTTAGAGCCTATAATGCCTATAAGTCTTCTGTGAACCTTGTTTTTCATCCAGCCACAGTCCACTGATATGTGAGGTACTTTATAGTTGTTTTACTTTTTTCACAATAAACTTTTTATTTTAGAACAATTTTAGACTTACAGAAAAGTTGCAGATGTGGGACAGAGAGTTCCTGTATACCCTTTCTCAGACTTCCCTACTGATAGCATGTTACTTTAGTGTGGAGTACATTTGTCTCAAGCAGGAGCTGTTATTACTAACACGTTGTTGTTAACTAAAGTCCATCCTTGATTCAGATTTCTCTAGTGTTTCCCTAAGTCCTGTTTCTTTTCGAGGACACATTACATTTAGTTGTTGTGTCCCCTGAGGCTCCTCCAGTCTGTTCTTTATTTGATGGTTTTGGCGGTTTTGAGAAGTAATGGTAGGGCATTTTGTAGAATATCCCTCTGCTGGCATTTATTTGATGCATTCGTCATGATTAGACGGGGGTTGTATGTTCTGGGAGGAACACCACAGAGTGAAAATGCTGTTCTCATCACATCATATCACAGTTACATGCTTTCAACATGATTGCCATCGGACATGTCATCTGAACTTTCACCAGCTAAAGGAGGTGCTTATCCTCCTTTTCAACAATTCCCAGACCCTCTGACTGTATTCTTAAGCCTGAGAGGTTTCCCTTCACGTGATCATCGGGCAGATGTGTGTTTTTTGTCAGTTTTCTCCACGGTAAAGTGACTTTTTCCTCCCTTCGCCAGACTGTTGTGTGCACGGCCCACACTTACATGGTGATGGGTTAGACATCCCACCTCCAGTACTGTGTTATTTGTTTTGCTGCCTAATTTGTACCAGCGTTGACCACTGGGAGCTCCTTCAGTTGGCTCCTTTGTCCTGTGTTTATTTTTGTTTTTTTTTTTAAGCACCTCCGTACACTCTGGTACTACAGGAAGCCATAGGATCGTCTTATATGCTCCCTGCTCCAGCCCAAGAATCGGCTACTTCTCCAAACTGTTCCTTTTTGTTTGTTTGTTTTGATTTTAGAAAGAGGAAGGGATAGGGAGGGAGATAGGAACATTAATCTGTTCCTGTATGTGTCCTGCTGGGGACCAAACCAGCAACCTAGTTTGCTTGGTGGTGGCACCGTGGATAGAGCATTGACCTGGGATGCTGAGGACCCAGGTTGGAAACCACAAGGGTGATGGCTTGAGCACGGACTCATTCAGCTACAGCGCAGGCTCACCAGCTCGAGTGCAGGGTCGCCAGCTTGAGCGTGGGATCATCGGCATGATCCCACGGTTACTAACTTGAGCCCAAAGGCCGCTGGCTTGAGTCCAAGGTCGCTGACTTGAGCATGGGGCCACAGGCTTGCCTGGAGCCCCCCAGTCAAGGCATGTATGAGTAGCAATCAGTGAACAAGTGAAGTGCCACAACTACGAGTTGATGCTCTCTTTCTGTCTGTATTCTTTTTTTTTTTTTTTTTTTTTTTTACAGAGGCAGAGATAGACAGGGACAGACAGACAGGAACGGAGAGAGATGAGAAGCATCAATCATCAGTTTCTCGTTGTGCGCGTTGCGACTTCTTAGTTGTTCATTGATTGCTTTCTCACATGTGCCTTGACCGTGGGCCTTCAGCAGACCGAGTAACCCCCTGCTGGAGCCAGCGACCCTGGGTCCAAGCTGGTGAGCTCTTTGCTCAAGCCAGATGAGCCCGCGCTCAAGCTGGCGACCTCGGGGTCTCGAACCTGGGTCCTTCCGCATCCCAGTCCGACGCTCTATCCACTGCGCCACCACCTGGTCAGGCTCTGTCTGTATTCTTTTTAAACAAAACAAAACAAAACAAAAAACTGGCAACCTCTGCACTTCGGGACAATACTGTAACCAACCGAGCTATCAGCCAGGGCCAAACTGTTCCTTTTATTGCAGGGGTCCCCAAACTATGGCCCGTGGGCCACATGCGGCCCCCTGAGGCCATTTATCCGGCCCCCACCGCACTTCCGGAAGGGGCACCTCTTTCATTGGTGGTCAGTGAGAGGAGCATAGTCCCCATTGAAATACTGGTCAGTTTGTTGATTTAAATTTACTTGTTCTTTATTTTAAATATTGTATTTGTTCCCGTTTTGTTTTTTTACTTTAAAATAAGATATGTGCAGTTTGCATAGGGATTTGTTCATAGTTTTTTTTTATAGTCCGGCCCTCCAACGGTCTGAGTGACAGTGAACTGGCCCCCTGTGTAAAAAGTTTGGGGACCCCTGTTTTATTGGATGGAGAAGGATATTAGAAACCAAAATCTGCACACTGGATTTGCTCACTGCTACAGGGACTCTTATAGTAGGGTTTAAGTCTCTGTTTCCTAAGTCCAATCCTAGGTGTTGTGAAAAGAGTGAGTGAGTGAGAGATTTTTGGAGGGACAAAGGACCTTTTAAAGACAGGTGACTTGGAAGGGCCGTGCTCACGTTTCCTGTCTGTCACCTGACCCCCTGTTAATCAGCTAACACCACCACGAATACTCCACATCCCATGTTTGAGATATAATGATATTGACTGGAAGTTTTAATTTTCGAGCAATGATTATTTACAAGGTAGATTAGCTTTACTCTCTCCAAGAGTAGCCTAATCTCAAGAATATGAAGAAAACCTCTTAGACTTAAGAATTTGAAGTTATTTTAGGGGGTCTGTCAGTTTTGGAAATTGTTGAAAGGGATTGTGGGCAGCTCCTTAAGTTGGTGAAAGTTAAGATAAAATGTCTGATGGCAGGTCTCTGGATGAGCATGGGTGGGAGACGTGTTTTGAATTTTTTACAGAGCTTTTCTCCCCCTCTCTCTCTCTTTTATTATGAAAAGTTTCAAACATACACAAAAGTAGAGGAAATAGCATAATGCACCCTCATGTACCCATCACCCAGCATCAACAATTTTTGATTTGTGGGTGTGTTGCTCGCCGGTACCCTTCCCACTGGCTCAGAACCCACTGTTTTCATGTAAACCCCAGCTATGTTATCAGTTCAGCTGAAAATGTTTTGGGGACACAGTAACGATGTTTTTATAAAACAGGATCACTTCCTCAAGATCACCTAAGGATTTGTAGGAGTGCAGGGTTTGGAGCTCCAAACACATCAACTGGATCGGAATTCTGGAGGCTGGCCTGGAAATCTGCATTTATAATACTTTTCTGGTGATTTCTCTGCCCCCACAACACAAATATTGTCTTCTACTAGAGACGAAAGTAATAGCAGTTATTTAATATAAATCTGTTGGCTTGTGTAAATAGTGAGATTCAAGGAAGGAAGAGCAATGTAAAATTTAAAAAATTTAAATTAATGTTAATGCTTAAAACCTGAAGAGGTGAGGTCATTGTTCCTGACCGCTGTACAGGAATATGATTCTGAAGAATCTTCCCGTGAAAAGTACCTGTTCTGTAATCACAAAGGAATTTAAACACTCCAGGGAAGAACACCCTTACAGCTCTAAATACCTTTGATTTTTTTTTAACTTCATCCCCTTTGGAAGTCAGTATAAATAATAACCTCTTTATATTTTATAAATATCTGGTATAAATAATCAGGAAAAACCGTGACCTGGTCGCCTGACAGTCAGATGTGGGCACTGGGAGCAGAGAACCTAGTGTTGTAGACGTGCTGGCCGCCCAGCCAGGCGCTGCCCACTGCAGCCCGGCCTTGCAAGGAGTCTCCGCTAGAGCAGATGTAACGGTGACATTCCTGATCCCCCAGGCCGTACGTGTGCACACTGCCACGGACGAGCCTGGGTCTTGACCTGTTCACTAGCTTACAAGGTTATTTTTTTCCCAGGACAATATCATGTTCACATCTTCGGGCTGTTTTTTTGTTTTGTTTTGTTTTGTTTTGCAAGAGAGAAGGGGACAGAGAGACGAGAAGGGAAAGAGATAAGAAGCATCAACTCATAGTTGTGGCACCATAGTTGTTTATTGATTGCCTCCTCATACTTGCCTTGACTGGGGCTCCAGCCAAGTCAGTGACCCCTTGCTCAAGCCAGCAACCATGGGGTCATGTCTGTGATCCCTTGCTGAAGTTAGTGACCTCAGGGTTTCGAACCTGGGTCCTCAGTGTCCCAGGCCAGTGCTCTATCTACAGTGCCACCACCTGTTCAGGCTACACGTTGGGTTTTTAAAAGTTCATTTCTTCAAGCTAGTTGATTTGGGAAAAGTCTAGGATTTGTAGCCTATATCATATATTTCAACCAATACTTTTTTTAAAAAAACTAGCAGATGTATTTTGATATGTTTGTGGTGATGTACAAAATGTTCTTATGATTAGCTAAAGAAGTAAACTACTGTATCTCTGAAACTGCTACATTAAAATGATTATAAAATCAGCTGGGTTTGATTGAGAACATAATAGGCTTATATACTAGTACAGATAATTCAGGACTCATTTTTGGAAATACATATGCTTTGAATAGGAGAAAACAATTTAGTTAAAAGCATCTATGATAGAAAACTTTGAGAGAGAAATAGTTCTTATCCCAAAGTGAAACCACTATAATTTAATTTTTAAAAGCTCTTTTTTCTCCCTCTGTTCTCCATGTTCAAAGTTCATCCTGAAAGCCTCTTTTATGACCTTTTTGCAATAGGAAACAGCAGACTTGAGTTTGATATGATATAATTGCAACTTTAAATTTAGGAAATTAAAGGTCTAAGACATCTTGGACTTAGAAGATAGAGGAAAATGAGGTTGCAATCATTTTGCTCACTTAAAATATCTATTTTAACCAACTAGTAATTGTGACATTTCATAGTTTCAGTTTTGATTGCAAAATAGGTGTTGCAATCTATTGGCTACCTCTCAGATAAGCCTCTAAATTTAAGTTTTATATATTTTTTACATTGCAAATTCTTCCTGGGAGCCCTCAATAAAGTTAACCTGTATTCCCTTTAAGAGGAAAATTTCTTCTTGGTCCTGTACTTCTCTAGAGTGGTTCTTTGTGTCAGTAGCAACTGTTACTTTCCAAGGATCCAGCCTGCCAGTTACAGTCTGGAGTTGCACTTGACTCTGACATCAGACTATTATTAAAACCCAATACCCGGACACTGATTGCTAGTGAGACACTGAAAAATAACAAACTTACCAAAATAGTTCTCTGGGAACACTTGACCAGAGGCCTGCTGCCAGGGTCTAGTCCAGAAATCTATAATTTAACTTATTCTTTTGAGAAAAAAATTAACTTGAACAAAAGATCTGATTACCAGTATTAATCATATAGGCCGGGGTAGTCACCTTTTTATACCTACCGCCCACTTTTGTATCTCTGTCAGTAGTAACATTTTCTAACCACCCACCGGTTCCACGGTCATGGTGATTTATAAAGTAGGGAAGTCACTTTACTTTATAAAATTTATAAAGCAGAGTTCCAGTAAGTTTAAGCATATAATAATAATTACTTACCAAGTACTTTATGTCGGATTTTCGCTAAGTTTGGCAGAATAAATCTTTATAAAACAACTTACTGCCTGACCAGGCGGTGGCGCAGTGGATAAAGCGTTGGACTGGGATGCAGAGGACCCAGGTTCGAGACTCCGAGGTCGCTAGCTTGAGCGTGGGCTCATCTGGTTTGAGCAAAAAGCCCACCAGCTTGAACCCAAGGTCGCTGGCTTCAGTAAGGGGCTACTCGGTCTGCTGAAGGCCCGCCCGTGGTCAAGGCACATATGAGAAAGCAATCAGTGAACAACTAAGGTGTAGCAACGCGCAATGAAAAACTAATGATTGATGCTTCTCATCTCTCCCTGTTCCTGTCTGTCTGTCCCTGTCCCTCTCTCTGACTCACTCTCTGTCTCTGTAAACAAACAAACAAAAACTTACTATAGTTAAATCTTTTTATTTATACTTTGGTTGCTCCACTCCTGCCCACCATGAAAGCTGGAACGTCCACTAGTGGGCGATAGGGACCAGGTTGACTACCACTGATATAGGCACTTGCTAGACTTAAAAATTTTGGAATTATAAATCCTTTAAGATAGAACTTGAGAGCGGAGATACCAGTTCACAGGTGAAGGAACTGCAGCCCAGAGGAGGGGCATAGCTGATTCAGTCCCATCCCGCCAGTCAGTGGCAGACTGACTGTAGAATTCGGGGTCCTAACGTTCAGCCGCCCTGTCCACCAAGTCCACTGCCTCGCACTGTTGAGAATACTCTCATTGGTGTGATTGCCACACAAATTCCAGTCATTTCTCTTCTGGATGAATTCTGTGTGCTCTCTGCAAACAGTGAGATAAAGTTCAAACACAGTTGTCATATAGTTGGTTCTTGAGGTATTGAAGGTAATTCTGTAGTGAAATTGAAGAAGCTGAAGCTCTGCTTCTATGATTAGGCTAAAATAAACCATTTGTTTTTAACTTTTTTTAGTCTATAAGAGTAATTTCGTTTGCACATATGAAATGAAGTTGCACTGTTTAAAGGTGGTGAAATATATTTCTGATTTTTAAAAAATTGTAATGACAAGTGTGTAGATATTCACTTGTAAACATTTTTTCTTTCTAGGATGTCTTTTAGTTGAATGGTGGCTTTCTTGAAATGAGCTCTCTTTTTGTTCATTTTTGTCTCTTCATTCTACTATGGAAAAGCCTCTATTTTTTCTGTTACATTTTATTTCCAGGCTTTCCTCCTCTCCACACACACAGACACACTCAGTTTTAAAATAGCATCTTCTCATGAATATAATAACTCCTCTTATTTCTGAGGATATTACGTATAGTGTTTCTTTTCTTTTTTTTTTTTAAAAAAATCCCTGTATTGTCTGCTTCCTTCAAGTACCTTTGGGTTAGTCACTTGTAACTTTTTTAAAGAGGGTGTTTCTCCCCTATATGTCAGACGATCCTTTGGAAGTCTGCTCATGTGTAAGAGTGCAGGACAGCGATGGGAGTTGTCCTCTCATGCCACACTCCATCGCACATCTGCCACCAAGTCCCGGGCACACTCTGCTCTCACCCCTCTGCTGTCATTGAGCATAGGCGCGTGCACCCTGTGTGCATCACGCGGGAGCTGTGTGACCTTGGAGAAGCGCCGTCCCCTCCACTGCTCAGTCTCTTCATTTTTAAATGGGGTTAATAATAGAACATACCTCAAAAGTTTGTGGGATTGGGTGAGTTTAGAATAGAGCCTGGCACACGGTAAGCACCATTCAGGTATTATTTATTTGTATAATCACCTGGGCCAAGCCACCATCATTCCTTTTTTTTTTTTTTACTAAATTAATAAATTTTACTTTATTAGTTGTGCAAACTGTGTTGGTTGATGGTAAAAGAATGTTAATTGCCCAGTAAATGTAAAGGCTGGACGAGCAGGATAAGGTGATCGGACGCCACCGGGCTGGCCTGGCCCGCTCACTCCGGCGGAGTCCGCCCTGAGCACACAGCCCTTGGAGACGGGAGCACTGGCTCGTCTGCAGAGCAGGACCGGAGCTGCATGGAGCAGATAGGCACAAGGATGCCCACGTCTGGGACAGGGCTCCGCAGCCGCGTCAGCATCCTCCCCGGCCGCTGCTCCCTCCCACGGCGTCCACCTTTGGCTTTGAACACCGGGGTTTGTTACCTCGCTGTGATGCTGTGCACGTGGTGGCAGGCGCTGCAGGCAGAAGGGTGGCAGCGCTGTCTTTCCCTGTGACCAGCCCGTTCTGCAGCCAGGGCAGAGGAGCAGCGTGCCAGCAGACTCGCAGCCCCCCCTGCCCCATTTCTTGCGTGAAGTTTGGGTAATATCAGAAATGCGTTTTCCGATCACTCCATGTGAAATAACTAAGTCCCCATCTCCTGCTTTATTTTTTCAGACGGCTTATCAGCATCTGAGTGCCGTCTGTTTGTTTCCTTCCTTACTGTCTGTCTCTCTGCGAGCCTGGAGCCGTTTCCCCGCTTCCAGGTGCCCAGAGCCTGTGGTAACGCCTGTTTCACAAGGACGCTTAGTAAACGTTTGGGGCAGGGAGGACTGCTGTGGCCGGGACTTGTTGACAGTGGGGTGATGCGGCAGCCAGTTGAGTGAGACACACCCGCCCTGTGGCGCTTTTATTACCTGTAGGTCTCTTATCTTGGGCTGGACATCTAAGTGTCTGGAAGACTTAGTTATGTTGGATTAAGTTGTCATTGGGTCTGTTTTTATGTATAATATGAACATCATTGGAGCATTATCATGACACCCTAGTAAACCTGTCACTGTGTGCTCTAGAACCTTGTCAAGGTCAGTATTGTAAGCAGCTTCTGGCTTAGTTATGAAGATAGTACTTAAAAAAGAAAACTTGACTGAATTCTCTGCACACATCCCCCGGACCCAGCCATCACTGTGGTTAGTCCAGCTGTGTCCATGTGGATTGACTTCCTCTCTGAAGAGAAAACTTTTGAAAGATACATTGCCTAAGACTATAGTTCAGTCATATTAGCAAGAATTTAACTTATACCTTACTTAACCTTAGGAAGCTAGAAAGCTTCTGAGATCATAGACTATCAAGGTGGTATAGGAAATTAAAAAAAAAAGTGAGACATGTTTTTCTAGAACTTGGGGTCTGTCCTACCTGGGAAGTTAGGCGCACTCATCTAGGTTCTCCTGGCCTCTGGCCCTGCTGTGCAGACATTGTTTGGGCTGATGCTGTGTGGTGACTCCAGTTCTGCCCTTGATTTGCTTGCATGTTTGTACAGATTTCCATGGGACGTTGTGTGGAAAGACAGAATGTTGTCTCCCCCAGACAGTAGCAGCGCACCGACGTGTCCAGTGTCGGGGCAGAAGCCCTGGGAACCGGCTGTGAGGTTCTGCTTCTGGCACCAGAGGCTGCCTGTTCCTGACCTGGCTTCCTGGACTACAGGAAGCTCTGATTCAAAGCTGCCACCAGCACATGAGCACAGTGTGGGGTCACTCCCCAGCGTTCCTGTGCCTTCATCTTCAGAGTCTAGTTCATGAAGTACTGCCTCTGCCATCATTTCCCAGGGTGTGGGGCAGTCGTCTGACAAGTCATCTAAATCTGACATTCCTTCGGCCAAACTGCGCCTCTTTAGATGAGCTCTTCTATGGTAGCTTCCATCCTAGTTAGTGTTTTTAAAATTGGGATGAAGTGAACCTTAGATAACAAAGTTTAGTGGAATAGACTGAGAGAAATGGCAGTTGCACATGAAATAATCTCATTCACAGTTATTCAGTCAGCACTCAAATTATAGAACCTTTCTGCAGAGTGAGTTGGCTGACCTTGAAAATCATTTTTGAACAGAACACTGATTAGCACACAATGCAGTTTGGTGTTCTAGGCTGTTGACACTTTGGCTTAGGGGTCTTTGTAATTTCTGATTTATCACTTAGATCAGGGGTCGGGAACCTTTTTGGCTGAGAGAGCCATGAATGCCACATATTTTAAAACTAGAAAGCCCGGTGGTCATACGAAATGACCGCTGTTCTAGATATTATAAATTGTAATTGAAATGATTTGTGCAAAGGTGTCTGCTAATTCAAACTGAATTACCCAGGGCAGGCGGTGAGGACGCCCCTTTGCTTAGTGCCCCACGGGGTTTCCTCCTTCTACTTGCTTAATTGCTTAAAGTAGAGTGCAATGAAGGAAACCACTGGCGGTACATTTCTTAAGAGCCACCGCTAGCTCAATAAATAAAGGTGATTTAAATAATAAAATGTTAATTCACATGTCAAAGATCTCTTTGTACACAACATTTCTTGTGTAGATCTTTTCATCATTTTTAAGCTCACCTTGCAGAGGACCATCAATTATTTTTAATTTTACGTCTGTTCTTTCACGAATTCTTGAACAGGCAACATAAAGTTGACCGTGTCCAAATGCAGGCTCAGGTAAAAAAAAATGCCAACACGCTTAAGCGTTTGGCCCTGAGACTTATTGATGGTCATAGCAAAGGCAAGTTTTACAGAAAATTGTGTACGTCTCAATTGAAAGACGCGTTTGCTCTGCGACTGAAGCAAGCCTTGTCTTTCTCTGCTCAGTGGTTTCTTTTTGTCGAGAAAGCCGTTTTTGTGCAGCTTTAGCTCCTTTTCTCTCCTCTTCAGTGCTGTATTTTCTAGGAGGCATTCTTAAAAGAAATTACGTTAAGACGTAGTTTTTATGTAAAACAGATGATTGCCAATGCAAACAAATGTTCACCTTCCCCCTGACCCACTCAATTTGTGTTCAGCGTGGCAACTTCACCCCATTGGCTAGTACAGTTATGCAAGCAACCAATAAGCTATCGGCGACAGACACTTAAGCCGCATATAATAAAGATGTAAGTCCATGAGAGCCATACAACGACCTGTGTTCGTTATGCATTATCCAGTAAAAACTGGATGTTGTCCCGGAGGACAGCTGTGATTGGCTCCAGCCACCCGCAACTATGAACATGAGCGGTAGGAAATGAATGGATTGTAATACATGAGAATGTTTTATATTTTTAACGTTTTTTAAAAAATTTTTTAAATTCATTTTAGAGAGGGAGGGAGAGATAGAGAGAGAGAGAGAGAGAGACAGAGAGAGAAGGGGGGAGGAGCTGGAAGCATCAACTCCCATATGTGCCTTGACCAGGCAAGCCCAGGGTTTTGAACTGGTGACCTCAGCATTTCCAGGTCGATGCTTTATCCACTGCGCCACCACAGGTCAGGTGTTTTTATGTTTTTTGTTTTTTTAAAGATTTGTCTGTGAGCCAGGTGCAGCCATCAAAAGAGCCACTTCTGGCTTGCGAGCCATAGGTTCCCAAACCCTGACCTAGATTAGATTACTGTTTTCTGATTAGAGTACTGTTTTCTGTCTGGTTGGGTATATTTAGTGCTGTTCTTCATTTTTTCTTTCTAATATTAGAACACATCAGGGACAGTCTAGATTATTTAACATAGATGTATTATGACATTAAGAGGCAAGGAAAACATTTAGTGTCTTAAGATTCTTTGTATGGGAAACCTTTGTGATAGGTGATTTTTTTTTTTAAAGATTTTATTTATTCATTTTTAGAGAGAGAGGAGAGAGAGAAAGAGAAGAGGGAGAGGAACAGGAAGCATCATCTCCCATATGTGCCTTGGCCAGGCAAGCCCAGGGTCCCAAACCGGTGAGCTCAGCATTCCAGGTCGCCGATTTATTCACTGCGCCACCACAGGTCAGGCGTGATAGGTGATTTTTTAATTTTGAAGTGTTAAATAGAAATGTGTGGTCTGCAGTGATTGTTTTTTTCTCCCAAGTAGTGTGATTAAGTCTCTGGGATGTAAAGCTACTTGTCAGGATGTTGGAAAGGACAATAGACTTATTGGTCCTACCCTTTAAAAAAAAGCTAAAACTATTTTAGAGGTGGACTTGAAGTCAAGACCAATTTGGAAGATTGCTGGCCCTTAGCTTCCCTGCATTCTATCAAATTTCCTTTGTCTAGTCAGCCCAGTGGCCACCAGTTTTCATTGTCAAGTAGATACATGAATCTCTCGTGTGAATTTCCTGAGCCAAGAGGCTGGAGAAAAGAGAAGACAGAAGACTTAACGTATCTGACTTGCGGTAACAGTCGTACAGTCCTTTTCTGTTCCCACACCACTGTGTCCTGGGCAGAGGAAGAGGAAGGCCACATGGTCCCTGTGTCCCTGGCACCATCGAGGAAGGATCCCTACCAGTGGGGATTGTGTTCCTAAATTAGTAACCTTACAGTGTTAAGGGATGCATTGGGTCCCCCTGCATAACCCCTCTTCAGAAGGTAACTGTCTTTGGAGATGAGGCCTTTAAAGAAGTTCCTTAGTTGCTAATCCAATATGACTTGTGTCTTTATAAGAAGAGGAAATTTGGATGCACAGAGACATCAGGGATGTGCTCACTTGAGAAAAGACCATGTGAGGACACAGTGAGAGGACAGCCACCTAAAAGCCAGAGGGGTCTCAGAAGGAGCCAACCCTGTCAGCACCTTGATCGTAGACTCCCAGTCTCCAGAACTGTGAGAAAATAGCTTTCTGTTGGTTGTCACCCAGTGCATGGTACTTTGTTACGGCAGCCCGAGCAGACTGACTCACAGTGTTCAGGCTACCACAAACAGAATCACGGCTTAGAAAGCGTCTACTAAGGTTCCTTTCTTTACCAGTTTCGGAGTGATGGCCCGTGGCCTTGGCCAGTCCGCAGTGGAGCCCGTCTCCACAGCCCAGCGTGTCCTGGGCTCTTAGGAGGAAGGGACGACTTTGGGTTTTTGCTTTGCCGGCACAGAGTGAATCTGCCCACCAGCTTCCGGTGGAGTGAGATGACGTGGACAGCGTGGTGTGTGAATGAATACTTGTTATCACAGGAGACCAGGAAACCCACTTATTTAAAAAAAACAGCAACAGTAATTATACTGCTAAACATGAATTGTAAAATGGGTATATTAAAAATGTTTGTGGCCTGACCAGGTGGTAGCGCAGTGGATAGAGTGTTGGACTGGGATGCGGAGGACCCAGGTTCGAGACCCCAACGTTGCCAGCTTGAATGTGGGCTCATCTGGTTTGAGCAAAGCCCACCAGCTTGGACCCAAGGTCGCTGGCTCAAGTGAGGGGTTATTCGGTCTACTGAAGGCCCGCAGTCAAGGCACATATAAGAAAGTAATCAATGAACAAGTAAAGTGTCGCAATGAAAAACTAATGATTGATGCTTCTCATCTCTCTCTGTTCCTGTCTGTCTGTCCCTATCTGTCCCTCTCTCTGACTCTCTCTCTGTCTCTGTAAAAAAAAAAAAAAAAAAAAGTTTGTGGGCCTAACCAGGCGGTGACATGGTGGATAAAGCATTGGCCTGGGATGCTGAGGACCCAGGCTTGAAATCCTGAGGTCACCTACTTGAGCGCAGGCTCACCAGCTTGAGTACGGGGTCACTGGCGTAAGGCCAAGGGTCGCTGGCTTGCACAAGGGGTCACTCGGTCTGCTGTAGCCCCCCCAGTCTTGGCACATGAAAAAGCAATCAATGAACAAGTAAGGTGCCCCGGTGAAGAATTGATACTTCTCATCTCTCTCCCTTCCTGACTGTCTCTCCCTCTTGTGCCCTTAAAAAAAAAAAAAAAAAAGAATGTTTGTGGGAATTCTCTGAGTCCTCAGGAATAAGTGATAAACTACTGCTCACAAAAATTAGGGGATATTTGGCCCTGGCTGGTTGGCTCAGTGGTAGAGCGTCAGCCTGGTGTGCAGGAATCCCGGGTTCAATTCCCGGCCAGGGCACACAGGAGAAACGCCCATCTGCTTCTCCACCCCTACCCCTCTCCTTCCTCTCTGTCTCTCTCTTCCCCTCCCGCAGCCAAGGCTCCATTGGAGCAAAGTTGGCCCAGTCGCTGAGGATGGCTCCATGGCCTCTGCCTCAGGTGCTAGAATGGCTCTGGTTGCAACAGAGCAACGCCCCAGATGGGCAGAGCATTGCCCCCTGGTGGGCATGCCGGGTGGATCCCAGTCGGGCGCATGCAGGAGTCTGTCTGACGCCTCCCCGTTTCCAGCTTCGGAAAAAATACAAAAAAATAAAAATAAATTAGGGAATATTTTATAGCTTCATATTTATTTTGAAATGTCCCCTAATTTTTATGAGCAGTATATTAAGACTGGGAAGAGCAGAACCACCCAAACAGTGTGCATTAGGGATGATGAGTAATAGGAGGAAAATATTTGTTGAGTAAGAGCATACAATTATCAAAGGAGAGATAATTTTATAATGTTGTTTGACCCTGGAAGCCTAAGTTTGGTTAACCAGGAGATGAATTATGAGGTTCCCCCTCCCCACTTGCTGTCTCCCCTCCCCACTAGCTGTCTCCCCTCCCCTCTTGCTGTCTCCCCTCCCCTCTTGCTGTCTCCCCTCCCCTCTTGCTGTCTCCCCTCCCCTCTTGCTGTCTCCCCTCCCCTCTTGCTGTCTCCCCTCCCCTCTTGCTGTCTCACCTCCCCACTTGCTGTCTCACCTCCCTTGCTAGAGCTCCTTTCTTTGTCATTGTCTCTCTCACTTTTTTCTTTTCCTTCCCTTCTTTTCTCCCCACTTCTGATTGAATGCCAGGCTCTGTGCTGGGCCCTGGGAGGCACTGGTGGAGTGTACAAGCCTGGTCCCCACCCCGTTAGCTTGTGGCCTCGTGGAGAAGACATATGGGGCATGTAAGGCACTGGTGTGATAACCTCCCTGACAGGGAAATACAGGGCATATTATGGGTCCAAAGGCAAGGAAGGGGCTCTAACCTGTGGGAACAGTTTCTAAGTTGAAATCTGAATGGTGAGGAGGAATTAGTGGAGGGATGTGTCAATGGGGTAGTTTCCTGGTGGGGGAGAGTGAAAATATCTGTGACGTAATGGGAAATACATATTTGGTCTTTGTCCCTCTTTCCTGGCACAGAGGTCCTAAATCCCTTGGAATTGCCTGAGTAATAGGGGTAACAAGCCCCTATCAACCATACCTGAATTTATGCTAATGACGTGACTCTAGGTGGACCCCAGATAGCTTTAGGATGGGCTGGTGGCCAGAGAAACCTACCTTGTGATTAAAGGGTTCGGACTTTCAGCCTTACCCCTTATGACTTGAATCACTTGGTAACCAAAGAGTAAATATGAGGAAGTTTCTTTTTATAAAAGTAAATCAAGTAACTGACTGAAGGAATGACAAAATTAGAATATCAGCATTTTGTGATCTCTAATGGATCGAGCATTGATCATTTCTTTTTTATCTATGGACTTTAAAATTATTTAATCCAAAAATGGCTTTACAGATGACTCTTTGGTTAATTACATATGTGTTCAAGTTCTAAAAGAGGTTCTAGGAAGGGATTTATAATGGTTGAATTAATAATCAGGTGGTACTCCTGACTCACTCTGAGTCATTACCAAGAAACTGCATGCTCCAAATTACCTGTCTATAAAACAGATAATAGCTATCTACCTCTTAGAGTTTCTCAGGTTTTCTGCTTATTAAATCAAGTGTTAGATATCTTTTAAGATGGTTTGAAACTGTAAAATAGCAGCTCATAGAATGTGTTTTAGAGATGCTAAGGATGTTTTAATTGGGGTCTAGGGGAAGCATACTATGTACCCCAAACCTCTAGTTACCCTTGTTCCCAGTTTGCAATGGGTAAAGCTGTCTAAATGTCTGGAGACATTCCTGTGATTGTTGGTGTTTTTCTTTAGTAGACAGTTGGTTTGACTGATGCATTTCTGAATGTGGTACACGGAGAGTGTTAAAGGAGAACTGTCTTGCTTCGTGGTTTCCTAACAGTTGTTATCGGGAACCCTCCTAGGACTCGGTAGTTTGACCGCGGGAGCCTGGGGATTTTAGCAGTAGCTCCTCATGACTAGAACGTACTTCCTCTCTGTGGCTTATGCAAACCCACCTTACCTTCAGCCTATGCTAGGTTGGTTGTAGTTCTTCATTTCATGGGTTTTTCTTCATTGGTATGTATATAGAGGTTTTTATTTTTTTATTCAGTAAAAGGAGGAAAGGCAGAGACAGATTCCCACATGCTTCCCAACCGGGATTCCCCCTGGGAATCCCACTAGGGTGCGATGCTCTGCCCATCTGGTGTGTTGCTCCGTTGCTCAGCAACCAAGCTCTTCTTAGTGCCTGAGGCAGAGGCCTTGGAGCCATCCTCCGCTCCTGGGACCAACTCCCTCCAATTGACCCATGTCTGCAGGAGGAGAAGAGAAAGCGAGAGAAAGAAGTGAGAGGGGGAAAGGTGGAGAAGCAGATGGGCACTTCTCCCATGTGCCTGGGTGTCGCGGTCCAGTCACGACAAGTCTGTTGTGGGGTCCTCGAACGGGAAAAGGTATGGAATTAAATAAATGATAGAATTAAAGGTATATACATAAAGATGGGTTCGGGAGGACCACACGGTGAGCAGTCTCTACTACTCCTAAGCCGATGCAATGGCGCCCCCAGAAGCACATCCGTCTTTATTCAGGGAAAAATCGTGGTCCGTTAGCAACTCAATTGTTTCCAAGACAACTCAAAGACAACCCCCACCATACCATTTAGATCTAACTTTACACCAAGAAACTAGCTTCCAGCCTCTTCTGGAGAACATGGGTGGGATAAGCAATAATCAGGTATAGCTCTTTGTTAACTGGGCAGGTGAGATGGGTGGTTAGGCCCAGCACCTGTCCCCTGGATATAAAAAACCCTGTTTATATTTTGGTCCCCAACACCTGGGACATCTGCATGCTGGGCCAACACTCTACCACTGATGCAACTGGCCAACGTGGTATATAGACTTTTTTTTTTTAAGTACAGCGCTTTACACTAATCAAGAGAAAAATGTAGTAAATAGTTTTTGAAAGTGGTAAAACTGTAAAAATTTCTACTTAATGCTACCTAGTAAGTTCCTTTTCAGGCAGTCATTTGTAAAATCCTTTCAGTGGGACTGGTGGACACTAAGGTAGAGTAGACCCTTGTATACATTGAGGAAATCTGAATATAGAGCAGCAGATGCCATTGTGGTATCTTAACAGAGATAAGCATGTATGTAGAGCAAATAAGTAAAACGGGTTGGGAACCTTTTTGGCTGAGAGAGCCATGAATGCCACATATTTTAAAATGTAATTCTGTAGAGCCATACAATGACCTGTGTACGTTATGCATTATCCAATAAAAATTTGGTGTTGTCCCAGAGGACAGCTGTATTGGCTCCAGCCACCCGCAACCATGAACATGAGCGGTAGGAAATGAATGGATTGTAATACATGAGAATGTTTTATATTTTTAATGTTATTATTATTTTTTATTAAAGATTTGTCTGAGAGCCAGATGCAGCCATCAAAAGAGCCACATCTGGCTCACAAGCCATAGGTTCCCGACCCCTGAAGTAAAAGGTAGGGCAGAACTTGGCATAACCCATTATTTTTAACACGGGTATTTTTCATGCCTAGTGACTCACAAGAGACAGTCTTATGAATCAGTTAATTGAGATGCCTTCAGGCAGTTCTGATCAAACTTGACAATAAATAGTGTATGATGATAAAAAAATTTATGGAAGGGAGGGAAAAGTAATTTAATATTTGCTATGTGGAGTTTGGAGGAGAGCCCCAGAAGTGTGAATTGTCTTAATTAACGGTGATGGACTTTGGTTGGTTCAAAGTACTTAGGTTAGTTAGGCTGTTTTTAAGTGTTAAAAGTTAACCTCATTGAGGCAGAACAATTTGGTGTCCTGGGAAGTGGGGGAGTTTACACTCAATGCCCCTGAACCTGGAGTCTGGGGCCACTTTTCCACTTATCTGCCCTTCTCTGTGATGCGGAGCTGGCCACATTCCCTCACAGATGTTGTGGCGATCAAATGAAATCATACTGTTGTGTTTTATCAAAGCTCAGATATGATCGGTTATGACACACCTATATTTCTGTGTCAGTAAACAAGAAGAAACTCTGCCAATGACAATTAACTTTCCAGTGTAAGATGCACCTAATTCAGGGATGTTAAAATGCGGTGGACAAACTACATTTTAAAAATAAGTAAAATACAGTGTATATGAAAGTGCTTCACTATAATAAGCCTCAGGAGTCCTATTTAACTTTTGTTGTATGAGCTGGCAGGAAAACAAAGTTATGAGAATAAATACCAGTGTGAACTCACAGGCCAGAATAGCTGGGAGAACCGGGAGAAGAGAGAGAATGAAGTGATCTTTCTGGGTCCTCTTCACTGTTAGAAAGTTGGCTCTCGGGCCTCATGTAGTTTAGTTTAGAAATGTACCCAGCGTCTAGATCAGGGATTGGGAACCTACGGCTTGTGAGCCAGATGTGGCTCTTTTGATGGCTGTATCTGGCTCACAGACAAATCTTTAATTAAAAAAAAATAACGTTAAATATAAAACATTCTCATGTATTACAATGCATTTATTTCCTACCACTCATGTTCATGGTTGCGGGTGGCTGAAGCCAATTACAGCTGTCCTCTGGGACACCACCAAATTTTATTGGATAATGTGTTACGTACACGGGTCATTGTATGGCTCTCACGGAATTACATTTTAAAATATGTGGCATTCATGGCTCTCTCAGCCAAAAAGGTTCCCGACCCCCGGTCTAGAGTTAAGGAATTCTTTCTCTCTGAAAGTTGACGTCCCTCCAGATTGGCTTTTGAGATGAATCACCACATCACTTTGTGTTCAGGGTATGGATTTTTCTGTTTTAGATAGTGTTGGTTTAGAACTTGCAGATTCTTAATAACCCTTTGTTAACCTATATTATTTGTTAGCTCCGAGTCTGAGCCCTACTTGTAACAATGCCTGTTTCAACATTGCATTCACAAATAGACCTTTTGTTATTGAAAAGGAACTTAGTTCTGTTTACACTTGATTTTAGACCTCTCTGCTCTCGACTGAAGTCATTTCATATTCAAGAATGTGTTTTGCTCACGTAGGAGTTTGGATCAGTTTTTTTCTTCAGTACTACAGTTTGGAGAAAAGCGGTGGCATCGTTCATTAACTTGTCTTCATGCCACCCCCTTGGTGCATTTGAACACATAATTAGATGTAGATGAGGATTTTAAGGAAAAGCGTTTCTGACCTTAACCGTGGGGATCACTTCATAATGTGTATGTGTATCAAAACGTTACATCATACGCCTTAAACTGACATCATGTTATATGTCAGTTATAGCTCAATAAAGCTTGGGAAATGTTTATTTCTTAGTAAAACACAAGTAGATAGTTTGCCCTAACAAACAAAATGCTTAAAATAGCCCTAGTTGGGTAAGATGTTTTCCAGATAACTCCCTTTTGAAAGTGAAATGTAAAATGCTCTAGCTCGGAACTATATACCTTTTCTAAAAAAGGTTAGATAGTGGAATATGTTAGGCTTTGTGGCCCAAAGCAATGTGTTGCATATTGTTGTTGTTGTTTTAACAGTCCTTTTCTTTCTTTCTTTTTTTCTTTTTTTCATTTTTCTGAAGCTGGAAACAGGGAGAGACAGTCAGACAGACTCCCGCATGCGCCCGACCGGGATCCACCCGGCACGCCCACCAGGGGTGGTGCTCTGCCCACCAGGGGGCGATGCTCTGCCCATCCTGGGCGTCGCCATATTGCGACCAGAGCCACTCTAGCGCCTGAGGCAGAGGCCACAGAGCCATGCCCAGCGCCCGGGCCATCTTTGCTCCAATGGAGCCTTGGCTGCGGGAGGGGAAGAGAGAGACAGAGAGGAAGGCGCGGCGGAGGGGTGGAGAAGCAAATGGGCGCTTCTCCTGTGTGCCCTGGCCGGGAATCGTTAACAGTCCTTTAAAGATATAAAAATCATTCTTGGGTGCCCCCGGCCCCATGACACTGCCGTGCAGGAAGAGGCCGCAGGTAGGGTTTGCAGACCCTGATCTAGTAGGAAAGCTCCTGATTACGACCAAGGCTCCTCGGAGAAGTGGCTGCTTCTAACGCTGGAGTAAGGAGAGTACAAGAAGAGCCTGGAGCTAACTAATGCCAGCCAGTGAAGAAGCGTGGGGCATAAAGAAAGGGATGTGGAGTGTCCAGGAGGCCCAGTAGTCAACCGGAAAGAGCTCCCAGGGCCAAAGCTGGAACAATTTGAGTGACAAAATGATGATAATACTGAATTATAACCCCAAGACTGTAAACTAGATATCTGTGAGTCCATAACTATGTAAGTGAGGGAGAAGGAGCAGATCTTTCTGTCAGAAGAATTGCAATTAATAAATGTGGAAGGAATGAGGGAAATAGAAAATCCATTAGAACATCATAGTATTTTTTTTAAATCTTTTTTTTTTTTCTTTTTTTTTCTTTATTCATTTTTAGAGAGGAGAGAGAGAGGGAGGGAGAGAGAGAGAGAGAGACAGAGAGAGAGAAGGGGGGAGGAGCTGGAAGCATCAACTCCCATATGTGCCTTGACCAGGCAAACCCAGGGTTTCGAACCGGCGACCTCAGCATTTCTAGGTCGACGCATTATCCACTGCGCCACCACAGGTCAGGCTAGAACATCATAGTATTAATGGCTGCAGGCAAGATGCAGTGACAAATGAGAAAACTGGTGTGCAGACACCGGGTATTTGTACAGTCTCAATGTGTCTCCCCCCAAATGACAATTAAATGTGATAGTTTTAACATGTATCTACAAATTCTGTGATGTTCTCCTTCCAGGAAGCTTACTTCCCTTCCCTGTGAGTGTGCACTGGACTTTGGGACCCACTTTTAAGGAAAAAGTGGTAACTTGACAGTGGTGAAACCCAGCAGAAACCACCTGGGCCAAGTGATCAAGGTTCACGTGCCCAGGAACAAGACATGCCAACATCATGTGCCCTTGGTGTGATGTGACGAGAAGGGCGGTTCACCCTGTGCTATTCTAGATTCTTCTGACATATCCCTAATTCAGTCCAATCATGAGACGACCCAAATTATGGAATATTCTACAAAATAACTGACCAGAACTCTCCCAAAGTGTCAGAGTTATGAAACACAAAGACTGATTGGAGAAGATGAAGGGGACATGATGATGAAATGTAGCGTTGGTAGCCTGGGTTGAATCTGGAAAAGCAAAAGGATATTAATGGGAAAACTGGTAAAATCCGAAGGCAGTCTGAGGTTGAGTTAGTGGTGGTGACCAGCGTTACTGTCTCAGCTTGGATAACTGTGCCATGGAAAGCCTTGCTAATGGTCCTGGAAGCAGGGGTTATGGGCACTCTGGATCGGCTCTGGAACTCTCCTGCCATCTAAGATGGTTTCAAAACAAGATTTTTAAAAACTCTTAACTTCTTATCCTGGATTGGTTATCAGCTTTGTCTTGAGCATTTAAGCATTATTTTATTAAGCCTTGGTTCCATTTACACTTGGTGGAAATATATTGATTCATTTATGAAAGCTGACTTTGGGATGTTTATGATGTTAATAGTACTAATTTCTCTTTCTAGGAGAGTCACCTGCTGCAGACGTTTCCTCCTCTTTTGTGATTCTGTCTGTGTGCAGTTTCATTGTATTAATCACGTTAATTGCAAATTGTGTATCCTGCTGTAAAGATCCAGAAATAGACTTTAAGGTGAGCACCTTAAAAGTAAAATTTTGAACCTAGAAGAGTATTTCCATTTTAAGTTCCCTATTCACTATTGAAAATTTTACATTTAACTTCAAGCTATCAGTTTAAAAAGTTACATAAATATGTATGACTTATTTTTAAATCTTATTTATGCTACTATTTGGAGTTGGAGAACACAATTATATATGCTTTTTACTTGAAATAAGTATGAATTGAGAAAGAAATTATGGCCACATGTTCCAAATGAGTAAATAAATGTTCATATGTTTTTAGCCAATGTGTTTTAGGATTGCTCTCAAACTGATCTATATTAGATACAATACTGCTTTTTTTGATTTTAGGAATTTGAAGATAACTTTGATGATGAGATAGATTTCACACCACCAGCAGAAGATACGCCCTCTGTTCAGTCCCCAGCGGAAGTGTTCACACTGTCAGTACCGAATGTCTCGCTGCCAGCCCCATCCCAGTTCCAGCCTTCCGTAGGTAAGACCTGTCTACCTGTCATGTTTTCCTGAGTCATTTCTGAGAAGTGAGGCTGGGAACCTTGCTGCTAATCATAAAGCAATCAGACTGTCTCCTCTGTGGGCTCGTTTCTCTTCTGCCCCTGCTGAGGCTGAACGGTCAGGCCCCTTGCTTTTCTGCAAAAGCTGAGCCCTTTGCTTTTGGAAGCTGGATTCGTTACAAGAGGGAACTGGCCTCCTCAGTTCATTCAGATGGAATGCTCAGACAGGGCCCCTGCCTTTGTTTTAGTAGGCAGGCTTGTCTGCTGGCCTCTGCTGGGTGGACACTGCCATCTCCTGGGATGGCCTGTGTTTGGGAGGAGGGGTGTGTTTGGATTTGTTAATCAGGTGAACTTTTTATCCCAAGACAGGGAGGGACAGTCCCTGGGGTTTCCTACTCCACCGTGAGACAGGACTCAGCGAAGGCTGGCGGGGTGGTGACTAGAGGTTGCAGTAGAGTGGCTGGGTCCGAAAGAAACAGTGCAGTGCTGAGGTGGCCGGGAGATCCCGTGATCACGAGGGTGGTCTTCCCGGGCGAGGCGTGTCGTCGTGCTCTGGGTATGCCGGCCCTGCGATCGCCCTGAGTGTGGGAAACTCGACTGCAGAATGTGGTCGTGGGGGGTTGCGTTCACGCTCTTCCCCTCGAGAAAAAAAGAAATAATAGAACAGTGCAAGGCGTTCAAGAACCAGGGCGGGATCCTCATTAAAAAATATGGTCAGCTTTAAAACTTGCAGCCATTTTGGCATTGTTAGTTTGAAAGAGATGTTTTATGTATTCATTTCTCCCTTTATTAGCACAAGCATTAACTTTATGTTGGTGTTGTACTTTACAGGCTGTATTAAATTAAATACTTAATATTTAATTTATTTCAGTTGAATACTTACATTTAGTTTGTAATGTTCTTTTCTTTTCTCCTACAGAAGGTTTGAAGTCTCAAGTTGCCCGCCACAGCCTAAACTATATACAGGAAATTGGAAATGGCTGGTTTGGAAAGGTAAAGTGTTGTTCACTTTTATTTTTTTTCCCTCTTACTTGTGCTGCTTAGAATTTAAAGCTGATTAAGAATTGTGCTGTGTGACATTCCATGTTCTCTCTAGACATTCTAGTCCCGATTGACTTTCTCCATTGCCCCCTGAACCCTCATGGGCATGTGGGCTTCAACATTCCTGGTCGGTAAGTTCTTCCAAGAAGGTTGTTTACTTACATGTCAGAGATTTTCCTAATTGTTGGCATAAGAACAGTAAGAAGGGTAAAGACACAGGCATTTTAGAAGCTTTTTATCCTCCACAAGTTAAACTATTTGTGGGTTTTTTTTTTCCTTTTCTCCTTATGACATTTAAACCATTTTGTAAGTGCAAATGGAAAGTATTATTATAATGGGGACCATCTCAAACAACTGTTTTCTGTTTCTCATGGTGACCTGTAGTAACAGCATTTTGTTGCTTTTTTACCAGAGTGTTCAGAAGGAATAATTTTATTATAACAACTGTTTCCACGATGTAGCAGTCATTCTCTGTAGCTGGTTCCCAATTGAACAATGATTGCATCATAAAAGCAGGATGGTCAGGACGGGAAGATGTGTGTGCTCTGTACTGAAACATCTCGTGCTTCTTGTCTTTCCATGCAGAGTGTCTGTCAGGCCTGCCGCTTTCATGTCATACAAACTTTATTAGTTATAGCCTGACCTGTGGTGGCGCAGTGGATAAAGCGTCGACCTGGAAATGCTGAGGTCGCCAGTTTGAAACCCTGGGCTTGCCTGGTCAAGGCACACATGGGAGTTGATGCTTCCAGCTCCTCCCCCCTGTCTCTCTCTCCTCTCTCTGTCTCTCTCTCTCTCCCTCTCTCTCTCCTCTCTAAAATGAATAAATAAAATAAAAAAAAAAACTTTATTAGTTACCGAATCCTCTAAGTCAGGGGTCCCCAAACTTTTTACCCGGGGGGCCAGTTCACTGTCCCTCAGACCGTTGGAGGGCTAGACTATAAAAAACTATGAACAAATCCCTATGCACACTGCACATATCTTATTTTAAAGTAAAAAAACGAAACGAGAACAAATACAATATTTAAAATAAAGAACAAGTAAATTTAAATCAACAAACTGACCAGTATAGTATTTCAATGGGAGCTATACTCCTCTCACTGACCACCAATGAAAGAGGTGCCCCTTCCGGAAGTGCGGCGGGGGCCAGATAAATGGCCTCAGGGGGCCACATGCGGCCTGCGGGCCATAGTTTGGGGACCCCTGCGAGTCTAAGCCATTTAGCAAAACCTTTTACATATCACACGTACCGTGCTTGGGTTTGATGTGGAGGAAGCTGGGGAAAGGCCTGGCCTGTGTCGTGCTGGGACTGTGGCGGCAAACGAAATAGAACCCGTGTCCTGACAAAGCTGAGTGTTGTAGTGTGGGGGTGGCCAGACAGTAATCAGCCAGTAGTAGGAGCCGGGCTGAGGGTGGCCAGCATGCTGTGATGAGAAGAGGTGCGGCCCAAGCTGGGCTGTCAAGTGAGCGTACACAGCACTAGGACGGATCTGATATGGAGTCCAGAGACAGGGGAGTCAGGGATGATTACTCATGGCTGTTGTTGTGAAGGATGTCGTTGTGGTCAGTCTGAAGTGGCAGAGGCTGAGGAGAAGCAGGTGTGGAGCCAGGAGTCAGGAGCTCGCCTTTGGATGTGCTGGGTGTGAGATACTCTTCGGCATCCAGAGGGAGATATCAAGTAGGCAGTCAGAAATGCAGATCTGGGGTTCAAGAGAGAGGTTCCACACTGGAGACTGCAGTGTGGAGAGCTCAGTATATAGATAGTATTTAAAGGTATGAGAGTAGGCCTGACCTGTGGATAAAGCGTCGACCTGGAATGCTGAGGTCGCCGGTTCGAAACCCTGGGCTTGCCCAGTCAAGGCACATATGGGAGTTGATGCTTCCTGCTCCTCCCCCTTCTGTCTCCCCCCTCCCCCTTCTCTAAAATGAATAAATAAAATCTTTTAAAAAATAAATAAATAAAGGTATAAGACTAAATGAGATCATGGAGGATGTGAGCCTAGGACTGAGCCCTGAGGCTCTGAAGCGCAGAGAGGGACCAGGGAGGAAGGCTGAGAAGAGCCAGCCAATGAGAGGAAGAGATGCAGTCGGTGAAGCAGGAGTCCAAGGGGATGATGTCTAGTCCGTGGGGCTGACAGACCGAGTGTGGTGAATACCGGGAGAATTAGGGTCCAAGCAATGTGAGATCCGTGGTATTCTCAAGAAGAAGCATTTAGGGGGCGTAGTCTCACTTGGGGGGGGCTCACAGGAGAAAGTGGAAATGGCATGTTTGGACGACTCTGTTGAGCAGGTTCACTCTAAAAGAACAGAGACATGGAACAGGAGCTCTTTGGGAAAACCAAGACGGCAGAGGAGTGGTGTCATGAACAGAGATTCGGAGGACAAGCTGGACAGTGGTTGGATTACTGTTGGAGGTCAATGAGCTAGAAATCAAAGGATTGGCAGAGAAGTTAAAATTCAAGATTTGGGCCATAATATAATTATTAGCAAGGTCTAGACCTATGAGAGTGTTAGCTGAGATGGGGGGTCATAGAAAAAGATTACAAGGTGTCATCGGGTTACCACACAGCTCCGTTCCTATGACAGTGATGTAACCCAAATTTTGGTGTAAGTCGAAACAAACCCTAGCTTAAGTCATTTACCCATTGTAACACAGTTGTAAAATCATAATCTAGAACAGGGGTAGTCAACCTTTTTATACCTACTGCCCACTTTTGTATCTCTGTTAGTAGTAACATTTTCTAATCGCCCACCTGTTCCACAGTAATGGTGATTTATAAAGTAGGGAAGTAACTTTATAAAATTTATAAAGCAGAGTTACAGCAAGTTAAAACATATAATAATAATTATTTATCAAGTACTTTATGTCGGATTTTCGCTAAGTTTGGCAGAATAACTTTATAAAACAACTTACTATAGTTAAATCTATCTTTTTATTTATACTTTGGTTGCTTTGCTACCGCCCACCGTGAAAGCTGGAACGCCCACTAGTGGGCGGTAGGGACCAGGTTGACCACCTCTGATCTAGAACATACAAACACAACTAAATCACAGAGAAAGGAAAAGGACATAAATATACTGCACTGTACACTGTACTGTAGTAACAGAAAAAATGACCAAAAACGAGGGTAAAAAAAATTTCTTTATTCCTGTGGTTGGCTTGCACACTGGAAGGGGCATTGCAAGGTGGGAGAGAGTGACCTGTTGGGAGGGGAAGCTGGAGAGGCAGGAGAACCTGCAGAAGGTGCTGGAGACACTGGGCCAGGGGAATCAGGATTGCCTAAGGAGCACACAGGAGACGCTGGAGATGATTCTACCTGTACTAAGTTTTTATGGGAGTGAGCGTTGTAAATTTGAAGTGTATGTTGAGACTGTCGAACCTGAGGACCCCCTGTATTGGAAGTGTGGTCAAAGAACAGAGAGGTCACAGTGTTGAAGGACGTGTCCCTGAGTCTATTGAATACCAAGAATGGTAACAGTGGTGGTTGAAAGAGAAACGGTGAGCCAGATTATTGCAATAGTGTTCTATTATTCTTCCTCCTTTTTAAAATTGTCATCTTTTGAATGTTAGGCTTACTATATTAGCATAATTTTGGCTCTTTGAAATAAAAAATATGACTTAGTTAATTATCAGAAGTTCTTACTCTGTTCATTCTGTTCAAGATTTTACTCTCTATTTCCAGGGCATTAAAATGAATCTATTTTATAAAAAGATAAACTATTTTAGAAGGAATCCTTTAATTTTGATCATTCTTGAATTAAATAAAAACTTTCACTTATTATTTTAAGTTTAGAAATTGTATTTTGGAATGCCTTCACATCGTTCTATATCATATTTAATATTCACGTGTAACTCGTTTTTATTTTATTCTTGTTTTGTGTTCTGTTAATTTCAGTGTGATATTTCCCCCCCTGAGTTTTGACTAAGGCTTTAGTACAAGATAAAAGCCTGGTATAATTGGAATGCCATGCATTTTTAGCATTATAATGCAATGATTGTTTGTACTACATTGGCTATTTTCAGTTTACCTTCTCATATGTGAAGAAGACAAAAATAACAAAACTCAGTTGAAGTGTTTTCGAGAAACATCTAAGTTATGTTTGAACTGACCTTATAATTTACTCTTTTGTAATACCACTGATAATTTCCATGAAAGTAATAAATTTTTAAGTAAATAGAAAAGAAATACACATAAATATATGAATGTTGTAAATACTTGATGGATGGTTTAAAACTGAAGTACTTTTCCAAGCTTTTTGTAAGGTAGTATTTAAAATAATAGAAGGCCATTTGCTTGTTATTTTCCTGTATTCCATTTCCTAATAAATGAGACACACTTCTTGACCATTTTAACGGAAGTGAAATGAGAAACTGCTCTTTGGTTTTAGGTCCTGCTGGGAGAGATTTACACGGGCACTAGTGTAGCAAGAGTGATTGTGAAGGAGTTGAAAGCGAGTGCAAGCCCGAAGGAACAAGATACTTTTTTGAAAAATGGAGAACCTTACTAGTGAGTAACCGTTAATAGATGTTCTGTGAATGTAGTTCATAGTCTTTTGAAAAATCATCTGTTTCAAAATACTTTTGTCACTGACCTGATGGGATGGTTCAGTGACTAAAGTGTTGTCCCAATGCACTGAGGTCGTGGATCAATCCCCGGTCAGGTCATGTATGAGAAGCGGTCAGTGAGTATACAACTAAATAGAACAACCAAGTAGAACAAGTTAATACAGTACTTCTCTCTCTCTCTCTCTCAGTGGAAAAATTAAAAAAATTAATAATCAGAATTACATCGTAAGTATATAAATGTTGAATCGCTGTATTGTACACCTGAAACTAATATAATATTGTATGCCAATTATACTTAAATTTTAAAAAAAATCAAAGGGAGCTATAGAACACAAGAGTTTCTGGGCAGGAAAATGATGGCATTCTAATCCCAAAAGTTAAGAAATAGAACAAGATTGTCAAGGTTCTTGGCAACAAATTGATTTTGTGACCCTAAGGGAGAATGAAAGATTGAGGTATATCAGCAAGATACAGATGCTTTTTGGCCTTGGCGGTGGGCTCAGTGGTAGGGTGTCGGCCTGGTGTGTGGATGTTTTGGGTTCAATTCCCGGTCAGGGCACAAAGGAGAAGTAATCATCTGCTTCTCTGCCCCACCCCCTCTTCCCCTCCTGCTGCCAGGGCTTGATTGATTTGAGCGCATCTGTTCCAGGTGCTGAGTATGGCTTCGTGGAGCCTCCACTTTAGGCACTAAAAATGGCTCCTTTGCAAGCAATGGCCCTAGATGGACAGAGCATCGGCTCCAGATAGGGGGTTGCCAGATGGTTTCCAGTCGGGTTGCATGCGGGAGTCTCTGTATCTCCCCTCTTCTCACTTAAAAAAGAAAAGCTACAGACACATTTTGTTCATAATTGTTTCAAAATAAACAGCTTTTAAAACAATTATTTTGACATTTTTCTTTTTAACTCTCTTTTGAACCAAATATTTTTCAAAAAGTTTGTATATGCTGTGGAAATTTTACAGAAATAGTATATAAGCTGGATAGGCTGAGGAATAGCTGGGTTATTTAATATATGGATTGAAATGCATATTAAGTTGTATATATAGCTTGCCTTTTTAAAAATGCTTCAAAGTGATAATTTATAAGTTTAAATTACTAAAATTAGAGGTTCTTCTGATAGGAGTTCTGTTTTGATTTTTGAAAACATTCACCTGATTGGCTTTGAATTACTTAGTCATAAGATAACAATAAACCTGTTAAGTTAATGTACTATTTTTGGCTTATTTATTTATTTATATTAAATGAGAGGTGGGGAGTTAGAGAGACAGACTTCCACATGCACCCTGACTGGAATCCACCTGGCAAGCCCCCTACAGGGCAATGTTCTGCCCATCTGGGGCCACTGCTCTGTTGCTCAGCAACTGTGCTATTTCAGCACCTGAGGCAAGGCCATGGAGTCATCCTCAATGCCCAGGGCCAGATTGCTTGAACCATTTGAGCCATGGCTGTGGGAGGGGAGGAGAGACAGAGAGAGGAAAAGAGAGAGAGAAAGGAGAGAGGGTTGAGAAGCAGATGGTTGCTTCTCCTATGTGCCCTGACCAGGAATCAAACCCAGTACTTCCACATGCTGGCCCAACTCTCTACTGCTGAGCCAACTGACCAGGGCGGCTTATCATATTTAAATCATTATGAATGTTAAAATTGGGATTACTGTTTAGACAGTTTTGCTAACAGGCTCTGTGACTATTTTTCCCCCCCAGTATTCTTCAGCATCCAAATATTCTTCAGTGTGTTGGACAGTGTGTAGAAGCAATTCCCTATCTTCTGGTGTTTGAGTTCTGTGACCTGGTAAGTGTTTAGTAGAAATGCAAGGGCAGACCTTCAAAAGGTTATACCTAAGTATTTTTGATAGCTATAAATGTTGGATGAGGGAGTGCTTTCACTTCTGTCCCCCATTTTAAGAACTTTAGGAAGTATCCATTTATTACCTTTGATAATAGTATTAGTGTTTTTTTATATATTCTATCCCTTTGCCTAGCTATTTGCATGCATTACCACACTGAATCATATTTCACCTCAGTTTAGGTATGATTGAAATAAAACCCATGGAGATGAAGAAAATGTATATCAAGTATATGGCAGAGCCGAGCTTGGACCTAGCTTTGCCTTCTTGAGAGCTGAGGTCTTAACTCCAACTAGGCGTTTAAACACCTTCCCCACTGAGGGGCTCGGAGTCTCCTAACCTGTTGGGTACCCGTGACCTGTCTCAGGTTTTGGAAATAGTGAATGTATATAACATTTTGTTTTTAAATAATTAGATGATTTATTTTCTTAACCTAAAATTAAATAGCCTAGTTTCTTAGCATGATATAGCATTGCTTATTAATTTGTTCTGATTTACATTTGGAAAGATTATTCTTTGTGCAGTTTTTTTATGAATAATAATTTTTTTTTTTTTTTTTTTAATTTTTCTGAAGCTGGAAACAGGGAGAGACAGTCAGACAGACTCCTGCATGCGCCCTACCGGGATCCACCCGGCACGCCCACCAGGGGGCGACGCTCTGCCCACCAAGGGGCGATGCTCTGCCCCTCCGGGGAGTCGCTCTGTCGCGACCAGAGCCACTCTAGCGCCTGGGGCAGAGGCCAAGGAGCCATCCCCAGCGCCCAGGCCATCTTTGCTCCAATGGAGCCACGCTGGGGGAGGGGAAGAGAGAGACAGAGAGGAAGGAGAGGGGGAGGGGTGGAGAAGCAGATGGGTGCTTCTCCTGTGTGCCCTGGCCGGGAATCGAACCCGGGACCCCTTGCACGCCAGGCCGACGCTCTACCACTGAGCCAGCCGGCCAGGGCCTGAATAATAATTTTTATGTGAACATTTCCTATAAACATTTTTTAAATTTAGGTTTTGATTGATTTTTTTTGTATCATCTTAGTTTTCAGAATGTTGAACTTCCTTAATCATGTTCAGAAAAGTGGGAGTATAGCTAAAATTAATCCCCTATTAATTCAGAATATTTTTCAGCTGGTAAAATTGAAAGACAGCAGTAAACATTGTGAATTTTTGTTTTAATTCCTAAATATCATTTGACTGCTATTCTTAGTTGCAGGGCTGACTTTGTGATAGTGGTTAATAAAACTATGTAGGTTTCAAGGGCACAGTTCTGTAATAGATCAACTGTATATTATGTTATTTGTTTACCACCCAAAATCAAGTCTCCTTCCATCACCATTTATTCCCCCCTTTGCTCTCTTCTACCTCCCCACCCACCTTTTCTTGGGTGACCATCATATTCTTGTCTGTGTCTCCAAGTTTGGTTTTGTTTTGTTTTTTTTGCCCGACCCCTTGACTGTTTCACCCAGCATCCCACCCTCCTTCCCTCTGACAGCGGTCAGTCTGTTCTCTGTGTCTATGAGTCTGTTTCTGTTTTGTTTATTCTATTCCACATATAAGTGAAATCATACGGCATTTGTCATTCTCTGACTGGCTTATTTCACTTAGCATGATACCCTCCATCCAACACACCACTGGTTTTCTCCACTCGTCTGTTGGTGGGCACTTGGGCTGCTTCCAGATATGGCTATTGTGAAGAATGCTGCAGTGAACATAGGGGTGTGTATATTCTTCCGAATTAGGTTTTCTAATTTTGGTTTTTTTCAGATATATTCTGAAGTGGCATCATGGGGTCATAAGGCAGTTCCATCAAAATTTTTTTAGAGGAGAGAGATAGAAAGTGTGTGTGGGGGAGGTAGGAAGCATCAACTTCTAGTAGCTTCTTGTCTGTGCCTTGAGCAGGCAGGCCTGGGGTTTCAGACCGGCGACCTCAGCATTCCAGGCTCTGCCCACTGCGCCACCACAGGTCAGGCCCACTTAAAAAGTTTTGAGGAAGCTCCATACTGTTTTCCGTAGTACTGCACCAGTCTGCATTCCCTGCATTTCCTCATGCAACAGTGCATGAGGTTCCCTTTTCTCCATCCTCGCCAGCACTGATTCATTGATGATAGCCTCTCTGACAGGTGTGAAGTAATATCTCATTATGGTTGTAATTTGCATCTCTCTGATTATTATCAAAGTGGAACATCTTTTCATATGTCTGCTGGCCATCTGTGTGTCGTCTTTGGAGAAGTATATTTGAGTCCTTTGCCCATTTTTTTAAGTTGGATTGTTTGGGGGTTTTTGGGTGTTGAGTTGTATGAGGTCTTTATGAATTTTGGATTTTAACCCTTTATCAGATGTGTCATTGGAGAATATGTCCTCCCATTCACTGGGTGGTTCTTTCATTTTGTTGATAGTTTCCTTTGCTCTGCAAGACTTTACCTGAAGAGATATACCAGAAAAAATTTTGGTACAAGAAATATCTGAGATTTTAGTTTTCTTCTGGGATTTTTATGGTTGAAACACGTATTTTATGTGACTCTCCTCAGTAATATTGGGAGAGGGTTTACTCCTGAAAGCTGAACATTTGGAAACACCCTTGTCCCCACCCGAAGCTTTCATTGGCAGAGTCCATGACTGTTTTCAAGGAAGTTCACCATCCAGTGGTACATTGATCTACAATAAAATTTATAAAACAGTAATTGCTTCTCAAAAAATTTAAATAAAATTACTACATAATCTTGCCTGACCTGTGGTGGTGCAGTGGATGGAGTGTCGACCTGGAAATGCTGAGGTCGCCGGTTCGAAACCCTGGGCTTGCCTGGTCAAGGCACATATGGGAGTTGATGCTTCAAGCTCCTTCCCCCTTCTCTCTCTCTGTCTCTCCTCTCTCTCTCTCTCTCTGTCTCTTCCTCTCCTCTCTAAAAAAATGAATAAATAAAAAAAAAATTAAAAAAAAATTACTACATAATCTAGCAATTTTACTTCTAGGTACATAGAATTGAAAGCAGGATCTTAAAAGAGATTTTTGCATGCCCATGTTCATAGCAGCATTATTCACAGTAGCCAAGAGATAGCGCCAACTCAGATGTCAATCAAAGGATAATAATGAACAAAATTGGGTCTGTCCATACAATGGGATATTATTCTACCTTGCTAAGTGAAATAAGCCTAGTCACAAAAAGACAAATACTGTTTGATTCCACTATGTGAGGTATCTAAAGTAGTCAAACTCAAAGACAGAAATTTGTAGGGTGCTTGCCTGGTGCTGGGGGAGTGGGGGGGTTGGTATTTAATGGGGACCGAGTCTCAGTTTGCCAAGACGAAGAGTTCTGTTGGATAATGGCGGTGCTGATGGGTGCACAACAGTGTAAATGTACTTAATGCCCCTGAACTGCACACTTAGAAATGGCTACAGTTTTTAAAACATTGATAATTACCTATTATTTAAGGTGCTGTACCAGGTATTACCTACATTAGGAGGAGTCTAGAAATTCCCAGATTTCCTTGGGAAGTCTGTCTGTCAGTGCTTGGAATGGCGGGGCTCATGTCAGAGTGAAGGCCTTTAATCCAGGGATCCCATCGCCGTGCCCAGTAGTGAGGTCACATTTGTCTCCGTGGGCAGTGCTGTGCTCATCGGCTCTTGGCCCTAGTCAGCGTCAGAGGTCTGCAGCAGGACTGGGGCCGCGATAGGGCACTGGCACTGAAGTCTGAGTGTCCGGCTCAGCGTGCAGAGACTACTATTAAGTCAGGAGTGGTTGCACAGGGTCAGCCCAGTGAGCCCGAGGGGACCTGCCTGGCAGAGGGGCATCACCCAAAACAAAACCACCCGCTGGCGAGGGCCCAGAGGACAGAGCGGAAGAGCCCGGTCTGCCGGGAGTGAGCAGCTGCAGCACAGTGAAAGGAGCCACTATCTCCGTGTTCTCAGTAGGTCAGGAGCGATTGAATGAACACAGGCCTTTTCACTCGTCACCGGGCAGTGATCGTGTTCACGATAACATCTTTTAAGTAGAAAGGGGAGAATATTTCTGCACTTACTTAAGTAATTCCTTGTAAGATGGAATTACCAGTCTGTTTTCAAAAACACTTTATCTTAGAATTTTTATGAAAGAAAATGAAAACTTCTGAGGGAGTCTGGCAGCTGGCCCACAGCCAGCGATACGCAGTGCCGGTGGTTGGTGTTCGTGCGAGGAGCCCCCGTCGGGGTGTTGTGTGTAACTGTTGCCATAGGGGGTACACAGTGCTGTCACATGAGCAGGGAGGCAAGGAGGTTGTTTTTGGGTAAGGATCCCTCATTAAACAAAAACATATCAAGCACCTATTAAGTACAGAGCGCTGGGCAGTGCCCCGGGGAGCACGGGGAGTCACCTGAGCCCTGCCTCTTCTGCCTGCAGAGCCGGGCGGCCTGCCTGCGGGTGCTCGGTCTGCCGCTTCCTTGTCTGTCACCTACGAGAGTCACCTCATCTCTTAGTCCTCCCTTAGACATCTCTAAAGTGGGCATAATACTGCCTGCCCCACACACTGCTCTGACCACTGATAAGATGATGAGCATAAATTGCTGGGCATATAGTGAGTGCCCAGGAAATAATAGCTATTCTTTTTCATTTTTAGTTAAGTTCACTCATCTCTTGATCTTCACTGACTGTTGAGTTGAGGTTTGAGTAGCGTGTCTAGTAGAAATCTAACTAGAAATCCTAACCAGAACCGTTGGGAAGGCTTTGCGGAGGAAGTGCGTTTGATCTGAGTGTGGGAGTGAGTGACTGGACTCCCTCCGCAGGAAAGGAGTCGGGACACAGTGTGAGGCGGGCAGGGGAGTCTGGGAGGCGTGTGGCGTGTGGATGAGGAGATAGGTTGGCATCTGCTGGGAAGGAGCAGGTGGGTGAGAAGCAACCACAAACCACTTTGGAAACCACACTGCCAGCTGAGGTGGTAGAGGATGTAGATTAAGTTGTCTCCATCTTAGTGTTTCTCCCTTGCCCCGCCTGGCTCCTGCCCTGGGCCCACGGCCCTGGCTCTTTGCTAGCAGGCTGTCCCAATTGCTTGATGCCAGGCCCTTCCTGCCCTCCCTGATGCCTGCTTCACTCCACGCTGGGTTTCCTGAGGCTGCTTACCTCATGGTACTGCCCACCTACTCTCTGTAGCAGATGCTGTGTCCTCCCTCAGATCACAGGTCATCACTGTGGGGGCACTGGGGTGCCCACTGGGAGCTGGTGCTCAGGGTGAACACACAAGGGTTTTGATACTGCTGCTAGAAATTGCAAAGCTATAAATGTGGCTTGCGTTGTTTCTGTTGGACAGCTCTGCTCTATAGTGTGTCTCGGAGACACGTGTTCTGAGATCCAAGTGACTGTGCTCTGAGTGAACTTTAGAACGATCCACACTCCCCGTCCCTGAAGTCAAATGTTTCATTTCCTGCTTACAGAAAACCTTGAGCATAGTCAGTTAGATTGTACTTAAAGTAAAAGTCTTCCCACGTTAACTGTCTTTGACTAGCTTTAATGTGCAAAGTAATGAAATAATAAATATAGAGCCCACTAAAACTGTGAAACTACAGATTTTCTCCAAAACTCATTATTAGTTGTTAAGTTGAAATAAGATGGGACTGCTTTGGGGAAAATGGTTCTCCCAACTTTATTTGGGAGGACATCTTTTAGAACCTGTAATAATTTTTTTCCTTTTTTTTTTTTTTTGTACTTTTCTGAAGCTGGAAACGAGAAGAGACAGTCAGACAGACTCCGGCATGCGCCCGACAGGGATCCACCCGGCACGCCCACCAGGGGCGATGCTCTGCCCACCAGGGGGCGATGTTCTGCCCCTCCAGGGCGTCGCTCTGCCGTGACCAGAGCCATTCTAGCGCCTGGGGCAGAGGCCAAGGAGCCTTCCCCAGCGCCTGGACCATCTTTTGCTCCAATGGAGCCTCGGCTGCGGGAGGGGAAGAGAGAGACAGAGAGGAAGGAGAGGGGGAGGGGTGGAGAAGCAAATGGGCGCTTCTCCTATGTGCCCTGGCCGGGAATCGAACCCGAGTCCCCCGCACGCCAGGCCGATGCTCTACCGCTGAGCCAACTGGCCAGGGCCAATTTTTTTCCTTTTTTTCCCACTCATTAAATAATTACAGTTGTCCCTTGATATTCCAGGACCTCCCGCAGATACCAAAATAAACAGATGCTCAAGACCTTATAAATATGGTGTAGTATTTGCATATATGCACATCCTTCTGTATACTTTAAGTTGTCTCTAGATTACTTATAATACCTAACACAACGTAAGTGTTGTATGAATAGCTGTTATACTGTGTGGTTTTGAGAATAATAACGAGAAGAAAATCTACATACTCAGTTCATGTGCAACCATCGTGGGCCTAACTACATAGTACATGTCAGCAATAACTTTTTTCCTGAACATTTTTTGATCTGTGATTGGTTAAATCTACAGATGGGGAATGTGGGCTATAAAGGAGAACTCTATTTACCAAACTCATTCCGTTCTAGGTTCTAGAGACGCAGAACTGGACTGAGTCCCAGCCTCATGTACCTTTTTTCCACTGGGCAGGACAGAGAGGCAAACAAATAAAATGCCAGGAGGACCCGGGCTCAGGGAGGAGGCAGGAAGGCCGCACAGGACTGTTGTGGTACTTTGCACGGGAGAGGCTGGTGCCTGGGGCTCGTGTGACTAAAGTGGAGTCCGTGAAAAGGCAGTGTGATTCTGAATTCAGTGTGAAAATAGAACCAGGGCTTGGCGATGGCTGAACGTTGGCGTCTAGAGGCAGAGCAGACTCATGAATGGCGTCTTGGCTTTGGTCCGAGTCCCTGGGAAGGAGGTGCACGTCTGAGACGCACAGAATGGTGGTGTCTCTCAGTGTGTGAGATTTGAAGTGCTTCTTAGGTTTTCCAGGAAAGGGTGTGAAGTCAGCAACTGGACAGATGAGTCTAGGGCTCAGGAGATGGAGGGCCAGGAAATGTATTTGAGGGATTGTTTTTTACCCCAAGCCATGGGCGGGTAGAATCACCCAGGAATGAGTGTGACATTGGTGAGGACGGAGGACGGAGGACTGAGCTGGAGGGTGTGCCAGCACGTACATAGATTAGTGAGAGGAGGAAGACCCAGGCAAGGGGTGGTGCCGTGGGGGAGAGCCGGGGCAGTGAGCTGGGGGACGACAGATTCACAGGAGAGGGAGGCCGGGAGGTGGGCCAGCCAGCACAGGCAGGCGGTTGAGGAGGTTGTCTGGGAGGAGAGGATGATGGGATGGTGGCCCGAGAGGAGGGGCAGAGGAGGCTGGTTTGGTTCTTTGTTGGATTCACCTGAGCGGCATGTTAGCATTTGAAAGACAGGAATAGGCTCACCAAGAGATTGAGTTTATCCACTGTGCCACCACCTGGGATGCCGAGGACCCAGGTTCGAGGTTGCCAGCTTGAGCACGGGCTCATCTGGTTTGAGCAAAGCTCACCAGCTGGGACCCAAGGTTGCTGGCTTGAGCAAGGGGTTACTTGGTCTGCTGAAGTCCCACGGTCAAGGCACATATGAGAAAGCAATCAATGAACAACTAAGGAGCCGCAATGAAAAACTGATGATTGATGCTTCTCATCTCTCTCTGTTCCTGTCTGTCTGTCCCTGTCTATCCCTCTCTCTGACTCTCTCTCTGTGTAAAAAAGAAGAAAAAAAAAGATTGAGTTTAGGAAGGCACGAGGGTGACGAATCCGGAACAACAGTGAAGGCACTGAAGGAAGGGTGGGTAGAGACAGGGTGCCTAGGTGGTGGTGGGAAGGAAGGATGCGCAGAACTGGGGGGAGACACAGCCTTAAGTCGAGGGACAGGGACAGGGTCCTGGGGGCTGCAGCTGTGCTGTGGGCGTTTCATCTCAGTGGTGCTGCGGAGGTGGCTATTTAGGCCATTTATTCATTCTTTCATTCAAATTTTTGTTTAAAAAGTGTAACTTTTCCCTCCAAATCATCCTGTTAAACACAGAGAACTAAATTTTCAGTTACAAAGCTATTTGTTTTGTTTTTATATTGTATTGAAATGAATTCATTGTTCTTAGTATCCTGCAAAAACCTGGATAAAACTCTGATGGCAGTTTATGTTGGAATTTAAGAGGATACTTGTGAGTAACCCATTTAAAGTCTATTACTCATTGAATGACTCATTCAAAGTGATCTGTTCAAGTTGCTGTTCTGTTATCTGAGTTCTTAGGATAGCATTTTGCTGCCATCTAGTGTCATAATTTTTTCTTTTTGATGTTTTTGGGGGGAGGCGTGTTGGGGGAGGATCTGAGACATTTTATTTTACTTATTTTATTTTATTGATTTAGAGACAGGAGAGAGAGAAAGGGGGAGGAGCAGGAAGCATTAACTGTAGTGGTTGCTTCTTGTATGTGCCTTGACCAGGCAAGCTCAGGGTGTTGAACCGGCGACCCCAGTGTTCCAGGTCAGTGCTTATCCACTGCACCACCACAGGTCGGGCCCTGAGACATTTTTAAAACTTAGATAATGGAAATTATTTTTCAGATTATTTTTCTGTCCTTAAGTGTTTTGTTTTATTTTTTTTAAATAGCAGAGCAAAGCAGAAATCCCTGTCTTCTCACTAAACATCACTAAACCATAAAACAAACCAGAGGCCTAAATGCCCCTTTGTTTTAGATAGAATGAATCCATTTTTAGTACTAATTTAATATGAACATTTTTATTGTAATTAAAGGTTTTAGCTGATTTTTCTTTTAAATGGAGAGCTCTCAAGGATCTTTCTAGAACATAAATTTAACCCTGCACCCTGCACGATCCATCCCAGGTCTCCCTATGAGCCGCAGGCTCCGCTGCTTAGTAAGTGCTGGTGCTGACCCTCACTCACCCTGGTGGGAGGTGGGTTTCCTGCAGTGTGCTGGCTCCATCCCCTGCGATGGGCTGCAGAGGGGCTTTCTGTCCCGCCAGCTAGAAACAGAGGCGTGTTAACATTAGAGAGCAAAATCTTCTGTGGGTTATGTTTGTCTTCTAATGAAATGTGGGGAGTGGACTCAGTTGTGGAGAGAAGATCTTTTAAGAACAGGGAGGGAGTGGTGATGAATATCCTTTAGATGACCTTGAAGGATAACTGCACCCACCCTGCTGTTCGTCTGCCTCCCTGGCCAGAGCACTGGTGGAGTGTGTGTGTGCCAGCCGCTTCTGTTTGTTCTGAGAGCCAGCCAGACACGGCACAGCATAATCTGCTTTTGTGTGAGGGCAATATTTACCTTAGATGGATATTTCTGGAAAGGGATTAGATAAGTGAATTTAAGTTGCCATTTCATTAGTAATATGAATAAATTAAGCTATTTATTTTCATATTTAGTTTCCATGTGGTCTACCTTATAAAAACCCCATCCCTGGTAAGCCTGGAGTGTTTTGCTGGAATTTTTCTAGGTTAATTGAATTGTCATCCAAGTCTGTCTTCATTCCCACCACTCCCACGCTGGATAGAGCTTAGCCTGGGTGAAGGGGGAGGGTGTGTATTTTTAAAGGGAAGAAAGGTGTCCATTTCTACTGTGGAGCAGCTTGTGGTTGCAGTGGGAACAGAAGAGGAAGCGCCGTGTTTAGGGAGGAGTAGACGTGGTGAGCACACATGCTGGTCCTGAGGGAGCAGCTGCTTCCCCCCAGAGAAGTTCCCTGAAGATGGGGAGAACCCTGCAGTCTCTGTGATGAAGTCATTTACATTCATTCTTACCAAATAAGTCAGTGTGATTTGCATACCGATTTAATTCACTCACCAAATAGAACTTTCTTGATAAGTTGGTCAACTGAAAAGAAGTTCAGCCCCACCATTTATTAGTTCTGTGGCTTTGGGCAAATTTCTTAACCTCCCTAAGCCTCAGTTCCACATCTGGAAAATGTGGATAAGAATTATTTGAGGTCACAAGTGTAACAACTAGCGCAGTGCTTGGCACACTGCTCACACACCCCAGTGGTGCTGATTCATTAGTGTCAACATGATCACTCATGTAAAGATCATCGAAACTGGGAATGGAGACAACTCAATTCTTGGAGGGACCTGGAAGCTACATAGAATGCACTTGGTATTAAATGTGGGCAGATGTTTCTGAAGGGATATTGTGTTTTAAAATTTTATTCTGGAAGGAATTTGATAAATTTACTATCTTTGGTAACAGTTATAAGAAATGTATTCTTTAATTGGTCAAGGAAACTTCCTTGGGAGTCTTTTTCTTGACTCAGATATAAAGAAAATGGGAAGCTATTAGCTTGCTTTCTAAATTTTATTAACTGATTATATAAAGCTTTAATTTGGAATTGACTCACATCAATAAATATTGGATCAGATGGTAAGGAGAGTGCAGAAGATTTATTTCCTCAAAAGTGAATTCCCAAAACACACAGTCCTGAGTCCGAGTGAGTTGAAGCCGTGAAATAGAAGACAGTCCATAGGGCAGCCGTGCCGGAGGCCCTGGAGCTCAGTGTTGAATGGACATGTAGTGTGTCTGCACTGCTCTTTTCCTGCCATGCCGCTCGTCTTGGATAGGCTGCCTACCTTGTGAGGTTCTCTGCAGGGATTGGGACGTTCTTTCTCACGATGGTCTCTGTGCAGCACGGGGCCCAGGGAAAGCTGGCAGACAGCTGAGGTGTGGTACCACACTGCACATACTTGTCCCTCCTTCCCCTGTTCCCTCTGTTCTCTCCCTCCCCCTTGCTGATGGGCGCTTGGGCAGTGGCCCTCACCGGGTGTGCTGCTCTCTGACCGTGTGTCTCTGAGAACCCTTAGAGGCAGAGTGAGTGGCACCGTTTCTTTTCCTCTGTTATCTCTTAGTGCCTGGAACTTTTTGTACTTCTGCACTTAGTTTAAATTGTACATCATTGCAAAATAACCTTTTTTTTTTTTTATATGTTTTATTTTACATGTGTTTATATAACAAAGATAACACTAATGTTTAGTTAAAATGATCCTAAAAGGTGAATAGTGTTTTCTATACCTTGGAAGTATTTGGTTGAAGAATTTTGTAATTTGAAACTTGTTCAGTCTGAGATTCTTTATCAAGCTAAATCTAAGTGATTTCTAACAGACAGTCTTAAGAACTGAATCTAAGTGATTTCTAACAAACAGTCTTAAGAACTGAAGTCAGTTAAGGCCCGTTTCGTGGCCCGTTTGTTGTCTGCTTTCTCAACCACACTGGCCTGATCTCTGCAGGGTGATCTGAAGGCCTACCTGCGCAACGAGCAGGAGCACGTGCGGGGGGACTCGCAGACCATGCTGCTGCAGAGGATGGCGTGCGAGATCGCCGCGGGGCTGGCCGCCATGCACCGGCTGCACTTCCTGCACAGGTGGGTGCGTCCGCGCTGCACCTCGCACGTCGCCCATGGGACCAGAGAGGCCGTGCGGTTTGTCCAAGGGCCCGTGAGAGGCTCTGGAACATAGGCTGCGGAGTCCACTCTCGGTTTGAATCGTAGAAGCTGTCTTATGCTACCCAGTGTCAGCACGAGGGTTGAGTTGGGCTTCATTTAAACCAACACTGGGGAACAGAATGTCTTAATACAGCCTAAGGTCTAGAAATTGTTTTCCAAATTTCAAAGAAGATACGTAGTTGTACATTGCTCAGCGCTGAGGATAACAGTCACAATCTGCCTCCTGGCATCTCTCCTTGTGTCCTTTTCACGTCACCTTTAGGTTCCGGTTCTAGCTGCCAGATCTCACGGTGTGGCCATGCCATTTTCCTGGGAGAGGAAGAGGTCCTGAGAGCTCACGTCATCTTTTTGTATAAGGCCCCAGCGTTGCTTCCTGGCCAGCGCTCCGAGAGGCCTGCCCCACTGGGTTGTAGGGTCAGGGGGTATGCGAGCAGCACAGCGACCAGCACAGCGACCAGTGAACACATTTCTGGTTCTGCTCAAATAGCTGCAGCTCCTTGGAGCACATTGTATTTTGTTCACTTTGGAGCACTGATGTAATTTTTGTAATTACAACAAAAGGCTTTGAGTCCTGCCTGAGATGATGGTTCTGTGAATCCAAAGGGAGGTTTCTGCTTGTTCTCCTCTAGCCTTTGGAGCTCTGATTTATGTTTAAATATATTTCGTTATTTCTCGGTTCTCCCAGGAAACCAGGTGGTTTCTCTTTAGTTGAGTTTAATTAAATCATTTAACTCTTATAAAGACCTTAAAAGGAATACCTGTGTGTATTGACATGAAGGAATGTCTATAAACTATGTTTTTTTAAAAGGCAGGTTGGACTGGGATATATTTATAAATGACTACTTTTTTAAAATAAAAAAACACTTGGTTGTATTTGTAGAGAGGTGTATGTGTGAACAGATACAGAAAAGTACCTGTCAGATTCTCAACATTACTTCATAGTAGGTAATAAGGAACGTTGTTAACATTTTTCTTAACATATCTGTATTTTGTTTGACTTGCATACTGAGATCATTCTGAAAAAGTGCTTTTTTTTTTTGTATTTTTCTGAGGTTGGAAATGGGGAGGCAGTCAGACAGACTCCCGTATGTGCCCGACCGGGATCCACTTGGCATGCCCACCAGGGGGCAATGCTCCGCCCATCTGGGGCGTAGCTCTGTCGCAACCAGAGCCATTCTAGTGCCTGAGGCAGAGGCCATGGAGCCATCCTCAGCGCCTGGGCCAACTTTGCTCCAATGGATCCTTGGCTGCGGGAGGGTAAGAGAGAGACAGAGAGGAAGGAGACGGGGAGGGGTGGAGAAGCAGATGGCGCTTCTCCTGGCAGGGAATCGAACCCGGGACTCCCGCACGCCAGGCCAACGCTCTACCACTGAGCTAACCGGCTAGGGCCTGAAAAAGTGCTTTTTAAAAGACCCAAAAGAATATAGATTTCTTCAAGCCCAAGGTAGAAATGAAACTTCAAAATATAAAGACCTATTTGTTTTGTAATGGAGAAATCTTATGTTTTGTTTTTAATCTCGTAGGGCAGGTAATACATAGCGTATTTGTATTGTTAATCTTTTGTAAAACACAGATGATGATTACCTAATACCTGGTTTAGGAGTTTTTAGATTTTGGAAAAACAGATCATTGAAAAGAGTTACCATATTGACCCTGGCCAGTTAGCCCAGTTGGTTAGAGCATTGTCCTGATATGCAGAGGTTGCTGGTTCCATCCCTGGTCAGAGCACATACAGGAACAGATCGATGTTCCTGTCTCTCTCTCTCTCTCTCTCTCTCTCTCTCTCTCTCTCGCTCTCTCTCTCATCAGTAAAATAAAATTTAAAAAATAAAAAATAAATTTATTTTTATTTTTTTTTATTTGTTTATTTATTTTATTCATTTTAGAGAGGAGAGAGAGACAGAGAGAGAGATAGGGGGGAGGAGCTGGAAGCATCAACTCCCATATGTGCCTTGACCAGGCAAGCCCAGGGTTTCGAACCGGTGACCTCAGCATTTCCAGGTCGACGCTTTATCCACTGCACCACCACAGGTTGGCTTAAAGTATCATATCAGAATCAGCAACCTAAGTTGTCAAAAAGCTAGAAATTGTGTGTAAAGCCCAAGTATGTTTTGAGTATTGTATTTTAAAAATTGGCAAAGAGCCTGACCTGTGGTGGCGCAGTGGGATGGGGCATTGACCTGGAAGTGCTGAGGTCGCCGGTTCGGGACCCTGGGCTTGCCTGGTCAAGGCACATGTGGGAGTTGATGCTTCCAGCTCCTCCCTCTCTTCTCTCTCTCTGTCTCTCCCTCTCCTCTCTAAAATGAATAAATTAAAAAAAAAAAAAATTGGCAAAGATGTCAGATGAAATTATTTCCCTGTGAGTTTTTTCAGGTTACAGTTTTACTTTATTTAGAATCTTGTGAACTTTAGAACAAATAAAAATGATAAATTCAATCACATGGTTTGGATTTTTTTCAGGTACAAAAATTCAAGGGAAAGATTCTTGAAATCATTGACAACTGCTTCATCTTGTTTTAAAAAGGAACCATATTTTATGTAAAATTTCCATTTGGGGCAAAATTTTGGACTTTTAGTTTTTTGTGTTTTTTCCCGGTGGTGGTGGTAGCACACTATAGAGCTTTTTTTTTTTTCTTTTTACAGAGAGAGGGTTAGGGACAGACAGACAGGAACGGAGAGAGATGAGAAGCATCAATCATCAGTTTTTCATTGCGACACCTTAGTTGTTCATTGATTGCTTTCTTGTATGTGCCTTGACCGCGGGGCTACAGCAGACCAAGTAACCCCCTTGCTTGAGCCAGCAACCTTGGGTCCAACCTGGTGAGCTTTGCTCAAACCAGATGAGCCTGTGCTCAAGCTGGCAACCTTGGGGTCTCAAACCTGGGATCTCTGCATCCCAGTCTGACACTCTGTCCACTACGCCACTGCCTGGTCAGGCTATAGAGCAGGGATACCTAAACTTTTTACACAGGGGGCCAGTTCACTGTCCCTCAGACCGTTGGAGGGCCGGACTATATAAAAACTATGAACAAGTCCCTATGCACACTGCACATATCTTATTTTAAAGTAGAAAAACAAAACAGGAACAAATACAGTATTTAAAATAAAGAACAAGTAAATTTAAATCAAACTGACCAGTATTTCAATGGGAACTATAGGCCTGCTTTTGGCTAATGAGATGGTCAATGTCCGGTTCCATATTTGTCACTGCTAGCCGTAACAAGTGATATGAGGTGCTTCCGGAGCACTGTGATGCGTGCGTCCTGCGTCACCGGAAATTGTATTGTACGTGAGCGACACCATGCTTTGCAGCGCCGCCACATACAGTACTCCAGGAATACTGTGAATATACCACCAATGAAAGAGGTGCCCCTTCCGGAAGTGCGGCGGGGCCGGATAAATGGCCTCAGAGGGCCGCATTTGGCCTGTGGGCCATTGTTTGGGGACCCCTGCTGTAGAGCATATTTTAAAGTTGGAATTTAGAATATTTATTGGCTATCTCAAAGTCAGACTTTCTGTGTTGGTTAAATAATACAGCACACATGTCCTACTGAAAGCTGTTACCTACCTTTGAAAACTGATAGCACCCCCGATTAAATTTTATTTTTGCTCATTGTTTAAGAAGAGTCCTCTGCCTGGGACTTAGGTAGCCTGCAGTGTTGAAGTCAGACACGTGACCTTCAGTTATAGATCTTGCCATTTGTTACCAGGAATTCAGGTTTTTCGGGAATTTGAAAATGGCTGCGGTAACATTGAGCTGTCTGTCAGCGCAGTCCCTCTGCAGAGGGTTAAGCTCCAGTTAGGGTGGGAGTGGAGGACAGTGGTGACGCTTCCTTGGGAATTGGAGCAGGGTCTCTTTAGACCCGTGGACTCCCAACTCCTGTGTCCATCAGCCCCGCTCTCGCGGCTGAGTCATGTGCAGCCACTGACAGCCGAGGTCACAACCGGTGCTGCCGGGCGGCCCTCGGGAGCGAGCCAGTCTGAGAGGGCCTTTCAGGGCCGACTGCTGGCAGCCACCCCGGCAGACCTGTTTTTCTACTTGGAGGAAGAATACACTGGGTATATTTGTATTTCCTGACCAAAACCAGCCATTGACGTCAAGAGTTACCTCTGCTGTTAAGCACTTACACCTTGTGTTTTTCTCATCTTTATTTTTGCATGGCTTAGGCTTAAGAGACTATTTTTACCAATTTTGAATCAACTTATATCATCATCATCTTGAATCTGGATAACACTTAAACGTTTTGAAAACATTTTCTGTGTATTTTTATTTTATTCTTGTAGAAACCTTGTGAATTAGTCCTTACAGGTACACCCCTGCTGTTTTTGTGAGGACAGTGAGGCTCGGATGGGTCAGGTGACTGCCCAGAGTTGCAGTTCTTATGCGGTGGAGCTGAGACTAGCCTCAGTCTGTCTGTGGTGACAGGGTGGCTTGGAGTGGAGGTAGGGAGCCTGCTCAGCAGCCATTCCCCCAGGTTTACCAGTGTCTTCTTCCTCGTCACCTCTGGTTTCAGTTTCCCTTCCCGCAGATTATTAGTGAATGGTATTCGAGTTTCATAATGCCTTTTATAATGTGAGCCGAAGGCCTTGTGCACGTACCTTCCCATCTGCTCCTGACCTTCACATCTGAAATCTAAACAGGAGGGAGGAGGCTGGGCGGTCCAGGAGGTGTTTGAAGGGCCCAAGGAAAAGGTGCCAGGCTCTCTGCAGGGGCTGCAGCTGGCCTCGGGCTGAGAGGACAACCCCCCCCCCCCCCCCCCCCCCCCCCCCCGGTCGGAGTGCTTGTCTTTGGAGGCGGGGGTGGGCCTAGCCAGGTAGCTCGGTTGCTAGACCATTGTCCCAGAGGAGGCAGGGGTGGGGAAGGTGAGAAGGGTGTGTGTATAGAGACTAGAAGTGCTCCTTGCTGGTGCTCAGTCACAGAACCTCTGTGGGCAAAACCTACACACTGTCCAGGTGCAGCTGTCGGTCCAGTGGGCAGACTGCCCACCCTAAAGCGTTTTCATGTTTGTGCCATCAAATGGCGAACCACTCCTGCCCCCTCCCTCCCTTTTCCCCTTCATTCTAAAAAATAGGGGCTGATTCTCTTCTTGAGACCGGAAGTCTCTCTGTGGTTTGTCACAGTGGCGTCAGGGTGGACAGTTTCCCTGGGGCACGTCCTCAGGCCTGAAGGCTTCTCACTGAAAGTCACCCCGTATAAACAGAATGTGTGGAGAGGAATTTAATGTCACTAAGGGGAAATTAATTGGAAGTTCAGATCAGCACACGTGTGTGGAGGGGCAGCCACAGGCAGGCACAGTGCTCTGACTGTTGATGGGTTGCCATTGACAGTTCCTGGTGGTGAAGGGTGAGGGTGCTGCTGAGCCCAGTCGCCGTCTTGTCCCCCAACATAGTTCCTCCTGTTCTCTGGGCCTGCGTGTTCCTGTCACTGAGTGGGGAAGGTGATAGTCCCCACGTCAGCTGTGTTGTGGAGATTGAATGAACTAATAGCACAGGTAAAGCGCTCAGAGAAACTTCTTGTGTAAAGTAAGTGCTTTGTGTAAAATAAATATTAGCCGTTGTTATATAATTGCATCTGCTCCCGTTGCGTTGCTTCAAGGTTATCGCTGTTATTCTCAGTGTATTCCAGACATGACTTTGGAAATGAAAATCTTTGAAAGTAAGAATTTAAGAATTAGTTTAAGATTTTGGTCTTTTATAGTCACATCAAGACAAACATTTTAAATTTTGGACTATAGAAATTCAGTTTTTGATGACTCTTATTTATGATTTAAAGCTATCAATTAGGTGTCCTTTTCTGTTTTAATTTAGTGGCCTTTTATTTATATGCCAGTTGATGATTTTAAAAATTCTAAGGGTTAAAGTGAAAATAAAAACATTTTAAGCTGTTGTCTGTATAGGAAGTTTCTTTAAGAAAAGTAGTTTTTTCTTTTCAAATTATGTGTTTTTGAAAATCAGCTTGTTCTTAAACTATATAAGTAAGTTATTTTAAGTAACTCTTGAAAATAGGCTCTTTACTTCCCTTCTGGAAAAGTCGAGTTTGGAAGAGATGGAAGTAATTCGAAAAGGGTCTCCTTATAATGCCTGCACATCTTTGAAAAAGGAGTTAAAAACAAACATTTTTAATAAATGTCAATGGGGAGGGCCTTGAAGCTGTAACTTTATTAATCTTTACTAGACTCAAGTAATACAAATTATTATGAGAAATATTCTGGCAGTTAGACAATAGCATTTTAGAATTCTTTCTTGGTCACTCTTAGAATACTAGATGAGCCATCAATCTGGTATTAATGCTGGTCAAGGTACAGATATGGTCAGTGCTTAACCTTAGCAGTCATAGTTATTTACAAAACTGCCTGGTCATCTGCGTTATTTAAGTCATCTAAGAATATGATCTATAATCCTTTTTTTGTAATGAGAGAATTTTGAAACAGCATTTACTCAGCAGAGAGCTCCATTGCTACTCAGAGGACTAGAGAAAGCCTTCTTCCACAGCAGTGGCCCGTCGTGTTTTCTGGTTGTAGATTGCCCTGGTTCTGGGGTTCACTCCGCTCTTTCTGTTTGCAGTGACTTAGCCTTGCGGAATTGTTTCCTTACCTCGGACTTAAATGTGAAAGTGGGCGATTATGGAATAGGATTCAGCAGGTACAAGGTAAGCCAGAGGTTCAAAGGTTCTCTCCTTAGTCTGATTTACTTCTTCATAGTCCTGAGGTGATAATATCGCAGGACAGCACTTTGTGTTTTTGGAAGAGGGATAAGAATCTTGGTGGTGTTGTCTTTTTGGAGAGGGGTTGGTTCCAGTTATTTTAGTGGGTGGGTTGGCTTCTGATGTGTGGTTTTCCTAAATCAGTGGCTGTGTGCCCGAGGTCTGGTGACAGCTTTCCAGATGCTTTAAGAGGTACAGTGAGTATAATTGATGTGGTTTGATGTTTGTAATGTTACCATGCACATGTGCAATATATTTATTTATTACCATGTATCTAATAAAATATACGTGTCACATAAGTATTTCTCCATTATATGTTCAGTAAGATTTTGGCTCAAATTCAGTAAGGTTGGGATTTAGGTTTTTAAACTGTCATAAACATAGCCCCAGAGGCAACAAGAGGTAGACGAGGCCCTTAGTGTGTGTGCGTGTAGCCCCGTGGAAGGCCACCCTGTATGTGTGATGCGGGTGCAGAAGGTGGCTGTCCTGGCGGCACGCTGTCAGGAGGCCTTGGCTAAGCCACTGGGCCTTCTTTTCCTAAGCACCAACAGGAGGGTAATATATCTGTTCTGTGTTACAGGGTGCGTGGGATGCACCGGAGGGGCCATATTTCACAGTACTTTGTAACCAGAAAGTAGTATGCAATATAAGTTGCCATTTGTCTACATAGTAGCTCTAGTTGCTGTGTACCAAGCACTCTGAGGTACCTGCTTGCATGATCTCATTTGATCCTCACCAGAGGTACTGTGAGGATCACAGTGTTACTGTGCCTTGTCTTGTATTACAAGTCGGTACTGTATTACCTCATTTTACAGATGAGGAGGTAGGCCCAGCCTGTTTCCTGTCCAGAGTCCGGTAGCTGGTAGTGGTTGAACACGGACTCACAACCCCGCCTGTCAGTTTCTGAAGCCTGCGCCCTTATTAACTGGTGCCACGCCACTCTTCGGGGCGTAACGGCCAGCGATTCGCTCTGAGTCTGTATCCTGTGCCTCAGATGCAGTGCACCCTCCTCTTCCAGGAAGGGTGACTGAGCGAGTGTTTGAGGCTCAGGCACCAGCTCGTGAAGCCCAGGAGGCTTCGGAGAAACCCTCACACCCACCTTCTTCCCAGAAAGCCTCTCTTCACGCCCACTTTCTTTTGGATTGACTGTTTTTTCCAAAAATGACCTGGAACTAAATCATTGAGCTCATTAAAAAGTATAATAGAATTCAAAATTCTGTGTGCTTTCTAACAAAACAGGAGGACTATATTGAAACAGATGATAAAAAAGTTTTCCCTCTGCGATGGACTGCTCCAGAATTAGTAACCAGCTTTCAAGACAGACTGCTAACTGCAGATCAAACTAAGTATAGTAACATTTGGTATGTATTGATTTTCCATTCTATTAGGCTTTTGTGTAGCAAAGTCCTAACCCTCCTGGAGTACTTCCGTCAAGACAAGTCACTGAATAAGATGTGGGGACACAGTGCCTGATGGTGTGAAAAAGGCAGTTACTGACACGGCCGTAGTCACAGTGCCGCAATGTCATTAACTTTTTGAATACTGCCTCTCTTACCTAGTTGACAATAATCTCCCCAAAAACGAGATCCAGGTCCATTTTCTGTGCCTATGACAGGGTCTGGATATATGAAAGAGAATTTAATTCATGTTATATTATATTATACAACATCAGATAATAAACTTATTCAATACAGTTTACTATTCAAACAGGTATTCTGGTGGGCATTGATCAAAATTGTGTAAACTGTCAGTATGATATATGTGTAATAAGTATTTATTGATGTGAATGATGAAACCACAGAGGGGGCTTTAAACAATTGTGTTATACTGCAGTGTACAGGAGGGCAGTTAAATGGAAGTTGAAAAAATGTATCCACATCTAGGACTAACAATTTCTATAACAGCTTTCTAAATTTAGATCTATATATTTTTTGTGCTATTGTCCTGCTTTTAAAATTTTTCTTTTTCTCCTCTTGCCTTCTTTTAGATATTTTTAAAACTGTTTTATTCCTCTTTGTTTGGGAGATGTATACTCTATCCCTACCCTTTTATTGGTTTCGCTAGAAATTATAACTTGTACACTTCACTTACCTTAGTCTGATGTTAGTTCATGTCTCGGCTCTGTTTCTGAATAATGTAAAGATTTCCGAATACTGGTTTTTAGCATCAGTGTTTGTATAGGTTCTTCATTCCCCTCCTTTCTCCTTTCAATCTCAGACTTTCCATCTGGGGTTACTCCTCATTTGCCTGAAGTATGTCCTTCAGAACTTCATTCCGTGCAGGTCTACTGCTAACAGACTCTCAGCTGTTTGAGGGTCTGAACATACTTTTTTGTCCTCTTCTCTGAATATATTCTCACATGATGACAGTCCTTTCCCGTCAGCATATTGAAGGTGTCATTCTGCTGTCTTCTGGCTGCCATTGTTGCTACTGAGAAGTCAGCTCTAAGTCCACCTACGCTCTTGGAAAGTAATATGACTTTTTCTCTATGGCAACTTTTAAACTCTTCGTCTTTTTTTTTTTTTATAGTTTCACTATGATGTATATATATGGATGTGAATTTCCTATGCTTTTCTGCTTAGATCTGTAGATTTGTTTGGGGCAAGCTGCTTTGGCACTGAGATGCTATGTTAGCGTGTGTATATACATGCGTGAATGTGCGTGCATGTTGTGTGTGAGTGTAGGAGGATGTGCATGAGGGGTCGTCCCCAAGAAACTGTAAGCACAAAGCTGGCCCTTGGATCTGCAGCTCAGATTCATATCATCCAAGCAGTCCAAAATATCTCACGCCAAGTACACAAAGCCCTGGGCTAGTGAAGTGCCCTGACACCCAGGTGCCCACAGAGGTGGCCTTCTCTGGGGGAGCGCTCCTCCATGCTAGGCTTCCAGAGTCCTCACAGGGTCTTAAATTTCTTCTGTATCCCCCACGCCCTCTGCCCCAGGCCCCTAGCGGTTCTGTGCCAGGGAGAAGGCGCCTCTTAAGTCCTAAACTGGACCGAGAACTGTGGGTCCTTTTATTTCCTTTGATAGGAACGATTTGTCGGCTTAGACACTGAATATGCTGATTTTTTCCACTTTTTTTGTGCTATTAGTATAAGAGAATTTAATTTATATTATACAACATCAGATAATAAACTTATTCAATACAGTTTACTATTCAAACAAGTATTCTGGTGGGCATTGATCAAAATCGTGTAAACTGTCAGTACCCAGACCTGGCTGGATATCAGTCAGTAGGAATCTTTTTAGAAAGACTGTTTCCTGGGCTACACCAGCACGTGCCAGCTAAGAGTCCTTGGGGGTGTGTCCTAAATACCATTGTGTTTGTTTAAAGCTGCCCAGTTGACACAGATGGTCAGCCAGGTTCTGGAACCATTGCAGGAAATGGTGGGAAAGAAACAGAGACCAAGTAGAGGAGATGAAGAGTACATGTCTGTCTGACTTGAGCAGTAGAGGCCACTTCCATGGGGACAGGGCACTGGGCATAGGAATGAGTGGGACCGATAGAGAGAAGGGGCATTCCTGCCTTTGGTAACAGCTGCACACCTGGAGTCACTGAGAGGCTAGGCAGGTGGCCCCTCCTAGCACACAGAGAGCTGGAAGAGTATTGGAGGGAAATCCCTTCATAATAGCGACATAGCCCAAACTACTCAAAAGTAACTGCAAGAGATGTAGGGGTCCCCCTGGCCAGGTAGCTCGGTTAGTTAAAGCATTGTCTCAACATGCAGAGGTTGCTGGTTTGATTCCCCGGTCAGGGCACATACAGAAACAGATCAATGTTTCTCTCCTCCTCCCCTTTTCTCTCCCCCTCTCTCCTCCCCTTCTCTCTCCCTCTCCTTCTTTCCCTCTTCCTTCTCTCCCTCTCTTCTTCTCTTCTTCCCTTTCTCCTTCCCTTCCATCTCTCTCTCTGAAATTGACTTAGAAAAAAAAAGAAAAGAAAGAAATGTAGGGATCAAACAGGGAAGAGTTGTTTATGTAAAGATTTCTTTTAGATACATTTGATTTTTTTTACCTACCATAACATTTTTTTCTACCATAAAACTCAAATTATTTAAATGATGTTTCAAATAATTTCTTGATTTTTGAAGTTGATCATCATATTAGCTCCTCCCTGTAACTGTGCCTTTTATCTGTTTCATCCCTATGTGTGTGTGTGTGTGTGTGTGTGTGTGTGTGTGGGCCACAGCTGCAGGAGTCGTCCGTCAGTAGATAAGAGGGGGCATGCTTGCTGTGGTCCTCATTTCAATGAGTGTTCTTTAAAATCATGTTCAAGAGCGATCTTTAATAACCTTTTCAGTGCATACCTTGTCCTTAAAGTTCCTAATGACTGTACAAATAAAAATGTGGATGTTAAAAAATCAACATCTAAAGGGAGAAAGAGATAACCACTTTCTTTCCTCCACAGGTCCCTGGGTGTGACTCTCTGGGAACTTTTTGATAATGCTGCTCAGCCGTATCCCAGCCTTTCCGACTTAGATGTTCTTAACCAGGTGATCCGGGAGAGAGACACAACACTGCCCAAGCCGCAGCTGGAGCAGCCCTACTCAGAGAGATGGTCGGTGACTTCCTCTTTTGTCTTGCTGTCTTCAGGAGAGAAGGAAATCCTGTTTCCATGGGTTTTAGTTAGATAGTCCCTGTTTTTAAATAATAAATGTTATAAAAAACTATCATTTGTACATTATTCATGCCTCTTTTTTTTTTTCTTTTTTCTTTTTTTTGTATTTTTCTGAAGCTGGAAACGGGGAGAGACAGTCAGACTCCCGCATGCGCCCAACCGGGATCCACCCGGCACGCCCACCAGGGGTGACGCTCTGCCCACCAGGGGGCGATGCTCTGCCCCTCCGGGGCGTCGCTCCGCCACGACCAGAGCCACACCAGAGCCACTCTAGCGTCTGGGGCAGAGGCCAAGGAGCCATCCCCAGCGCCCGGACCATCTTTGCTCCAATGGAGCCTTGGCTGCGGGAGGGGAAGAGAGAGACAGAGAGGAAGGAGGGGGTGGGGGTGGAGAAGCAAAAATGGGCGCTTCTCCTGTGTGCCCTGGCCGGGAATCGAACCCGGGTCCCCCGCACGCCAGGCCGACGCTCTACCGCTGAGCCAACCGGCCAGGGCAACTCATGCCTTTTTTTATAATTAACTATTTTTTACAATTTGATGTTACTTTTGAAAAATGTATAGAACAAGCAGGGATATATGTATATGTATTACATTTAATAAAAAAAAAAAGTGAAGTCTGAACTCGGAAATGTCCACAGTAAGGAAGTTTGCTATTGTGGAATTGTTTTCGAATGAGGCTGTTTATATAATTGATGTCTACTATGAGAAGGGTCACCTTTCTTCAGTCTGCACCCCCGTGTGCCTGGCTGGGGCCCCCGCACATGGGCAATGCTCAGCTTCCCCGATTGCTAGGACCATTGCACCCGGAATAACTTGACGTATATGCTATAAGTTTAATACTTTGAAGTTGTCTTCGCCTTCCTGTCTGTGCGGGCGACAGTTGGCACATTTGGCCGATCCTTGGAAGACCCAGTTCCTGGTGGCCCCTTCTTTGAGCTTCATTCTCTCTTTTCCCTCCGCCTTCAGCTCCTTTTATGATCCAAGGACACCATGTGCTGCAGAAGATGTAGTGTTACTGTTTATGGGGGTAATTAGAGGTGTCACAACAGCGCTTGTCCATGTGAATTCTCTAACTAAAGGGCGTAAGTCTGTGTGTTCAAGGCAAGTGCCTCCTCTCCACATCAGATCCCTGCGGGGCTGTTCTCAGAGGGCGCATGTTAAAACTGCTTTTTCTAGGTTCAGCGGATAGTTTCTGGTTAAACAGCACAGGAACAAACAACAGGGCAAAAGACTTACAGCCATCCTTGGAAATGTCCCGAGAACACAAGAATTAGTGGTCAGACGTAGGATTTTTTTCATTTTCTCCTTCACCATGCCTCGCCGTGAACTGAGCACCTTCTTGGGGTCAGCGGTGATAAAGTGTAGAAACTTCTGGGGTGTTGAGTTGGCTTAGGGGTGCCTGTAGAGCCTTTTCTTATTTTAAAAACCATTTATCATCAGTCTGTTAACTACCTCTCTTGTGTCACTCAGGTATGAAGTCTTACAGTTCTGTTGGTTGTCACCAGACAAGAGGCCAGCTGCAGAAGATGTGCACAGACTGCTCACCTACCTGCGTATGCAAAGCCAAAGGGACTCAGAGGTTGACTTTGAACAGCAGTGGAATGCTCTTAAACCAAATACAAACAGCAGAGACGCTTCCAACAACGCTGCCTTCCCAATTCTTGACCACTTTACCAGAGATCGGCTTGGTCGTGAGATGGAGGAAGTCCTCACTGTAACGGAAACCAGCCAGGGCCTGAGCTTTGAGTATGTCTGGGAGGCAGCCAAGCACGATCACTTCGATGAGCGCGGCCGGGGCCCCCCCGACGAAGCCTTGTCCTACACGAGCATCTTCTTTCCAGTCGAAGTGTTTGAGAGCTCACTGTCGGATCCCGGGCCCGGGAAACAGGACGACAGTGGCCAGGAAGTCCCTGTCAGAGCCCCTGGGGTGGTTCCCGTGTTTGATGCCCACAACCTTTCTGTTGGAAGCGACTATTACATCCAGTTAGAAGAGAAAAGTGGTAGCAACTTGGAGCTGGATTACCCACCTGCACTGCTAACAACTGAGATGGAGAATCCAGAAAGGACAAGTGAAGAGGCACCCCAGTTTCTGACACTCAGGAGTCTTGAATTTGAGGAGTCTAGTACAGATGAGGACTTTTTCCAAAGCAGTGCAGACCCCAGAGACCCCAGCGTCCCTGAGGACATGCATGCTGCCCGGGGCCCCGAGAGCCCTTTCAACAACATACTCGATGACTCTGACAAGTCAGAGGGTCTGCCCAGTCACCAAAAAATATTTGACTTAATGGAACTAAATGGAGTTCAAGCCGACTTTAAGCCAACCACTTTCAGTTTGGAGGACCCCAAAGACTCAGTGATAACAGACCACTCTACGAAAGAAAAGCCACGGAAGCTTTTTGACTGTGAGCCTCTTTGCTTATCAGAAAACCTTACGCACCAAGATAATCTTGATCCACTGAATGTGCAAGAACTGTCAGAAAACTTTTTATTTCTTCAAGAGAAGAACTTACTAAAAGATTCATTGTGTAGCAAAGAACATATAAATGATCTTCAAACAGAACTTAAAAATGCCGGCTTTACTGAAACTATATTAGAAACTCCGCGTAGAAATGCTTTAGATACCGAGCCTAAGTTTGCTGAAGATAAACCAGGCTTTTCTTTGTTGCGGGAAAACGTAAGCGCAAAGGGTCAAGATTCGGGCGTTGTGCTCGAGGACCACCCTCTGAGCGCCTCACTGCCATCTTCCCCAGAGGTGCAGGTGCTTCCTGCCTCCCTCGAAGTGGAAGGAACGCCTCACAGTGTGCCTCCGGACACACTCCTCACGCAGGGCGAAACCGTGCCCAGGCATTCGGATGTCAGTGTCCATGACGACTGTCTCTGCCAAGAAACGGAGTTAGATCCTGTGACTGTTCCAACTGAAATCCCCTCTCCTGATGCCAAAACACCTGGCATTGGCCACAGGTCGCAGGACTCGACTCACCAGAGTGAGGAGGCCTCAAGACTCACCCAGAATGACTCGGTTTTTGTCGATGACATTTTTGCCAGTAAAGCGAGTGTGGGGAGTCGTCTTCCAGAACTGAGACAGAATCTACAATGTCGGCTGCCCTCAGAAGAGCATCGCAGTAACAGTGGCCCACCGGAGAAGGACTTGGAAGCTGTGGGCACTTTGAATCAGCTGACCTGTAAAGATGCTCCAAAGGAGGGGGGCTCGGTGTCCGCCCTGTCTTCAGACTCCACCAGTCAGGACAGCCTGTTAGAAGACAGCTTGTCAGTGCCCGTCCCACCCTCAGAACAGTCGGCGGAGACCCCGGACTCTCTGGACTCAGTGGACGTGCACGAGGCTCTGTTGGGTTCCTTAGACTCTCACGCTCCTCAAAGCCTCTTGCCCCCCGACAAGCCCGCAGACAGTGGGTACGAGACCGAGAACTTGGAGTCGCCTGAATGGACGCTGCCCTCTGCCCCTGATGGTGCCTCAGCCTCAGACGTGGCCACAGCAGGTGACAGTGGTCACGGCGACTTACCTCCTACCCCTGTCATTGTCGTCTCAGATGCAGCCGATGGCCACAGAGGAACCGAAGTGACCTCACAGACGTTTGCACTGGGCTCTCAGAGTTCATACCGGGACTCGGCTTACTTCTCAGATAATGATTCTGAACCTGATAAGAAGTCAGAGGGGGTCCAAGGAACCTTGGTGGCAGCCTTGGCACTGGTCACAGACCAGCCCCCGCCTGAGCTGGTCATCCATGAACCAAGTCCTGGTGCCGAGGACAGTCGTCTGGAAACCAGAAATAGCCAGCCACACCAAAGTTGTCTGTCCGCTTTGCAAAACTCCAGTCTGTCGGAATCGAGAGAGACGTCGGAACCGGCACCGGCTGATGTTTCTGAAGAGCTGCATGCTCCTGAAGACGAGGCTGGCAGTCCCTCGAGTTTGCTGAGCTCGGAGCCGAGCAGCGGGGATGACTCTGAGGTGCAGGAGGAGCGTCCCTGCGCGATCGCGTCCACTGGGACCAACACCAATGAGCTCCGTGCCTTTGCCACTTCCACCCTCCGCTGCGGCAGCCCTTCTGACCAGATGGTGGAAAAGCCCTTCTCCAGCCACCCGGAGAGCCCCAGGCTGAAGGAGCCGGACATGGAAGGGAAGTACCTGGGGAGACTCGGTGTGTCCGGGCCGCTCGACCTCTCCGAAGACGGGATCGACGCGGACGAGGAGGACGAGAACAGTGATGACTCGGACGAGGACCTGCGGGCGTTCAACCTGCACAGCCTCAGCTCCGAGTCGGAGGATGAGACCGAGCACCCGGTTCCCGTGATCCTCAGCAGCGAGGACGGGAGGCACCTGCGGAGCCTGCTGAAACCCCCGCCCGGCGAGGCCCTCGACCAGCTACCCGACGACTGGAAAAAGGAAAAGAAGGCAGTGACATTTTTTGATGATGTCACAGTCTATCTGTTTGACCAGGTATGTGTTACCTCCAAATTGTCATATTAGAGAATTCCAAAACGTGGTAAGAAATTAAGCGTGCTCTGTTTTCCTAACTCTCATTTTGAGGCCACAGTTTGCTTTTTGAATATTCAAAAAAAAAGAAAAGCCCTGGCCGGTTGGCTCAGCGGTAGAGCGTCGGCCTAGCGTGCGGAGGACCCGGGTTCGATTCCCGGCCAGGGCACACAGGAGAAGCGCCCATTTGCTTCTCCACCCCTCTGCCGCACTTTCCTCTCTGTCTCTCTCTTCCCCTCCCGCAGCCAAGGCTCCATTGGAGCAAAAGATGGCCCGGGCGCTGGGGATGGATGGCTTTATGGCCTCTGCCCCGGGCGCTAGAGTGGCTCTGGTCGCAACATGGCGACGCCCAGGATGGGCAGAGCATCGCCCCCTGGTGGGCAGAGCATCGCCCCTGGTGGGCGTGCCGGGTGGATCCCGGTCGGGCGCATGCGGGAGTCTGTCTGACTGTCTCTCCCTGTTTCCAGCTTCAGAAAAAAAAAAAATTAAAAAAAAAAAAAAAAAAAAGAAAAATTTAATTTGTGGTTGGTTGCCATGACAATTCCAGAATATGCAGAAATGTAGTTTGCACAGGGAACTCCTGTTAAATTAAGGAAAGACATCCATGTGCTCTTCTTTGGTCTCCCTGCAGAGTCCTGCTGACGGTTACCCTTCCCAGACCAGATTTTTATAATCTGACAGTTGGCAGTAATATCCACACAAAGCTACCAGCTGGAACTGCCTGGCTCCTGAGTAGCCCTGGAGACAGAGCAGAGACAGTGCCTGGGGGGCAGCAGCAGGGTCTGTGGCCCTCCTGCCCGCCTCCCCACTGTGGAGCAGGTGGCCTGCTGTGCCCTACTCAGTGGGCCCAGACTTGGCCTTCTTGAAAAATGAACCAATGTATAATTTGACATTTAAAAAAAAATTTATTTGTGCCCTAGTCATTTGGCTCAGTGGGTAGAGCATCAACTCAGCATATGGAAGTCCCAGGTTTGATTCTCTGTCACACAGGAGAAACAACTATCTGCTTCTCTCCCCCTTCTCTCCCCCTTCTCTCCCCCTTCTCTCCCTCTTCCCTTCTGGCAACCAGTGGCTCCACTGGTTTGAACTTCAGCCCCGGGTGCTGGGGATAGCTTGGTTGGTCTGAGTCCATCAGCCTCAGGTGCTAAAAATAGCTTGGTTGATTCAAGCATTGGCCCAAGATGGGGGTTGCGGGGTGCACCCTGGTCAGGGAACATGCGGGAGTCTGTTTTGCTGTCTTCTCTCTTCTCGCTTATAGGACTAATCTCTGTAGTCGTTGAATTTGCTTCTTGAATCGGCTGGATTATAAGTAAAGCTCAGCCACAGACACATCTGTGTGGGATCCTTTTATGTTCCAGAAGGTGCAGGCGTCCATAGCCCTCCCTTTGTGTTAGTCCTTGGAACAGAGACTGTCACAGCCTCTTGTTCAGCATATGCCTCATGGGCTTTGTTCTGCAGGCTACTTTTGTCTTTTCAAGAACATTTAATTGGACTCACATAACATATAACCTTTCGAGGCCGGCTTTTTCCCCTTAGCGTGTAATTCCTTTGAGACCCATCCAAATTGCATGGATCGTTGGTGCCTGCCTTTTTATTGCTGAGCGCGTTCCATGGTATGGGTGTGCCTCAGCCATCTGGGCATTTACCTGCTGAAGGACAGTTTGGTTTTTCCACTTTGGAGTTATTACAAATAAAGGTCCTTTGGAACGATTGTGTACAGGTTTTGGTGTGGACACAGATTTTCTTGGGGGGGATAAGCACCCAGGAGTGATTGCTAGGTTGTATGGTAAGCTTCTGTGTTTAGTTTTTTAAAGGAAATAAACTGTTTCCCACAGTAGTTGTACCATTGTACATCTCCACCAACAATGTAGAAGAGACTGAGTTTATCCTTATCTTTGCCAGCATTGTGTGCTGTCATTCTTTTCTTTTCTTTTTTTTTTTTCATTCTTTCTGAAGCTGGAAACGGGGAGAGACAGTCAGACAGACTCCCGCATGCGCCCAACCGGGATCCACCCGGCATGCCCACCAGGGGTGAAGCTCTGCCCACCAGGGGGTGATGCTCTGCCCCTCCGGGGCGTCGTTCTGCCGAGACCAGAGCCACTCTAGCGCCTGGGGCAGAGGCCAAGGAGCCATCCCCAGCGCCCGGGCCATCTTTGCTCCAATGGAGCCCTGGCTGCGGGAGGGGAAGAGAGAGACAGAGAGGAAGGGAGGGGGTGGAGAAGCAAATGGGTGCCTCTCCTATGTGCCCTGGCCGAGAATCGAACTCGGGTCCCCCACACACCAGGCCGACGCTCTACCGCTGAGCCAACCGGCCAGGGCTACTGTCATTCTTTTTTATTTTAGCTTTTCTAATAGGTGTGAAGTGACTTACATCTCATTGTGATCTTAAATCACATTTCCCTGTTGGTTTACTTCACGTCCTTATTTGCCATCTGTGTGTCTCTTCAGTGAAATATCTCATCTTTTCCCTTTTTCTAACTGGATTCTCTGTGTTTTGAGTTTTGAGAATTCTTTTATTTATTTTTTATTTTATTTTATTTTTTTTACAGAGACAAATCAGAGAGAGGGATAGATAAGGACAGACAGACAGGAATGGAGAGAGATGAGAAGCATCAATCATTAGTTTTTCATTGCGACACCTCAGTTCAGTGATTGCTTTCTCATATGTGCCGTGACCACGGGCCTTCAGCAGACCGAGTGACCCCTTGCTCAAGCCACCAACCTTGGGTCCAAGCTGGTGAGCGTTTCTTAAACCAGATGAGCCCGCGCTCAAGCTGGCTACCTCGGGGTCTTGAACCTGAGTCCTCCACATCCCAGTCCGACGCTCTATCCACTGCGCCACCATCTGGTCAGGCAGTTTTGAGAATTCTTTTAAAATAAATTCTAGATATGAGCCTGACTGGGAGAGGTTTTTTGTTTTTCTTTATCTTTCAAATTCCTTAATTTCTACGCAGTCAATCCTGTTGTCCACGTAGAGGACAGGTTTATTGTTTCCTTCCCCTCCGGATGCCTCTTCTTTCTTTTTCCTACCATATCGCAGTAGCTAGGACTTCAGTGCAGTGTTGAATGGAAGTGATACACTGGCTTTGAACCCGATCTTAAGAGGAAAGCACTCAGTCTTTGATTATTGATTATGACATAAGGGTTTTAGTAGATGCTGTTTAACAAATTAGGAAGGTTCTCTTCTCATCTTAGTTTGAGAGAGTTTTTATCCTAAGTAGATGTTGAATTTTGTCAAATGCATTTTATACATCGGGTGGATAGTAACATGTGGCTCTTCTATTACTATGTTAATATGGTAGCTGACATTGATTATCTGTTTCTTTTCTTTTTTTTTTTTTTAATTTACTTTTAGATTTTTATTTATTCATTATAGAGAGGGGAGAGAGAGAGAGAGAGAGAGAGAAGGGGGGAGGAGCAGGAAGCATCAACTCCCATATGCGCCTTGACCAGGCAAGCCCAGGGTTTTGAACTGACAACCTCAGTGTTTCCAGGTTGACGCTTTATCCTCTGCGCCACCACAGGTCAGGCTTGATTATCAATTATAGAGTCAGCTTTGACTTCCTGGCATGAAGCCCACTTGATTGCAAAGTTTTATTCTCGTCAGAATAAAATCCAAAATGTTGCTGGATTTGGTTTGCTGGTTTGTTGATGAGGGTATTTGTGTCTGTGTCCATGACATGTATTGATGGGTCTGTAGTTTTTTTTTTTGGGGGGGGGTTGTTTTGCTTGTTTGGCTAGTCGAGGGTTTTTTTTCGTTTTTATTTTTGGGGGGGTTTTTTGGTTATTATTTTTGGCTCTGTCTTTGGTTTTGGTATCATGGTGATGCTGGTCTCATAAAATAAGTTGGGGAATATTTTCTCATCTTTCTAGGGGAGATTGTGTAGATTTGTGATCTTTTTAAAGAACTGCTTTTGGTTTCATGGAGTGTCTTTTTCTTCATTTTTTTTTCAGCTTTATTGATTTCTGCTTTACCTTTATTATTTCTTTCCTTCTGCTTGGTTTAGGTTTATTTTGCTCTTCTCTTTCTAGACCTTTAAGGAAAATGCCTAGAATTTAGACTTTTTCTTTCTGATATTAGCATTTAATGTTATCAATTCCTCTCCGTGTACTACTTGAGCTCCGTTCCACAAATTTTAACGTATTTTCATTCAGTTCAAAATATTTTCTAGTTTTCCTCAAGGCTTCCTCTTTGACCCATAGATTATTTATAAATACACAAATTTTCACGCCTTCTGTGGGTTGGGGATTTCCCTTCAGAGTTGTTGCGGTCCTGTTTGAACTCAGTGTCGCGTGAAAGGCAGAGTGGGCCTGGGTGGCTAGAGAGCTCCAGGGACTTTGGCTCTTGTTCTAGAAGGGGGTGGTCTTCTGACACCCAGAGAGAGGGAAGGAATCCCTTCTCTACCTTCTCTCCTGCTCCTAGCCCCGGGGCGGCAGCTGGTGTGATTGTGGGAGGGTGTGGTCCCCTGGGGCGAGCAGAACCCCCACTCTTCATGGTCTCGGCTCCGGGTGGAGCTGCAGAATGTGCGCGGTGGAGTAGGGTGACGGAAGGCCCGGCTTTCTTGCTGGAGGAACATAAAGGGCAGGCCCAAGACATCCATCAGGAAGTGTCAGGGACACCAGAGAGTGAGGAGCTCAGAAAAGCAACCCCAGGAAGTTGTTTCTGAGCAGGTCTGGCAGCGCTGACCCGAAACAGTGCACTGAAGCTCTGAGACCTGAGCTGCCACCCAAGGCCAGTCTGGCTGGTGGGTGCACATGCACAGGACAGGGTCAGGAGTCCAGGCCAAGAGCTGTCTGTGGGGCAGGGGGGAGGGGTCACCACTCACTGCTGGGGTGGTCTTTGAGTTCCGGCCTTCTTCCCCAACCAGCCTGCTATGTACTCTTCGGAGGCCCCAGATTGCTGCTTTGTGCCTTGTGCGGGCTTTAGGGCTGCGTTCAGTGACAGAGACAGGCCGTGTGCTCCTGTGCCGCCTCCCAGGACCAGAACTCTCCTGCCTTTGGGATGAACGTGTCACAGCTGGACACTCAGACACACGTGGCCTCTGCTGTGTTCCCCTCGTCGCCCGGGAGCAGGCGTTTGTGATGGACTGTTTGCTTGGTTTTTCAGGAGACGCCGACCAAAGAGCTGGGACACGGTGGTGCAGAAGCACACGGCCCCGAGCGGAGCAGCCCGGCCCTGGCGTCAGGTTCCCCCTACCTGAGCAGGTGCATCAACTCCGAGAGCTCAACCGATGAAGAAGGTATTTCATTTCACAGATGGGTTAAAAAGAAACAGAATGAGTGCATTGTGAACTGTGTAACTTTGTGAGGATAACGTCACCTCCTGCTGTAGATGAGCCTGTAACACCCGGGGAGCCGCTCCGACACCTGTCAGGCCTGCCTCACTGTTTGCTGATCTGCAGAGCGCACCTGTGTGTTTGCTTTCTGCTCTTCATCGGGAAAAGATCAAAGGAGAATGATGTCTTGTTTTGTACTCGTAGGTGGAGGCTTTGAATGGGATGACGACTTCTCCCCGGACCCTTTTATGTCCAAGACTACGAGTAACCTTCTTGGTTCCAAGCCTTCCCTGCAGACGTCGAAGTACTTCTCCCCGCCGCCGCCGCCCCGGAGCGTGGAGCAGAGCTGGCCGCACGCGGCCCCCTGCTCCCGGTTCTCCATTTCCCCTGCCAGCATCGCCAGCTTTTCTCTCACTCACCTCACGGACTCGGACATCGAGCCAGGAGGTGAGCGGTGCTGGGGTGGGGCCGGTCTGGGAGATGCGCCCACTCGATCTGAATGCGTGTGAACCTGATGCTTTCCTGGCTGGGCAGAGGGTTAAAAATCCTTCCTGAACCTCTCACCATCTCGAAAGTGTGCTCTCAGGGCCACATCCCCCCGCCAGGCTCCGGCACTCCGCAAGCTCAGTTCTGCCTGCAGGGCTGGGTGGCCTGGGCGGCGGCAGGACTTGCCCTGCATGCGGGCCCCCGGCCCCTCCAGTTCTCTCTCCCCTAGAAAAGCAGCTCTTCCAGAAGCTTATGCTCTTGAGAACCCTCGGCCCTGGTTTTGGGATTGAGCCCAAATGCACCATAGCTTTTTTTAGGAATGTTGATTTTGCCATTAAGCCTTGGTCTTCGTGCGATACCAGCAGGCCTGGGTGGTGGGAAGTCCCAGGCAGGGCACATTTGAAGTCGTATTATCTGAACATATGGACCCTTTTGTCCCCATAACTAGATTGGGAGATAAATGTTAATAGGTACATTTTTTTATTTGAAGTTTACAGATCAAATAATAACTGGGAAATACAAAGAGCTTTTGTTTGTGTTTGTGTGGGGCCTAATTGTGCCGATTAGATAATGCCCATGACCCGACGTTCTGTCAGAGGGGCAGATGTGTGCCGCTCAGAGCCGATTTTCTCCGGTGCCCACAGCCGTGACGCTGGCCCAGCGTGGGAGCTGAGCAGATGTGTTTGCGAGCCTGGCACGGCTCGGCAGGCGGCGGGGCCCACAGTGGCGCTGCAGTCCTTCTGCCGCGCAGGTCTGACGCTGTCCTGACTATTGTTACCTGTGCTAGTCATTAGAAAACCCAGCTTTGCTTGCTCTCTCCTAAACAGGAAGCAGCGAAGATGGAGAAAAAGATTAGCTGGATGCTGACGCACTGTCGGGCCCCAGGCTGCCTCTTTAGGGAAGTCCTGCGCTGCTGGCTGAGCCACGCCGTCCACGTGACGTCTGCTGACACGGGACAGGGAGAAGGACTCAGGAGGCGAAGAGGGAGCCGGCCAGGTGCCCACGGCCGGAGGTCCACCTGGGCGGTGTGGTCCTGTCTGGTGCGGTCTGCTGCCCTGGCAGCTGTGTGCCTGCAGCCGCCCTCAGCCTATGAGGACACTCGGGTCAGGGCGTCTGTGGGGAGGGTGGGCCCTGCTCGGGTGCATGGGGTCTGTGGGCTCCCGGTGTTCCTGGTTTCCACGTGGTGTTCTCTGCGCCCACACCTGTGTGTCCCGTCTGTGTACAGGGGCCCAGAGGACGCACGGCAGGACTCAGCTCCAGTGAGCCATATTTATTATTGTTAAAGAAATCACTAATTGCTTTCTGTAATTGCACTGTGGATAAATGTTCTAAGAGTCCCTGATATTGTACAGAATCTTAAATTATTCAAGGAAAATAAGGCAGGTCAAGCTGGTGCTACCCACTAGTTTGATTTTTTTTTTCTGTTTTATAGTTTGTCTGCTCTGCATGGTACTTGTATAGCTTAAATATTTTGAATGTTATGCAGTCCTTAGAATTGTTGGAGTTGTACATATGGTACTCTTTTGTAAATGACAAATGATTCCGAATGTTAGTGTTTCATGTCCTTATAGGAAATATTTTTGATGAGTCCTGAAAGATTGCTCTTTTGTTGATTGACTGAAACCTGTTGTCCTTCCCTATAAAGTGATTTCCCTGTAGCAGATGAGGCCTTGCAGCCTCTCTCTGTGATCTCCCACCCCACCCCCCAATTTTTAAAACCCCTTTTAGTAAAAATCGACAGGTGGTACCCCCCAGAACTCAGTGCGGGTTAGACTGTGCAGCTCCCCTGCCCTCTGCCCCCCGGGCGCCGAGTGTGGCCCAGAGCGACTGCTCTGCAATGCATCCCCTTGATGCCTGCCTGATATTTAGAAGCACAGACTGCTGTGGCTTCAGTGTCCTTGGAACTCCCTCCTCGGAAAGGAGGGGGGCTCGGAGGGAGGAGCTGCCCCCCCAGGGCCCTGGCAGCACTGGGCGGAGGGACCGATCCTGTGTGGAAACGCACAGCCTGGCTGTGGAGCTTTACTAACCCCAGAGCTGGACTTTCCCTCAGACCCGCTCACGTCATGCTATGGCCAGGTGGGCTGGTGTCTGCAGCCGAGGAGATGCCCTGCACCCTGCACTGTGAGGAGTGACTGGGGACAGCATCGGGGCCTCTGCGGCTGGCATGGCCTCCTGGTCGGAACCTGGGCGGCCCGGCATGGCCGCATCCCCAGACGCTGCTGCACCCCTCCGGGGCACACCTGCCCCGACCCTTCCTCCTGCATGAAGCACCAAGTTCACCAAGTTCTCCCCTTGCTTGGAATGGGGCCCAGCGTATCCAGCACAACTCCATAATGTTGGCGACTCCTTTTCCACAGTCCCTGGGTTCTGCTCTGATGTCGGGCAGTTTCCAGGGGCTAGTGCAGCCTAGCAGCGCTGTGCTGAGAGGGTCTCGGCGTGTCCGTCTGAAGCCAGCCTGCAGTCCCCCCCAGGCGGGCGCTCTCCCAGGGGTGCTCCGGAGCCGCAGTGCTTCCCGGGGTCCAGCCCAGGCTGACTGGCCGGGCCCTGGCGGGGGCTGCGTCAGACAAATCATAGAACTGAGTCCTAGGGCGAGATGCAGATGTGTACACTGGCTAGAGTTTCCCTAGGAAGTTGTGAACTTGATTACCAGTTCTGGTTCACCCCACTAACTTTTTATACTAGCAATAACTTTCCAGAGCAAGAAGATTCGGAACGGAGAAAGAGCCCCCATTAGCCTCCGCTTGCTGTGAACACGAGCACCATGGGGCGGGGGGGGGGGGGGGGGGGCACTCTTGCGAGCTGGACCCTGTGGTGTGCACTTTGAAAGTTAATGGGTCGTTAGAAGGTGGTTTTGCCAAAATTGCCAAACTCTGAATTTCTTACTGTGGAGACTTCCTGAGTTTTCCGAATTTTTACATCTAACTTCCAACTTGATTTAGAGAGAAATGAGGTGATTATACTAGTTTTTCAAAACATATAGGTATAAGGGGTTCATATTTAATGACTAAAATTGAGCAGATTCCTAGAATAGATAGTCTTCTTACACAGCCAGCCCAGGCCGAATTGATATTCTGGGGTTGTCCATTTTTCACTATGATAAAGGAGAATTTAACAACGCAATTCTCGTTTTAATTTAAGTCTGTATCACTCTCATAATTAATTGCCAAAAAAACCATTTTATACACTGAGCTGGGGGTGGGGGGTTGGAGTAGTAGATCGTAGTGTGGGGTTGCATGGGAGGGAAGATTTTATATTTATAATAAACACGTGAGTGAACATGTTCTTTGGAAATTTCAAGCAATACACAAGAAATAAATTATGTACATTAAAATTTTCAACCCAGTTTTGAAATGTCAGCATGTGCTTTGTTGTTTTTTGGTTTTGGGTTTTTTTTACTCGATTAGCAGTAGTGGGATTTCAAGCAGCACTTGCTCTAAGTTATGCCATGAAGTGAACTAGTAGATTCTCTAGGTGGTATGTGTGAGGTTTGAAACACCTGGCCGACAAGGACAATCTCTGGCCTCCCTTGGCACTGATAATCAGGTTTTAATTAGTCCTACTTTAATGGAGTTGAGGTGTTTTAAATCCCATAATAAAAATAAATCTAACCTTCAATTCATTCCTAGCTAGATGTTTTGTGTTACCAAGCGACTCTTTTTTAATTCAGAAAGATAATTGCAGAAGTGCTCCTGGGCTCCTTGTGAAACTTGGACTGTGGTCTGGGGGGGGGGGGTGTTAAGCCATTCATCTTAAGGGTGAAGAAGGTCAACAACGCTGAGATGATAACAGACATTCATTGATGCTATTTTCAAATGTGCTGGAGACTGTTTCTATAGATAGGAGTTATATTTAAGACAAGTCTTTGTATGTCTTGCTGCCATAAATCATCTTTAAAAAAAAACCTCTTCCTTTTAGTATTCTTTCCTGTGGGGTATTAGTAGGGCTGATGACTTGCTGCATGTTGTCCTGAGAGCCCAGGCGTGAGGAAGGCAGCTCCTGGTTTTACTTGACTCAGCTGGTCATCTGAAAATTCCATAAGCGAACCCCAGGTCAGGCTCCAGATGTTGGGCTTCAGGACATTATTAGCCTTGTGAGAAGTATCCTTTAAAATAAGAATGGCTGTACAGGGTTCCTTCAGATCTGAATGTCAAAAACAATATTCCTAAGTTGTGGTGGGGTTGGCTCAAGTTTCGATTATTAAAAAAGACAATGTAGTGCCTGACCTGTGGTGGCGCAGTGGATAAAGCATTGACCTGGAACGCTGAGGTCGCTGATTTGAAACCCCGGGCTTGCCTGGTCAAGGCACATACAGGAATTAATGCTTCCTGTTCCCCCCCCCCCCCGATTCTCTCTCTCTTTCTCTTTCCAATCTCTAAGAAGAAAATTGAGTAAATCTTAAAAAAAATTTTAGTGTATAAATTCTTAAGGATGTGTTGACAGTATTGAATTACCAACAACCTGTTATTTGAATGGCTTGAACATACCTCAGTTCAAGTTCGCACAAGCCTAGATAGGTCTTAGTGATGGACCTGTGTATCCACTGTTCAGTTCCGTCCACAGAGGAGGACCCAAGGGGCAGTCACACCTCTGAAGTTTCCCTGTTTACTTTAACACAGTCGTAAGAGTTACATTCACGGCAATGTAACAGTTAATGAACTCTCCATTTAAATGGTGTACATTTTTAAATTGTAAGATTTTTACTGTATATTGATGCATAGTGTGATTCAATAAATTGCTTGTAATTTAAAAAATATTTAATATTCAAAATAAATATAGTTATATATTTATAAATTCTGTTGCTGTGCTTATTTTGTGTTTTTAAAGACTTTTATTTTATTTATTTTGAGAGAGGCAGGAGAGAGAGAGACCAGAACATCGAGCCGGTCCTGCATGTGCTCTGACCGAGGAATTGAACCAGCCACTGCCGTGCTCCAGGAGGACTCTCCAACCAGCCAAGCTGTCCTGCCAGGGCTTAATTTTTATTGATTTATAGAAAGAGAGAGGGGCAAGGGAAGGGAAAGATTTGCTGTTCCACTCAGCTGTGCATTTTTATTTATTTTTTTGCTTCCCTTGTGTGCCCTGACCAGGGATTGAACCTGCAATGTTGGACGCTCTTAACTGAGTGAGCTAACCAGCCAGGGCTTAAAGATTTTATTTATAGAGAGAGGATAGAGAGAAGGGTGGGGGTGGGGGTGGGAAAGATCAACTGTAGTTGCTTCTATGTGCCTTGACCTGACAAGCCTGAGGCTTCAAACCGGCAACCTCAGCATTCTGAGTTGATGCTTTACCCACTGCGCCACCCCAGATCAGGCTCTTCTTTTTAACACTAAGTCCAGGGTGGGTGGCCTGGCACCGCCCTGGTCTCCCGATGCCCTTTTCCATGACAAGTCTAAATCCCCAAGCTCCTGAGAACACAAAAGATTGTAGAGTCACTGGAAAACCAAACTTCTATGTAATCTTTGTGCTGCCTAGAAGTGTTATCTGTAATCCGAAAACTTCGCACTTGAGTTCCAGAAGCATTTTAATTCCTGAAGTCCAGCATCAAATGAGCTCTAAGCCAAGAGGCTAATCAGCTCAAACCCAGCCTTTTCTATGCCCTGAGCGACCCCATCCCCCAGCGCCCTGTCCTTGCCCTCCCTGTCCGAGCTGCCAAGAGCCTAACAGGCTCTTACCAAGACTAACCATGCCTGGCCCCAACTCAGGTTACAGGGGCTCCCTCTTCGATCCTCAGGGAGTCGACGGAGACCTGTGAACCCCCGCTTCAGAGATGCCCCTGGTCCTGCGGGACACAGTGACGGGAGCCCAGACGTAGGTGCCGCCGACCGCGGGGTCTCACTGCGCCCCAGGTGCGGCCTATCAGCCCTCAGGAACCCCTGAGCCAGATGCTTTTAACACCCTTTACTGTGCCTGGAAACGGCGAGGGAACGGGCAGATCGCGATGAAGTCAAGCACGTAGGTGGCGGGGCGGGTGTGAGCCGAAGCTGCCTGCTCTCCCCGGAGACCTAAAACCAGTGATTTCTTTCCCAGTGACTTGGACGCAGGCGGTCGCCCGGGTGCACCTAGACCCGCGCCTGCGGTGCAGCGGGTGCGGGTATCCCAAACCCCCCCCCCCCCCCCGGCGCTGCCCGGTCCGCCGGAACAAGGGTTACCGGTTCGGGACGTGGCCGCTGCCGCTTTAAGAAACAATTCTCCTTCCTGGCTGGCCCCGTGTTCCGAGCCTTAACCCCGATGTCAGGTGCGGTGCGTGGGCTTCCTTCCCGCGCAGAAGGGCTCGCAGGAAGGCCCGCGTCTCCCTTCTCCCTCGCGGCGGCTCGGGCTCCGCCCGGCAGACGGCGGCCCACGGGGGCGCGGCCCGGCTGGGGTCCGCAGGTGCGCCCCGCCCCCACGGACGCCGGTCCCACCCCGGCCCCGCCCCGCGGGCTCATTTACATGTGGCCGCGGCCCCGCCTGGGGCTGCTAAAGCGACGTGTCCTTGTCCCCCGTGGGCAGCCCTGGCGCGTGCGACCACGGATCGCCAGGTAATGGGTCTGGGGTTCGGGGGAGGGGGGTACCGCAGAGCCCGGGGTCGGAACCAGGTGGAGTCAGGGGAGAAAGCTGGCTGACAGGTCTGGGGCTGTCTCTCCGACTGGGACCATCCACGGTTGAGCTTCGGGGGCTGCTGCAGGCTCTGGCCACTGTCAGCCTCTGCTGACCCATATCCTCGGCAGTTTTGTCTCAATGTTGTCCCTACATGGGACGTCCAGCGGGGCGGCACGGTTAGTGCGGTGGCCGAATGGGCACCAGTCCAACAGGGCAAACGGAGGCAGCTCGGCCTCAGGCAGAGGGGCTGACCTGGGGCTAGGATGGGGCTGTATCCCCGGATGGCCTGAGCAAAGTGTCCAAGGCCACCTGAGCTCAGGAGGCACTCGGTGTGGGGGCGGTGAGAAGCATGGCGCCAGACAAAAGTCCCGGGGTCAGAACACCTCAGCCAGAGGGAGGGGGATGTTCTGCGGCGTCAGCAGGAGATCAGACTGTGGGGGAGGTGTGCAGGGGGCAGCCCCGGCTCTGTGCGTCAGTGGGAAGCACCCTGGGGGTCACCGTGCACCAAGCGGTCCCCTGCCATTGGGCAGGGCGGAGGCTCTCTTGGGTAGCTGCCTTGAGTGTCCACCGGCCTGTTGAGTGACCACAGGGTGGCCTGTGTTCTGGATTTCAGCTCCAAGGACCCCCCCTCAGAGCCGCCACGCCCTGGGACGACCAGTTTGAAATCATGAAGACCAAGAACCGGCCCTCCAGGCGCCGGGTGCCTCCACAGAACACAGAGGCCACCCCGGGGGATCAGACCCCCGACAGGCCCCAGCCGGGCTCTGGGGCCCAGCTGGCCAAAGGCCTGAGAAGCAGGACTGCGCGGGCACAGGAGGCACGGGCGGAGAGTGGGCGCCGGCGGCCGGGGCTATCCCGGTCCGCCGGCTGGCGGGAGAGCAGCGTTCAGCGGCGGCTGGAGAGCAACGAGCGCGAGCGGCAGCGCATGCACACGCTGAACAATGCCTTCCAGGCGCTGCGGGAGGTCATCCCCCACGTGCGGGCCGACAAGAAGCTCTCCAAGATCGAGACCCTCACGCTGGCCAAAAACTACATCAAGTCGCTGACGGCCACCATCCTGACCATGTCCAGCGGTCGTCTCCCGGGCTTGGATGGGCCGGGCCCTAAGCTCTACCAGCACTACCAGCAGCAGCAGACAGCCGCGGGCGGAGCACTGGGTGCCACTGAGGCCCAGCCTGAGGGCCACCTGCAGAAGTACTCCACACAGATCCACAGCTTCCGAGAGGGCTCCTAGCGTCTGGCCCTGGTCCCACCAAGAGCCCCAGACTGGTGGTGACACCCCACGTGGACATGGCCCCAGTGGCTTCATTTCCCCTGAACACTCAGCTGCCTTTCTGGACCACGTCCTGGCCCCCAAGGTACAAAACCTGGCGGAGGCCCTGATGGCCCTGGGCGGCATGAGGCCCAGACCTCTGTGTAGGTCCCATGACCAGGCAGGAGTTGACAAGCTTTTATAACTAAATTCTCTTCACTCCTGACTCCCTCCTGAGGCAAGGGAGATTCCAGGAAAAGGTGTCCCTGGTAAGTTTCCCCAGTTCCTCCTAAGACCCAGGCCCAGGAAGATTCCTCCTCCAACCTGCATCCAAGCCTCCTCCTTTAGGGATGCATGGAACGAACAAAGCTCACGGCCACTCCGGGACTGTGGCTGAGCTGAGATGGTAGACGTGTCTATCGTTCAGCATCTGGCAGATAGAAATCCTTGTCAGATGACTTCAGATGAATTCGAAAGGGACCTTTAGAGGTCCCGGAGGGGCTGGGCTATTATCCGGCTTCCTCTTGTGTTGGAGGCCCCTGACCGTGGAGGGACTGAGCTGGGTGGGTCAGAGGGCCTGTGCCCTGGTGCTGAGGAGGCTGCAGATAGAACCAGGAGAGAGGACCCGAGGCTCTGGTTCCCCTGAGTAGCTGGGACTCTTGGCCCTGGCCTTTCAGGGAAGGCTCTAAAGGTCCCCAGGCCTCCGTTAGGTCCTACCCGGGTTTGCTGCTCACTGTCATAGCCGTCACTGACTGGATGGTCTGACAGGGCTTTAGGATGTGGGGCCCTGCGGGGCTCTCGGCCAGGAAGGGTCTATGGTGGCAAGAGCTCCCCTCCCCCTCCCGGTGCCCTTCCACAGAGCAGGCCTGGCATCTTGGCAGGTCTCCGCAGCCTTGGGCCAAGCAAGCTTCCTTCTGCGGTGTTCCGGCCCCGCTGGCTTCGACAGGCTCGGCGACTTTGCTCTCAACTAGCTGGCCTCTCCCTCCCTCCCTTGTCCCTCTGCCCACAGCCAATATGGGGAGGGGACAGGGCCCGTGGCAGCCTCAGGCAGAAACCATGGTGACAGGGGCTGTGGTGAGGGTAGAGTTGGCCTGGCACATGGGGCTCGGTGCCCTGTACCCACAGCTTTCCCAGAGGTCCTCCTGGGCATTGTGCGTGGGCGATGACCTGGACTGGGAGTGGGGCTGTCACAGCCGCGGGCTGTTCCTCCGCGGCCTCACCGTCTCGACCATGATAGTCCTGGGTCCAGCCATCTCATGTGTGTCTGGGCCATGTGTCAGCCCTGGTGCCATCAGGACAGCAGGTGGCACCCCTTGGAACAGCCATTCGCCCCTTCAGTCCTAACTTACCTGGTCAGATGCTGGTGGGGCCCTCCCTGGGCCCCAGGGCAGGCCCCTCTGGAAAGTGGCCCTGGGAGGCCTGGTGCGGTCCCAGCCCCACCGTCTGAGCTGTCCTTCAGCATGGGTCAGGCGGGGGTCCCAGGTGCTTGGGGACAGCCCCTCAGGCATGGCCACTCTGGAAGGTTAGTAGTGGTCAGGACAACCCACCAATGGGAGCTGAGGTTGAGAACAGCTCAAGACAGATGGAGCCCATGCGACCCCTGCTTGGGTGGCCTCCTGACTGAGCACAGAAAGGTGAGGCCCGCACACCTGGTGGCTCTTGTTCCGGCTGAGCCAAGGCCGGAGCAGGGCGCAGCCATGGCCCTGAACTTGCTGAGTGAACCAACACACTGAGCAAAACGCACAGCAGAGGCTCTGGCCAGAGGCCACGCCCAGTGACCAGAGGTGGCAGGAGTGCCTGGTGGTCACCACGTGGTAGGGTGACAGCCGTGGGGGCTCCTTCTCTCTCGGACTTGCACCTGCACCTCCTCTGCTTTGGCCCAGATGTCCAGTAATCTTTCACCCAGGGCTGGAGGGCTTCTGCTTGTCCTGTGGCCACATCATGAAGGACCCTTGGAGGCCTCAGTCTCTCTCAGGATGTTAGGTATGGGGAGCGCGGTGCGGGGAAGGTCTGTGGCAGGTTGGGGAGGCCTGCTGCTGCCGAGTCTGCTCCCTCGACTCGCGTCTTGAACCCCAAGCCCAGTGGGACTTTTCTGTCCTTCAAGGAGTCCTAATGTCAGAGTCCCTCAGGGGCCCTGAGCCCGGATTGCCGGGCCCCCGCCTGGGGCCACGGGCCGGCCGGCAGACCAGATCTCCGAGGGAGCTCCCACGGTGGCAGAGATCCCATCCGGAGAGCAGAGAAACCAGAGCGGCAACTTCTCTGTCCGGGAAAACCTCCCTGGGACTGAATGGCCAGTGCCCCAGCTGTGATGGTGGTGAAAATGTTTCTTAAATGACCCAAATTTGCTTTTTATTTTTCCTAATGGCCCCTTTCAAAGTACTCATGAAATCAGATGCCATGTCACAAAATGAAAATAAAAGATTCCACAGCAGGCAGTTGCTACTTTTGCCCCATGCACTCTAGCAGGGGGAACTGCACATTTCAATCATAATGTAGCAAAAAAAAAAAGGTCTGGTCATCTACACTCCGGTGTAAGTTTTTATTGAACAAAGAAAGCATCTGGGGAATAGAGATGGTTCAGTGACAGCTGGTGCTCAGCAGGAACGGGACAGTGTCCCTGGGAAAAGGTCAGGGTGAGACCAGCAACAGTCACAGCAAAGGGACAGGAGGCTGCTGTAGAATAAACCCTTCCCGCCCAGGCGGAAGACCCGACGGAAGGACGAGGACAGAGACTGCCAACCCCACACGGTCCGCCTGGGCCCTGGGCCCACAGTCACGCCCCCTGGTCCCACCTGCACACACAGAGACCGCTGGCTCCCTCAGATGCCCCTCGGGAGGGCACCCCCAAAGAGAAGGGGTACTGAACTCTCCCGCCAGGTGTGCGGGGAAGCTCCCAGGCAGTGTCTGGTTGTAGGAAAGCAAACGTCACCAAATGGGGTATCGTCGGATTTTAAAAAGCAGCCCTGAAGCTGCAGAAGAGAAGGGGGCTGCTTGGGGGGGGGGGGTGCCGTCCTACCCGCCTGGCCCCCCTGCAGCATGAGCAGAGGTTAGGATGCCCCTATCCCCCACTACATCTGGGGAGGGGCCGGCTGAGGCACCCAAGGAGGGGGAGGGGCGGGCTCAGTTCTCCATCCGCCCGGGGAGGGGGTGGGGACACGACCACCTGGGAAAGAAGAGGTCCACCAGCATTTATTTTCAACCAGCCAGCTCCTTCCTTAGCTCTGGGCCTTGTACCCTATTTGCAAGTCCCGTTCTGAGAAACGCTCTCAGCATGGGCAGTGGCCTGAGCCCCACCGCCATTGTTCCGTGTGGGGATGCCTAGGGCTCAGGGGGCCCCTCCATGGGCTCTGTGGTCCCAGGGGCCAGGGTTCCTGGAAGGTTCCAGGCTCCTGGTTCTTGTCCTGGAAAGGCGGGAGGTGGAGGGGGGCAAGGATGGGCAGGCGAGGCCAGGGGGCGGGCCCCCACTCCACCCCTGGCGTCCTCCTGGCTGATAGGGACGAGTGTGAGGAACATCCCCGAGGCTTCACGTTTCTGGGCTGCTCCTAGAGCCTCCGAGGCCATGACTTCTCCCTGGTCCCCTCGGTTCACGGCCAGCGTCCACCTTGCAGCACTGAACGGCTCACTCTGAGGGGAGGGCTCACGGACCAACGCTGACCCTTCCGACTGGACACCACACCTGCTTCCAGGTGAGGGAGGTGACCTCAGCAGCAGACAGGGCCCACGGCTTCCTGCGCGGCACTGGCCACACTCGAGGGCCCGCTGTGGAGGCCCTGTTCGCCTGCTGGCTCCTGGGCTGTGCTCCTGGGGGCCCTTGTGGCATTGGCCCGGATGGAGACGTGATCCCAGCCTCCCTAGAAGGGGGAGAGCCATGTCACTGGGGCTTCAGAGGGGGTCAAGGGGCAGAGACCATCCTTCCAGACAGCTGGGGCCCACGCATGCGCAACGTGACCGCGCAGCCCTGGGCCGAGGTGACCCCCCCCTGGCTTGCTCACCCCAATGCCGTAGTCCCAGCCCTGCAGCCCTGGGCTGAGGTGACCCCCCTGCCTGGCTTGCTCACCCCAATGCCGTAGTCCCAGCCCTGCCCCTTGGGCTCCGGGGGCTGCACGCCTGTGCGATGGCACACGGTTCCCCGGCTCAGGCTGTGGCTCCCCTGGACTTTGTTGGCGATGACCCAGACCTAGAATGCAGACCTGCTGAAGGCCCGGCCCGGCTGGATGGGCGGCGTGGGAACGGCTGCAGGGAAACCGGAGCAGGAACCCCGGGCCCGAGTCTACCACCCCAGCGCGAGCCTCCGCCCTCTGTCCCCTGGGCCCCAGACCTGGTCCAGGGGCCCCACGGACACGCGGCGCACGTTGTTGGACACGTGCTCCCAGCTGGAGCCCTGCGGGTAGCTGGGCACGACCCCCTGGCGGTACCACAGGTTTCCTGGGGAGAGAAGGGTGCGACTGTGGTGAGGCCAGGGCATCGGGACCCGCCGCAGGGTCCGCGCAGACGGTGCTCTGACGGCCCTCCTTCTGCGTCCCCAGGCTCGCTGGGGCTTTGCCGACCCACAGCGAGAGAGAGAGAGAGAGAGAGAGAGAGAGAGAGAGAGAGAGAGAGAGAGGGGGGCGGGGGCTGGAGGGACCGCCCTGCCCGCCCCTCCCCACTCAATGCCACCTGCACCCCTGGGCTAGGCTGGCATCCATGTCTGCTTTCTACGCATGAGAAACTGAGGACAAGGAATTCTTTACACAAAAAGAGAGGACGGGGACTGGAACCAGAGCCTTGGGTCCCCATCCTGTACCTTCCCTTCCTCACCTTGCTCAGGCCTGACAACTGCCCAGCAGGACGGGAGGGGGGAGGGGAGGCGGGACAGAATGCCTGAGGCCACACCGCAGGGCCACCTCCCCAGCCCCTAGTTGCCTGCAGCGGCTCCCAGGCCTTGGGTCTGTGCCCTATGCCCCAGGCCTGGGCAGGGCCGACCACCTGTGGGGGGCTGGTGTGCCCCACCCTGCGGAACGTGGGGGGAGGGACCTGTTTGGAGGCTGACCCTGGCTGGGTGGCCTCTCATGGCAGCTTAAGAAGATCTCATGTCAGGGACCCGGGGGCTGGGGAGAGTCTCGCCCATCAGGGTACTCAGGGAGCCCCAAACCTCCCCCGCTGACCACTGGGGATCAGGAACAACTTGCCATTCTCATCCACAGCGAACA